>NW_024038998.1:135000-772859 GCF_016077235.1 Cyprinodon tularosa | reverse complement strand
AAATAAAAAAAGTTGAAAATATCAACCTATGTGTAATTAAGCTACATAATAACTTTCACTAAGTGAAATTAGCCAAAAAGCAAATAAACCATAATGAAATATAACTGTATGCCTTTTATAATTCTCAGAATTCAACAATAGTCTATTCCTTTGCTTGTTGACTGGATATTTGGTTGCTTGTGGGTTGCTTGTTTCCAACTGAAGTGACACTACCTGTCAATCAGCGTTTGTGATTTGTCATAAGGGGAAATACACTATATTGCCAAAAGTATTTGCTCACCTGCCTTGACTCACATATGAGCTTAAGTGACATCCCGTTCCTAATCCATAGGGTTCAATATGACGTCGGTCCACCCTTTGCAGCTAGAACAGCTTCAACTCTTCTGGGAAGGCTGTCCACAAAGGTTTAGGAGTGTGTTTATGGGAATTTTTGACCATTCTTCCAGAAGCGCATTTGTGAGGTCGCACACTGATGTTGGACGAGAAGGCCTGGCTCTCAGTCTCCCGCTCTAATTTCATCCCAAAGGTGTTCTATCGGGTTGAGGTCAGGACTCTGTGCAGGCCAGTCAAGTTCATCCACACCAGACTCTGTCATCCATGTCTTTATGGACCTTGCTTTGTGCACTGGTGCACAGTCATGTTGGAAGAGGAAGGGGCCAGCTCCAAACTGTTCCCACAAAGTTGGGAGCATGGAATTGTCCAAAATGTCTTGGTATGCTGAAGCATTCAGAGTTCCTTTCACTGGAACTAAGGGGCCAAGCCCAGCTCCTGAAAAACAACCTCACACCATAATCCCCCCTCCACCAAACTTTACACTTGGCACAATGCAGTCAGACAAGTACCGTTCTCCTGGCAACCGCCAAACCCAGACCCGTCCATCAGATTGCCAGATGGAGAAGCGCGATTCGTCACTCCAGAGAACGCGTCTCCACTGCTCTAGAGTCCAGTGGCGGCGTGCTTTACACCACCGCATCCGACGCTTTGCATTGCACTTGGTGATGTATGGCTTGGATGCAGCTGCTCGACCATGGAAACCCATTCCATGAAGCTCTCTGCGCACTGTTCTTGAGCTAATCTGAAGGCCACATGAAGTTTGGAGGTCTGTAGTGATTGACTCTGCAGAAAGTTGGCGACCTCTTCGCACTATGCGCGTCAGCATCCGCTGACCCCCGCTCCGTCAGTTTACGTGGCCTACCACTTCGTGGCTGAGTTGCTGTCGTTCCCAAACACTTCCATTTTCTTATAATACAGCTGACAGTTGACTGTGGAATATTTAGGAGCGAGGAAATTTCACGACTGGATTTGTTGCACAGGTGGCATCCTATCACAGTTCCACGCTGGAATTCACTGAGCTCCTGAGAGCGACCCATTCTTTCACAAATGTTTGTAAAAACAGTCTGCATGCCTAGGTGCTTGAATTTATACACCTGTGGCCATGGAAGTGATTGGAACACCTGATTCCAATAATTTGGATGGGTGAGCAAATACTTTTGGCAATATAGTGTACCTCTTACCTGTAGGAGCAGTAAATGCTTCAGGCGAATGCTCCACTTTGTCACTAGAAGAAGTAGGTGGGTTCTTGGAGCTTGTTTATGCTAATTTGTACTTTTGCTTTGGAGGAAAACATTTTATAATCAACCCAATATAAAGTAAAGCAAAACTGACATGTACCCAGGCTGTGATACTACTCCACTTATGCAGACATTAACCGATCTGTAATGGTAGGTATGGAGAACTTAATGGTGTTACTTGAATCATTTAAAGAGGCATTTTTTCTTATCAATCAATATTAAAGCCAAAAATAAATAAAATGCTAGAACGGGTCATACCTTAGGTCAGGTAAGTTCAAGGCAATCACAGACAGTTGATGTTAAGTCCAAGTCGTGCCTTGACTGAAAAATGCCTTGACTGAAAAAACTGATATTGGATTCATTTTATTGCAAAACCTATTCAATGTTTTGTACGAAAAACGGTGTAGGATTAATTGATCACAGTAAACAAAAACAAATTTTTATAACCATACAAAACCAGGAATAGCTAACTTTAATACAAGTATAGCGTAATAGCAAAGTACTGGTTTAGTATAACCAGTTTCAGGCTAACCACAGTTTAGCCCTGCAAACCTATATCTAATGAAATGTTAGCTCACTGGTGCTAAACCACCGAGCTGCAAATTGCAGAAAGGTTATCAAATCCGACTGTTTCCAGTCCAAACACAGTAATGTGTCAAACTACTATACCCATAATAATGCAAATATGCTTAGAAGACACTACACTGCAACAAAGAAAAGGGTACACAGTCAAGCTCAAAGTATGCAATCAGTAGATATTTAAAAGCCCACAAAGATCCATTTTCCAATCATGAACTCCAAGTAACTTCAAAGCAAAGGTTTTACCTACATTGAAATAAACCATATTACACCTTCTATTGATTTGTCATGAATTTCATATGACCACAATGCTTTGATAATTCAAAATATGACACTGGGGTTGCAGTCCCTTCAGGTAAGGGACCATTGGATTGATTGATTGATTGATTGATTGATTGATTGATTGATTGATTGATTGATTGATTGATTGATTGATTGATTGATTGATTGATTGATTGATTGATTGATCACCTCAGATCACTCAAGTCAGGCAATTTTTCAGTGGATTTGTTTGGTTGTTGTGTGAGTTCATTGTTATAGTGATGTGATAAAGTTATAACCTTGCCAGGAAGATGAATTCTCACAGCATTTGGAGATCCCAAAAACACAAGGAACCATTTTATACAGTTCCAGCATAAATTGTGTTGAGTCCGACCCAGGACGCGTCAGTTTTATAGTTTAAGGCATGACATATACCTGTGACAAAAAGAAGAGGTACGGAGCACACAGTGGAACCAAAATGAACATGTCAGTGCTGCTGGGTGTAAGCATAGCTGCTGCTATTACATCTGCTTTGCCAGGATCCAAGATTAAGAGTGTACCTTGTTGTGGTTTCTCATGGCGTTTGCTGCCATTTCATTTGTTACCAGGATTGGCGAAACCCAAACTTTCAAAAGGTTCTGCAGAATGTCCCCACTTCTCTCAAATAGATTTGATGGGAGCAGTCCCAGATTAATTATATGAAGACAAAATCTGATTGAAAAGCCAAAAAAAAAAAAAAAAATGCTACATATCATCTAAATTAACAAAGTTATTATTATTTACTATACTGGCAAAGGGTATTATGACTAGAATTAAGTTTTAACCTAATAAAATAACAAGTCTTTCTAAAGGGAAAATTTACAAGGACTGTATGCCAATCTCCCTTTGGCTTTGGCAGAAATGTATTTTACAAACTGGCTGTGAAAGGGCTTTGATTAAAGTTAGGCCTATTATAAAATACTGAGATTCTTAGGAAAATAGCCTCTGGGTAGATTTCATGTACTTGCCCTCATCTACATTCAGAATGACTTTTCTAATATTCCAAGATACTTGTTTTGTGCATCACTTATTTTTATTGCTCCCAAATGGTCAAATTATTGTCTGTTGCTGATTTGTTCTCTTGAATTAAAACATCCCAAAGCACAACTTTGAAACATTCTACGTTTGTTGAAACACCATTCCTTTGCACACAATTCTCCAGTGATGAAGGATTAATTTTTGGTGCTCTTAGATCAGAGCCGTTTCTTAAAAATAAATTTAAAAATAAATAAGCAGCAATACTGTATGCAGCCAGTTTTTCATTGACAGGGCTTTTTCTGCCAACAACTCCTCCCTGCTGAAGACAGAATAGGCTTCATCTATTTGTTGCCTTTACTTTAAATTGCTTCTTATATGTTTTCTTTAAGTCTCCTAATAAATTTTTCTCCCATACATGTGCAGTAACTCATGCACACATTTTTGTACACCGATACTATCAGCAGACTCAATTACAGAAAGACAAAAACAGCCAGCAGAGAAACACACAACTGCGTCCTGTATGTTTGTATCCCTAAGGCAGTGCTGCAGCTCCAGTAGTTGCCTGATGTTCCATCAGCAGGACAACACTTTACTATTCCAACACATGCCTGTTCAAAGGCTTTAATGGTGCGTCAATACTGTTAAATCTACTTTACTTGGCCCCCAGAGGGCAGATAGTTTAAAAAACAATTTTAACAGGAAGAAATGAAATGAACTCCAAATGAACTCATCATGCAATCATACTTTTCCTTCTTTACAATGTGCTTTTTTTTCTTTTTTGTAACCCTTAACCGATTTCTAGGTTTAAATTTTATGTTTCCTGTGTTTTCAAAATGCTATAAACCTGATAGTAAATAATGTATTTTATTGAAGATATTTAACTGTGCGTTGGTTGTTATAGGAAAAAATGAGAAAAATATTTGCATACTGGTTGTTATAGGAAATTGAATGCAAAATATTAGGTACTTTCTGTCTCGGTCACCATAGACCTCCATTATTTGAATGTCAGCAGACAGCAAGAAGCCTCCCAGATCTCCAGATGCATTTGAGATATCAAAAAAGTACTCCAGAGTGTTGTTCAGCATGGGGGTGAGTAGAAAATGAAGGCTAATCATGTTTTGGGTGTACTATTCCTTTAAGTGGAAAAGTTTCAAGAAATGAGTCTGAGATGATTCACTTTATAACATGGCGCATTATCCTGTTGGAAGTAGCCATCAGAAGATTGGTACACTGTGGTCATAAGGTCCGGCCAGGTCAAGATCCGCAATTGCAATCGCACCAAACAGGAAAAAGAACATCGACAAATTCCGGTTCGTCAAATTAAAATATAGCAGCAACAGATCGGTGACTAGAAATTATAGCACAATTCTTATATATAAAAAAAAAAACTAACACCGTTTATTTAAATGATTGGATCCAAACTATTGGTTATTCACCAACCAGGAAGCAGATTTATCATCTCCATCAAAATATTTATTTTATACCGAGGGACTTAAACTTTAATCAAATCCATTAAAAAGAAACTTCTTATTACAGGAATGAAAAGAGATACTGAGTTTGGGAGTAGAGAACAAGTTCATTCAAAAAAAGCAGTTTTGAATTATCCTTATCCCCGTTACAAAAATCTACAAAAATATATATATATATTTGGGCAGAAACTGAACATATGCTGGATGATGGTGGGATTTTTTTAATATGTCATATTAAATTAAGCGCTCACAGGGTTCATACAAATAGCATTAAATTAGAGTCACTCATTCGAGTGACTCTAATTTAATGCTATTTTAATGCTATTAGAAATGATTTTAATGCCATCAACAAGAACCATGTACACAACCTATTAGTGTACATGAAATATGAAGGAGCTGTAAGCACAGATCCATGACTCCTTGATTTTAAATAAAACTAGAAAATTTCTAAAGAAATTTTGAGGGGGGCCACCTACTGCCCGTCTGGGTAACTGGGCCAATACGGCCCTGGCAAGTGACATTGGGGCTCCCCAGACCAACTGCTTACGCCTTTGAGGGCTGCTGAGGGAAGGAAAAAGGGCGAGGTCATGGGCAAAGAGAGCTGTGTGCGACTTGTGCTGAAATCTGGGAAATAGACGTGCACAGCATATGATGCACAAGGGTAATATGGGTTGTCCATATTGAACCGCAGTGGGTAAAGCGCAGTTGGCGGGCTCCGCCCGCCTGCTAGGAGCCCTTGCAGCGATGAAAAAAATCACAAATGGCGGGCTCCGCCCGCCTGCTAAGAGCCATTGCAGTGATAAAATCACCTTTGGCGGGCTCCGCCCGCATGCTAAGAGCCATTGCAGTGATGAAATTACAAATGGCTATGAGCAATATGCCAGAATGTATGAGTGTGTATAAAGAAGAGGCTTTTATTCTGTAGAGTCCCTGTAGTGTTATTTTGAAAGTCTATCATGGATGTGCATCAAAAGATGGGTCATGCCCAGCAGTGATATAGAATCCATTTTCAAATGTTAAATCACTGGTTTTCCATGTTATTAGGTGAATAGCTGCTGTATTACAGAGTAAATGGGAGACTTTTATTGTGAAATTTGCTCTGGGGTGTGTTTTGAAAAGGTCACTAGAGTGTAATAAAAACAACCTGGAAGAGTTTGGGTCATAATGTTGAGCCATTTGCATCAATTATTGCATTAGTATAATCTAGAGGCTTTTATTTTGTAGGGTTCCTGGAGTCTTATTTTGAAAGTCCAACACAGTTGTGTTTAGAGAAAATGTTAAGACCCAGCAATGATAGTTGATGACTTTCCAATCGTCAAATCACTCTTTTTTTCCATGTTATTAGGGCAGTAGATGAAGAGGAAATGGGAGGCTTTTATTTTGAAATTTGCCATAGGGTGTGTTTAAAACAGTTTCCTAGAGTCTATTCTCTAAAATGGGGTTGAGTTTGGGTCATAATGTTGAGCCATATAGGGCAATAAATATATGTAAAAAATATAGAGGCTTTTATTTTGTAGGGTCCCTGGAGTCTTATTTTGAAAGTCTATCAGTGTTGAGTGGCAAGGGAAGTGTCATGGACAGCAGTCATATAGTATCCATTTCCCAATGTTAAATCAGTGCTTTCACCCTCCATTAGATTAATATGTGCTGTTTAAAACAGCAGAGGTAAAATCTGTTTGAACCACGGTTACCTTGACAACGCTTAACGAGCCTGTCTGTGACAGAGAGAAAAGCGCAGCACTATGGTTCCTTCGCTCTCAGGCTTTTTTGAATGGGAGGAACAGCTCCGAACAAACGACTGCTTAGCAAAAACCGTATGAGTTATTCAAAAAATTTCTTCACCGTGAGCATCAGCAGTCCTTCGACTCCAACTATGCCAACTTTGGTGTATGTGTATCATTCAGAACAATATTTATGACGACTTAAATACACATAATGTCATTCGTTTTTCTCCCCACTGCTGCTCCAAAACCAATGGAAAAATGCTCTGATTGTCATCGACTTTAGGATCGGTCTGGAGGGTTTTTAAGGAAAAGTATTAATCCTACTGTAATTCCGAAGACATTGTGTGAGTCCAGAGGTTTCAGCCTACAAACTGACCAAAAATGGTGACTGTAGCTCCAAATATGTGGCCGTGAGGCAAGAACAAAATGTTTTATCTTAAAAAAACAACAGCCTGCTTCACTGCAGCAGGCTGCTGCAGAAGTTAACTGTCAGCTAGCTTCCAGGTGCTTAGCCTCCGAACAAACGACTGCTGAGCAAAAACCGTAAAAGGTATTTGAAAAATTCTTTCAGTGAAAGCAACATCTATCCTTTGTCTCAGACTGGGGTAACTTTCATGTTTGTAGGTCTTTCACAACCCAAAACGAAGCACAAACAAAATGGCTGACCCCACCTGCTCCTCCCTTTGTTTTAACTGCAGCACGACAGTCTCACTCACCTTTAAGCTGCTAAAGCACCCCTCCGAACAAACGACTGCTGAGTAAAAACCGTAAAAGGTATCTGAAAAATTATTTTTATCTAAGCGACAGCTATATCTTGTCTTCAATTGGAGTAACTTTCATGGCTGTAGGTCATCTACAACCTGAATGGGAAGAGAAAGAATAAGAAAAAACGGGTCCTCAGTCCTTAGATTCTAACTGCTAGCAGCAGCAGCTCACTGTCCCCTAGCTTTAAGGTGCTTAGAACACCCTCCGAACAAACGACTGCTGAGCAAAAACCGTATGAGTTATTCAAAAAAAATTTTCACCGTGAGCGTCAGCCATCCTTCGACTCCAACTATGCCAACTTTGGTGTATGTGTGTCTTTCAGAACAATATTTATGACGATTTGAAAACACATAGTGTTGTTCGTTTTTCTCCCCTCTTCTGCTCCAAAACCAATGAAAAACGGCTCTGATTTTGATCGACTTTAGGTCGGTCTGGAGGGTTTTTAAGGAAAAGTATTAATCCTACCGTAATTCCGAAGACATTGTGTGGGTCCAGAGATTTCAGTCTACAAACTGACCAAAAATGGTGACTCTAGCTATAAATATGTGGCCGTGAGGGCGAGTTTAAAATGTTTTTTGGTCTTAAAAAAACGGTTGCCTCACACTCTAAATTTTCAGTTGCTCCACTCTAGAAGGCTGGATTTTGCTAAAACTTTGTGGCGCTTGAGGTCTGATTATACAAAAACCGTAGCAGTTATCAACATACCGTCTTCAGTTTTAAATAGACGAAGGATTTATCTACAAACTGAGCTTTAAACTGTTTTTCTACATGAATGTATGCCGACACAGTGAAGTGCTGTTTTTTATGCTTTTTTTTCCTCTCCCCATTCATTTCCTATGGGATTTTTTTTGCGACGTTTTCGCTAATAATTCGCGAACCTTCGGACTAATGAGAAAGTTTTATACAAGCACACATCACCCCATTGGTCCCGACGCGTGTGCCAACTTTGGGCCCGATCCGACGAATGGTGCGTGACTAGTTACGCGCCGAAGTTTTTGGTGGCGAGGAGAACTATAAGCTATAATAAAAATAATACGCGGAATAAATATGTGAGATAGTAGTAGGTGGGCCATGCCTTCGGCATGTGGCCCCCCTAATGAATGAATTTTTAATTATTTTTATTGATCCGCGGAAACCCTGGTTCATCTCGCGCATGCTATCTACGATCTCCAAGAAACTCAGAGCGGAGCGGTGTGGAGCCACATCGGAGGATGTATGCTTTGTTTTGTGCAGGCGGTCTGGAGCGGAGTATGTGGGGTTTCGGGGTAAAACTCCTCTTGGACGCGATGGTGACTCTGCATTGAACAAGACGAACTCAAAGAAGAGTTGCTAGCGGTAAATATATGTTCGATTACTGCCTGCTAAGCTAAAAGCAGTCTAGCCTAAGCTACGGCTAATAGCAGCCTAGCCTAAAGCTACGGCTAATAGCAGCCTAGCCTAAAGCTACGGCTAATAACAGCCTAGCCTAAAGCTACTGCTAATAGTATCCTTGCAAGAACAAGCTTAATTAAAGTGTATTTTTTGTGATTCACAGGAAGCAGTACGCCGTCTTCACAACTCAGAGACTAATTGCAGGCGCTATGAACCGGAGCAAGGGTAAGATTTAAAGAATATGCTTTCATTCTGCGGTAAAAGAAAATGGATACGGATAGATACCGACCATAGCTGTACATTTTGTTTTCACAGACCTCCTATTTGCTCGGAGCCATATCAGCAAGTCCAGATTTGCACGATGATGATAAAGACGACATTGTGTGTAAGTGACTTGCTTTAATGTTTTCTCCTTCCTTGTTACTGTGACTTGCGTTTGATTTTTTATTCATACCACTCTCATTTAATTGTTTTCCAGCTGCCTGTAAGACGTATTTTGAGACGGTATGCAGGAGCTTCAGATATACGCAGCCAGCCAACACGTTGCGTGCGGAGGCTGCCAAGCAATCTGCTCGGAGTCGGGCTAGAAGAAAGAGGGTAAGACTTTATTTGGTGACTATTTTTCAGGTGCATTGATAGATGTGTTGTGTCCATACGCAGTGCGCTGATTCATTGTTTTGTTTTTCAGCTGCTGAAAGCGAGGCAGAGTGTGCTAGCAGATGAGGAAGTGGAACTCTGGAAGTCCGCCACCGTCGGCCTCATGTCCGACGAAGAAGATGGCGTCGTTGGCGGTGTCTCTGGATGGATTGTACGGTCGCCGCCATTTCGTAGGCCGGATCTCACTGAACTCTGTGTTAAGCTGCAGTCCCAGTTAGAAGCGATGCCGAAGTACAGGGCCACGCACAGTAGGCGTCTGCACATCGGACCCGCCTCGGAGGGAATGCTGCCAGTTACCTCCAACCCCGAGGAAGCAAACGGACCGTTCACAGAGTTGTAATTTTTAGATACCCATGTGTTTGGATACGCGTTGTATGTAGTTGTGTGTGTTTTAATAAAGCTCTTTCTTTGCATAAACAGCTTCCTGGCAAATGTTCATTTCCTGTATAAATTCATTCATGTCCTTGATGGTAGCCTAATAATTGTGTAGTAGTGTAGGATAACATAAATACACAGCATATGAATGAATAAATATATGAATGAATAAATATATATTTATAAATATATATATATGTAAATTTATATGTAAATATATATATATATGCCAACCAATCACGAGCGACTTTACTTGTTTAAAAAGAAGTGGTTCCGTCCAATACTCAGTAAGAAAATTAAGCCTGGCGTGGCCACGTGTGGTTTTGCTGCCAATCACGAGCGATTTCACTTGTTTGAAAATAGTGGTTTCAGCCAATACTGAGTAGGTTATTCAAGCCAGACCTGGCCAGCCGCACGGGTTTGCTGCATTCATATGCTAATTAGGGCCATTAGTACAGCTGATCGCTCTCCACATACGTCAGAGTCCGTTTCCGACAATTTGTGGCACGACAAACGCGGACAAGCGCGGGTTGCAAATTGTCGGAAACTGACGAAAATCAGGGAGATCTGCGGGAGTTTACGGGGACGAAAATCTCACTTTCCATGCAGTGCCATGGGAAGAGTTAAAGGCACCTTCAACCGGGGGAAGACCTTGGGAATGGCTCAGAACCCTGGCAGAGGAGGTGCGTGGGGGGGGGGCGAGTCTGTGGAAATTGTTATGTAATAGTTTTTAAGTAAATTTATATTTATTTTCAGGAACTTATTTCATGAGGAAACACTTTTTGTCAGTTATCAGTTATCTAGAACTGTTTAGTTTGTATATTAGACTGGATTTCTCCCGAAAGCCTTTGTAAAAACTTTTCACTGTTTATTTTTTCTATAAAAACTAAATATAATTAAAAAAAATGAAATCTTATCTCCTTCTATAAAGAGTCTGACGATGTAAACTGCTTTTCAAAAATTCAACTGAGAGTGAAAAAAATGTAGCAAACTGAAGTAGTCCTGTTAATTAAGACATGAAGCTTGTCAGATTTTTATGGTGAGTTGTGAGCATAAAAGTAATTCAAACAGGCTGCTTGTTGTCACATTAAAAAGAGGTGAAGAATGAACTCAGAGCCTGAGCTGTAGAGAAGGCTGCTACGGAATTACCTACCTGTTTTTTCTTCTTAGGATACAGCTGTAAGGTTTGTCTCCAGGGTGTCCCCTCATGTGTAGAACACTTAGGTGAAAATGTAGCCACCATTGTCATTTTATGTAGCTGTGACCTTTTGTGGATGACAAGGATACAGGAGCAGAGCAGCACAAAGGAACCAGACTGCTGCAAGTAAATCATGTTTAGGTTTATGCAGTAAATAAGAACAAACTACCTCATATAGGTCGTTGCCTCTGGGAAATGGATGATTGTAGCTATTAATAAATGGATTGCTGTTTCTAATCTAGTTTTTGCAACCAGGTATCTGACTTTATTTCAATTATTACATTCTCTAAATGTCAAATATGTTTAAATATGTTAGTAGAGGATTTGGAGATTTCTGTCTAGCTTTACTTTCCTCATGTTTTTAGTAGAAGTTGGACCTCATTTCCGTAAATGTTAAGGCAGTGACTTGGAATTTAGTTGAGGTGCAGTTTTAAAGTTTAAATGAGAGATAAAACATTATCAGTATCTGACCTCAGGGGAGCAGTTGGGTGATGCAGATCAATCAGGCAAGTGTTGAAGGATAATTTGTAAATAAATTAGAGTTAATATTCTTATTAAATATGGCTTATTAGGCTGCTACTTGATGAAATAAAATTAATAATTTTTTTTCAACTTAAAAACTTATTAAACAGTCAGACTTTGCTTTCTTTTCTTTTGATACAAGGCAAATTGCGTGTTATTTAAAAATAGTGCTAATTATAAAATGACCATATGATCCTCCATATGGCTGTTCTTTAATTGCATCTCCTCTCATCTGCCATTGCACACTGATAATAAGCTACAGCTTTCTCTGTGGTTATGCTTGCTCTCTTTCTGAGTCAAATTTCTGCTGTAAAAAATACAAGTAAAAATATCACCTGGATTTGTTCCATTGTCCTTGGTTTGTCCTGCTCATTATTAGTTTGCCAACTTTCCAGTTATTTATCTTTGTATTAATGCATTTTTCACTCTTTCTCTTACTTTCCCTCTGAAGATGCAGCAGGTATCCTGCCAGGAGAGCCTTGTCCTTCATGATATTGGTTTACTGAGTTGCCAGTAACGTGAAGAGATGAATAAAAGGTTCAGCATTTGCCAGCTCTCACCTGACTCAAGGCTAACGCTGCTCAACAAACAGTCCCGTCCAAATCATTGTAAAACATATTATTTCTTAGAAGCTTGCTTCCTTCCTGAGAGTAAAAGTAGAATATAAGTTATATTCAGCTTTTCTTAACACAAAAGCTTCAAGCAATTTCTCAAATACAGCCACTACTTTCTAAATCTCATTAAGTAATATGATAAACACTTTCTTGTGGCATAAAAGAGACAAGCTCAGATCTCTCGGGCTGCAATCACATCTAGCTTCAGCCTGCTAACAGTTGCTTTCACCTGTTAAATCACTTAAGTAGGCCCAGATATGGCTCTGATACTACAAACTACATCATAGAAACAGGTTTATAAGGAAGAAATGCATGGTAGTAATTGGAAAAAAGTATCAAAAAGGGTAAAAATCAGTGGTTTAATTCAGTAGTATAAGACCAAAGACCATCCAAAGTTTAGTAATCTCATTACTAATTGTCTTGTTTCAATACATTTCACCATGTAGTGAATAATACTTATTATACCCCATATATGCATAATTTATGTTTGCTGGTTCCAGCTTAGTCTATTAAAGTAGTTGGAAGCCTTGTCCATTTCCCTGTACAGTTGTTTACTCTTTACAAAAACTGCTTAACCAAGACTTAAATCTCTATCCCTGTTTGCAGCACCACTGATCATCCTTAGTCAGAATTGTCAGTCAGCTTTGTAAAATAGCTGTTGTCTACAAAAACATTCATAAATTAGACCTTTTGGGATAGTAGACTTTATTAAATGAGCAAAAAAAATTGGAATGCATGTAGATATATATTTTAGATGTGATCATGAATTACCCTATGGATATGCCCTTAGTCAAGATGTAATTGAAAGGAGCTGCAGCACATTCACACCTGAATGAAGCTTTGAAAAATACATAAAATTCAATTTACTCTAAATATATGCTGCTTATTTGCGGGGTTGTGCGTTTCCTGTGGGAAGAAGATATCTGACTTCAGTGATTAAAAATGAGAAAGGAGCTAGTTTTAATTGCATGCCTTTGGCTCGTATAAGTCCGAGAACAGTTTTAGGTTACTATCAATGGTTTAGTGTTGCACCTAGTAGATATTAAAAAACATTATTCTAAACATTCTGTGATGCAATGGCAACCTATCCACATTTTCCCAACTCTCACGCATGAATTGATAGAAGAAACTATCAAGTATAAAAAGTGTGAAAACTCACCCTAAAAAAATGAGTAGCAGTTCATATGTTTTCCCAAACAGTGGGAAAAAAGTTATGAGTCCTGCTTTGGGTTATTATGAGCCATTGTCCAAAGAGCAAGCTCCTGAGCTGCAGGTTGTAGAGCTCTGCTAGACCAGCAAGATCAGAATATATTTGCCTCATTCTAAGCACTGGCCAGTATGACTCTTTTATTGTCTGAAATTTTTAAAAATTCATGCTTCTAGGTTTTAGGCTGGAATAATGTGCAGACAGGACCTTGGGTGAGCATAGTAAGGGTTTTCATAGCAAAAACAGAAAATGTATATGTGTTGAACAACCAGCAACCAGGATGTGGAGCGCAGATAAAGGACTGCGCAAAGAAATGGAGAGAAGATTCAGAAAAAAACAGTAACAAACCAGATAAAAGTGGAACATGGAAAAAAAAGACCACATTAACTAATTGGAGGGGATATGGAAAAGCTTGGCCAGAGAGAAAGCAGATAAACCCAAGGTATGAAGATTAATAAACACTAAATGTAACTGAACTAAGACACAAACTACTTAAAAAAGGAATAGGATTAACACTGATATAAGAAAAAAAAAACATTGTACAAAGAAACGAGCAGAAGAATGAACATAAGAACCGAGCCCAAGGGAATAAACTAATATTAAAACACCAACATAATTAAAAAGGGGAAATTAACTCTTTATCTAAATATGCTTTAGAACATGTATTGAAAATAAGGAAAAGATGACTGCACAAACACAAATGAAAGACACACCTAAAGATCATAACAAGCTGTACACAGGGAGGAATGTAAGCCGCAACAGTCCGCTGCTACGTACCTGTAAAGAATTAGGTGCAGTACGCATTTCCAGCAGGTTTTACTGCCTTTGATTTTACCATCAAATTCAGAGCCCAGTTTGCAATCTAAATGCTCAGCGAAACTGGTCTATAATGTTTAAATCTCACACACACTGTCTGGTGCACTTTAAACTTAGACTCCTCTCTAAATTCTGTATTTCCAAGGCATTATTATAAGGCAAGTTTTAAAGGTTCTCTGTAAATTGTATGATCAAGCCCATCCATCCATCCATTTTCCATCATGTTTATCCCAAGCAAGAGGCGGGATACACCTTGGACAGGTCGCCAGTCCATCGCAGGGCAACACAGAGACAAACAGGACAAACAACCATTCACACGCACACTCACACCTAAGGAGAATTTAGAGAAGCCAATTAACCTAACAGTCATGTTTTTTGGACTGTGGGAGGAAGCCGGAGTACCGGGAGAGAACCCATGCATGCTCAGGAAGAACATGCAAACTCCATGCAGAAAGACCCCTGGGCTGGGAATCGAACCCAGAACCTTCTTGCTGCAAGGCAGCAGTGCTACCCACTGTTCCACATAATCAAAATGAAAAAGTTAAAGGCTCAAAATGTAAAACACAAAAATGTAATTTAACTGTTATACTTCTATGTCGGCCTATATCACAAAATGTTATATTGTTTTAAAATGAAAGCAAAGTGTAAAAAACTTATATGGGCCAATAGAATTTTGTTTTTAATAGTACTGGCAGTAACTACTTCCGCCCCATGGTTTACGTTACTTTAACCATGACATTAAACCTATATCAAATGTGTTTTACATTTAAAGTAAATCCATTTTTTCCCATCTCACAGTAATAAAATATAATTTTGTCCTGATATTATTTATTTCTATAAAGTCACTGACAAATCCAAGGAAAATGTGTGTACTGTAAGTTTAAAGTAAAATATAACTAAGAGCAGTAAAAACAACTGCCTGGCAATAAAATCGCTTCATCTTCCTTCCGTTATTTTCCTCCTCAGGCAACAGTGAACTGGTTCCCTGTCAGTTATATCAACCAGTTGAAAACCTACTCCAGTGTTTACAGTATGCCTGATTGTTTGTGACCTCGACAAGCTGAGGGGGATCTAATGCAGTCCAGACAAATAATAATTCTTCTCTACATCCTCAGCCTCTCCATGAACACATTAATTTAATCACCCTCTATATTTTTTCCTCTCTGTCTCTGTCCTGTCAGTGTCCTTACACTCTTGCTGTACTTCTTTTACTCCCCATCTGTCGCTCTATCTTCTCTGCACTCGAGCGGTGAAGATGGATCACTCTGAGTCTGTCAGCAGTAGTATCACAGAATGAGAATGTATCGTCTGCTGTCTCAGATAATAAATGCTTCTATCTACGCTACTGTTCCCGGTCATAATAGACGGCTACACAGCTCTACACAACTACTGTTTACGAGATTATCTAAGCCCTCTGCAGTCCTGCAAGCCCCCAACAGGAGAGATGGAGTAATTACTTTATCACTGTGGGGGCCCTGAAAGTTATTTGTAAGGAATTCATAGCGTGGGAGCATTGTGAAATCCAAGTTATTCTTATTCAACTGTGGCGTCCCGCAAACTGTGATTGTAAGTGTGGAAAAAGGGGAAATGTTAAAGAATGAAATTTTGTAATTTGGATTTTTTTAATGCTGCTTTCACAGGACACCTGAAGAAGGGAGGGATATTAACATCCAAAAAGACTTCCTCATCGTGTCTTTTATTGCACATCACCATTCATCACTTTTATTTTTTTTTAAGATTTCTTTATACAGTCACTCTGCTTAGACAGATAGTAAAGTTGTGTATATTTTAGGAGATAGTGTTGAGTCCATCAAGATATCTGGAACCTTTTCCTTTTGACTTTTCTTTCAGCTCAATTCAGTCAAATTAGGTGATAAATAAAGCTCTGGGCAGCACACAGAATCAGTTACAGTCACTGATCACTGCTGGACAAGGTGGCCACTCCTTACACTATGTGTGTCCATGGTTGTCGACATTTACCACACTAGGTCACTGAGGGAGTCTTTTGAATTATAACCCATTTTGTGACCCCCCCTGACCCCGACCTGACCCCTCTGCTTGGCTTTGGCTGCTGAGCAGAGGGCTTATTTGGCTTGAGTTGCAGACTGATGGGTCTTCACTATTTCTCCTGGCTGCAAGTGTCAACCTGTCCCCGGCCACAGGAAAACTGAGCCAGTTGGGCTCACAAGGGCGGCTCAACATGACCATCATATAAACTTGGAACCAGTAACCAGGGAAATACAGCTAGAATACAGTTAATCAGTCATCTTATTTCAACACATTTAAGAACAGCCAGTGAGAAGGAGAAGGTTATTTGGTGCTTGTGTAGTTTAAAAAGGAAAAATAAATCCCCCATATTTCCATTCAGAGCATCCATCTCACTCGAGTATTACTGCAACCAATAACCCTAATTGGACCTGAACAAGGGCTTTAATTGGCTGTTGGCCCTGACTACATGAGCAGAAGGGACAGTTGGCTTAAAGCCGTGGTGCCTGCTCTGCTGCACACAGATATTAATCTCAACCACTGCAGAGATTTTTATTTTTTTTTCTGAATAACATCATCACACAAACCAAGAAGTCTAGCCTTACAATAAAATGGCACTTATTACTTATACATTTGCTGTAAAAATTTAGGATAGCAAGACAAATTAGATGATGAAATTTAATGTCACATTCTGAAAGTATTAACACACAATTTCAACAGACTCGAGTTCTCAGCAGAAAATTTACACATACCAGGGTATCCTTTTCAAAAACACTGTTTTAATAAATTTATATAAATGACCATTAAAAAATTATCCTTGAATATAATTTTTTATTCATAGTATATATGCACTAAGCAATTCTTCATCCTGAGACCATTGATGAAATGGTGTCTTCCTTCTGTTGTAGGGGCTCAAACAGGACTTGGTAGGGAGGCAGCAAATGTCTTAAAGCACTAGCAGCAGAAGGATTTGGTTAAATCTAAATTCTCTTCCTGGAAATCTTGTCCTAACCCTACAAAGTTGAGTCCCTTTCAAAGCCGCTATTGACAGAACTTCTAATAAAAATGAATGTACTGTCTAAATTGGAAAGCTAAGAGGAAAGTAAGGACTGTGTCTTAAAAAAAAACACCACGCTGACAAGGTCATCTCAATGTCTTTAACTCTGCAGGAGAAAACAAGGTAGAAGAATTTAAAAAAGGGAGTAGAGATGACACTTGGCATGACCTGGAGGGTGTAGTGTCACTTCTAAGAGGTCCCTTGTTATACAATGAAGACATATGTTATTTGTCAGCACTTCAAGTCCATCTGTCTGGATTAACTGACTATGGAGCCAATCAAAAACAAAAACATGATCATCTTTTAATGTGTCGGTGTAATACAAGCATGTGAACATTCAGTGTATTCTCATTATCAGTTCGTATGAAATCGTAAGAAAAGTTATGCACCGTAATTTCGTACGTTTTTGACGTTTTTTCGTGGTATTTCATGGTATTTCGTGGTATTTCGTCGTATTTTTACGTCTTGCCTCAAGACAACATATCCTTGCGCATGCGCATCTTACGCACCATTCAATAACATAGAATTTAACATAC
Organism: Cyprinodon tularosa; assembly: GCF_016077235.1. Taxonomy (NCBI): domain Eukaryota; kingdom Metazoa; phylum Chordata; class Actinopteri; order Cyprinodontiformes; family Cyprinodontidae; genus Cyprinodon; species Cyprinodon tularosa. The sequence goes on along the minus strand of NW_024038998.1, from coordinate 755,134 downwards.
AATTAACCCTAACCCTAAGATACAAAACAGCAAGCAACCTAGTGAGAGACATCAAGAAGTAATTATTGCACTCTTTTTCCCAGTTTTACGTCCGTCTGCGGATCTGCTTTTTTCGTCTGTCTGGCTGCGCATGCACACTGATCTGTTTTTTCGAGGAAAAATGTCCAAAACGTACGAAATACTGTGCATAACTTTTCGTAGGATTTCATACGAACTGATAATGAGAATATGTTGGAACATTAGTAGGAAAATAAATTTAGTTTTCTGGATTTGTTTTCTCCAAGAGTAGAGCTCCTCTAAGTCTTGCAGCGTAAATGGTCTTATGCCTGGCCTCCTTTTCAAGCAAACCATATACCATGGCCCCTCTCCAATCAGCTCAGTCTGATGGTGGCCTCAAGTGATATGTATGTTTGATGAGTTTGCACATTCCAGGTGGCAAAATCACTTAATTTTAGCTTCCATACCTCACTGTACACACACAATTTCCTACCCTAGGGAGATTTGCAACTACACAGACAGCTTGGCGTTGAAAACCATGGCGGACGAGCAACAGCTCGGGTGCTCAGATCTGCTCGGGGCCTGCAGATGCCAGATATGATGCGCTATATGATTGGCTGAATGTTGCCACATGAAATAAAACATTGTGGTTGCCCAGACAATAATAATAACATAATGCAGCGTCTGTGTGTCAAGTTGGGAGCATCTGTAGTGTTAGCGTGTCTAATGATCATTGATGTTTTACCTGATTGATAACAAAACTGAAAAAATATTCTTGTGGTGAACAAAATAACTGCAAGACCATGATGTACAGGGCTGGGTAGCGCTGTGGCTAGCTGTAAAAGATAGGTTAGCCTGTTTTAGCTCGGTCAGTTAGCCATATTAAACTACACACTTTTTAACTTTATGTTAACAACAACCATTCGTTTTCTACAAGTATAATAACTGTTGTTTTCTTTGTCTAAAATCTCTACGAAATAATTTTTTTAAGATTTTCCATCAGTCCTCCATTGCCCTCAGTTCTTAATAAAAAGACAAATAGGAAGAACTGAGATTTTTGTGTCACTTTGTTACATGGGAGAGCTCAGTCTGTCTTGGAACACAGTATTTGACTTCAAGATGGAGTATGCTTGTGGTTTGTGCTTCACATGCCTCCCAGGAGCCGGCCAGAATATTGAAATACGTGTAAAGGCCGCATGGAGTGTAAAAGATACAGACATTCTGTCCCCACATCTAATTTTATGTCCAGAGTGTATATGTATCAAGCAAAAACCGAAGTTTGGTTGGCCATGCATCTCCTCCTCAATAACTTGTCCTCTCTCAACCCTTTAAGGTTATCTTTACTTTTTCTGAAGAAAGAGTTGGATGTGTGAATGTTTATGTTGTTATTCCCGATTTGCTGTCACATGCCATTCATAGAGTTTGCTGATGATGTTTTTAGTTTAGGCTGAAATTTTCCAGAAAATATGGTTCCATAAAAACCTACCTGTATCAAATGATTTTTAGACTTTGACAAATATCAGATTGAACCAGGTTCAAAGGTGACTGTACACTATATGTTTGTATAAGATCAAAGAGCTCACAGCATTCTCCACCTCATGCTTTGACAAGTGGTCACTCAGCACCACTCAGCTGTTATATGTTTTGTAACTAGCAATCAGCTGGTGTTTGAGGAAACATCCATCTCTCTGTCAAACTATAATCCTTAAGGGAGAAGCACAAGCACTACACACACTCATATACACACCTTATCTCTGTCAGGCAGAGCATTGGATGCTTGTTAGATGGGAGGGGGTAAAGGCACACACTCCAGACAAAGAGTAGCTATGCTAATGCACTTTGATTTTGTCTCGCTCTTCTTTCTCAGGATTAAAAAGAAAAATCTATTGTTCTCTTTTCTGCATCACGTTGTTATTCTCTACTCTAGATTATAATAGTGGGATTCTCAGTTTGCATTTAGCATACACAGTTCATTATGGTTTTTGATTTAGTAAAAGTTGAATGCTTTTGTTTTCTCTAAAAACAAGATAACTCCATACAGACAAGCAATTCCTTGTCCTTATAATTATAAAGTTTGCTTTTTATGGAGTTTCCCATTGCATGTTCTTATATAATTGTTTAAAAATACACATGATAAAAATTTGAAGAGCCTGTGTTTACGACTTGTACTGGAGTATACTGTAATGATCTTATTCATTGTACGGATGTTTTGCAGTAGTCAAATTAAGATTCGTGACCTTGTTCATACTCAGATCTTAATTTACACAACAAAGAAAAATCTATATAATCAGTTAGTTAGTGGGAGCTCTGATGATACATTTCAGGTTCTTGTTTCAATTAAAATGGCACAACAATCCTTTTTATTGATGTTTGATGTCAATGTAATTGTATTTAAATGGGTGGGTGGCTTGGCAGAGTCACCAGTATAATTGGTGGTCCGCAGGGGGTCAGACACAATACAGACATGCATCTACCGTCTGTTCATGAAAACACATGTGCCTTGTGCACGTACATGCACATACACACTAAACCTGTTTGGATCTACAAGGGCATTTGGTGAATGGATTGGTGGGATTAACAAGTAAACAATAGTGTGAAAAGCACACACTCAAAGAGCCACAATGATACATTTGCATACATCTGTCTAAGCAAAGAAGGCAGACATTGAAAGTGAGCTGTTTGTGTGGGTATCTTTTCTATGTTAATGAGAGAATAACTACCATTTTTACACTGAACGGCTGCTGTCCAGCAAGGTAGAACACAAAGAAGACTGATAAATAACATATGAACGTGTTAATGAAACCATATCATGGCGTTTTAGTGTGTATCACTACAAAAAGCTTGACAAAAAATGTCTTTACAGAAATGTGTGTTGATGTTTATATCGATGCCTAATTTCTCTGTGACATGGCCAGTGTGTTGAACCCAGAGCAGACTGTGTTCCAGCCTTCTCTCTCATGTTTAAGGATTTTCACACAAACACGTTTGAGGCATCTGTAATGTCCCAGCTGCAACTAGCTCTTTTGAAAACGCTCCCAGAGACGTCCCTGGATTACAGTAATGATGTGTGTTAGAGAAACTTCAAAAAGGGGAACCCCTGCCTCCAGGCTGCGGCTGCAGCACCCTTCAGTGTTTCTTTGCTCCTCTGTGAAATATGTTCTTTCAAACATAAATCACACTTCCAAGCACTGATGAATTCTGAAGAGTTTCCGTGATCAACACTATTGTCCTCAAGTGTATATGCTGCCTTGGAGTGCATCGCTCTTTATGCTAAGCCATCTCTTGCTGTGGGACTTCACAAATTTAAAGGCATGTTGGCATCTCCATAAACACCTCTGATCTTTGAGCATAACTAAGCAAAGTTTCTGTACAACCCCTGTAAACCAAATCATTTCACACTCAAAAGACATATCAGCTTTTTTATTTCGGTTTGAGTAGGCTGCTGATGGCTTTCAGTTTCTGAAACTGAACAGAAAAGTGTGATATGACCAAGGCTGTATGCATCCTGTTAGTTTGTGTATGCATCTCAAACTTCTTGCAACCTTGAATCTTCTGATCATTCGGAGTTTAAATCCCTTGCTAAATTGCTGAATTTCTTACAAATCTCCTTAAGCACTGAATCCACAGTAATGTTAAAGGCTTGGTAGTTATTATATTTTTATACACCTCAACTTCATATAAACATAGCTAAGCCTTGAATGAATCCAAAATATGATTTAAGAGACTTGTTCACATTTATAATGTAATAATTTTTTATAAGACATTACATAGAGGGCTGAAAACAGCTCCTGTTGTTGTTAATGCCGGGTCATTACAAACCAAAATATCACTTTATAGCAGTTTATTTCCCTTTGATGTTGAGTACTCTAATGAAGTATGCCGATAAATGGAAATAAAAAGGAAAATATGTCATAGACCATTTAATTTAATTAGATGGTTGTTGCAATGTTCTACTGCACTGGAGCAGTAGAACATTGCCTGCTAGTCTCTCTGTGAAAAAGGTTTGAGCCCTGATTGGAAAAACATGCAAAATTCCATCACTTCCAGTGAGGTAAAGCCTCTTATGGTTCCTGTTCCTATTTAGCTGTGACGCCATCCTGGAGAGAAACATCAGCTGTGCTGCTTCCATCAACACCCTTGTTTATAGATGCTGGAGATCGGCCTGTTTTCCAGTGTGGTCCTGTTTCTCTGACCGTGACTGAGTGGATGTGCTCTCTTCGTCCTCTAACATGGGAGCTGGCTCGGAGCTCGTCTGCCGGGCTGTGTGTTTCATGGACGGGGCTGCCTTTTGCAGCTGCTTTTGTGTCTCTGCTTCTGTCTCCTTGAACCCCAGTCAGCCTCGGCAGATGGCCGCTCACACTGAGCCTGGTTCTGCTGGAGGTTTCTTCCTGTTAAAAGGGAGTTTTTCCTCTCCACTGTCGCTACAAGCATGCTTAGTGTGAGCGATTGTATTTGAGTCAATGAGACAATGCAATCAACTGGTTTTTCTTAGATAGAAAACTTTGGATCAATTTCACTGTATGATCTGGTTGAACTGTAAAGTGCCTTGAGATGACATGTGCTGTGAATTTGGCGCTATATAAATAAACTGAATTGAAATTAAAAATTATGGGATCTACGGAGCAGCATTGAATTGTGGAGATGGCCGCTCGATGCTGACTGGCAGAACATACTAAAATATTTGACAGACAGTGGCCAAAAAAGTGCAAGTTCTCCTTGTGAGATGCAGACAAGAGAAGAAAATGTGATCGTTCAGTCAGAATAGTCATCTTGGAGTCACATTGATTGATTGATTGATTGATTGATTGATTGATTGATTGATTGATTGATTGATTGATTGATTGATTGATTGATTGATTGACTTAAATGATTGAATTTTTTTATCTCACAGTGGAGAAATTTACAAGACAGCTAGAGCCAAACATGGTATGCCAGTTTTGAAAAATGGTATGCTGTATGCCAGATGAGAAGTGGCAAATGCCAGAAAAGTGGTATATGCAAGTTGGAAACCAATATATGCCAGTTGGAAAATGGCATATGCCAGTTGAAAACCGGCAAATGCCAGTTGGAAACCGATATATGTCAGTCGAAAAATGGCATATGCCAGGTAGAAACCAGCACATGTAAGTTGGAAACCAGAATATACCAAGTGAAAATGGTGTATGCCAGTAAAAAAATTGTCAGTTTCAGCAAAGGTGCAACATGGGAGCAGAATATTCTAATCTGGTTTTATTGACAATATGTTTTTGCAGTCATGAAAAAGTAAAGCGTATATATGTAGCTCTAAATGTGTCATATATTGGAAAAAAACATTAACAGTCATTCCACCATATCTTGTCATTTTGCTTGGGCTTTGACAATATGACTGAATGTTCCGAAAATGGCATTGTATTGTCAGTAGTACAGTATGAATTGGTTTGCGAGTGACCACCATCTGTATACTTCTTCTTCATTTATAGTTGAAAAACACCAGATGATTACTGCCCCCTTCTGTACATATTCCAACTGGCATATACTGGTTACCAACTGAATATGCCAGTTTCCAACTGCATTATGCTTATTCCGACTGGCATATGCCAGTACCCAACTGGCATATGCTGGTTCCCAAATGGCATATGCCCTTTTTTAACTGCCATATGCCTCTTTTGGCTCTAAGTGCTGCAGTCATCTTCCTGCACTCTTATAATTATTTCTAAGCACTTTACAACAGCTAATTTTACCTGTTGAAGTAATATATCTTAAATGTTTCAACATTTGTTAATTATCACTGTTATTTGTGTAACATTGCAAAAAAAAGCATTGATATGGTCAGTTTAATGCAGAGACTGAAACAAGGTTTAGTTTTTTTTTAACATAGAGCTTTTTTTCCAGTTTTTCTTTTTTCAGTTTGTTGAACATTCAGCTGTATGATTGTCATTATGATTGTGATTCTTCAATAAAGTGTAAGAGATTATGGGATTTTTTTTTCAATCAAAACCAACTCTGAGTAACATCCTGATGGCTGATATTTCCTCATCACTTGGGCCTCTTTTCTCAGAGTTAATTTTGAAGTTAGTGTAAATTGTGAGAGGTGGGTAAAAATCCTGTTGAATCAGCTTGGGAATTTGTGAGGATTTATGTCCCAAAGGCAGTAAAAAGTGTTGTGTCTCCAGTGTGTAAAGTCTGCTTTTCATGGCTGAAGAAAGTTTGGTATAAATAGCCAAAGTAGCAAAAATGTACATCTGTGATTTAAATCTAGTCCATTACTCCCCACTAATCATTCACTGACATTTCCAGCTGTTTACAATGCGAAACAAAACACATTGATTTTTAAAGTATGGCATATCTGCAGAAACTGTCCAGATCACGCTAAAAATCCAATTAAAAAACTACATTATCAAAAAACAAGCCAACACCAAAGGAAATTAATGGATGTTAAAAAGCAGAGGTGTTAAAAGCAGTAATGTTTATTACTCCAGAAGAAGTATAAATCTCTGTTTAAAAAAAAAAACTTTTGTAGAAGTTAGAGGATCAACTTCAGCTTTTCAAACAAGTAAAGTGAAAACGTACCATTTTTAAACCTACTTAAAGTGCAAATGTAAAAGTAATGCAGGACAAAATGTTAAGGACAGATGGTTTAAACCTTATACTGGTTACTGAACTACCCTATTAAAGGAACCTTTTTCTAATTTTCTTAGTTTTATAACTACTTAAAATGGCAACAGTTAAAAATTGAATATTGCAACATCCTGAAACCTATTTATTTTGGTATGTGGCAAACATTAAGTTGGTGCAGTAGCGCGTACCACAACAATGAAATTAATTGTGTGGATGAAACAAATTATTTCAACAGTCCATAATAAAAATGAGCTTAGATTAAACAAAACTAACAAGTCTGTTTTAAAAAATGTAAAGAGTAGAAAGTAGAGATAACTGCAAAAAAATGTAAGGAGTAGAAGTGAAAAGTTGCCTAAAAAATAATTACTCCGGTAAAGTATAGCTAGCCAAAATTTCTACTTAAGTAAGGTAAAAAGAAGTAATAGTACTTTCTTACTCGGAATCTCTGTTAAAAAGATGAATGAATTAATAGAACCAATTAAAATACATGAGGGCCTGAAGTTAGATATCCAATTAGAGCCACTAAACTCCACATACAATTCTTTTTTAAGTGCAGTAAGTGGGTGTGTTGCAGGTGGTCTACAAGGATGTTTGTGCCAATGGTAGACCATGCAAACAGATATGGTTTGGCCTATGAAAATAGGATGATTGTTTGTTCTACTGGCAGTTTGAGAGTTCCTAAAAAAGAAAGATGAAGTTCAAAGCAATGGTAATGGGGGAAATAATTGTATAGTTTGATTGATAAAAACAACAACATGCACAAACCATTGCACAGAAGTCTGATGTCTGCATCATAGAGCTCATAGCAGAAGTTCATTCGCATTAAAATGATAACTATGAAAAATATAATAACAATGCAAAAAAGATGCCCCCTCCAAACCCCCCACCAACAAAACACACACAGCTGACATTGTGTTTTTCTTTATTAATTTTATTGTTATTTTTGATGGTCCAAATCTGTGTAAATACACAGAATATATCTCCTCTTATATCTTACTAATGCCTTCTGATATTTTTGCATGTCAGTTTGTACCCGACTTTTGGAGCAACTAAAATAAGATGCAAAAACTGCCAGAACTTTTATTTTTGAGATTTCGCACATAGCTTTTCAAGTGGTAAAGTTTAACGTTACATATCCTCAACCCATCAATTTGCTTGGTTTGGTCATTAGAATATGATGTGCCTATTATTGAAGATGAAAAATGGTTTGCACACTTTGTCAGTCTGCTGAATTTGCAAAAGTAAATCACTTCTCACGATCTTTAAAGAAGGTGCAAAGTGAGTAGCGTTTGCAGAGTACAAAGATTGTACAACTATGTTTGCACCAGTTTTAAAGACGCCCAAAACTTCTGAAGACCAGGCCCTACATGTAAAATAAGATCTGAATAAATTTGCTTTCTATTAGGGCTGTAATCATTCGTTATGCCACTCACTGTTCGGCACCACTTTGTGCCGATCTGTTCGATGTAGATTTATTCCTTTATTTCTTTATTTTACCATGCTACTTTCTATGGTTGCTTGGAGAAACAACAAATGATAAACTTTATAAAGCATTAAACTGGAAATCATAATAGTTGTTGTACTGATATAAGTAGCTTTACAGAAAGAATTTGGGAATTTATTTGCGAAGACGGCTCATCCATGTGATCCTACTGAGTGAACTCTATCTACTTCACTAGTGGAATGAACAATGCCTCTAAAAGATCTCTATTTAAATTCACTTTGTGAAGCTGCGGCCAAGTGAAACTCAAGGGAGGCATTATCCACAATATGTCATTTAAAAGTAGTTTGATCAAGTTTAAGCTCTGAAAAAAATACTTATTTTTCAGAAGGACTTTTTTAACATTTACCCAGCTATGTATTCGTACATGCACACCTTGCAGCATGTAACAGAAACAAGAGCACAGGTGTGCGAGTGAGGCTGTGATTACGGCTAGTAATGAACAAATAAATCTGCATGTGCATTTCTCTGTGTCTGTGATATGCATTGCAGCCTTGAGGGGGATGTTAGAGAGTGTTGGTGTTTTCAGAAGAACCCCCTCTGTGCAGCAACATGGTCATGCACAGACTTCCATCCTCCAGATGGTGTAGGTGTCTCACATAGAGTTTTACACACACCCACACACTCTGTCACGCAAATTTAAACTGTCAGACAGACATAAAATATGGAGCGGAGATGTAAATGATTACAGATTGGTGACAGAATTTGATTAATTACTCCTGATACTGAGTGAGCCTGCCTTAATATTCTGCAAAATGCACAAAAATCCACCTTATAGTAAAAGGTATACTTTATATGCTTCTGCTCCTTTGTAAATATAACACAAAAATATATTACATTAAAGTCAAAGTTAAATTTCAAATCATTCTGGCTTAAACATGTATATAAAAGTAGTCTTTATCAGACCATACTGTCCCTAAAGTTAGAAAATGTCTATTTAAAAAAAAAATCCTGTCAAAATCTGTGGGGTTTTTGTTTTTTTGTTTTTTTGTTATTATATACACCCCAGTTAGTTATACGTCAGCTTGTACACCTAAATTCGGCCAATCATATATCAACGGTCATCTGTCAATCAATTTTTTTTGGTCACAGCATCTTGATTTATATATCACAGCTTATACTGTATAGGCAACGGTTGAAATAAGAATAATTTACTTTACCACTGAGTTACGTCCCAATGTTTATTTTGTTTCTTTGCACAATTTCCTGTCTGCTTGGCGTTGTTTTGCTGTGTTCCAAAAAAAAAAAAAGGAAAATTAAAAACAATTTGTTTCCAAGGTTTAAACCTCAAACTCAATGCTTTTCCTAACATTTTGAATTGAAAAAGCTTCCTGGATGGGAAGCGAAACGTCGTCAAACTTAGAAAAAAAGTCCAGTGGATTGTTTTTTATTTTTCTTTCTTTTTGGAATGACAATGACCTGGATGACTGAGAATCTTCACCAGCATCTTGCTGTGTTGTGCTATAGCCAGGGCCGGCGATTGCTATAGGCGAGCTAGGCAATTGCCTAGGGCGACAAATGTGTTGGGGGCGCCCTCTAGCGTCGCCCTTAGGCTTACTTCCCATTAATCATAGAATTAGAAAAAAAAGCGAATAAAACCGGTTATGAAGCGTCCGTCAGTTTGACTTAACCTTACGTATATATAAATAGCAAAATATGAACAAATAAATATACCACCGTTTTTTTATTTATTTTTTCACATTTAAGAGAAAATCGGAAAAGATTCTGATCACTTTTCAAGCGCCCTCCAACCCGGAAGTCATGACGTCAATCACTGCAGCATGTACACCAATATTTTGGAATGAAATTGTAAGCAAACAGATATTAAAAGTAAAACAAGTGAAGTCTGGCACTTAACTTTGCTCGCGACTCGAGAATGGCTGAACGGAAAAGACTCCTCCTCCTGCCGCCGCAGTCGGGCCGTCTTAATCATCCACTCAGAGTACCACTAGTAAGCGCACACAGACTTTGTAGCTTGTCCGGTCAGTTAAAAATAGTAATTGTGAAATCCGTCTTGTAATCGGAAGCATACAAGCTAGCTTGAAAAGTAAATAAAGTTTCAGACGTGCTGCATGATGATGTGTTCAGATTGGCTCAGTAAAACGACAATTAGGTTATCATGATGCGTTCAAGTGTAACGTAAAGAAAACGGAAAATTTTGTTTTTGGCGAGAAACATGAGTAATACAGTTGTATATTGCTTTAATTATTTTAGAATATATAATTAAACTACAGATGCAAACATTTATTAAAAATTACATTTAATTTAAAATACAATTATTTATTTGTTAAATATTTTCCTAATCACTAAAAACATGATGAAAAGTGACAGTAGACAATACATTAACCAACAATTGTGAAAATATATTCTACTTAGTTTTATGTCATTTCGAAGTGGCCTATTACATTAGCCATGTTTATTTAAGGCAAAACTCAATCTCGCCTAGGGCAACCAAAGGGCTAGAACCGGCCCTGGCTATAGCATCCAGTAGAAATATAAAACAGTTCAACATCCACCACTGAGAAATTAAAGCTGAACAAACGTTTCATTTTTAGTTCAAGACTTAATCGCATAATGGATGTTGATTTTACTGATAAAAATTTACTGATGACCAGTACAGATGGAGTTATTTGGTTCCCTTGCTGTCTGAGAAGCCAGCTGAGCTGAAATATTTCCTCATAAAAGTGCATTTTTCCTGCAGTCATCTACAACTTAAAGTGCTCTTCATCCATTTTTGTAGTTTTATCTCCTTTTCTAGTGACTGCCGTGACTGCGGGACCTACTAACGGCATCTGTAGCCTGTGTGTAGCTGTTACCATAGTGACAGTGTTGAAAATGATGCGCCGAACGTATGCTCAAACCCTCTAGCTACTGTTTTATTAAGCATTCTGCTACTCTTGGCTTTTCAAAAATAAAACAGCTTGCAGTATTATGGGATTATTACCTTGGTGTCCTCAGTGGTAGTTACGGCCCTGGCTATAGCATTGGGGTTCCCATGGTCAACGGCCTCTAAACTTTTCCACTCCCTGTTAACCACAATCCTAAACCGCTAGAGTCAGCCTGAATGTCAGATACATGTCAGTGCATGCGGGGATCTTATGTCGCCCTGGACAAAAAAACTGCCTTGGGTGCCTGCCCACATAGCCCATATCAGAAACCACCACTGATACTGATATCATTGGATAGTGCAAAATAAGGGTTTTAACTTGAAAGATTGCTCGTGTTGGTAATAGAACAGTGTTGCACTAGTTAGTTGTTGATTATTTGATGTGTTTTCCATATTTAGCATTTGTTTTTTGAAGTTTATTTTTTATTTAGATACTTAGTTTTAAAATTGGGTGTTGTGCATGGGTTTTGGTTCATTTTGTTGTTGAATATGCTGAACTCTTAATGCTTTAAAAAAGCAAAGTTAATACATTTCTGAACAGAGGATATGTTCAGTGATCAGACACTTCTGTCACCGAAAAAGTAAAAAATCAGGTAAATGTTCGCTTTTTTCAAGCAAAGGTTCAACAGCTACATTAGTCAGAAAACAAAAATTCTCACAGCAAAATTTGACAGTCATCATAGTCCCTGAATAGGTGAAGCTAATTAGCTTTGTTACTAGCTTCCTTACAAGTCTAATACAATCTAAATACAATCAACATAAGGGTACCATAAAATGTGCTTTTATATGATGTCATTTTTGAGAGTTTAAATTAAACATGATCCATATGAGGACAAGGATGCACTGTGAGAATACGGATAATTTGGCTAGTTGATGTTTTTTACAATGGATATACAAGAATCGACAACAGCAACAAAAAAAAATCCCTTTTAACAGCTTAATATTTACAATATATGGCTTTTATTCTAAAGCTTTTAGTGGTTAGTATTTTGGGAATGCAATAGCAGTAAGGGAGTGTTGGCCTAGTGGTTAGAGCAGTGCACTTGTGCTCTGAGAAGGTTGCAAGTACCCGGTTCAATCCCACAGCCTGCACTCTGGGTGCCTGAGCAAGACTCTTAACCCCACACTGCTCCACAGCCACCACAAAATGGCAGCCCACTGCTCCCCAAGGGGATAGGTTAAATGCAGAGGTAAATTTCTCCAATGTGAGATGAATAAAGTTCAATTATTATCATCACATTTTCAAAACAGGTTGATTTTCAGCCTAATATGCCCTCCTTTGCTGCAAAATCTGCTGTCTCAAATAAAATGCCTTTTATTTTGCAGAGTGTTTGTAGAATATTGCATGTCATTTGAAAGTTTAGTATGGGGTTTCAAGAATTCGGTCAACTCCCAAGTCATTTCAAACCAATTTCCAATTCTTACATCACACTGTATACATATCATGAGCTTAATAATTACAAAGTTGCTATTTGGGGCTTTTATCTTTAAATCCAAATCTAGTGTCTTCCCAGATTTAAACTCCTAGAGGTATTATGGTCAATTCACACAAAAAGTGCTTCCAGCAAAAAAGTTGTGGTGTTGTATTAACAAACAATTCATATGGCAGACAACAACAATTGGCATGGTGGAAAATTTCACTTTAAAGAGCATCATAATTCTGTGATTTTCTGTCATCAGGGCAGATTTGACAGAAACCATAAGGCCAAGAACAATGTAAAAGGCAAATTTGGATTATTGTAATCCAACAACAGAGGGAACTTTTGAAGGTTTACATTTGTTTAATCACTTACAGTGGTTTGGGGAACGTCTCCCACAGCAAGCAACTGTAAGCCAGCAGCTGGACACGCCATGGCAGAGTCCGAATGCGCCCCATGACGATTCAGCAGTTCGAAGCAGCACCTCGTCAACAGGCAGTTGGGCCAGGAATGGTCCAGGGGCAGCAGCAAACGGGAGGTTGACCTAAACAAAAGAATTGTTTGATTTATCTCATTTGGTTCAGGACTCGCTGTTGGGATCTGGAGGTCTCTCCACTTTCTCCACCAGAGGGCGTACGAGATCTCCTGGAGCCGGAGCTGATTGCACCACCTGTTGCTCATCTGCTCATCAGGAGATCCGTATTTAAGGAGGCGGAGGAGTTCTCTCCAGTGCCAGAGTGTTTGCCAGTGACGGTTAGCAAGCCTGAGCCAACCAGCCTGTCTGAAACTCTGACTCCTGGAGAACAGAACCTGATCTGTTTTCTCCTCTCTGCTTCCTAGATAGAACCTGCCTGAAACCTGAAACCCTGGAGAGTTTCTCTGCCAGTAATCCTCCTGTCCGTTTTCAGAAGAACTCTGGAGAACAGTTCCTGTCAAAGATCTGCCTGCCCACTCTCAGAAGATTCTGGAAGGAAACTCAAATCAGTGATCTGCCTACACTTAATAAGCTCTGCCTCCGCCTTTGCCTTCAGCCTGCCGACAGCCTCTGGACCCTCAAGGTTCCCCCCCTCAACTGCTCTGCTCCACTCCAGAACAGGTACAGACCTGCACACTCTCTATCCTGCAAAAATACCTGGACCTCCACTAACTCCTCTGTCCTCCTCTGCAGTGAACCCACTCGTGACCAGTCCAGTCCCTTCCTGGATCTGATAAATCTGTGTACCTTTTCAGAACCCACTCGTGACCAGACGAGTTCCCCACTGGACCTGATCATAAAACTTGTACATTCATCATTTAATAAACCTTTGAACTTTTCTCCTGCCTCTGAGTGTTCTGCATGTGGGTTAGACACGTTAAACCAAACATGACACTCGCTATGAGACACTATGACCAACTCCTGTTTTGATAGTAGCAGAAAAGGCAGTCTGTTTCTGCCAGCAAAAATAAGATTCTTCACAGGAGGTAACCGCATGATGTGGTTTCAGCTGAAGAAGATATGGCTCTTCCTTTAAGACCTTAGTCCTAGGCAAAGCGGGAAAGGAAATGGCTGCATCTTGGTTTTAAAAGGATAAGATGTCAGCACACAGGCTCGCTTACATGGAGGGTTGGCCTACATGGTGGCCTCACTTAAATTGTAGACATTTGATACACAACACATATTTATGGTGACAAGCTGTCATGGTATATGCTGTGGAATTAAAGGTATAGTGTAGGATTTTTGTGAATTTTTGAAAAGACGTCACCACTAAAAAAAAAAATACAGATGTAAAACCCTGTACCCAAATGTCCGCTCTAAGCCCTGAATACCTCATTCACTTTTTAGAAAGGGGACTAAATTGTGGACTTTGTGGTAAACTCAGATAATTTACCATTTGGACAGATGATCATTACTCTTTACCCCTGTTGGTCACGTAACTCCTTCTCCATCGCGCGGTTCCTGCGGCATCTTTGTTATTAGTTGCCGCTATCGGGTAACAACAGCCTATGGCGACAGCAAATCCCATAATACTTTGCGAGGAGAGTTCTCCGCACAAAGCATTCTGGGATATATCTGCCTCTTCTGAGGCCTTTCTTTCCTTCTCATACACTTTGTCGAAACTTTTTGTCTTACAACCCTCAGCCATTTACAAAGAGCCGCTGTTAGAAAAGTGAGCTTCAATGACTGGCTAAAACCGTAGCTCACCACATTTATATGCCTGAAAGTGTGCATGCGCAGAAAAGGTTAGCTAATGAGATGAGCATGTGGGATGGTGTTACATTAACATATGACCAGAATGATTGACAATTAAGACGGCCACTTATTTAAATGATCCACCCGGAAATAAAAGATCATCCTCTATACTAAAGGTCACGCATTCAGGATCCACCTGCTGACTAATCAGGACCCAACCTAATTTAAAACATTTATAAATTGCTGCATGTTTTCCGACGACAGTGTCTAACCCCAAATTCCCACATTCTCCATCCCCGTTCCGCCCTGCTGCGCTCCATACCTCCTGCGCAAAGCAAAGCCTACTGTTCCTCCTGTCTTTCTCCGCTCTGAATTCCTCGGGGCTCAAGGAGAGCATGCTCTATATTATTATTAAATTCAGGAGCAAAATATGCGGAAATGAACGCTTAATCTAATATGACATATGAAAAAATATCCCCACCTGTCATGAAAGGGTGTTTGTATGGAGGACCCAAATGCAGAGACCAGTTGGCAGAGGTGAATTAAAGTCGATTTATTAAAGATCAAAGGTCCAGGGACAGGAATCAAAGTCCAACTGAAAACAACAAACGCACCTGAACCAAGGAGACATCAGGGGTAACCAAAACTAGGAGCCAGGGAGAGATGAGGTACACAGACATAAGTTAGACGAGGATCCAGCAAACAGGAACTGAAGAGGGAGGGCTTTTAAAGGAGACAGAGACAAAGAGAGGGCTAACGAGGGAATTGAAAACAGGTGCAGGCAGAACAGAAAAACAGAGCAAGGGAAGACACAAGAGGGCAGCAGAGGACAACAAATGGAAAACCAAGAAAAACAGGAACAAACAGACCAAGACTCTGACACCACCATCATTCAGCCAGCATATGCTCAGTTCCTGCCCAAGTATTTTCATTTTGTTTTGGATTTTTGTAACAGGGATAACTAGGATCATACACGGTTTGTATGAACTATTTTTGTTCTCTGCTTCCAAACTCAGCATCTCTTCATCCAGGCCTGAGATGAGAAGATTCTTTTGAAGTTGTGAGAGGCGCTTTTGGGCATTTTGACTGGATTTGATGAAATTTTTAAGCCTCTTAGTATAAAATAAATATTTTTATCGAGATGAGAAATCTGCTTCCTGGTATGTTGAAATAGCAATAGTTTGCATCCAACCATTTAATTAAAAGCTCTTAGTTTTTGGGAATAGGTATATAAGCTCACGAATGAGCCTGGAATGGCTTGAGAATGGCTTTGTCATTATTCAAACCCAGGTTTAAAGCCTTTCAGGGCAGCCACTGCTCTCATTAAGCCATAAAAAAGAAAGACAACGTCAGTTCAGGTATTTTATAAAATATGTGAGTCGGGAAATTTTCCATATACAAAAGTGAATTATTGTTGTTCTCTACTTCAAAAAACACCTCAGATTTTAAAATGGAAACATTTTCTATTTCTTTTTATATTTTTTTATTTAAAAATTCAGTGTATAACATGAATGCTTAAAAAACCTCATTTTATTTCAGCATTAAATTCTCTTTAAAGTAATTGATTATAATTAAAAATGTCTCCAGACCTTTACTGGTTGATGATTTTCTTTATTCTGACCCTGCTGATTTTTCATTATTGACCCCTGCTCTTTACCTTTAAGGTAGAGTCATTGCTTAAGTAGGCTTTTTGTACTCTCATTAACAAACCATTGACAGTAATATCATTATTTAAAAGGTCTACAGTAAATAATGACCATATTTTATGATACATGCTTTAAAAAATAATTAATCTTGTCTAACATAATACTAGATATTTAATAAATTGCCATATTTTTCACTGGGTCTAAAGATTTCTAAAGCTGTCAAGTGAGAAAAGACTCTGTGTTAAATCATGCAATAAAATGTACATTTTGGGGATAAGCTCTACACTAATAATCAATAGAAACTGACCAGTGAGAACAAGCTTCCATTGTAGAAACCTTTTCAACAAAGTTCTCACTGGCAGGTAGACTGAAAATGTCACAGTATCACTTTTAACAAGGTAGACGCAATCATACTGTGCACTTGCAGCCTGACAGCCTAGACATTTGTGATTTCCAAGAATGATATAAAGCTTTCAAAGTGCAGAGTAGAAACCCAAAGCATGTCACTCCAAAAAATTCAACAGATATTCTCCACCACATAGTTCTTTGAAATTCCAACCAATGTGAACAAAGAATTAATATTTTCTGTCTTTATTTGTTTTAGTGGGTAATGGGTCCCTTAAGACCAAGCTTTGTGGCCATCAAGAAAAAGGGGTATTTTACAACTCCCTCCAGCCATTTAGGTAGTTATTTCTAAAGCAGTTGCAGCCACTTTAGCTTGGGTCCCACATGGCACTGTGGGTGGATATGGATAGATGGGGAAATTACGCTGGATTTCTCATTTTTCACATACACACAAACCCACACATAGTTTCATACAGCTTTAATAGCACTAAGCAACCTTAGGAGGTGCGCATGGGACACAAGAACAGCTGGCCTTAGCCTCATCTCTGACCCGACAAAGTAATCTATGACAGCATGAAAATAATTCATTAATATATGTTTTCCTTAAACAACTAATGCTGTTAACAAACTTATTAGCTCTCAGTTTGTCACTCTCTTTTAACATATGTGCAGAATATATTGTTTATGAGGGGGTTTGGGTGGACATCAAGTCCAAATTAGCCAAACACCTCCACAAAAATAAACAATTTAATCTGCAACTTCAGAAATCCTAATTTTTACTTCCTGGGGTCATTGGAAGAAAATCAGAGATAGAGTGGTATGCCACTTAAAAATTGCGGCTAAAGATAGCTCTGTGGCTGGCAGGACCCTTCCCAGTATGTATCTGTGGGTGGTTTAGAGGCTGCTCTGAACTCCTGCTGCTTTTCTGTAAAGAACTGAACAGCCTGCAGCCTGATAATGACTCTGCTGAATAGCTGCATGATTATACCTCTTTCTGTGAAGTGTTTATCTTTTTCCCCTTCTGCATTTTTTCTCCATCTACCCTCTTTGTCTGCTCTCGTTTTAGGCCTTTATTCCTATCTTCTCTTTTTCTTTGTTGCTTCCCCCACATTTTTACTGTCTGTACTCCAATTCATCTTCTTCTTCATTGACCTTTCTGGAGCTCATTATAAACAGTCCTCACTTGTAACTTCTGTCTTTTCAGCATTTGTCTGTCTGGACTTTTCTAAACACATTGAACATGTGGTAATAATGAAGAGCACAAAAGGCTTTGATAAGCAGGGTTATAATTATTAGTTTGTTGCTAATTGGAGTAATCCATTGTACTGAAATACATTAACCGTCAACTTTACTGGGTGTACCTTTTCCTTAGATAAAGATGATTTGTGAAGTTTAAACCAACATTAGAATTAAAAAGAAAGATCATTTAAGTAGCTTTAAATATAGTGTAGTTGTTGATGCCAGTCAAGTTGATGTGAGTATATATTTTAGTAACTGCTTATCTATAGAAATGTTCACACTAAATTGTGTTTACAAAAAATATCTCACTGATTTGTAAGAGATCAATCACAATAGACAGGTGGGTTTTACATGAAACAAAGGGGGAAAGAAGCTCAGCTGAATTTTGGTTATGCAGACCACCATCTTGAGCTCATAACACATTAAACCTTGAATCCGACAAATACATATGAGTTTCTTCCTGTCAGTTAAAGTGAAAGGGTGCTTTTAGTCTAAAAGGCTCACTAATTTGACAACGTTAGCAAAATTAAAATGACCATTTAAGATTTTTGTTCATTTCAAAATATTATTGTTTGATTAACATCACACCACGGACCCAGGACCTTTTGAGAAGCAACCTGAGTCACAATCAATCAAAAATGACTTCAGAAATATACTACTAAAGACATAAACTATTATAGGCACACATTTGTCAGGTATGGTGGAACCTTTGAGGATCCAAAAATCCAGAAAAATCCAAAACATACTAACAACCGAAGAAAATCCAATGTCAGGGAAAATACACCTGGGGAGCAAGAGATGAGGAAGCAACAATACAAGAAATCAGCAAACAGGAGCTGCAAAAGTGGTGTATATATGGGGAACAGAACAAAGGATGGTCTAATGAGCTGATATGGAGCAGGTGTGAATATGACTAACTAGTAGGGAGCCAAGGGGAAAGGAACAGGCACAAGGGGCAACAGAGAGGAACTAAATAAATACCAGCCTAACAGAAAACAAGCACAAAGACAAAAAACAACAAAGAAACTAAAAAATAAACTTCAACAGAGGAGAGAACCCTGAGAACATAAACACTTTGCAAATAAGAAACAATGTCTGGACAATTTTTAAGAAAGTTGCAAATGATCACTCTAACACTCCATAATGAAAAATGATAGAAATTCCCAACTGTTTTTCAATTCAATTCAGTTTATTTATATAGTGCCAATTCACAACACATGTCATCTTAAGGCATTTTACAGTTCACCAGATCATACAGTCAAATTGATTCGAAGTTTTCTATCTAAGAAAAACCAGTCAATTTTACATGATTTCAGATGTGCAAACCTTCTGAAGATCAGGCCCTTGGAGCAGTAACAGGCCAACGTAACATCCTCAATGGTTTGTTTTTCCTTATTGTCCCTTCTTGACTGAATTTTGAGTTTTTATTCTCTATTTAAGGATTCACCGAGGATAAATTGGTATCTTTTCATCCTAATCCCCATTTAGGCTACCCATCTGGCGAATCAGTGCTCCTTCCTTGGCTCACCTAGATGCTCCACAAAACCCACTGCGCAAACTCATTCACTACCTGCCCACCATCAGCTCCAAGTGCCTTGAAAGGAACTTGATAACACACCCTCTGCTAGCCAACTCGTACCTTCCCATCCAGGCTCCATGAACACCTCCCAACAGTAAAACTCCATAAAAAAAATATAGTGATCCATACTCACCTAATGGATTATCTTTCCTTTCAGTGCTCCTCTTGGTCCTGGTTACTGAATCAGTTTTAGGGATCAGTTCTAGATTCTTCTCCCGCCAGCGCATATTGCAAAATAACCTGACCTGTTTCTGTCTCTGTGGTTTTGCATTACCAGGTGTCTAAATAGCTATCGTTATATCAATTTATAGAATAAAGCATAGAACTGATACAAAAGTGCAAATAAATAAAACAATGTTATGACCTCTCATAATACACGACCAGTGACATCGGATTTACTTTACTTTTTCCACAACTGTGTATGTTTTTTGTAGGAACCACAGCATTTGAATATGGTGTTGGAAGAACATACAATGCTCTGTTGTATGCCAGAGAAGCAGTGTTATAGAGCCTGATTAAAACCTGGTTTATACTTGACACATTAAACCCTCTACGCATAGACTCCATTATGGTGAAGCAGAACTTTTGTGTAGTTCAGTGCAAGCTAAGTGTACACCTCAAGTAATCCACTTCTCCATTCAGAATGAACAAGATGCAGATTTTTTACACACAAATAATCATTACCTCAAGAAAAGAAATAAGAGAGTGACAGATGAATAAAGAAAGGTAAGAGAAGCATAAATGTGTGTTACAGAATTAGACTTTGCTTAGTAATAAGCGTCCAAAATGTTTGACTTTTTTGTCCTTTACAAGAACCTGCAGAGAGAGGGGAGCCACATTGGAGAGATCAAAGACAAAATTGCTAAATGGACTCAAGTTAAGTAGTACTGAAACTATGTTCAGAACCAGGTTGCTGCTATAAAGATTCTCTGTAACATTCTCTCTGAGTCTTTAAGAGTACATCAGAACTCCCAGACTTGGGTCAAAGGTTTCCTGGCTAGGTCACCTGAGCATGGAACCATGTAGTACAGGCTGTCATGATTGAGTTCAGGGTTCTAACCCAAATGCACAACACAACGGAGGCAGATGAAAAGTTTGACTGTTTATTGAAGATAAACACAAGTAATATGAGTTAATCAGAGAAACAGATTGGGGACTGGTCACACAGGGTTCTCTGTAGAGAAGGACAGTTAGGTTAGCCAGGATGCAGAAGATCTTGGTCAGAGGAATTGTGCAGGTTTGTACCTGTGACGTGATTCTGATTAGCAGCTGAGGGAGGGAACCGAGTTGGGTCCAGAGGCTTGACGTTGGCAGAGGGCTAAGCAGTGGCAGGGCTTGACTTCAGACTTAAAGGAATAGTACACCCAAAACATGATTAGCCTTCATTTTCTACTCACCCCCATGCTGAACAACACTCTGGAGTACTTTTTTGATATCTCAAATGCATCTGGAGATCTGGGAGGCTTCTTGCTGTCTGCTGACATTCAAATAATGGAAGTCTATGGCGCCCAAGGCAGAAAGGTCCATAAAAGTCCACAAAAAACGTTTCAATATTCCTCCATACTGCTCGTCCAATGTATTCCAAGTTTCCTGAGTGGGTAGCATCCAGAATTTACTCGAAACGAAGTCATTTAGAATGTTTTTAGAGCATAAACAGTAGTGCATAGGATTTTCTGAAAGCGCGCACATGCGCGATCACGACGCTACGGAAGCCGGCAGACCAAACCAGCGCATTCAGCTCAGCAAAGAACTCATGCTCTTCCTCAACACTGAAGTCCTCAGACATTTTTCTTTCGTTGTTTCTTTCTTTGCACAGGTAAACGGCACATTTCTTCTTCTACGCTTGCATTATTGGCAGAGCAGACGCTGAATGCGCACTTTCATCTGGTTTGGTCTGGCGGCTTCCGTAGCGTCGTGATCGCGCATGTGCGCGCTTTCAGGAAATCCTATACACTACTGTTTATGCTCTAAAAACATTCTAAATGACTTTGTTTCGAGTAAATTCTGGATGCTACCCACTCAGGACACTTGGAATACATTGGACGACAAGTATGGAGGAATATTGACACGTTTTTTTGTAGACTTTTATGGACCTTTCTGCCTCGGGCACTATAGACCTCCATTATTTGAATGTCAGCAGACAGCAAGAAGCCTCCCAGATCTCCAGATGCATTTGAGATATCAAAAAAGTACTCCAGGGTGTTGTTCAGCATGGGGGTGAGTAGAAAATGAAGGCTAATCATGTTTTGGGTGTACTATTCCTTTAACAGTGTTCAGATCCAGAGTCTTTCTTCCGATCCTCTTCTTGAGGGCGGGCAGGCAGGTTCAGATAGTTAGATTCTTCTGGTGAGTTCCTGAGAGCCGGCAGGCTGGTTTCAACAGATGAAACTCTTCCAGAGTTCCAGGGTTCAGTCTTGTTTCTTCCTAGGAGGCAGAGAAGACAAAAACTGATCGGATTCAAGTTCAAAGTTCTGGGAGTCAGAGAATCAGACAGGCTGGTTGGCTCAGGCTTTGCTAACCATAACTGGCTTAACACTCTGGCGCTGGAGTGTAGTCCTGCTGCTGCTTATATGCTGGTCTCCTGATGACTGATGGATCGCAGGTGTGGTCGTCAGCTCAGCTCCAGGAGACCTAGAGGTGCCCTCTGCTGGAGGAAGGTGGACAGACCTCCAGATCCCAACACAGGCTAGGCTAAGCTTTCCTGAACTTTGGAGATGCCTCACTTTACAAAAACAAGTGAGTTCAACAGAGGTGACAAATCTGTTAACCTTTGTAAAAAAAAAAAGAAAGAAAGTTAACAAAAAGTCAATGACGACTGCATGGTACACAAATGTTCTATCAGGTCCATTATGTCTAAAACTTTGCCAGAAAAAGAATTAAGCTAATAAGAAAGAATAAATAAGAAAGGAAACAAAGCAATTTTTAAAGTTGCATTTCTTCTCCCTCTTAGTTCCTTTCCACTGAATATGTGGCGTACAGCGCCCTGCATTTTAGTAGAATACTGCATCAGCATCAAGTCTAAATACAGATGGTGCTTTTCAGGCTCTTGTACCATCAACAAGAACCTGTAAAGTGCAAGTACAACTCAGCTTTACTAAAAACAGCAGTTTTTAGTTTTCAGATGTACTCTACCTAAAACTTGCAGCTGTTAGGAAACTATAATTTGAGCCAAATGTTGTACATTAGAAAGTAAATGTGGCTTTGCTCTTCTTTAATGAAGAGCAACTACAAGACATGATTTCCTAAAAACTCTGCTGCTTACCCTTTGTTTCCAACCATGCAGAATTCCATGAATCCTTACTTGAGCAAAGAGTTTAACAGTTTCTCTTCCATAGCAAGTCATTAATAAAGTTCAAGGATCCATTAAATGTGTGGTAGGTAACTTTAGCGTAATGTACTTTTGTCATATTTGTTAAACAGTATACAGCAGAATATGAGACGGCTAATCTAAAAAAATGTGGCTTCTCTGCCTCCTTCCTGTGGTCCTACTGCTATTTGCAAAAAATACATTACTGGGACTGTGCAGCTGTGTATCAATGTAAAACATATCATTGATGCTTTGTCCCTACTGGTAAATGATTATTTGCTGTCATCGATTACCCTGTTTACAAGCCTGGGCTTTCTCAGTAGAACCAGTTGAAGAGGATAAGCTGTGGAGGGAAAGCTGTAGCATAGCAGAGAAATTATGAACCTGCGAAGTGTGCTTTTCTATTTTAAGCCTTTGGCCACATTTCATTCTACCTCCCAGCTTTAAGGGTTATCCATACAGTAATTCAGATATAAGATTCTCAACATGCACTAATGCTTGTTGAGATTATCTCTATATGTTTCTAAGCAATGCATTTAGTTATCTGTTTTACTGTAATGGACTTAGCAACAGCTTCAGTCAGGGGTTAACCTTGTGGCAAATAGAAAATATCACACCAGCCTTTGTTTGATGACCTTGTGTTTATGTGCCATAGTCAATGTGCATGATTCCTAGATCATTGACTCTGCCAGCTAATTCATGCCTCCGCACACACACTCTATTGAACCCCTTTCCCGGTCCAGCATCACTGCTGTGTCTTTAGTCACCTTCCATTATCACTCCATACATTTGCATCTTTCTTTTCTCTGCAAATACACACTGCTGCACACACTGGCACTTATTGTGCATTGACATCAACACACACTAACTCTTTACATGGACTTATAATGCATGCTAAAGCATTATAATGATTTAATGCTAATCTGGCAGCGTATTAGTTGTTAATGTATTCTGGGACACTATTAGCTACAAAAACTAATACTATGGTGCTATTAATGCTAATGCACTAACAGTGAGAGTCCTGAGCCAAGCCGCCCATCCAGGATTACATGGAGCTTTATAATCCCTGGTTAGATAGCAGCAGAGGTATAGATCACACCACCGAGATAATCTGCTGGTGTCTGACAGCTATACACCTCGTCTTGTCCTCATCTTCTCTTGTAAGCTACTCCCTTTTTTTAGTGATGATATCTCTGCAAAATACTTGTTGACAGAACAGGTTATATTAGTAAACCTCTAAAGTGCAGTGCAGACTTCAAAAGGGACAATGTTGAGGAGGAAAATGCATTTAGTGATTTCTTAATTCATCTGCACAGTTTCTTAGTTAGAAAAACAAACAAGCTCTGTGTGTCTCAGTTGTTGGATGCCCTAATTACAATCCCACATTTTAGCATTCTGTGGGTCATGGCAAATATTTTCAATGAAAACAGTAGTTGATCTCTGCTGAGCTCTAACACAAGCTGGAGCAGCACACACCACAGTTATTATCAGGCAATTTCTCATAATATTCTCAAAATAAAAGAATATACTCTGCAAAAGCTTAAACCCCATCTTATTGCCAATCTCTAAAGAGATATAACAAGATACTAAAGATAAAGGCAAATAGTAAAGAAAGACATAGGCAATGAAGCCCTTTGATCCTATTAAATTAAACTGCAAAGAGAATCTGTTGTGCATTCACTCATAAAGAATAGCTTTATATCTTATATATATATATATATATATATATATATATATATATATATATATATATATATATATATATATATATATATACATGTTTTTTGCCAGTGGTAAAGGGGTATAATATTATTGTTTTGCTTCTTCAAGGACTCATCAAGCTTGCCAGTATTGCCACCTCAAAAGTCACATGGTTTACTGATTTGTTTTCTTGTCCTCTGTTATTTATTCTAGTAGTTTGTAGCGTGTTCAAGTAGTGCCAATAACCAAGCATTGTAACAGATATAGGCTGTAAAAGGATATTATTGGTAACAAATTCCAAATACCTTAATTGTGATTGTCTGGTATTATTGCATATCAGTGATTGATTTGTCTCTAGGAGTTATTGATTTAGCTTCTTTTGAGTTATCAACTGAAACACGGACACAGAGACATCTTCCTATTTATGGTGACTGCCATTAGACAGCTGGATTTTGATTAAAACAGCAACAAAAGAACGCTGAATGTTGGCAAAACTGTAAATCATATCTCAGTCTTATGTTTACATCTGAACACCATGTTTACATTTCATCACTGCTGCACTTTAAGAAATGGAAATGTCGAGAGAGCTGTACTTAACGAAATATGTTTTGTATACACCTTGTGTGTACAAATTAACAATAAAGTTTGTCTAAGTAACTAAATATTTTTTGTCACTCAGTTAAATAGGTTGATAATATTAAATTCTTATTTATATTGTAAAGAAATGGCAGTCTAAGACTCCAAGACTTCAGCTGGACACAAACGTAAATATTTAAAATATTTATTAAAAACAAATCTTCAGGATAACAGCTTGTCATTTGGGAGGGAGTTAGTGGCTACGATGAGTTTAAGAATTCAAGACATCTCAAAGAAAAAGCCACAAATCTCAGGATTTTGGTGGAGGCCTGAATCCTTTACTTGCTTCCGTAGCAGGGATAGTACATCACCGCTAGAAAAGAGTATGTGAGACAGACTGGCTGGCTTTACAGCAACAGCCACTGACAGATCTTTTGGAGGTGACTATATGAAAATTGCGCCAGGCATGTCTTAATGGTCAGATTTATAAAGCAGGTTTGACAATATAGTCACCCTCACAGGCAAACAGATCAGAGGATGAGGCTTGGATTGATAATCAGAAGATGGATGCAGCGTGAGAACTGTCTTGAGGCAGGTAGTCAGTAAACCAGGTTTTGGCCCTGAATATCAGAGAGCAGGCAAGAGAATCCAATAATCCAATGCTCTGTCTGCTGTGGTTTTTTGTACTGTTTTCCCAAAATCCTGCTGGTAACCGAACCTGGACTGCTTCACTGACCTCGGCTTGGATTCTCCTTACGGATACTGTTGCTACCTCTGCGTCGGCTGCGTCAGCTCATCATCACTCTGGGTTCTGGAAGTAGCTTTGGCATCAAACGAATCCCTCCCGGATTCCTCCCTTTACTCTGGGATCAGACTGGAGTTTGAACCAGGTCAGTGACTTTTGCTCCAAGTCGTGATCCGCCTGACATTCCAGTCACTGACCTGTGTTTCCTATCTCTGCAGAGAATCCGGTTATCCACCCCGCTGACGACCAGCTGCTCGCTTTTTTTGTTTTGTTTTTGAATAAACCCTGTTTAATATCATCCAGATCTGTCTGTCTGAATTGGGTCCACATTTCTGAGGTTATTACACATTTTTACCATTACTTTTACTGTTATACTTTAAGTAGTTTAAAATATTGTACTTTTATACTCTTAGTTGAGTTAGCCAGCTGGCATCATGGACAGAATAGGATGTAACTAAACAAAAACAGAAGGATTTAATGAAAATCCACTGAAAAAGGTTTGATTGGTGTATATCAATGTGGCATTTTACCTAAATTATTTTGGATATGACTAGACTTATACACTATATTGCCAAAAGTATTTGCTCACCCATCCAAATTATTGGAATCAGGTGTTCCAATCACTTCCATGGCCACAGGTGTATAAATTCAAGCACCTAGGCATGCAGACTGTTTTTACAAACATTTGTGAAAGAATGGGTTGCTCTCAGGAGCTCAGTGAATTCCAGCGTGGAACTGTGATAGGATGCCACCTGTGCAACAAATCCAGTCGTGAAATTTCCTCGCTCCTAAATATTCCACAGTCAACTGTCAGCTGTATTATAAGAAAATGGAAGTGTTTGGGAACGACAGCAACTCAGCCACGAAGAGGTAGGCCACGTAAACTGACGGAGCGGGGTCAGCGGATGCTGACGCGCATAGTGCGAAGAGGTCGCCAACTTTCTGCAGAGTCAATCACTACAGACCTCCAAACTTCATGTGGCCTTCAGATTAGCTCAAGAACAGTGCGCAGAGAGCTTCATGGAATGGGTTTCCATGGTCGAGCAGCTGCATCCAAGCCATACATCACCAAGTGCAATGCAAAGCGTCGGATGCGGTGGTGTAAAGCACGCCGCCACTGGACTCTAGAGCAGTGGAGACGCGTTCTCTGGAGTGACGAATCGCGCTTCTCCATCTGGCAATCTGATGGACGGGTCTGGGTTTGGCGGTTGCCAGGAGAACGGTACTTGTCTGACTGCATTGTGCCAAGTGTAAAGTTTGGTGGAGGGGGGATTATGGTGTGGGGTTGTTTTTCAGGAGCTGGGCTTGGCCCCTTAGTTCCAGTGAAAGGAACTCTGAATGCTTCAGCATACCAAGACATTTTGGACAATTCCATGCTCCCAACTTTGTGGGAACAGTTTGGAGCTGGCCCCTTCCTCTTCCAACATGACTGTGCACCAGTGCACAAAGCAAGGTCCATAAAGACATGGATGACAGAGTCTGGTGTGGATGAACTTGACTGGCCTGCACAGAGTCCTGACCTCAACCCGATAGAACACCTTTGGGATGAATTAGAGCGGAGACTGAGAGCCAGGCCTTCTCGTCCAACATCAGTGTGCGACCTCACAAATGCGCTTCTGGAAGAATGGTCAAAAATTCCCATAAACACACTCCTAAACCTTGTGGACAGCCTTCCCAGAAGAGTTGAAGCTGTTCTAGCTGCAAAGGGTGGACCGA
Source organism: Cyprinodon tularosa (assembly GCF_016077235.1). Lineage (NCBI taxonomy): Eukaryota > Metazoa > Chordata > Actinopteri > Cyprinodontiformes > Cyprinodontidae > Cyprinodon > Cyprinodon tularosa. The sequence goes on along the minus strand of NW_024038998.1, from coordinate 727,710 downwards.
CGTCATATTGAACCCTATGGATTAGGAACGGGATGTCACTTAAGCTCATATGTGAGTCAAGGCAGGTGAGCAAATACTTTTGGCAATATAGTGTATATTGTATATTTGGGGACATAAGTCAAATAAAGCTAGCAACAACCAATCTATTATAACACTTTTGAAGTGGTGTCTTTTTTAGTAGAGTTTTTTTTAACATCTATGATTTAATACTTAATGTTAGGAGAGGGTGTAGGGGTTTAATATCTCCACACCTTGATGCCAACTCTCTTTAAGCTTGCTATTATGCATTACTATTATTGTTCTAATCTTCTGACCAAATCATATCTGCAAACACCTGGAAAGTTCAGTTAGGAAAATAACTTATTCAGCAATGTCCTTTTTGTTCTTCTTGTTTTGTGAGAAGAAAACATTGAATAAAAGGATGAGAGACATAACAAGAAGAGCTGAAGACACCGAGCCAAGTAAGGGGAAAAAGAAGGGCAACAAAGGTAAACGGGGGAGAGATGAGAGGGGAAAGGGGGTGATAGGGATGAGTGGAAAAGCAGGAGGTAAAAAGAGGGGGGTTATGAGAGGCATGAGGAGATAATGTACTGTGGGCTGATTAATGTCAAAGGCGCTGAGTCTTGAATACTTATGAAGCAGATGTCAATGGAGCTTTACCATTCAAGGTTACACAAAGAAGGGGTGAGATGGGGTGTTAGATTTACATTTAGGACAGCAAAATAAAATGGACGATGAAGTAAATGCGAGAAAGAAACTGAAAAAGAGGGATTGAGGTAAAAAGGGAAATAATGAAGGAAGAGGTGCGTTTAAAGAGTTCAATTGATAAATATGTCAATATTCCAAAAACACAACACCAGACTTTTTTTCGGGGGGACCTTTAGAGTCTACATTTCATTTCATTGACTAGAAAAACACTCTGAGAGAGCGGATCTCCACCTAGTTGTTAATTCCCCCAACATATTGTGATTTCCAACTTAAGTTAATACCTGTATTCTTTAAAAAATTCCTGGATTCATCTGGATTTGATCACCAAACTGTAGTAATTTTTTGCCAGTCACAATTCACACCTTCTCTGAACATTTCAGAAAAATCAATCCACAATTTTTTTGTCATTTTGAAAATAGATAGACAAACATCATTGCCGATGAAAACATCGGCAGAAGTAATTATACTTCCACTCACAGCCAACTGTGGCTGCCCCTGCTGTTTCATGCAAACTGTAAACATAACAATTGAAATGCTTTAATACATCTGCATTTTAGAATCTTGGATTAATGGAGGTAAACAACTTAATATTCTTTAAATACAGTAGAGGGGAAGCTGCAAATGAAATAGGCAAGGCTATAGGATTATCTTATGCAAGCATATGTGTGCGTATTTTGTAAGTGGGAGATTGTGTCAACTGCAGAGCAAAAAAAAAAAAAAAAACCTACAACCTTGTACTGAGGCAGTGAATCTTGTGTGCATGACCTGTAAAAACCACACGTGACTGAATTTTACAAATCGAAGATTTATCTTCACTGAGTGTATTCAACATCGAAAGGGTAACAGAGATTAAATGACACATTAGAACCAACATCAATACAACAATACTCCTGATATCACTTCATGAGAAATTCTAGGAAGAAACTTGTTTCCAGAACTTGAGAGCAATAGATCTCAAGGCCTGATTGTTATTGATAGCAGAGCACAAATCCCTCAACTTTGACCATCGAAGCAACCTTGACCCAAGGTCTAACCTCCTGGGACAATTGTAATGACACTGGGATACATCTAATGACCTCTGGGCAAAGGAGAGTGCAACAAAAAAAAAAAGCATAGCAGATACAATTACCTCAAGAAGTAACTGTATTTTACAGATTGACTTGCCTTGAACAGTTACTCAAATGTATAAGAAATTGTGCTGAGAAAAAAAGCTTATGGTTTTTTTTATCACAATTTTCCCTCAGATTATGTTTTTGTAAATCCAGGATTTGGAAAAACTGAGAAAAGTACTGTTGCTGGTTTTTAGCTTGCTCCTTATCCTGTTTGGAGCTGTATGGGAGCTTAAAAATGCAATAAGAAAAAAACAGATTTACTTTTAAAACTTTCAAGATTCTGTTTTTATACTTTGTTGCAAATATCAATCATATCAATCAATTGTTGTTGAGTGTTGGGCAATGAACCTTTTGTCCAGGTTGGTAAAAAATAGATTACCTCTTGATCTTTGCAGAGTGACAGAGGTAATTGTAGTTTTCTTGCCTGGCGTACTTCTGTATTTAAGGTAGGTAGAACTGTATCACTGTACAATGGTCAATGCTTTCCATGTATCAAGAAACCAAGACCTGAGTCTGTCTTCCTAGAACATAGATATGCACATTTCCAGTGCAGGTCAGGCTTTGCTTGAATATACCTTTGCCATGGATCATTCTTCTCAGGCTAATTTCTATGTGTAGTAGTTTGAATCATTTACTCAGTTTTGCAGCATTGTGTTTATATGAAGTGACTCCATAATTTTAGTCTGAACTTTACATTCAAAAAACAGGTGTGAGCTTCAGTTTCAATCTACTCCTGTAAGTTTGGAGTTATGGTTGTGAAATTAGAAATGTGGAACTGAACATTTCCCATCAGGGGTGAGTTTTTGTCTCTTAGGAGTTAAAGGGGCTTAATCTCATTATATAACTTTTAATGGTCTTCTGTTTATACTAATCATAGCAAAATTAACATGAATGCAGGTTTCAATATTGCCATGTACAGTAGGCTATGAGTAAACTAGGAAATCATGGTGCTAAGCAAGTCAGCAACTCCCACCAAGCTGTAAAAATTATGACGAGAAGTAAAAACACACAAAAATATTCTAAGGAATCAGACTAAAATAGCACCTGGAATACAATAAAAATGTTGGCATTCACCAAAGGCAGGCAGGCAGAGTGAAGGATGCCAGTTCTCTGTCACAAGACTACTTAAGATCAGATGGAATTCTTAAATTGCATTTTGATCTTTTAAATTTGCTTTCATTCCAATGAAAAAGTTTCAGCCTTTGACTTTTTTTTAATGAAATATTTACTACATTTATTTCATGTTCCTGTTTGCATTTGAAAGAAATGGAAATTACCCATTTCCTGAAGGAGTCTTTAGAGAGGCTTGACAAGAACTTAGAGGTGCTGTCACTCAGTTTGGGCTAAAAAAAGGACTGTCAAAACACGATCAGAATGGACACCTGATGTATATTACCTTATTCTATCACCTATTCGTTGTGTCTCCTGGAGGTGTTGGGCTAAATACAGCTTTAGATGGAGAGATTGGCTGGGAATTTACCTGTAATGAAAACTTTGCTAAAGTCTATGATAGTAAAGTACAAAGGAGGGTATTCATCAGTTACATTTAGCTGAGTCCTTTCATTTGCTTCCTTCTTTAAATCAGTAATGGCACTTAAGTCAAAGTAGAAGTGTGTCAGAGGTTGCCATGTTGAGTGCTGTTTAAATAGTTGTGGCAGTAAAGAAAGATGTAAAAAGAGGCAGGATGCAATTGAAAGGAAGGAGAGGAACATCCCAACTGTCCTATCAGTTACTGTACATAGAACATATACGGTTACCAACTATCCTTTGCGTGATGGGACATATATGCATATATGTATATGAAGCTGAGTCGCTGTTTAGATGTCTTTTCGGATATTTCTTGCCTACAATTTTTTTTTCCTTTTTTTATTTACTTATTTTTTTTGGTGATGTCTAACTATGTCATTATTTGGTCATTAGGAGATTTCGGTTAAGACCACAATGTCACCCGAGGGACTGCATTTTAAGTTATAGCCTTTCCCCATGGAAAGGTAGTCAGTACTTGAGATGCAAAGGGACATTTGGGTTGCCCACCTGGGCATTTTATTTCCACTATCCAAATAAAGGTAAGCAAACAAAAATATCTAGTAGAAAATATGAACTTCTGAGACCTCGGGTAAGATATTCCTATGGGTATAACATGAAACATGGGACATTTAGCCAGAATCTGAGGTTAGGTTAGATACCTCTGACATTAATATTCTTCACTCATCTCCTCATTCTTCTCTTTTATATTTCTCCTCTACTGTCCTCTCCAACTCTCCTCTAATCGCTCTTCCTCTATTAGTAGTCTATTTACAGCATATTTAGTCTAGAGTCTGCCAACACTCAGTGCTCTCCAGAGTGTTATCAAACCGCTGATAAACTCTGCTCACATTTACACACAGATCCAGTCATTTGATTTTTCATGCACCGAGTCCATGTTTTGTGTGTATGTTTTCCTGCACACAGGCAAGCCTCTTTCAAGCATGCTGGGACAATTTGACAGGTATAGTATATACTTCCTTAAGCCTTTACTGTCTATGTGTTAAGCCTGTATGTCCATATGTAGGCACATGTTTGTTTCTGTGCATCCCTTTTTGCATTTCTGTACTTATGCCCACATGTTATCTGCAGTGTCCCAGTGTGCTCGCCGAGGGCCAGTCTATTTAGTGTTCATAACAAAGCTTTTTACCGTGGCTCCAATCAGGATTAAACTCTTATCAGCACACACAGACCGCAGGACACAGCCAGGCAGCATGTGAGACTGCGATGGTGTGTGTGAGAAACACACACACACACACACACACACAGGAACGAGGGGCAAAGGGGATTATTTTTCACATGTGTTTATTGTGCTTTTGTCTATGTGGGGGGACTTTGAACATAAGTTGACCATACAAGCTTATGGTAATGTGAATATGGCTCAGTGTGAATTTATGCACATATGCAATCACATGTGTGCGTCTGATCTAAGTACACTAAAACGTTGCTGTAAATATGGTAGTCTGAAGCCAGATTAAACCTAGATTCAGAACTGGCAGCCCCCCTGTGGGTTAGATAATTATCATTATTCTGTGTGGGTGGGTGGATGTGTGTTGATTGCTGGGTGTCTGAGGTGGACAGACATAGGGAAGTGGGAAAAGAAGAAATAAGCATATCATATCACAAAAGTTATTAAAAAAACACCTAATGCAACAGTTACTGAATGTGCAACATGTTTAAATTGATTCTTCTAAAAAGGAGCTCAGGTACAAAGAAACTAGGCCCTGCATGCTTAAATATCTACATTGTTTATATCTATAAATTATGTTTCAGGCAGCTGCACATGCAAACTCAGCCCATGTCCATATAGTCATCTTTGTTCTGTTTCAGGTCATAGCTTAAAGATTTGATCTGAACCCTTTAGAGATCCAGTATACAGTAGGCCTTTATTATGATGATAACACTGCATCTTATTATGTTAATTCAGATCATTAATATTTATGAGCAACACTGCCACCAGGGAGGAGTCTGCGACAGACACAACAATGAACCAGCAAATGATGAAGCCATGAATAAAAAATCAGATGGCTCTGGGGGATTATTTACACCCGGCTGTCTGCTCATTGTTCCTACTGTACAAGCAAAGTGTGTGACCCAGTGTTTTGTAAAAGCTGTAAAAATCTCTGTTGCTCAGTCAGCCTATTTTATATTTTCACATTTTATTTTTGGATGAATTATCTTCTTTATTTATTTGTGGAGCTCTATTACATTTTTAACAAACATGATAACAATAACATTCTATTGTATTTCTATACAATTCTACTCACCTCATATTGTTCTGTTATAATTGTCTGAATGCAGCTACATTTATCAAATTTGCGTGAAAATCGAAAAGAAAAAAGAAATGCTTCATCAAAACAACCTCTCCTTAGTTTTAAATGAGGAAATGCTATGATTTAATTGGGTTGATTAAATTAAAACAAAAAGTAACATGCTTTCAAAGAAACCATAATGTGTTTTTTTTGCCCTCTGATATTGTTTCAGAGAAAAAAAAGAATTTAATTATTTATAAACCTTTGAGTTTCCTCAAAAATGAAAAGAGTCAGAAGTAAGAACTCAGAGAAATTAAAATTCTCTAAACCCGCAATCATTTTTACATCATAGGGGAAGTACAATGGTGGATGGTGCAGAGACAACTGCCTGATCCTGAATGTGGAGAAAACAAAGAAGATCATCATCGACTTCAGGAAGAACCTGCCTAACCACGCTCCACTGCTCATCAACAGCTCAGCTGTAGAGCTGGTCAGCAGGTTGATTGGTAGACTGGTCAGCAATTTGATTTGCGTCTGATGTGAAATGTGCTTATAAGGTTGGGCCTCATTGTTTCTAAAATAACAGCGCTCCAACTATAGACTGTTTTAGTGCAAACCAACAGGAGTGACAAAGACTGCTGGCTAGGTGTCAAAACATCTTCAGAAAAACTGAACGAAAGTCCAGTTGCTTCCAATTTAAGCCTGTTTTGTGGTTATTACAGTAAACAATATATAATCTACGACCAAAGTTTTTTTTGACAGCCATCTTAGATTAAGTCTTATACCGCTTCTCAATCGATAAGAACGCAAGTACGGACTCCTGTCCTCGCCAAGTATGTTCTTGAGAAGAACACAGAAAAGTGTGGACTTGGGGAGTATGGGAGCTCTGGAGCTGCATTTCACCTCCTGTTATTAATGGTCTCAAGATAATAATAGATTCTTACTTTTTTATTCAGTGTGGGAATAACGATTAATACAGCCAGATAAACACAAATCAAATGAACATTTAGCCAAATAAAAAAAATATTTTTTTACATTATGCATTTAATCTGTAAATGGGCCATATAGTGACACTTTAAAGTGTAATGTTCTCCCCTCAACTGATCTTAAAATGTACTTTTATTGAACAACAGCGACAGAAAAGAGAACTTTTAACTTAATACTCTGAGCTCTGTGAGTGCTAACCTGGAAGCTGCTGTGGCTGCAGTGCATGCTGGGACAGCTGTTAATCTCAAGAACGGACAAGTCTGCTCTGATGCATACTAAATAGGGAGGTGTGAGAACAACATCCGGGACTTTATCCTTTCTCGGTCTGCAGTTCTTGTGATTTGGAACAGTACTAGGGCTGAGGCTGATGATGTTTCAGCAGTACACAAGCAGAGAACGCACAAGTGCACATATTGAGAAACGGCTTAAGTGTTAGTCTTCAGGACCAAAACTATTATTAGTCTTGGTTTTTTTGTCATTATGATATGTGACAGTGTCAGTCTGTTTTTGTCTAACCTGAAACTAAATGATTCAGGTTTGACATCCAAGTAGAAAATGAAACCCAGCAAAACTTTGTAGCTTTAGGATGTAGTATTTTGAGCTTCTTTAGAAGTTTCTTTATATCATAAATTTGAGCCATTAACCGTTAACAGTGGAGAAATATGCCGAAAGTACCGGAAATCCTTGAGCCACAGCAGGATGTTTGGATCATTCAGCGGATGCATTTTGTCACGTCTTGGTCGAGGTTTGGAGGATCCAAATGCAGAGGCAGAAAGGCTGAGGTGAATACTTGTAGTTTTAATGAAAATGGTAAACGAAGACAGTCCAAAAATCCAACTAAAAATGTAACAGCCCAAAACCATGGAGACATCAAGGGAAAACACGTACAAGGAGCCAGGGAGAGACGAGGGGAGATGACTACAGCGAAGACAGGACCAGCAACAACAAGGAACCAACAAAGAGTGAGAGCAGAGGGAGAGCATATATAGCTGACAGAGACAAAGGGAGGGCTAACGAGCTGACAAGGAGCAGGTGTGAGAGGAGACAACGAGGGAGCAAAGGGGAAAGGAACACACACACACAGGAGGGCTACAGAGGACAACAGAAAAACATGAGAACTAACAAATCTAGAAATTACAACAAAAAAGGAATTAAACCAATAAAACTAGGGAACATGGAGCAAAGTAAAGCACAATATAACCAAAACCGTCACATATTTGTTACTATAAACATAACAAAAACTGTTTAATATCAAACCGATAATTAGCTAACAACTGTTTTTTTCACCATTTAAATTATATTTTCCACTTAACATATACCGTGTGCAGCTTGTACAATGTCAATCTAGCTTGAACTGAAGACCTGTCCAATGAAATAGATTTTAAATTTTTTTTAAACACATCATTCAACCAAAAGCAGTTTGAACAAACTACGTGTTCTTTCTGTTAAAGTCCATCTCACTCCTCTCCCCGTCTGCAGTCTACATCAAAGCATCACGACAATCTGATAAAATATTTTCTTCCAGATTTGGAGGCAGATATTTAAACCTGATGTGGCAGCAGATGTGTTTCAGGCTGTTCAGTGTGAGGAACAGGGTAGAGTAACTCTGCTGCTGACAAGGGAATGAGGACCAAGCATCAGATTATTCTGTCACTTTTTATGTTATTATTAGATATGCAAACACAAATATACTGTTTTTTTTCATGAACATAGAGGACAGTATCTGTGTGGTTAAATTTAGCAACATTCTAACATGTAGTAATACCATGAACCAGTCAAAAAAATAATTGCTACTCTGTTAAGTGCAAAGTGAAGAAGATAAACATTTGAAAATGAACTGAATAAATTCAGGTGCTGAGATGGAACCAAATCTCAATTTCCAGGTTTGGGTAAAAGTCTATAAAGAAAAAAAAAAGATAATTTAGCTTTCCCAACCAGTTTCTATATATGTAACATTTAGTGCAAAGAAGGCTTTCTCAGTGTCAAGAAACTGTGAAGTCATCACCCAGTATGTGTGAGAGCGGCTAGGTTTGTGCATGTCTTCTTGTAAGTTCTAATGAGCATCTGTCAGTGCAGACATGATAACTACGTTGACACCCGAGGTGATTTTCTGCTGCTTGCACAGTGAGGTCAACATCTGGGCTGAGGCAACAACCCTCACACCAAACATCATTTCTATCATTAAAAAAAACTCTTACTAAGCCACCTGAATTCTGTTTGACACATATAGACTAGGCTTGGACAGCACACACACATTTTTACAACCCTTCAATTTCAGCTGGATTTGGGCTTGTAGCTCTCGAGTATTGTGCCGTTTTCATATCCAGTCTTGAGAAAATATGCATAGCAAATTGTCCAGCTTGTATTGGCATTCATAAGACAAAGATTTACAATGAAAACAAGTACTTGGAGGCATAACAGAGAGATAAACCAGGTACATAGAGGTCTCCTGTCACAAGCCAGGTCAAGAAACTAATATTTCTGCACTGTATCTAATGCAGTGTATGTCAAAAGCATTCTCTCACTAGAATACTCGATAATAGTAGTTAATGCTGTGGCTGTAAAACACAGTAAATCGAGGCAGTTGAAGGTCTAATTTTTAGCAAGTAATCAGGTTTCAAAAAATTATATCAGAAGGGTAGCTGCTGCTGAAAACACATGTTTTCATCACACTGTGCTACTCAGTATTGGTCTAGGATAATAATAATTTTGGAATTATGTTTTTAGCTATGTTTTTGGGCTCTGTGAAAAAAGAATCTAAATCCTTTATCCAGTTGTTACCGTAGCTTTACATTACTGGTTTCACTCCACTTCCCGAAACTAAAACAAATTTGTTATAATTACAGCTTTAAGTGGGTTGCTTGGTCAGCTAAAGGTGCTTTTTATAATATATATACTCCAGTTAAAGATTGAAAGATAACTAAATTAGTTGTCGATTATTTCACTAATCTGATTTATCGTTTTAGCCCTAGCAACATGGTTTTAAAGCATGTCATTTTTAAAACATTTGCACACCTGTGTTTATCAAAAAAAATTAAACATGATGTCCATATGGGGAAAAATTTACCAATGGGCCTGAGATGAGATTTTCTGTGGCTTATGTGTTACTTCACTATGCACTGCCTACATAGGCTTGGTGCAGAAAAATTTCCTATGCAAAGTGGGACCCTGGGTGTGCTGATTTTCATGATATTGGCTGTAGCTAGTGAACCCAGACAGATGTCATACAAGAAATCCATTGTAACAACCTATTCTCATTATGAGTGCGTGTGAAATCGTACGAAAGTTATGCACCGTAATTTCATATGTTTTGGACGTTTTTTTCGTCGTATGCGCATGCGCATCTGACGCACCATTCACGAATATAGAATATAAATTACAATTAGCCCTAACCCTGACCCTACACCTAACCCTAACCCTAAGATGTAAAACAGCAAGCAACGTAGTTAGAGACATGAATAAGTGATGATTGTTTTTTCCATTTTTACATCCGTCCGCGGATCTGCTTTTTTTTTCTGTCTGCCAGCGCATGCGCACTGATGTGGTTTTATGAGGAAAAACGTCCAAAAACGTAGGAAATAGTGTGCATAACTTTTCATACGATTTCAGACGCACTCATAATGAGAATATGTTGATTGTAAACATAGGACTACTTACTTACCACCAAGGCTGATAGATTTCTTAAGTGTTACATATAAAAATTTATTCGGAACAATAAAAGTAATATCTAAACAAATATGTCCAATTGAGAGGCTAGAAAGCTTTATCAATAACCCTTTCATTACACAATAATAAGAATGAGGACACCTCTACTCCTTGCAATAAATGTTAAAATATAGTGGTATGTTAGATCTTATGCATTTTTTTATCTTTTTTTTCTAGCATTGGTAATATATATCCCTTTCTATCTCACCAAAAAAACAAACTCTGAACATCTCACACTCTCCCTAAGATATTGAAGGTGAAAGGTGGATGCTTTTGTCAAGACACCTTTGTGACCAACATCTGGTTAAACCTCTAGAGATAAAAATGCACGATTGCACATGCTTTGTGTGCCTCGGTACATGTGTGAGTGGGGAGGGAGGAAGGATAATGTGTGGTGGTTCATCTGGTTAAATGTGGTAGTTTGTGTTTCTAGTAGTCCATTTAAGTGAACAACACAGAATGTCAGTTTGAAACATCACTCGGGACGCTTTATGCACTGCCTCTGTGCTCCAAAGGTATGTGTGCGTGTTTTTGTGTAAGAATGTGTTTGTGGTCTACAGAAGCGTGACAGAGCCAGAGGCAAAGGAAGGTCACCTCACATGCACAGCTCAGTGGAACAGCGCCTGGCGAGTGTGCATGAGAAGCCAAGCACCAGCAGTCTTCCAAGGACAACAAAGTGCTTATCCAAGAGAGAAAATAGAGGTAGGCTGGGATGCTTCCTGATCAAAGATACACACGGACACACTTTTTAAAATACAGTATTTGCTTCTTTTCAGTGTATCGGTTTTTGCTTTCCTATTAGAACCTAAAAAAACATTACCTGAGGAAATAAAAAAGGCATGAAAAGATTATCTTATCATCCAATCTACCCTGACCCTACATGAAAAAGAAATTCCCCTAAACCTTGCAGGTGATTGTGCCACTCTATGCAGAAACATCACTATCACATGTTTTGCAATTAGCAATATGTTTTTTTACATCACTGTGGTTGAAAATTTACACTATTTTTTTATTGCAGCATTCATACGAATTCAGCAATACCTTACCGTTTTTATTATTAACATACAGTGACCAAAGGGTGCAAACATACCACAAATGCATATTTGTGCAGCAAATACAAAAAGTATTGCAAAGGCATATATTATACTAGCAAGCACAAAAATCAAATTAACACCCAAAACACATTTATAGGAAGAATGCTCCAAATGAGAAATATTCCAATCACATAAATAAGAGAGCAGCAAAACCCTGCAAATACAGTCTATTTAAAATAAATAAGTGATGCTAAAACACAAAGACAACATAACCTTAATGTTTACAACTTCGGGCCTCTGCATTGTGGTGGCTTGGGGATTTCCTTGAGGCCATCTCTCCGATTCCCTTGGTGGTGGTGGGGGGCGTTTCCCTGAGTTGGTTCTTCTTGGGCTCCTTTGCTCTGGGGATCCCTTTGGGCATCTGGGGTTTTGGGTCCCCCGGCACCTGCCTCAATGCTCTGGGGGGGGGGGGGGGTGGCAGGTCTTTGGCTCTTCACAACCACTATTGAGCATTTTACCTTTCATAAACTTAACATTCTTACAAAGAACTACAGCTGCTTGGATCCAGGTACTTAAAGATTCACTTCCATACAGAAAGCCCATATTGTTATCTTCAGCCACCACAGTATACATGTCAGATTAAATAATAGTACTTATATGTCAGTGATATTATCAAGGTGCTACTTTATTGTACCTCTTATGCTATATCTATTGGTTGTGCTGTTCTTTTTACATCTGTCTTTGCAGGTGATAAAGCAGACAGAAGACGTTTTATCATTGTCTCCTTTTATCTCCTCTTTCTTTCATATTTTCTCCTTCTTCCTGTTTTTCCTTTCTTGTTCTACTTTCCCACTGCAGTGTCCATATAATCTGTAATATTCCCTACATGAATCAAAATAAAGCTATTTACATGCATAAATCAAGCGGAACACTGTGGTGATAGCTGTACTGCTCCACTTGTGAAAGCAAAATCTGTTGGGCTCTTTTTAGCATCAAGACAAATATTCTTATTGCCCCATTGCCAGACAGGAAACTGTAAAAAAACAATAATAAACAAAGACAACATAACCTTAATATTTACAACTTTCTTACCTCAGAAAATATTATGCCTCTAAACAAAAGAACACCATGATTTAAAAAAAAAAATTTGGTTTGTTTTTAAAGCTTTGAATGGATTGGCACCTCAGTACATCACAGATCTCATCCAAATTTACAATCCCCTTTGAGGTCTGAGGGCCAGCTTCAGTTTATGACTCCTGAGACAAATCCAAAAAAACAGAGGGGACAGGGCATTCTCTGTTGTCTCCCCTAAGCTGTGGAATGCTCTACCCCTCGATATACATATGGCCCCCACCATGGAGTGTTTTAAATCTCATCTTAAGACTCACTTTTATTCTCTGGCTTTAAACGTTGTTTAAGTTGTGTGGTCACCTGTGGCGTTGTATTTATTTTATTGTATTTATTGTATTAAATGTTAATATTATCCTTGTTGCTTCTGAAGCACTTTGGAGATTGGATTGGATGCAGAACACTTCCCAAAAATTAAAAACAATCCACTGGACTTTGTTTCCAAGTTTGAAGTTTCCAAGTTTCAATTCAAAATGTCAGAATTAGCCTTGAGGTCCAAGCTTTATAGAGTGGACCACTCTATAAAGCCTCGACCACTCTATAAAGCCTCTCAAGCCGCCATTTTTGTTTGCGTAATTTCTGACTTGGTAGCTGTAGTATCATAAAGCGCCGATAGCAGGAGAGGAACCGTGGTATTGTTCTGAACTCAGCACGGATTGGTTTCAGAGGGGTAGTGTAAATGGGGCCTTTTTTCTCTTCCCATTTGGAACAAGGCTGGCACGCGCAGTCCACGCAAAGTTAGGAAAATTCAGCCTGCCGCTTAGGCTGCGACTGCTGTACATGGACGGCAGATTACATTTGGCGTGCACAGCCTCACGCCCTTTTCAAGGCAACAAGCATAAACCAAGCTTAACCTTACTCTCCTTGCCAGAATAATTCCAGTTCTATTCGTTTCCTGTTCCCTTAACACCCGTTTATGTTAAAACAAATTATTTTAACCTTTACATTTTGTGTCAGCTGAATTATCAGGTCTCCAGATTCTTTCCAAGTATTAAGGCTGATTTATACTTCGAAACTAGGTCGTCTGCGTAGGTGTCGCAGTGGACTAAAAGTCATCCCTGTCCCCTCCGTAGACACTCCGCTGCACCTCTCCCAAATTGTAGGTGCCCACAGACAGTGCTGCAGACAGGAGGCCGGCTTGTTTTGTTTGTATGACCGCAATTGCCGCAATTGGACCAGCTAGAAGAGTGCACGAGAACGCTGGGACCCTTTTTCCACATGGATTCCCGCTATTTTTTGCCCTCATGTCCTTCCATTGTCGCACAAACTTGCCCGTACTTCCTTAACGCCTCGGCCGTATCTAGACCCACAGCATATAGCGCAAACCACGCTTCAATATTGAGCATAAATCAAAAATGTCTGCATCAAGCTCACTGCGACACACTGCTGCGGGGAGTATAACCAGCCCTTTACAGTCATATACCAGTTCTCTATTTAGGTGCAGAGCTTCGCTTTGTAAACTGCTGCCCATTGCTACCAACCCTCTTCTCTCTTTCCTCTGCAATCAGTGCTTTAGCTGTTTTTTCTCATTATAAAAATCGCCTTATTGTGTTTCTTATTATCCAAAGCTGCTTCAAGCAACTAGTATGCTCTGTGCATCAGAGTGTGAGCCTGATTGTGTGGGTACAGGAGCCAACTGGAGCCTTTATTTGCCTCCAACCTTCTCTCACTCAATCTCCACTAGGTGTTTGTTTCTTCAGTCCCCTCATTATAGGAAGCGCCTCACCTCTGTCTCCCCCATTCTCTCCTTCCCAAGTCTTTTTTGCAGCCATCCCCACTCTATCCTGTCTCTCAACCTCCATCTAGTGTCTACCCTTTCCTACCCTATTTTCTTTTTACTCATTATACAACAGCTTGGAGCAACCACTCAGCCATATGTGAGTGAAAACTGCCACCTCTTACTGTTAGCTGGTATTATATTGAGTCTGCTCTTTGCTCAAAGTTTGCCCGAAACCTTTGGCTTCTCAATTTCGTTTTAAGAGTCAGTCTAATTAACCAAGTTTCTCACAGCTAGGAGCCAGCCAGGTGAGTCTACATCAAGATTGTGTCTGATTTTTAACCCATGTTTGCTGGAACTTCTGTTCTCTGTAGTATTTCTTCCTCATTAGTGAAGGAACTCATCATCAGCCATGTGTGAAGCTTGTTTTGTAGCCTTATTTGCTGTCACTATAAGGATGACAACCTGCTTGTCTCAATTCCTTTTATAAATGGGTGCCACTTTAAATTATGCAACTTAATAATCCATCTTTATTTTTACTGTTGCTACAGTGCCACTTTAAAACTGGCATTTTATATGACAGGTCATCACAATGAAATGCATATGCAAATTCATAAATAGGTTTATGAACAGAAATCTAGTGTGACATGTTAAACTGACAGTCATGAAGACCAACAACTATAGCAAACAAGTAGGGGAGAAGGTTAGAAAGTTCAGAATCAGAATAATTTAATATGGAAACAGTATGGCAGCTCTCACCAGAGGAACGCACCTCAAGCTACAAGAACAGCTTAACTTTGGATCACTCTAACCTGCAGAGGCTGTAACCAGAGGCAGTCATAGCTTGTAAGTGCTCTTTAAGCTTCAGCTGTTTCTGTTAGGACTGTTGTCTATCTTTGCTTGATGAAATTATAATTAAGACCGGACCAACATCGTGAAGAGGTTGCTATGTTTTGAATTTTACTAATGTGATTACCAAGCCCATCCACGTCTGCATCAGACAGGTGCTGCTGCGGTATAAATTGAACATTCTGCTGTTCAGGTTCACCTTCTTAAGAGAGATTATCTGTCATAACATTTTGTGTTCAAATCTAAACATGTCACACAACCAGAAGTCGATAAATGGGATCAATTGTGACTGGAAAAGGGATGGAAAGCCAAAATGACAAATTAATTCATCCATTTTCCACCACACTTATTACTGCTGTGGTCGCGAGGGATTCTGGTGCCTATCTCAACCTGTTAATGGGCGAGAGGCGGGGTACACCCTAGACAGGTCACAAGTCCATCGCAGGGCAACACAGAGACAAACCGGACAAACAACCATTCATGCAAACACTTACACCCAAGTAGATCATGTTTTTGGACTGTGGGAGGAAGCGGGAATACCCAGAGAGAACCCACACATGCACAGGGAGAACATGCAAACTCCATGCAGAAAGACCCCGGGCCAGGAATCGAACCAGCGCTACCCACTACAGCACTGTGCAGACCCAAAACTGATACACACTCACTATTTGTAAATATAAAAATTAGTTTTTACCTGAGCATACTTTAAATACTTACTTGTGCATGATTTAAATGAGTAAAACTAACTTTTATTTTAAATAAATACCTAGTTAAATATTTTTCTACTGTTGAATTATTTTTATTTTCCTCCTTCCAGTGAAATGTAAAAATTTAGGCATGACATCATTTAAAGATGGTTCAATCAAGTCTTGATAGATCAATCGTAAAATAAATAGGCTTCGACTTAGAATCAACTTTATTTATCCCTTGGGACAACTCCTTCAGGGAAATTCTGGTTCCAGTAGCGTTAACGTTAAAGCAAGAAGCCATTAAAGATATAATAAATAATAGACAGAAAGACAGACAGTCAGACAGACAAAAATATGGTAATAGTGTAAATGACTTAATGGTTTCAAACAGGGTAGCAGACTACCCTGGCTGTGAAGTTTTCATTGTTTTCATCAGTGGGACACTGCTCTGGTAAGAAACTGTCTCAGCTTGTTTTTCCCAATAGAGTCTGTAGAGCCAACTTGAAGGGAAAAGTCTTACTCTGACTAGGATGTTTGAGATGTTACTTGCTGATTTTCTGGCCCTATATTTTTAAAGGTCAAGCATGGGGGGAGGGTCAGCCCTCATGATCCTCTCCGTACAGGGGCGGAGTCAGGGTGTGGCCATGGCCACCATAAGCCAATCGACCACCCTTACTGCCATCACGGTCAAGTTAATTATTTTTTCCCATGGATACATAACTTAGAAGCAAAGCAAGCTTTCAGAAAAAAAAAAAAACAATGCCTCTCCAAAACAGATAGTAGCAGTAATTGCTGCACGCCAAGAACTTCAATTAGTTCAGAGATAGTGTTTTAACCCTTCCCAGGTTCATTGACAGTAACATGCATTATAAAAATTGTGATTTCTAATTACTGCACATTAGAATTTAGCTATTCAGATCCATGCAGGTTGACACTGTTCAAAATGCTTTATTGCATTTTGATTCTGATGTTCTACACTCACCGGACACTTTATTAGGTACCCCATGCTAGTAACGGGTTGGACCCCCTTTTGCCTTTAGAACTGCCTCAATTCTTCGTGGCATAGATTCAACAAGGTTTGGTCCATATTGACATGATGGCATCACACAGTTGCCGCAGATTTTTCGGCTGCACATCCATGATGCGAATCTCCCGTTCCACCACATCCCAAAGATGCTCTATTGGATTGAGATCTGGTGACTGTGGAGGCCATTTGAGTACAGTGAACTCATTGTCATGTTCAAGAAACCAGTCTGAGATGATTCCAGCTTTATGACATGGCGCATTATCCTGCTGAAAGTAGCCATCAGAAGTTGGGTACATTGTGGTCATAAAGGGATGGACATGGTCAGCAACAATACTCAGGTAGGCTGTGGCGTTGCAACGATGCTCAATTGGTACCAAGGGGCCCAAAGAGTGCCAAGAAAATATTCCCCACACCATGACACCCACACCACCAGCCTGAACCGTTGATACAAGGCAGGATGGATCCATGCTTTCATGTTGTAGACGCCAAATTCTGACCCTACCAGCAGAAATCAAGACTCATCAGACCTGGCAACGTTTTTCCAATCTTCTATTGTCCAATTTCGATGAGCTTGTGCAAATTGTAGCCTCAGTTTCCTGTTCTTAGCTGAAAGGAGTGGCACCCGGTGTGGTCTTCTGCTGCTGTAGCCCATCTGCCTCAAAGTTCCATGTACTGTGCATCCAGAGATGCTCTTCTGCCCACCTTGGTTGTAACGGATGGTTATTTGAGTCACTGTTACCCTTCTATCAGCTCGAACCAGTCTGGCCATTCTCCTCTGACCTCTGGCACCAACAAGGCATTTCTGCCCACAGAACTGCCGCTCACTGGATGTTTTTTCTTTTTCGGACCATTCTCTGTAAACCCTAGAGATGGTTGTGCGTGAAAATCCCAGTAGATCAGCAGTTTCTGAAATACTCAGACCAGCCCTTCTGGTACCAACAATTATGCCATGTTCAAAGTCACTCAAATCAACTTTCTTCCCCATACTGATGCTCGGTTTGAACTGCAGGAGATTGTCTTGACCATGTCTACATGCCTAAATGCACTGAGTTGCCGCCATGTGATTGGCTGCTTAGAAATTAAGTGTTAACGAGCAGTTGGACAGGTGTACCTAATAAAGTGGCCGGTGAGTGTATACCAAAATTAAGAGCTTGCTTCTTATGTCAAGTTGCTCTACAGAGAATTATATTTTCATTCATGTCCTCTCACAACACTGGTCAAGAGAAAATCGGAGCTTAGGTTAACAAGAAGATGCTTTTCCTTGATCGTGCAACTCAGCATTCTTTATAATAGTCTTCCACATGGATGATACTATAACTCACTTCCTTTGTCCCAGGAGGGTCAAGCTTGACTTGATGCAGTGAGAAATCATGCCAATTAGATGCCTCAACTGGCACTTAATTACCACTCTGAAGAGGCTGATGGGCCATTAATTAGCAGGACATTAACTGGACTGATTGTTCATTAACAGCAGAGCATATTAGAGGAGATAAGACGCGATTGTAATAGAGTCTGTTTGAGGAAAAGAAGGTTTTTATGCGTCTCCAATAGAATTAAGTGACCTGCTACAGCAATCAAGCCAGGGATAATAATGTTAACCATGGCCATAAAAGTGAAATACTATGCCCCGTATTTTGAACTTTATGTTGCTGAGTTGTTGCTGACTAATGTTACTTTCCTATCAAATTTAAACACTATATTAGGAAAAAAGATGTAACTTTTGTGGTTCTTTTAATTTTAATATTTTAAATTAAAAGTGAATTTTTTATCTTTACCTTATACCGGTAACGGAATTTGAAGACAACCAGTTTTATTTTAAGAACCTTAAGAAGTTGGTTTTGATTTGACTTGTCCAAAAAGGTGTTCAGTGATCATTATCATTAAGATGCTGTCCCAGCATAAAGAAATGGCATCAATGCAAATTGCATGAAATTTGAGTTTCATATTGCATGTTTGTAAATCTATTTATTTAATTTTTTTTGAGACCTTTTTACTGTTAGCTTCACATCATTTTTAAGAAACTCAAAACCAAAGTACCAGCCAGAGCAGACGTTCACATGTAAACTACTGTTAGCACAGCTAGTTGCTATGTGATTGCCTCTCTACTCTGTCCGCTTTCTGTATTCTTAGACTTCACCTACCGGTGACATACTTACTCATACTGAGGCAGATTATCATGGAGGTTCATTTCTGGTAAAGGTGACTAGTTCCTTTCCACTGTGGCATCTTTCTTGCTGCTTAAGTCATTGACTATTGCAACCAGGCCAACCTGGTCATTACATATTCTACAAAAAGAGAGGAAATCTTTTTTACAGGAGCTACAGAGGATAGTTTGGCTGGTGAGCTTCTGATGTAGTGTGAATAATCTTTGTAAAAAAAACTAACTTTGCTAGTCTTGGTTCACATTATGTGACAAGCTTTAGGCAATTGTAAATAAATAATCAGAAATATAGAAAATAATTAAGCTGAACTTTAGTAAAACAAGAAAGCAGTTCTAGTCATATAAGGTGGACCCTGGCACAGAAAAAGCAGGGGCAAAAGCATGGGGGATTCAGTAGAGACAACTAAGGGAATTTAACAGTATGGCATGAGTATAAAAGGACACTAGAGTGTGTTGACTGAAACTGACAAAACCAACAGTGAACAATGAAACCAGGGAGTTTAAATACAGCAGATTTAAGATTAACCTGAGGAATGCGGAACAGCTATGAAGTCATCAAAGCAGAAAACCAAGGGAACGTGAAACAGGAGCACACATTTTACACAAAAAAGGAATAAAAACAAAACTAAAAGGGAAAAGACATAAAAAAGTCACAGTATACAAAATTTACAAACAACAGAACACAGGAAAGAAATAAGAGCCAAACACGAAAGACTTATGGAATTACCTTTATGACAATAAAATAAACACTAAAACACCCGCAGATCATCAAACTTATTTGATATTTGTTGATTAATGTTGTGTAATCTAATTGTATAAATGTGTTTTTATAAACAATGTTTGCTGATTGTGTATTTCTAACATCAATTTTTGTAATTTAAGAATGAGAATTTAGCTTGTATTAAAAATAAAAAAATGGGTTTAAAGTAACATCATATTCTCCCCACCAGGAGGCGTTTTGCTGCAGTGACATT
This sequence comes from Cyprinodon tularosa, assembly GCF_016077235.1. Taxonomy (NCBI): domain Eukaryota; kingdom Metazoa; phylum Chordata; class Actinopteri; order Cyprinodontiformes; family Cyprinodontidae; genus Cyprinodon; species Cyprinodon tularosa. The sequence goes on along the minus strand of NW_024038998.1, from coordinate 707,843 downwards.
TTAACTTTGGCTTTGCTCCCCCTGATCCATCTTGTCTGTGTCAGGCTGCAGTAAAGGTTCCATGGGGAAAGAAGGTTCCATCGTCTCTTCATTTCACACCTCATTTACCATCACACTCCTCCAAAACACTAACTCTGCATCTGAATGTATGTCTGTGCCCTCTCTGTATACATTTTTTTCACTCTGTCCTTTACATATGCTCACATGACTTGGAACACAATGCACAATGGCGCTACTTTAACAGGTGAATCAGGAAACTAAATTTCTCAGCTTCAAGTGGCAAAAAGTTGTTCTGAAAGCACAAAATGGACCAGAACCGTTAAAAACAGGGAACTAGAAGTCTGAACACACACATTCACACACACACTGTGCCTGTAACTTTTGTTTTACCCCCAAACTCAATCCAATTATCTCTTTTCTTTCTCTGTAGTGCTTCCAATATATATAAATGGCTCAGAGACATGCAGTAAAACAGCAGTTATTGGAGGTACTGTTTCTCACAAAGCCTCTGAATTATTGATATAAGCTCCTCTCTACCACTATAATTCAGAAGACTCAGAACAAGCAAGCAGTTACTTTTTTAATTATTTCCAGTTACAGTTTTATATTTCTGTTATGAACGAATAAAATCCAGAGTTGGACTCTCTCGTATAAACTGATACAGTTTTATATAAAATATGGTTGTAAAATGGTCTCAAAAGAGGCTTCAGACACTTCGTGGTGAAACACGAGTATTTACAAGTTCACTCAAAGTCACACGAGATCATTTTTCGAGATGGTGACTGAAATTCAAACAACAGCCATCAGACAGCAAATTGGCTTTCAGTGCTGAGCTAGTGATAAAATATCTGCTTTGAGATACAGGTTTGAAGTTACACACACCCTCACACAAACAGCTTAAAACACACAAATTCAGGCCTGAAATATAATAGCTTTTAAGCACGGAAAGGCATTGAGTTCCATCACCAGCAGGAGTGTGAATGGATGGGTATTATCATCCCACTCTCTCTCACAAACACACACACACACACACCATGGTAGGTAGGTATGAATAGATTGTCTGTCTCTGGTATAGGTGAGATTGGTTTCATCTGTCGTTGAGAAGGTTGTAGGGTCACATCCCTGCTATTACCTCTGTTTCCATCCAACAATACTTTTATTCACCTGAATTCTAGGTTTGTTTGATGGATAGAGTTAATCCAGAAGGCAGACAGTTGGGGGGTAAGAATCAATCTATATAAGCTGTTCTTTTTTTACTTCATTGTAGTCTGAGGACATAAAACAATGTGAGATGATTCCAAAGTTGCAACAAGGAGTATCCTATCAAGTTACTGTCAGTCACAATCAAATAAATCAAAGATAACAGAAGTTTTAGGAAGTGGCAAAAATGAAGAAGTTAACAGAAGACCATAAAGGGCTGTAGTTTCCTCTTGGTAACAATGTTCTGGAGGTAAGCAACCAAATATTGGAGACTGGTTAGGGTAAAGTTTACTTCTCATTCAATGGGACTCTCCTGTTAGGTTGCATTCAAACAAGGGGAGAAAAAAAAAAACCCTGCCACAGGCCTCCTTGAGACAGCGATCAGTGTTTTTTCATGGCTAAATGAGCCATAAAACAGCGATACTGTGTGAGCTGCCACAGCATGATCACTTCTGGGCAAAAAGTCACTTTTCATGTGGTTTGTCCCTGTTAGGACGGTGACAAATCACAAAAGAGGTGACGAAGTGGAGCCATGAAGGTGGTGAAGGGCAAAGGCTTGCCGAGAAGGCTTAGAAGAAGAGCAGTGATTAAAGACACCCTCACACATGAGGAAGCTGTAATGGTGGGGAAGGTAAAAAGAGACTTGGTATGGATGGAAAAAACAGTGCAGTGTTAAAGAATTCTCCTGTTTCTGTTGCTTCTCCTGAGAAAAAAAAAACATTTAATAACAGATAGAAATAACCATATCCTGTCCACAAATTAGGATTTCTTTATTTAATGAAAAAGGGTTATCACAGCCCACCTGACACTGTATGAAGAAAAAGCTTGCCTGTCCTTGTGATTATTAACATTTTTGTTGAACCATTTTCCATAGCAAATCCAGGGTCATATTAGGTCCATAATCTTAAGAAATCTGAAGAAGTCCAAACCATCTTAAAACCATCTCAAAAGACATCATATTATGTTTCGGATCTAAAGATATTCAAGAGTCAGTGAGACTCTCACACATTTTTTTTTTTGTATTGTATGTGAAAGATTTTATTTAAATGGCGCAGCTGTGATGCAGTCCTTGGGAGCACTACGCAGAGGCTTCTGACCGTTTGCAGCTTGTAATTTCTCTCTCACTGACTCTAATTAATTAAATAAAGGCCACTAGATCTAAAAAAAAAAATTATCTTTAAGATTTTATTTTATAACCTTTGTCTCCTGAATGATTCAATAATCTTTTTACTGATTAAATATGGAGTTTATAACCCCTGATCAAACTGTTGCTGTTGGATTACCCTAAAACCCACAGCAACAGTTCAATAGGTAGATATCTAAAAACAGGAAAACAGGCTTTTGTACCGTGTACATTTGTATTTTTAATGATTTTATATAAATTGTACTGTTTGTTTTGTTTTCTTGTTAAGTAGGCCTACATAACTTCTTTCTACATAGCCTACTATTATTGAATGCTCATCATTTTTTCCAGCCCAGCTCTTCAATTTGCGTAAAGTTTTGAGTTTTTTCCGCATCTTATTGAAATCATTTGTAGGCCCATCTGGCCACCATTTTGAAAACCAGCTATGAAAACAACTGTGGCCTTTACTAATTTAGAAATATGTTCCATCTGCATTAATGTTCACGTGTAGAATAGTTTGTCTGATATTAACCTATTTCAATTTTCCCTGCCATGTTTTTTTCTTTTAATGTTCAGAAACATTATTCCCAATGTAAGCAGTATATACCTATAGTCAGATCACTGCTTTTGTTTCATTTGATTATGAGTAGTATTTTGCTAAACATCTTGATTTGGAGAGTTACATCTCAAGGCTACAGCCTTCTGGAAAAGAGCTACAAAGAACAAAAGTTTCACAAAAGGAGCGAACGGATGAGGCTCTGCATTAAGAAACCAAAAAGACCTGAAGGCAATGACATTTGCATGTGTCACATACAGTACATGTAACAAAATATTATACTTTTGTTAAATTCCATGGTTTGTCATGCAAAGGATTTTGAGCAGCTGTATAATCTATATGCGGTGGCTAGAGAGGTCAGAAGGTCTTTAGGCTAAATGAATTGACACTAGGAAGCACACTGCTTGCTTGTCCTAGCTTCTACCTAACTGCCAGCACTATTCGGATTGCATAGCATTTATTATTGAGACAGCAGATGCACTTCCTTGAGGCCTGAATGTCCGGATTTGAGGTACTTTGCTCAAGACAGCGATAACCTCCTGCATCGTCCAGGAAATACCTACCTTGCTGCGCTGCACATGCCCAGTATACATGCCCACTTTTAATCAGCAAGCGGTGATGTGAGGTGAGTGTGATCATTTTTGATCAAAGTTTAGCACCTAATCTGCAAAGTGAGAAGTGCTCTTTTTTTACTAAGTATCTAAATAGTAAAAATGTTTATTTTCAGCTACAAGAAATCTCCGACTTGGTTCATCCTTTGTGAAGATTAGCCTAATAGCCAGATGTGGCAACCCCAGGAAAAGGAGCAACACCCACAAGGGGAGAGCTATTGTGATGATGTAGGCAAGACACTTTAATCAAATTGGATAAAAAAAAGCAACAGAAATCAGCTTGCATTTCATAATAAATCAATACTAAACATAATATTTAATGATGTTTAGAGCTATAATTAACTTTATAAAGCTAAAAAGCTATAACATGAAACCTTTAAATGATAATTGTGAGATGCCTGGTTCAGGACTTTTCGACATTTTCAATCAAAATACCACACATCATTATTTTCCTAGAGTTTCTTCAGTAGGTAGCTTAATCTTCTGAAGTTCCGTGAAGAAAACACTTGTAAACCCGAGCATTTGGCAGTTGTCTCATTGATTTAAGGTCAGCTTCTCTGTACGTTCCATGACAGCTCTTTTGCAGTGCAGCAGGTGCTGAATCTTCCATCACTCCAAGATGAGCCTTCGACGTGTATCACAATCAATGTCATAATGATGGTTATTACATGATTGAGCTGCAGCTCTCAACTGCTTACATCCACTTCCACATCCATACTAAAATTAGCAATGATTGCCATCAGCCAGTTTAAATCCCTCTGCTTATGAGTCAGATTTTAAAGTCTGTCATTGAATCTATGTGGACTTTTGTACAAGTAAACCAATGTGTTTAATGGGATTTGGGTTAAAGATTGTGACTGTAGCACAAAACCAAACATTTTTCAGATTTGGTCACATGAAAAACATTAACCCTATTCTATTTTATAGGGATTTTTGTGTGAAGTAGTGTACAACTGTGAGGAAGAAGAAAAATAGACAAAATCTGATAAGCGTGACATGCATTTGTATTCCACCCCTTTAACTTTGAGTGAAACGTGATGCAGCAAACCATCACTTATTCAATGTCACTCCACCTCCCTGTAATTCAATCTCTGTAATAAATACATGTGTTCTGTGAAGCTTCTGAGGTTTTTTTTTCAAAAGTAGGAATGAAGTTATGGACAAGTCTAAAGTAATTCCCCAAGCTCTGAAAATCCCACAGTGGATTGTACAAACCATAATTCATAACTCATGGAGTATAGGACACTTGCAAACCTACCTACACATTGATTAGAGAAGGAGACAGGGGTCAATTGTGCAGTGACTCTGGAGGAGCCACAGTGATCCACAGCTTAGAGGAAATATTCCTTAGACATGATAATTGTTATTCATGAAAATATAATAGCACCACAATAAAAGAAAGCTATTGTTAAAAGAAAGAACTAAGAAGTCCTGTTTGCAGTTTGCTACAAAATATGTAATTAATCTTTTTGGTCCATATGCAAAAAACACCATCTGTAACAGACAATTAATAAAGCACACTTCCCTAAATAGATACGCCAGACAAATAAACATTGCAGTGGTGGCACCATGCTGTGGAGATGCTTTTCGTTTGCAAATACAGTTGCAAAAGGCTGCTCAGATTTCACTGGAAGGTGAATGTAGAAAACAAATGGACATCCTTAAAAATCACTTGCGCTACAAAAACCCCCCGGTGGGAAAAAAAATATATATATATTAGTGCTGTCAGTCGATTAAATTTTTTTAATCGCGATTAATCGCATCAATGCCTGAGTTAACTCGCGATTAATCGCATTTTAATCGCACATTTTTTTCCTGATTGAAAATCATTTAAATACTCTCGATGACATACAAAAAAAATACATACAGGCTAGGTTTGTGCCAATGTTCTTTTTTTAAAATGAAAACAGGTCACAGATACTGATTTATGCCAAAAATAACAAATATGTAGGCAAAAAAAGGCCCTGAAAACAGGCTGATGTAAAAGACAGTCTTTACAGTTAATACAGTCTTTTGAACAAAGACAAGCATTTTACCCTACTGCTATAAAATTTAGTAGAGTTAACATTAGATGTTAATTAACCAAGATAATAATGAACAATTTTCAATCAATACATCAAAATCAATAGACCGACATCACTAGATGGAGGTAGTCTATGCTCTAGAAAGTTACTTTTCAGCCTCTTAACAAAAATGAGAACACACACACAAGCACCCACCCACCCACCCACCCACACACACACACACACACACACATACACACACAGACACACGCGATACCGACCTGTGGCGTACACAGACGGCAAGAGTGCCGTAGCAGATTCCATTTCACCTCAGTAATCTGTTTTCTCAGCGTATTTCAGGTTGCTACTAGTTACCAGACACTCAACTTGTTTGTTGGTGGTGGGGCTTAAAGAAAAGGCACTAGCGTCACCCAGTGTATGAGCGTCTTTTTCCCTTGAGGAGCTCCGCTCTGGAAGCCTATGGAAAATGCATAGACTGGGGGAAAATAGCCCCGCCTTCCCGCAGGCTGCAGAGGGATGTACTTGGAAAATTGTACCATAAAACCACATAGCGTTAATCTCACGTTAAAAAAATGATCGCCGTTAAAATGGCCTCGCGTTAACGCGATAATAACGCGATAATTTTGACAGCACTAATATATATATATATATATATATATATGTCACATGGTAAGCTATGTCAAGAGATGGAAAGTTTTCATCCAGGCTAAATGAGTTCAACTTTTACATTATATATGTCCACATATTTTCTTTAGATTTGCAAAGCTGCTGGATATGTTTTGCTAAATATTTCAAGCTGTGATTGCAGCAAGGTTTGTCCTCCAAAATATACCTTCTAGTAGGCTGAAAACAAATGCATGTCAAATTTTCAAACTACAAAACATCTTCAACATTGCGCAGAGGTCCGTGAAAGTGCCCCTGGATTGACAGACTGGGGTTGCGGGTCACTTGTATGACAAAGGAGGCCGGAGGATGTGTTCCAATTATAGGGGAATCACACTCCTCAGCCTCCTAGTTAAGGCCTATGCCAGGGTGCTGGAGAGGAGAGTCTGGCTGATGGTAGAACTTCAGCTTCAGGAGGAGCAGTGCGGTTTTCGTCTTGGCCAAATGGAGCACTGAACCAGCTCTACACCTTGCTTGAGGTTCATGGGAGTTTGCCCAATAAGTCCACATGTGATTTTTGGACCTGGAGAAGGCTTTCGACTAGGATGTTTAAGGAACAGCCCAGACCGGAGGGGTCTGGTTTAGGGACCAGCTGATCTTATCCCTGCTTTTTGCGGATGACATGGTTCTGCAGGCTCCTTCCTGCCGAGACTGTCAGCATGAACTGGGGAGGTTTGCAGCCTGGTGTAAAGCGGTAGGGATGAGAATCAGCTTTCCCAAGTCTGAGACCATGGTTGTAAAAAAAAGGTGGATGTTCCCCTTCAGGTTGAAGAAGATTCCCTGCCTCAATGGGTGCATTTTAAATATTTTGGGGGTCCTGAGGAAAAGGCAAATCTCTCAAGTTACCAGTCGGTCTACATTCCTAACCTCACCTATGGTCATGAAATTTTGAACATATCCTAAGTAATGTAATCTCAGATACAAACAGGTGGCTGAAATGAGCTTTCCCAACAGGATGGCTGGGCTCCCCCTTAAAGATAGGGTGAAGAGCTCAGTCACTGGGAGAGACTCAGAGTAGAGTCACTTCTCCTCCAAATGGAAAGGAGTCAGCTTAGGTGGTTTGGACATCCTTTTAGAAAGCCCCCTGGACGCCTCCTTCAGGAGGTGTTTCAGGCACGTCCCACAGGACGACCCAGGACACGGTGGAAGTACTATGTCTCTGGCCAGGGAGTGCCTCAGGTTTCCCCCAGCAGAGCTGGAAGAGGTGTCTGTGAGTCTCTGCTGAGGCTGCTGCCTCTGCAACTCTGTCCCAGGTGAAGTGGAAGACGACAAGTATGAGTACTTTCAAACTATTTAATAATTATGACTCTCTTTCCTTAACTTTGCAATAATGAATTATTGTGTAATAGGAAAAATAGACAAGAGTCTTAAGGTTGTATTGAAATAAATAGCTGAGAATTTTAAAGGATGTAAAGCAATAGCTGGCATTTGATTTGGTTTATAGTGACCTGTAGTCATCAAGAAGCACTTGTCTAGAAAGCATTTCTGAATGATTACAAATTTACTACAAGCAGATAGATGAATAGCTGGTAGATCTTAATGGTTTACTCTGCAAATAAAGCAGGTTTGGTTGGCACAATGAGCAGAACTTTGGTGCATCCAGGTGGGGGAAAGGTGTAACTGCAAGTATATATTCTAGCAGCATTTTTTATTTATTTTTGAAAGAAGTAAAAAAAGACGAGTTGTCTAAAATGTGAAATAGATGTTAATATTCAGGTATGGATATGCATCTTATATAACATTACCTCTAAGAGTATGATCTCTGTCTAACTCAGGACAACCCAAACAGAAAGGAAGCCCCAATGAGCACAAACACCTGCCTGCTCCTGCACTGGGACACACTGTGCTGGATAGTGTGCTTGGGTAGTGGAAAGCTCTGACGCTGTTCATTAATCACCATGTTGAGGTTTTGATGCCACAGCAGGAATAAAAACGCTGCTCTGACTTTAACAGATATACTATACTGCCTTCATCAGCGTTGCACGAGTTCAGACTAGAAGGAAATAATGCTTGCCTTCATGTGCAGGACGTGTCATTTAATGTTGTAGCAAAATTTGCGTTCCATGAGGACCATTAGATGACAATTAATAAAGATGTTAATATTATTTCTTTTGTTAACGGTTTTTTTAGGGTTAATTTTTAACTCAATGATTTAGCTTCCCATAAAAAAAAAATTCTGTAGAACTTATACTTGAAAACATCATTTTATGCTTTTGCACCAGCTAGTTTTCACTGTACTGGGTTGGATTAAATGCCCAAAGTCGGTCCCTGAGGGCCACTGTCCTGCAGGTTTTAGAGGTTTCCTTTTTCAGCACAGCTGATTTTCATTGGCATCTGGTTTACAGGCTTTTGCCGAACTGCAATCATCAGAATCAGCTTTGCTAAGGTAGGGAAACCTCAAAAACCAGCAGAACAGTGACCCTTGAGGACCGACTTTGAACAGCCTGGAACATATTCAGGACTAAAACTGGTATTGGCACATTTTTTCTTGTGGAACTACATGGTTATTACACATCTGTTAGTCAGACTAAATTGCTTTTATTGAGCTTTGGCACATTGTCATACAGGAAGATAGACTTGCATGTCATCTTAAGTAATCTTTCTAAAAGGAGAATTTTTTTTACATCAAAGATTTTATAGAGCTCTCCAGTGTTCCTTCAGTTACATTTTATGTATGGTTTTTATCTATGCATGTTAGACAAACCACTGGAAGTATATTTTCTTGGACATGCTTGACTTTGGAAAAAGTCTTTCTTCCTCAAAGATTGGTAACTTAATCTGATATCAGAGAGCTCTATTTGGGACTACAGAAGCTTCTTCCAAACTTATTTCTCAGTTTCCTTTGGGTATTGTCTGACAAACTAAGAAGACCTGAAGAAGTATCTTAGTACAGGATTGGCACTGCAAGGTACCAGTCGATTAAGATTTTATTCATGATCTCTTAGGGGACTATAAATTCAACATTTTCACCTTTCTTAAGATCATCCAGAGTCAGGATTTTGCACGAGGCTCTCGCTCATACAGTGAATCCATAAACTGTAATAAAGACTCTTGTGACACAAATACACAATCAATGCTCATTGATAAATTCTCACTTATTTGTTTTCTTTAAAACAAAAACGCCTATGATTATGTATAAAAAGGATCACTTACAGGTGCTGGTCATAAAATTAGAATATCATGAAAAAGTAGATTGATTTCAGTAATTCCATTTAAAAAGTGAAACTTGTATATTATATTCATACATTACATACAAACTCATATATTTCATATGTTTATTTTGTTTAATTTTGATGATTACAAATGACAACAAATGAAAATCTCAAATTCATCATATCAGAAAATTAGAATATTACTGAAGACCAATAAAAACAAAGGATTTATAGAAATGTTGGCCAACTGAAAAGTATGAACATGAAAAGTATGAGCATGTACAGCACTCAGTATTTAGTTGGGCCTCCTTTGGCCTGTATTACTGCAGCAATGCGGCGTGGCATGGAGTCGATCAGTCTGTGGCACTGCTCAGGTGTTATGATAGCCCAGGTTGCTCTAATAGTGGCTTTTAGCTCTTCTGAATTGTTGGGTCTGGTGTATTGCATCTTCTTCTTCACAATACCCTATAGATTTTCTATGGGGTTAAGGTCAGGAGAGTTTGCTGGCCAATTAAGAACAGGGATACCATGGTCCTTCAACCAGGTACTGGTAGCTTTGGCACTGTGTGCAGGTGCCAAGTCCTGTTGGAAAATGAAATCTGCATCTCCAAAAAGTTGGTCAGCTGCAGGAAGCATGAAGTGCTCTAAAACTTCCTGGTATGTGGCTGCGTTGACCCTGGACCTCAGAAAACACAATGGACCAACACCAGCAGATGACATGGCACCCCAAACCATCACTGACTGTGGAAACTTTACACTGGACTTCAAGCAACGTGGATGAAGTGCCTCTCTTCTTTTCCTCCAGACTCTGGGACCTTGATTTCCAAAGGAAATGCAAAATTTACTTTCATCAGAGAACATGACTTTGGACCACTCACCAGCAGTCCAGTCCTGTTTCTCTTTAGCCCAGGCAAGACGCTTCTGACGCTGTCTGTGGTTCAAGAGTGGCTTGACACAAGGAATGCGACAGCAGAAACCCATGTCTTTCATACGTCTGTGTGTGGTGGTTCTTGAAGCACTCACTCCAGCTGCAGTCCACTCTTTGTGAATCTCCCCCACATTTTTGAATGGGTTTTGTTTCACAATCCTCTCCAGGGTGCGGTTATCTCTTTTGCTTGTACACTTTTTTCGACCACATCTTTTCCTTCCCTTCGCCTCTCTATTAATGTGCTTGGACACTGAGCTCTGTGAACAGCCAGCCTCTTTAGCGATGACCTTTTGTGTCTTGCCCTCCTTGTGCAAGGTGTCGATGGTCGTCTTTTGGACAACTGTCAAGTCAGCAGTCTTCCCCATGATTGTGTAGCCTATAGAACTAGACTGAAAGACCATTTAAAGGCTTTTGCAGGTGGTTTGAGTTAATTAGCTGATTAGAGTGTGGCACCAGGGGCCATCAATTTTGAACCTTTTCACAATATTCTAATTTTCTGATATGATGAATTTGAGATTTTCATTTGCTGTCATTTGTAATCATCAAAATTAAACAAAATAAACATCTGAAATATATGAGTCTGTATGTAATGTATGAATATAATATACAAGTTTCACTTTTTAAATGGAATTACTGAAATCAATCTACTTTTTCATGATATTCTAATTTTATGACCAGCACCTGTACATTCATTTCGGCCTCTGGTATATTTACTGTCATTAAGGATACATCATTTTACAAGTTTAAGGTCAAATTCAACAAAAGGTGTAGCAGTGAAGGTCAAACGTGTTGGCTCAATCATAATAAATCAGACTCTATAGAACAGTGAGCTGGGTTTGGTATTCACTCTGCTTTTCCCTATAAAGCACATTCAACATGTTTGAATATAGTTACTCCAAGCAAAATGTAAGACTTCACTCCAACTTTTTTTCATATCCGGTCCATCATCCCTCACAAAATGTGCCATGCATCATTCCACACAGAATGCATTAAGGATCCGTCCATGCACCATCTCTCATTTTAAAATTTACTGGATCCACTCTTCACATGGCCAACTTCCTGTGTAGCGGATTTGGCTTTAAGAATTTGACACTTTAAAAATTAAGCTAAGCTTGATCCGTATTTCTGTGAAACAATGAAACGGGGGTCGTCCATCATGTGACAGTGTAACAGAGACAATCGAAATTACAGCACTGACTACAGTGGTTTCTATTAAAGGTATATAGGAGGATTTTAAAGACCTATCCTCTCCACTTTAAAAAAAAAAGCACATGCATAACCCTGTACCCGCTCCCAAAAGGGAACGCCTATTAAATGCGTGAAAGAGCATGCACAAGCCAATTTCTCCTTGTGCATGCTGTGTTTAAAAACGTTGCTGTTTGCATCTCTCATACAAGCTTAAAATATTTGCAAATTTCCACTATGTCAGACTCACCACTAGTTAAAATGGGGACGAGCACATAAGACGGCATAAGGTAAACATATCACCAGAATGATGGACAATTAGGAGAACCAATCATTTTTATGATTCCTGCGAAAAAGAGCATCCTCCACTAAATCTTTAAGTATGAAACAGGATGACCAGATAAAGGCATCTGTTTGGCTGAAGGGTTAGTTTCTCACCCATTTTAGAAGTGTGCTCCAAAACAAAGAAGCACAAAAATACCCCAAAACCTGGGACTTAATGTTTTTAATAAAACAAATACAATGGTTACCAAACATAACCAATAACAAAGGAAAGCAGTGGTTCCAACAGGTCTGTTTACACTGTCTTAATATATGCACTGTTTTACAGAAGATGGCCTACAGAACCTTTACTCATGTTTAAGAAAGAGTAAAAGTTCTTTCATTTAAAGTCAAAGTCACACTAATAAATACAAAATGTTTGATAGAAAATCTCTGCTGAAATAACCTCTCACCATCCCGTTACTCCTAAAAGACCGATTTAAACAGAGTATTTGTTCAGTCTTCATTTAAAACATCTATTTTGTGAAATAATTTTGACTCGGATTGATCTTCTCAAAACTGCAGGGCAAAATTCCAGCAGCACCCTCCTGCTGTACTATGTTCACTCCTTGTTCCTCTGCAACTACAGATGCAAGTCCATTACTGGTCCAAAGACACTTTAGGTCTCGAGCTCCGTTCAGCTGTCATGGAACGATGCATGTTGCCTTTCGAAGGGTAAGGTATCCTGTGACGACATCAGTAGGGAGGAGACGGATGTAGGAAAACTCCTCAGATGATGTGAAGCGCAGCTTCGTCTGTGGATCTGTGTAGTTTGCCTGAGGAAATGCATAAGATTGTGTACAGATTCAACAAGATTTAAAAATACCTGAAAAAATGTAATGCTGTCTGATTACTCACTGGTAGACCAGAAATATCAGAGTATTTCTTTGCTGGTTTTAAAGAGGGAGGCACATCAATGTTGTAGTCTGAAATTATAGAAGAAATTACACCACTGATTTGATCTCTACATACCTAAGGTCATCCACCTGCTTGATCTAGTACGACTGGTTGAATTAATGTAGAATCTGACCAGAACCGCAGACTTACAGTTGGGATCACTGAGCTTCCAGGGTAAAGTCCGCTCCAAAGCCAGAATCTGTTTCAGATTCTTCCAGGTCCTATTCTTTTTACCAGCTGCTGCTCCTCCTATCCCTGAGTGCTGCACAGAAAACAGAAGAGATGAAGAGGAATTGATCAAGAAACACGATGAGAGGATAAATTTGAACCCAGGTGGCTGCAGGCTCTCACCATAAATGTGTTATCTTTGAAAGGAGGGAGCTTTACAGCAGACTCCGTGGTGGTTGGGGTGCTGTCCACTGATCCCACCATCTTTATCTCAGCCACACTTTCAACTGCAGTTATCTGAAGACACAACATTGAGACGAGAATTAAAAATATGCGTAATTTTCTGCATTTCCGTCTCCTCCGTACTGATGTCGTCACATGGTACCCGACCCTTCGAAAGGCAACATGCATCGATCCATCTCAATTAATTATCTGAGACCATTCAAGGTCCTTTACATTAAAAACAGAAAAGGAAACATTATAATGACATAAAGGCAATTCAATAATTATAAATTGAAGAGAATAAAAATGAAGACTTAGAAACTTAAATGTAATAATTTTTTATCGTCACACAAAATTTGGACTCAGGTCCCAGTTCAATAACCTTAATATTTAAGAAAAAGAAAGAGAAAAAGATGAAGCTGCATTAAATGTGGTTCGAGTTAAGCCGTCTAACAGCTGCTGGGTAGAAACTGTTTTTTAGTCTGCTGGTTTTGCTCTGGATGCTCCTCAGCCATCCAACTGAGGGCTGAGGCTGCAACAGTCTGCGTGCAGGATGGGTGGTCTCCTTTATAATGCTGAGCACCCTTCCTGCATCCTGAGAGGTCTCGGAAGGATGAAAGATGCTCCCTGCAGTCCACTGTGTAGCATTAACCAGCCTCTGTAGAACCATCCCCTCACATCCTGGCAAAAAGGTGATGCAGGTGCAGAGAATTATCCCCACTACATGACAACAAAAGGAAAAACTCATCTGGACTGAGCTCCTGAGAAAAGCTCTTTGCAGTTTCCTGAGAAGGTAGAGGCTGAGCTTTCCTTGGTGAGGGCACTGGATAAATTGACACCTAGAGTAAATCCAGCACCATCTCAATCTGGTTCATATAATATATGGACCTGTGAGGTCTGCAAATTTCACTGTAGGACAGTTCAGGTGTGTTGCCCAGCACTCATGTGTCAGCAGAGTAAATAAAAGGGGCTTAGCATTCAGCCAGAGGTCTATTGGTCCAGGTTCTCAAGTGTGGGAGTCAAACAGCTTCATATCACAGCTGACTATGATGATCATACTAGGGCTGCAAGTAACTATTATTTTGCAAATACATTTTTTGATTAATTGATTAATAATCAAATAGCCTAAGATTCCTTAAACAAAATATTTTACAAAATTAAACAAACTAAAACTTTTCAACTTAAAGAGTTCTGGATAGAGCATATTGACAGGCAAAACATTTTTTTTATCATAAATATATATATATATATATATATATATATATATATATATATATATATATATATATATATATATATATAAATTGATATAATTAAATCTCGAAGTGGGTTTTTCTGACAGCTTTAAGCATACAGTCTCCATACTCCAGTTAACGATTGATCGATGCAAAATTATTAATCAATAATTGATTAATCGCAATTAATCCGATTAATTGTTTCAGCCCTAGATCATACATATTAATATCATTAATGATTGATCTATCTCCATGTGAGTAATACCTGTGTCTGTGTGGCTGGGCTGGCTGTCAGTGGAAGTTTCTTCTTTTTGCTGCCGCTAAGGTTGCTGTTCCCTGCGGCCTGCTGAGCGCCGGACACCGCCGGACTGCCTTGACGCTTCTTCCCCCGCAGGGCGGCTGCGCTGGCGGCCGCCGCCTGCGGCCTCACCGTTACAGGGATCTGAGAAGCCATTCTTAATGAAAGCGTTGAGATACAATCAAAACCTACAACCACGAACCATTTGTGCTCTGTAGGAATTCAGCATGAGCTCACTGCCTTCAGAAATGTAAACATTATTCGAACCGGATTTGGTATTCTATCACTTCCGGGTAAACGCTTTTCAAAGTAAAGCAGCGTAGTAAGATAATTTTTTCATTTATACTTTAATAAGTTTGTAAATGATTGCTGTTGGATATTTTTTTTTTCAAAACGATTAAGTCAATTTCAGGATAATAAATATACAGATTTAATTATATTCATTTCACAAAAAATATATGCAGCCTGTTCCGAAGAAGAAAAAAATTATCTATTATTTATAAGACTAAAAATATTTTTTGTCTTCTAATACTCCAAGCCAATACTATTTTGTTGCTGAAAAGGTAAATGCATCTGAAGTTTGATATTAAGGGAAAAAATAATAGACATATCCAGTATGTCTCACAAGACATACACACATTTTAAATACGTTATTCCCTTTGGAGAATGAAGGTGACTGAGGACTCTGTCAGTCAATATATTTTTCAACGTGAAAGAAAATTTTGCCTCCTTACTATTTCGTTTTGATTTAGATTTTCAGTTCAGTTTAGGTGAAAACTTTGATCGTGTACCACTGCTGCCACCATGTGTCTCTGGGGAGTATAGCATCCAGAGAAAAATTGTAACCTTTGTATAATAAATGCTATAATAAAGTGAAACTATACAAGTGTTTTATTTCCTGATCAAATCATAAAGCTTCAGATACTTCAGAATACCTTACAGTAAGCAAACAGATTTAATGAGAATGTTTTAGTTTCTCTTCTCTCTATTGCCTGTTCTTATACAACCCTTTTTCAAGTCTATATTCAAGTTTATATTACATTCATTCAACCATTAAAACACACCTAAACACTGATGGCGGTGAGCTACATTTAATAGGATAATTTGAAGACTTTGGACTTTGCAACTGGGGGTGATAACACTTTAGACCTGGTTTACTCTAATATCAAAGATACATTCAGAGCAGCCCCCACCTCGGGTCATCAGATCACCTCTCAGTCATGCTTATCCCTGCATATAAGCCACAGCTGCTCAGGGCTAAACCAACAATTAAAGGGGTCTGAGTGTGGTCTGAGGACGCCATGGAGATACTCCAAGACTTTTTTGAATGCTCTGACTGGAACTTCTTCAAGACTGCAGCAACGTATGACAACATATTAAATATAAAGGAATATGCCATTACTGTGTCAGACTACATCAACAAATGCAGTGAGGACGTCAGCATCAAAAAGAATATCACCACCTGGGCCAACCAGTGACCCTGGATGCAGCATCATCCCAGCATCTGATAGGCAAACTGGAACAGCTGGGCTTCAATAAATCCCTCTGCAATTGACAGCTAGACTTCCTCATTGACAGACCTCAGTCACTCGGGTCGGAGAGAATACGTCTGATGTCATCATCCTAAACAGGCTCCCCTCAGGGCTGCGTCCTGAACCTTCTGATGTTCCCTCTGAGGACATATGACTGCGTCCCCAGGTTCACCACCAATCAAATCAGGAAGTTCGCAGACGACACCAAGGTGGTGGGCCTCATCAGAGACGACAATGACCAGGACTACAGAGAGGAGGTGGAGCAGCTGGTGGACTGGTGCAGAGACAACAACCTGATGTGGAGAAGACAAAGGAGATCATCGTTGACTTCAGGAAGAACCGGCCTAACCCCGCTCCACTGCTCATCAACAGCTCAGCTGTAGAGCTGGGGCACATCACAGACAAACTCACCTGGACTGTAAACACAACCTCCCTGGTCAAAAGGGCACAGAAGCGCAGGTATTTCCTGTGGAGGATTAGGAGAGCCCACCTGCCCCTGCACATCCTCACAACCTTTAACAGAAGCACCATAGAGAGCGTTCTGACCAGCTGTCTCTCTGTGTGGTGTGGAGGCTGCAGCGCCTCAGACTGGAAGAAGATGAGGAGAGCAGTGAGAACTGCAGAGAAGATCATCGGGGCTCCTCTTCCCTCAATTAAAGACATTTCATCTCAACCCTGCATATGCCGAGCCCATAACATTATAAATGATCCCTGAGACTCCCAACATGGACTGTTCTCCCTGCTGCCTTCTGGGAAGAGGCATTGAAGCATCCAATTCTGGTCCAGCAGATTCCAGCACAGTTTCTTCCCCACTCCCATTAGAATGTTGAATAAAATTAGTTTAAAAAAAAAGCGCTGAATGTTGGAAACTAAATCATATACCAGTATTATGTTTATATTTGATCACCATTTTTATTATGTTTTATCACTGCTGCACTTTAAAATGGAAATGTCTTGAGAGCTGTACTGAACAAAATTAATTTTTTTATACACTGTGAGTGTACAAAATGACAATAAAGACTAAGTCTACATCGTAGACACACAAAAAAACTGTCTCTAAGGAAACAAATTACAAAATAAAACAAGGAAAACAACCCTACTTACAGAACTTTGGTTAAACTCTTATATAGCTGTTTAAATCGATGAAAATATTTGCTGATTTAAAACTTTTAGATTCTTTTAATACCACATTAAACCAAAGCCAAATTTTCCTCGCTTTAGGTTTCTGAAAAATATAAATCTGTGAATTTGTCCACTTAAAAAAGGGTTAGAAATACAGAATTTGTTGCAGATTTGTTAGAAAGAGAACTGATGAAAAATAAAATGTTCATTTATGTCTTATCTTACAACGTTAGCATCAGACAGCTTAAGATGGCAAACTGTCCATCTCTACAGATTATATGCTCATCTGTCCCTTTGTAATAGACATTGAATATCTTTGAAGATGCCTATTTAAGTACCTGTGCTTGCTAATTAAATTTATTTTTTATATCACTTTAAAAAGCAGTTAGTGATTAATTATTTTTACTATAGCATTGGTATTTGGAAGTGAGCTGAACCATTAGTTAATCTTTTGCAGAAATAATGTTGTATGAAATGCAAATTTCCTAATCAAATATATCACTCTGACACACGAAGGAGCCTCGTATGTCATGCATCCTTGGTGAAAAAAGAGATTGTTAAAAAGAACATGTAAATAGATATTCTGTCTTTGCAAGATTAGTGTGAGCACATTGAGAGATAATCACTCATGTGTTAGGATGAAGCTGAGATTATAGGAACAATAATCACACCAAGGTCAAAACGTTCCTGTTAAGAGTTTAGTTCTGAAAAACTATTTTATCTACACAATGACCTTAATCAAAAAACTTTTAGATTGTGACTGCATTAATCAGTGACCCAGGGTTATTTACATGTTAACCATGTCATGGTATCTGTCTGGGGGGAAAGAAGCAAAGTTTTCTCAGGACAGGAGTTTCCAGTTCTCAGAGTAGCAATTCATGCCCTGCAGGCTTATGTAGATGTAATCATTTCCATCAAAGCAAATTCAAATGATGGAATTACATTCTTTGCATGCCTAAGATCAAACTATTGTTACATTCAGCTTTGGTTAACTTAGGAGCAAACTAATATATGCAGGATCCCTGCTTTCAGGAGATAGTTCTGGACCACTCTGTTACAGAATTAGGAAGAATGTTTAGATCAGCTACTTAATCTCCGAATCAGGAGGAGCACTGAGGGTTCCGGTTAAAGAAGAGTAGACCAGTTTTTTAAACCGGTTTTTGGTTCTTGTAGTGTGGTTACAACCGACTCCCTTGAGGCATTTATTATGTGGTGGACACTGTGTTGAGGATGCTTTTGAGATTTAAATTCAACACAGTGCTTTTGTAGAATACCCAGACCGAAAGCTGTGTCCGCATTCCCAGCAGAACATCAAACCCATTCCTGGAGTAGGTTGACTCCACTCCATGCTGTTTATGGTGTTAATTGAATTGTTTTCAATGCATTGAGAAGGCTGTGTCTTGTTTGGGAACCAAAGGCTTTCATTTTTGTTTCTCAAAATGATCCTGCTCTGTCATTATTGTCAAGTAATGACTTTCAGATTTCACTATAGTAATTCACGGCCAAGTGTAATGCAGGGAGTAAATGAATGGGCTCCAATAAGTTTGTTACAATGGTTCTCAACCAGAAAATTATGACTTCTTTCCCCAGTTTGAAAGTCTGTCTGTTATGATCTTAATTTTTGGACCTTTTTGTTTCTGTTAAGTTTTTACTTTTTGGGTTAGAAAATATTTTTTGTTTTGTTATGTGTTGTTCTCTAGATTTACATCATTTTTGTATTTTTAGTATTGCTGCCCCCAGTGTTCTTTCCTTTCCAACTGGCTCTTTCTAGATAATTCTGTAAAAAAAAACCTGCTCCATATGAGCCAATCATTCCTCCCATTGTTCTGTTTCCCTTATATACGCCTCCTGTTCAGTTACTCATTGCTGGATCCTTGTCATTGTTTTGGTTTATTCCTCCCTCGTGTCTGCTAGTGTTTTGGTTCTTGAGTTTCCTTGTCCATCAGTTCTAGACTTAGAATTTTGCATCTTACTTTTCCATTAAAATTTGCAAGCAATCTTCCCTGCCTCCTTCTGCCTTTGGGTCCACAACCATATCCACTGTCTTTTCCTCAGGCGAACAAATTCAGGTCTCTTTGTCTTTGGTACATAGCAAAGTATTATAGATAAATTTGGGCCTGATGTTCAGTAACAAAATCAATAAAAGCAAAATATTTCTTCATCAGAACCCTCTCCCCATAATATATAATTAAAATGTTGAAATAAAATTACATTGCATGTCATGGTCCTATTGTAGTAGCGTACCAGTCATGAGTCTGCAGGCATTGCTCTTGGTTATACTCTGATGTGAAAAAGTTAAATCTGACATCATGGGACTTACATGGTTATTCCATTGTCATACTGTCAGAGTAGTTTCATGCTGACATCTTTGAGGTTGAGCGCCTGTAGCTAATCTAGCTGTCTACACAGGCGCTAAGGGAGGAACCTGTCAGCGTTCACTCAGCGCTCACAACAGACTCTACGACATCCACATTCAACACAGAGCTTTCAGAGCAGTGGAGAATGACTTAATTAACTCTGGGAAGCTAGTATACTGCTAAAAATATTATCAAAGTTTATCCGGCTGATGCACAAACACGTTCCTGCTACCCAAATTTTCTTGTCATTCCAGTAGCGGACTGCTGTCAAAGAGGGAAGGCTGATCCAGAGGAGGGACTTTCATGATGTTGCATTCATTTTTTAACACTGGTACACTGCTGCTGTCACCTATATAAATAAAACATATCTTGGGTTTCTGTTAAAGCTTATTTGGAACATCGGTTAATCTTTAATGGCTAATTTTATGGCTACATAGGTTTGAAAATTAGCAGGCTCAGCTTTTTCAAAGTCTATGTTAGGAATTGAGAAAAAAGAAAAAAACTGAACTTCATGAGGTGAAGCTTAAAAAATTCCTGTTGATACAAGTCTGTCCAGATTAAGGTCATGTGTCCAAATCATTTTAATATATTAACGCGCCTTTAACTAAACTATTGGTTATGGTTCTGTGAAAACTCAAAGCCCCAATTGGGTCATTGCTTTCAGAATTATGTACAATGCAATATTCCTCCACAACAGGTTGACCGATGATAAGTTTAACTATTCAGTTTTTATTTGTTAAACATCTTAAAACTCATTGATCCTTTTTTATCTCTTGCACGTGTTTTGCCACTTTGTTTTGGCCTATCCAACTAAATCTTGATGAAATACCTGTTTAGTAGAAATTTAGTTTTGTAAGACACGACAAGAACTTTTCCAAGGAACGAAAATACCTTTGGAGGGTCATTTTATAGTAGCAGGCAGGGAGGATTTGGATAACTTGGGTGCAAGCTCAGCCTGAAAAAACTGTTATTGATCAGTGTTAGCAAACCATTGACCTGTACTAGATATGTGTCCATTTTTTAAATGAGAATGAATAGCCTCTGTAGTTTGCTGGCCTGTGTGGCCAGGGTGGCCTAAGCTAAAAGATTTGTTTATAGTTGTTTGTAAAAAAAAAAAAAAAAAAAAAAAGAGTATAAAAAAATGTGTTTAAGAGGTGGCCTCACTTATATTTATATATTAGAATAAACATTTGTTCGCATTCATCTTCTGTGTTGTCAAAAGTTGAAGCAAGGATGAATGTATAAATAATCTGAAAATGTTAATGCATTAACAAGGCATGTGATTAGAATTGTTGCAAACGTTAAGTACTGTCATCAGATTAACACCACTTAGATATTAATCTATTTCAAAGCAGCAT
The DNA here is from genome assembly GCF_016077235.1 of Cyprinodon tularosa. Taxonomy (NCBI): domain Eukaryota; kingdom Metazoa; phylum Chordata; class Actinopteri; order Cyprinodontiformes; family Cyprinodontidae; genus Cyprinodon; species Cyprinodon tularosa. The sequence goes on along the minus strand of NW_024038998.1, from coordinate 686,891 downwards.
ACTGCATGTACTGCTTTTTTACAGTGATCTTTTCAGTTTATTTTTTTCTCTTCATGACGTTGAAACCTTAATAAATGTACTAGTTGCATCATGTGTTAATTTTAAAAGTTATTGCCGTTTTTTTTTTTTTACTCAAGCCCATGATCCAAAAAGCATTTGAATTTTCTTGAGATATATACTTTGCACAGTAATGAATTTTAAAATGCATTAAAGTAGCTGGTGATTTTAGCAGAAAACCAGAAAGAAATGGGACTAAGCAGATGAAGAAGTTTGCCTCAGCAAACTACTCATATCATTTTTACCTTTTTGATTTGTTTCACATTTAAATCCCAAATGTTAATGCTTTTAGTTAAACTTGTGAGTGTTATACAGGAATGTAGAGCAACGTGTTTCTCTGACCAGTTTCAATGTTGCTTCATATTTGTCAAATATATTTGTTTAGAATTGCATCTGCAGTGGTGGAAAGTAACAAAGTAAATTTACTTGATTACTGTACTTAAGTACATTTTTTTTCTTTATATTTGCTTTACTTGAGTAATTTCTTGAGGGGGGGGTACTTATAACTTTCACTCCTCTACATTTCAAAGTCAAATATTGTACTTTCTACTCCATTTCGAGGAAGCTGCAAATTCCTTGTTACTTTTGTCTACAGTAAGCTTAGCTTTGCAATCTGCTAATTTCAACGTGCAGGATAGCAGCCATCAGGACTGAATTTGAACACCATTGTTTTAGAGATTTGCATAACATTCCACAAGATATCATTTGTAGTTTTTAAATATCATTAAGGCATTAGTTTTTTGTCATATGGCCAAGTTGTTGCAGTAGGATGAGTTCTCAAATCAGAGTTTCGATTTCTTTGTGGTAACAGATTAAACCTTAAACTACTATTCCATAATGAAAATGTGAGGATATTCAAGTCACTCCTGTTTTCTTTTTGGCTTGTTTTTAAATTAGAAATAACAATCAAAATAGTTATTTTTTTGTGTCATTTTTTATGCTGAAGTTCTTTCCAGGTGCTGTAGAATATGTAGAGGGTGGTTCTACACTTCAGTATGTCAGGTGGTTTCTGAAAGTTACAAGGTTCTTAAAAATTACCCTGAAAATTAAACATGAATGTACTGATATTAGAAATATCTATTTTTGAATACTAAAGTACTTATAAATGTGTGTATTTATGATTACTTAAGTATTTTGTTGCTTAAGATTTCAGCCCAACTTTCCTTTCATGTTTTATCAATCATTTTATTTTTCTTTTAATATTATTTTCTAATAAAGTATATTTTTCGCGTCCACTGCAATGTCCTATTAAATCATTTCTTATGTACAGAACTTTAAATTGTGTTGCCACTGAAATACACTATATAAATAACCTTGCCTTGTCTTGCCTTCATGAACTATTAATATTTCTTTTTTAAACAATGGTTTTCTTCTTAGCACTCTTACATAAAAGGACGATTTTCAGGAGGCAAAAATATTAGTTGTCTGATCAAACAAGAATTTGGATATTTGGTTGAACTATTTCATTACTTTATCCTGACCTATTTGCTGTGTTCTTTGGTTTTAATGAAAAACAGACCAGTTTCTGGATTTTGAAAAAAAAAAAAGGGTAGAGGGGAGTTTAGATTAAGGAGTTATTTTCAAGGAAGATTAAAATATATCTATATATTTTTCTACAGCATAATGTACAGTCTGCATATGAGTAGAGAGGTCAACAGGTTTTAATGTTTTTGGAAGGTACATCTACTTTTTCCATTTGGTCGTAATTTATTTTAGCTGGTAAACTATGCAGGTGAAGTCATAAAAGGGACTTTATTGGCCGTGGTCCGAAACAGGAAGAGGCACTAGAAGATAAAAGGTAGACTCTGGTGGAATTTTAAAGTAAAATCAATGCCGGTGACACTACGGCACAGTTATGCATAAAAAAAGCACCAATACATAGAAATATAGTAACAGGAAATGTTATACTATAGCAACAATGTTTGGCAATCTGATGGTGTTAAAAAATCCTGCAGGGTGTATTAACTGTGCCTTGATTAGAGACGATTAGAATAATTTAGATCTCCACTTAAACAGGAGGTGCAGAAGAGCTGAAAAGTGGACAGCACAGAAATACTCAATAATATTATCAGATTCTAAGCCAGAGAAATTTTGTCTCCACAAAATGAAAGAAACAATCAGCTGCGATAAATCCTGGATGCTCCCTGAGCATGCGTAGGTTCTCTCTGGGTACTTCGGCTTCCTGCCACAGTCCAAAAATATGACTGTTAGGTTAATTGGCTTCTCTAAATTCTCCTTGTATGTGAGTGAGCTTGTGAATGGTGATTTGTCCTGTGTGTCTCTGTGTTTCCCTGCGATAGACTGGCGACCTGTCTAGGGTGTGCCCCGCCTCTCGCCTGTAGACAGCTGGAGATAGGCACCAGCACCCCTCGCAACCCCAGCTGGAATAAACAGTGACAGACAATGGATGGATTAATCCTGGACGGCACAGTTTGTAGCGCTGCTATCTTGCAGCAAAAAACTCCTTACTTTAGTTCCTTGCATCTTTCTGCAGTGAGTTTGCATATCCTCAATGTGGGTGGGTGGGTTTTCTCAGGGTACTGCAGCTTCTTCCAGCAGTCCAAAAACATGACTTTTAGGCTAATTGGTGACTGAATTGGCGTTAGGTGTATGTGTGGTTGCATGTCTATGTGTTGCCTTTAATGGACAGGTTAACAGCTTAGACTTCGACAGATTTTATTTGTGATTTTGTTTACACAAGTATAAAACGAAAAGAAGTTTCATTTGTAACAACTCTCTGGACAATTTCATCTTTTTAAAAGTGCAGCCTTGAAAAGTAGTAAAAATGTCACAGTCTTGGTTTTCCATTTGTTGTGCTCTGCTGCCCTCTTGTGTCCTCTTTCCCTAGCTCTGTTTTCTGCTCTGTCCTCACCTGTTTTCAATCCTCTCGTTAGCCCTCTCTTTGTCTCTGTCTCCTTTAAAAGCCCTCCCTCTTCGGTTCCTGTTTGCTGAATCCTCGTCTAACGTCTGTCTGCTTTCCTCGTCTCTCCCTGGCTCCTAGAGTTTGGTTTCCCCTGATGTCTCCTTGGTTCTGGTTTGTTGTTATTTTTGTTGGATTTTTGATTCCTGCCTCTGAACCTGTGAACCTCATTAAACCCACCTAAATTCACCTCTGCCTACTTGCCTCTGCTTTTGGGTCCTCCATCCAACCACAAATCCTGACAAAAAAAAAAAAGAATTTATATATATACATATATATATATTATAACAGTAATAAGCATATGACTGTACATTTACAGTTCTAACTTTTTTATATATAAAGATACAATTTAATAAAATACAATAACCTATTTTACAAAACATTCAGCAGTCTAATGGCAGTGGGGAAGAAACTGTTGTGGAATGCTGTAGCTCTTTCTTAAATCTCATCTTGCCAGTGCAGAAAGTTTGTTTTTATTTTTGTCTGTGCAGGAACAGAGGTGAGTCATAAAATTCAAACATTGCTCCTCAAAGACTTCATTAAGTCGAACAGGAGTTTGGCTCCGACACTCACAGAAAACCAGTTTGTCGGTGTAAATCCAAATCTGTGTACTCAAGCCATATCTCACACATCTGAACATTAACTGCCAAATAAAGCTGCACCTGGGGGCTCTTTGCCAGTCAGAAACAGAATTTACCATCCCAGTGAATGAGTTGGAAAATTGAGAACATCAGAAGAAAATGAAGCAGCTGAGTAAAGGTGGATGGGTTTGCCCCTCTCCGACTGAGGTCTAAGTATTCCCAAATGACTCTTATTCTAGAAATAAATTGTGTCTAAAAAAGGTTGCGCCTGGCATTCAAGACAATTAAGCACTCCCCTGATAGAGGAGGTAATAGTGAGCGACTGCACCAACATTCTGCTCTTCTTTCTGGTGCGAAAAAAGAAACTTATTTGCCTCTTTTCTTCTTTTATATATTACTGCAGTTCAATTTTTCTTCTCAGAACGTAGCCATAAATGTCAAGCCCTGAGCTCTGCCTGCATTGCTTTTGGATTGATGGTTTGTTTGTAGGTTGTGGCCCATAAAGACTTTGGTCCTTGAGATCTACCACTGTTTCCCTAACTCAGGCAGCTTGGTGTAACTTATTGTTAGACATCCCTACATTAAGGTTGTATATGCTGTAAAAGAAAATAAAATTAATCTATGAAAAATGCAGTGTTTAATCTTCATGAATTCAAAATCAGAGAAGCTTTAGGTTGAGTTTGTTTGTTAATTGCACTATAAAACTCTGCATTAATAGTTTACTTTAAGTTTATTCAGACACATAAAAAACACAGACATATTGTGTATTGATGAACAATACTGTTGCTGAAAGGTTTAGGCTGAAGCAAAAGCTTATGAATTTCTCCCTGCTTATAACTAAATTAAGCTTCACTTGTCTTAAAAACAATAAACAATTCTGTAATATATAAGAAAATATGCTTCACCTACGATGATCATTTTCAGATACAGCTATTTTGAAAATAAGGATAATATAGTTAAACCATCTAAATTTGGACAAATAGATAAGACATAAGGAAAAATAACTTCAGGAGTTTACTCTTTTCTCCCTTTTTAAGGTTTGTCACTAGTAAATTAAAGGTCATTTAACACATACAATGATAGATCTCAAAGCTTGTATTTTACGCAAGCAACTCTGCTACTCTGTAATAAAGCTTTCAAGTCTAAAATTTCCTTTGAAAGTCTGTTTAAATTGTTGGTTTCTAAATAAAACAATGTAATGAATCTTTTAAACATTGGTGTTTATAAAAGCCTGTATCTTAGATTAAAGGTGAGAAAGACTTGTATTATAATGAAAACAGCCATATATAGAGCACATATAAACACACACCCATCTGTCTGTCTATCTGTCTGTCCGTCCGTTCATCTATCACTTCATATTACTCAATAATGTGGATAGAATCTTTAATTACCTGTTTAATGAAGCATAATCTGTAAATCTTCCTCTGTAAGAAGAATTCTACTGATAAAGCAGTTTAAATTGTCAACCAAAACTAAAGCAGCTTTTGGAAACACTTTGCTGGTCCTGCACCCAGTAATCAAATGGTCAGTCTGCCTCAATAGCATGTAGATTGCTGATTATCTAATTTCCAAAAAACATATATATATATATAATTTTTGTTTTTTTGTTTTTTGGAAGATTAGATTTCTAAATGCTATTGAGGCAGATATGAATCTCTTGGGATATTCAATAAATTGATTCATTGACAATCAGGTGACACGAGAATTTGACCAATTACAGTAGAGTTTCCTTTATCTTAGACAGCCAATCAAATACTATGTGTATATACCTGACAGGTCCTGTCCATCATTGTGATACCACCAGGCATACAGATTTGAAGCTTTGTCGAGACCGATAAAGTTTCTCCTGTAGATAATTTCTGTCACCAGTTTTTTAAACTTTACTTTACTTTTATACTCTGTTGGTGAGACAAAGTAAAGGAGTAGAGTAACCACATCAGTAAATGACTGGGCTAAGATGAGGGATATTACAATGGTCCTCTGCCACAGTGACAAAACATCTAAACATCGTGACTTGCATTGCTCACGCAATTCCAAAAAAAAACATGCATTTTGAAGTCAACAACCTGTATGAGACAGAAACTTTGTTATAACACACAAATAAGTTGTTTTGGTAGGGAGATAAGTTTCTGCCAATTAACCACGTTGTTGTGCTGAACCAAGTTAACTGTTGTGTTTTGCTAAATTGTATGGTTGTTTTTACAAATGATCTTTGAGTTTTAAGATTGTTATTTCTGTTTCAAGAATTGAGCCAAACCAACGGAGAAAAAGTGCAATATTGTAAATCAACATCAGCCCAGAAGTTTATATATATATATATATATATATATATATATATATATATATATATATATATATATACGTATATATATATATATATATATATATATATATATATATATATATATATATATATATATATATATATATATATATATATATATATATATATACATGTGGGTAGTGGGTAAAAATGCCTAATCAATGCAATGCAAACAAGTATGTGGTCATAACACATTAGGAAAATATTTAAATGTTGTTTGAAGTATTTTTCTTTCAGCAATACCACAAATATAAAAACAACAAGTGCATTTAGTATTAATACCATGCCAGATTATTTTCTGGGTTCTGTCAGCTAGAACAAAGAGGATGTTGACATTTATAAAGCTTTAAGATTCCAGGAATGGGATGAGACTGGAAGAGACTCATCAAAATGGAATCCAGTGGAGAGTTCCAAGAATGGCAAAACAGGTCAGTAGGTTCAGCGGGGATTTAATTTTTAAAAAAGACCCACATTGATTTGCATTTTCTCTTCTTTCTCTTAAAAAATGAAATTAAAAAAAAAATAAATAAATAAAAAGCTTTTTTGTATCGACTCTATTCATTCTTGCATGATACAACAAAAGAGCCAAAACATTGTATATTATAATTTAGTATAGTTTATTACATAACTTTTACTTAAGGGGAATGTAGGTACCTTTAAGGCAAATTATATATATATATATATATATATATATATATATATATATATATATATATATATATATATATATATATATATATATATATATATATATATATATATATATATATATATATATATATATATATATCTTTTTGTTTAAGCTCCCATCCATTTTCGCACTGAACTGAATAAACAAACAAAAAATAATAATAATTTTTTTATTATTATTATTATTATTTGTGTTTGTATGGGGTACTTCCAACTCTAATGTTTTAAAGACTTATTCATTGATCTGATAAGTGTTGTCGGATACAGTACATTTCATTTCTAGCCTCCTCACTACTATTATGTAACTAAAGCATACATTAGATAAATCGTTGCGGTATCACATTTATGAGGATGGAATCAATTGTAGTATTTCTTCCGGGTTGAGGAAATCCAGGGAGGGATGAGCGAGGAGATGCTGCCAGTGTTTGCTGAGCACATCAGCAGCCAGCCAGCCGGTCGGGGCTCCTGCCTCTCAGTCACACAGACAGCCGCATAGGAGACAGGCAGCAGCGCTCAGGGCGCACGAGACTCAAACCCATTCTTAGATTCTCGCTTTTCGTAAATGGATATATTCAGATGTAACGCTGTTTGAGGCCGGGTGGTGTTAATTTTGGAGAAGAAAAAAAGAGAAACGGGCGAACTTCCTCTTTTTTTAGGTACCCGGTTCGTCTGAAACGTTTGCAGGGAGCCGCTCTCCCCACAGCGTTAGCTCGCTAAGCTAGCTAGCCCGCTAACTTAGCGGTGAGACTTTGTATCAACGTCAGTTTTCTGCCTCGGAGCTAGCCTGCGGTCTTTTTGCGCCACGGCGGCAGATTGACGTGACCTATCAGGACAGGTAAGTGAAAGAAGCATGTTCTGTAATACTGTTTATTTATTTAATTTTTTTTCTGAACCCGTATATAAGCACCGCTGGTTTCGCCGCTGGCCAGCGAGCTTCTAACGGTATCTAGAAGCAGCCTGGTGCCTCGGCTGGCTCCGGGTTCTTGTTGACAGAAGCAGCGAGGATGGGATGCGATTCATCGTTCATCTCTAAGCTCACACTTGCTTTTCTTGCGAGCTCACGTGTGCAAGCTTTTTGTTAAAAAAAACACAAATCCTCAGACATTTTTATTCAATCCAATGTTTCTTTTTCAACCTTGAGTGCTGATTTACGGCGAATGGGCAACTGTCAGGGTAAAAAATATTTACACATTTGCCGCATACCACCGCAGTTGGGTTAAATAACAGTTTATTCAAGTAGCTGTAACAGTTAACCGATACCCAGTTCTCTCAATGTGTGTAAAGGAGCTGTGCAAAGTTGACCGTCACGCTTTCTGCAATGGAGAACGTGTGTTCGCAGTATTCCTGGTGGTCGTTTCCTCTCTTTTTTTCCTCCCTATGAAACATTAGAGCTTGGGTGTTGCATTACAGGCTGAGAAGATGAACCCTAAACAAGAGTTTAACCTCCGATTGTTAGCTCACGTGTCGGTTAGAGGTCCGATCAGTCACAAAAAGGGGGGGAAATGAATAGAAATGTGACCAGCTTATCACATTTAAAGGTTATGAATAACTTGAAGACGTTTTATTGCAGATGAGTTAAGCTTTTAGAGCCTGAGATGTCAGGGAATGTTTATAATGAAGGGTTGCGCTAAAGTGAGCATGCATCAACAATGGTGTTATTATCTTCAGAGATAAGAAAAAAAGGATTTAACATCAATCCAAGAAGAGTCAGGAATGCAGGGCAGAGAATGAGGATATTATTGAGAGGAAATACATTTTTCTAACCCTTTCATGCCTCCTGAGGGGAGATAAACAGATGAACATATTTTTACATTTTTTTTGTTCCCTCAGCTATCAACCTTTGTTTATAAAGGTCCAAATTTAATATCTCAACAGAAATATGAAAGATCTGGCCCAACTATGTATCTGCAAATTAATTTTTATTAAATCCGCTTCCGACTTTAAGTTAAAAAAATGCACTTTATACTTACAACTTTTTGTAATCCCAAAGCACTCTATTTGTAACTGTAGAGTAAAAGAAACGCTGTAAACTGTTCTTAAACCCAAATGATTTCTTATTCTGATTTTGACCGATTCCATTTATTTCCCTTGGGACTTAATCTCATAAAAGAAACCATATGCTAATAATTATTTACTAGAAACAGCAGTTTTGATTCCAACAGGGGAAAAATGAAGACTCCCAAGATAATTGCCATTTCTGAAAGAATATCCTTAACCTTTAACTGATTATGATTAAAAAAAGTTTTTAAAATAAGTAAAATGTAAATATTTTAGTAAAATAAAAGTACATTTTTAATCTCTATAGACAGTATATTGAAAAATGGTATCGATGCCCTATTTGTTGGTACTGATACCGATACCACTATTGTAGTGCAGATTCAGGGCCCCGCCCGATACTGGTATCGGTGCAACACTAAAGTTTATCTTTAGTGTTTCTATCTCACTCCAGTATAAACTTCAGTTGTATTTAAAAAAAAAACATTAAACATTCAAATGTTCTAACTGCCCTCACATAAAAAGGGAAATTTAACTCACTGCCTAGAGGAACCAAAACATTTGGACAGTGTGTCACTGTGGTTTAAGTGTAATGTTAATTTGAGGCCTCTCTTTTGATCTACCTTGTTGATAATAGTTGTATTAAAATGTTGTCTTTGTGCTTACAATTACTAAGGGGCATGAACAAAACTCATAAACAAAGTATTTTGTTCGTTTGATAACTGAACACTTGTAAATATTATTGAAGTGTCATCATAACCGGCTGCATTGTGTTCAGTTCCTTCCAAAATAAATCCTTAATTTAGCCTCAGCTGAGTGTAAAGTACAAAGCAGGCTTGGGCTGATTGTAGATAAACTTGGTCCAAGCTTATGTTAAGATGGGCATACACTGTATGATTTTTGTGCCCTATTTTGGCCGATTTTCGAGTCGTGTGAGAATTCTTTGGATCGGGCCAAGTTTCAGCCTCATTGTGCGTCCTGCGTCATGTAGTATACAGGGGGTAACGAGGGAGGATCAGCCTCTTACGACCGCCTCCCGATCAGGAATCGTAAGGTCGGGAGAAAATCAAATGTTTGAAATCCAGTTGGCACTCGTAAGGTGTTTGTTGACAAATTAGTATCTGTATAATATAATTTGTAGAAGCAGAGTTACGAGCCGATTTACCAGAACTTCGAGCGCTGCGCATGTGCAAACAACAAAGGTCTTCTTCTCCCAGATTTTTGAGTCCGATCTGAGCAATCTCTCATCGCTGAGTCCAACGTTACATTGCATGCAGATAGATTGCATCAGAGCGTCGGGCCGTGCAGTGTGAAAAAATACAATGTGAGCTGTGAACTTTTAATCACTGCGGCTTCGACATACAGTTTGAGCTGTAGCTGCGTGCAACAATTGAAAATATCGTACAGTGTTTGCTGGGAATTTATGTACAGTGGTGTGTACATAAATGTGGTGTGATTAATTTTTTTGTTTGCATGTCACACTGTTTCAGAAAATCCAATAATTGTAAATATTAGTTAAAGATAAAAAAAAGTAATCACAAAGTGTAGGAAAAAATGCAAGCCCTGTGTGAAAAAAATGATTGCCCCCTAAATTCTAGCATAGGCTCCCTTTTTGCAGCAACAGTTGCATTCAACAAACTTGATTTACTTCTAACGTGGAGTGGGTCTTTTCCATAGAAGTGGAGAAGTTTTGACCCAATCTCATCTTTGCAGAATTGTGTTAATTAAGCCATAATGGTAGGTTGTGGAACACAAGGCCTTTTTTTGGCCACTCTACAGCATTTCAATGGCATTTAGGTTAGGACTTTGTCTAGGCCACTCCAAAGTCCTAATTTGGATTTTGTCTTTTATCCATTATGAGGTGGAATCTATGGTGTTTCTGTGGATAACTTTCCTGCTGCAGAATCCAGGTTTGTTTGAGGTCACAAGCAGCTAGCTTGACCTTAGGAGTTTTTTTGTTGTTTTTGTTTTATGGTGGACAGCAGAATTCACGGATCAATTTATCACAGGTGGTCTTCCAGGCCCTGAAGGAGCAAAGCAGCCCCAAACCATCACAATACCACCACAATAATTTACAGATGGTAGAATCTTTTTCTAAAATGCAGTGTTACGGTTTTGTCCTGTCAGTATAGAATATTTTCCCAAAGGATTTGGGGATTATCCATATGTGTTCTTAGAAATTGATGTTATCCTAAATGTTATTTTGCCTAAACATTGGTTTCGTCATGAAACTTTACCATAATGGACATTTTTCCTTGTCTCCCTCTTATGATGGACAATGAGCTTAAAAGTTAGTTTTTCCTTGATGCATCTGCAAAGTCCAAACAGTCCCTCCTGGCCACACTAACATCATTTTGGCATCAACATCCCTCTAAATGTTCCAGACAAATAGGGAAGTTTGTGACTATTTTTGGACAGTTCTGTTCCATGCAGAAATCGTGGAGAATGAGCAACAGCTTCCACCCGCTGGAGTTTTAAAATATAAACATCAAATAAAATGCTATGATTTGGTCCATAAATATCACCACAATCGAAAGATTGTGAACAACTATTGAAAATAAATTACTGTCACTTGTGGATTACCCTAAGAGGCATTGAAAGTTGAAACAATGTTGTTTTACTCATACATGTAGTGTGGTGTTCTTCATGCAGGACATGTATGTTTGGATTTTTATTTTTCCTTCGTATTAAAAACTGCATGTTGTGTTTACTAATTACTATTTACATTTATGTTATGTTCTTAACTAGGGCTGGGCGATATAGAAAAAAAGCTTATCGATAAAAAAAAAATGCATATTGATCGATATTGATAATTATTGAAAAGATTTGAAACCATATTTTATGTGCAGCTCTGCCTGGACATTTTATAATATTGCTAAATGATTTAATTTTAATAAAAAACACAAACACAGACTTCGAATTAAATCTTTATTTAACCAACTTTTTTAACCATAACAGAATTGTTTTAAAGAAAAATAACTTAAGAGACCTGGGTTATGTTATTAAATACTGACAAAGAATAAACTAAAGTGACCAAAAAAGTGACCAAAATAAATATAACAAATAAATAAATGTGATGGCGTGCCTGGGTCCGCGATTGTGATTGGTTGGGAGGAAGTAGTGACTAGCATAAACCTACATGATGGGCTACAATGAGAAGGAAGGAAAACTACGTTTCTTTATCGAACTTTTATCCACTCTCTTTTTTTCTATTGCGCCACACGTCTTTTGATCGATATATATCGTTATTGAATTATCGCCCAGCCCTATTCTTAACCGTTTTAACTATGACACACATGCCAAAACAAATAAGAAGTCAGAAAGGGGCAAACACTACCCCCACTTTATATACTGCTATAAAATATATTGCAGTTAATGTCTGAATTTATGATACTTACAGTAGAGTCAGTTCCTCGTAGTATCTGTATTGTGTACTGTGAAATGGTGATAATTTGCAATACATCTTGCAGCCCAAGAGCGGAGGTTTAGAAATATTGTTCTGAACATGAAGATGTGCAGGGAAATGCTAAACAGTATAAAAATATCCTTAACTAAGCAGGTCAGTATAGTCGAGCAGAATTGGTTTTTCTCAGTTAAATGTGGCGTATGACATTCAGGTGAAACAGGCATGCATTTGTCCTGACTGTGTGACAAACGTACCTCAAGGCCCTACGAGTGAGCTCAGCACCGTGGTAAAGCATGACTGTCAGGCATTGAAAGGAAATGAATCATGTTCCCCGTTTCAAGGCCGTTGAGTTAAGTTGCTAGATTTGTTTCCTTCCCTTTTTGTTAACTTTGCGGTCAGGCCAAAGCACACATTTGGTGTTTGTATGTCCAGATGTCATGATGGATTGAAGAGTTTTGTTATCTTTTATAATGTCTTTTTTTTTTTTTCTCTTTTGAGCGGTTTAGATTATGAAAGTGTCAAATATACAGGATGTGAAAGTCTGGGCGTCTTTCGGTGTCTCACAAATGGTTTGTTGCTCATATATAGGTGTGAGTCAGTGGTTGCATTGTTTTAAAATGGTTGGTTTGCATACATTTTATCAGGAATTTGATTTTTATTTGTTATGCATGCCTTTAAGATGCATTTGTGCTCTTAAAGTTACTACAGTATGTCATGAAAAACTGTCAATCTTTTATATATTCTCAGTTTATCATGGAGCATGGTTTTGGTTTCTATTGGCCTGAAGTGGCCCTGGAACAATAGCTCTATTCTGGCCCATGTCTTTGGTGGGAGGCAACAGCATTCGGTGCTCTCGGGACCCTGTGTGCCAGTGGGGCTTGGTTTGGGATTCGGTTTCCCAGCCACCTGGAGCTCTGAGCACAGGAATGCCATTGTTCCTCTGTCCAGACTATGGCCAGATCAGACCCAAATAAACAGACACATGCATGAGGACCCTACATCAAAACTTTGGTTATCTGTCTTTGTTACTGTACTTCCCCATTAGTCACAGTAACTATAATCAGAGAAACATTGCTGGGATGGAAGCTGAGATTTGACATTTGCAGAAAAGTCATGGATAAGTTGCTTGTCTGTGTTTTGCAGCAGTAGGCGATATGAAATGTGTGTACTTTGAAAAATGTATCTCCCTCATTTTTGTCCCAGCAACTTACAAAGAACAAATTTTGTCTGTAACCTTTAGATTTTACAATTCATATATATATATATATATATTAGGGGTGGAACGATTCACAAAATCCACGGTTCGGTTCGATTCACGGTTTCTGGTCACGGTTTTCGGTTCGATTCGATACATGTTGATTGTTACACCGAAATTCCATAAAAAATTATGAAATTAATGAAAAAAAACCCCCAAAAATAATGGATTGTAATTATTTTAAATGATCCACGGAAACCCTGGATCATTTCCGTATGTTTTGCTGCTTTGAATTTAATCATCTGGCACATGCTCTCTAACCTGACAACAGCCAGATGCATGTCTCGCTCATGTCTCGCTTTGCCACATGCATCTGGCTGTTGTCAGGTTACATGCTCTCTACCATCTCCAAGGAACTCAGAGGGGAGCGGACGGAGCCACAGTGGGGGCTGTAGGCTTTGCTTTGAGCAGCCGGTCTGGAGCGCAGCGGAGGTTGCTGACGGAGTATGAGGCATTTCGGGGTTAGCATGACATGTTGCTGTTAGCATAAACAAAACGTGTTGCACAATGCTTGCACACTGTTGCACTTTTATCCACAACTTTCTTTGCGCTGTCATCGTAGGTCACTCGAAATGCAAAGCGCTCCCATACAGCAGACCTATAAAGTGCTGCTGGCGCGTCTTCCAACTCCAGTTCTTTCCCACTCGCCATTCCGACACAATTCTCCACAACAACTGATTTTTTTCCCTGCTACACCCGGCTAAGCTGCTTCGCTTCTTCTTCTTCTTGTTTACTACTGGCGGTTGGCTTTGGTCGCAGCACCGCCACCTTCTGCTCTGGAGTGTAATCGCTTCCTTTATGAGAAAAAGGAGCAGCGCATGAACCGAACGAAACACACGCGAACCGAACCGAGACAGTCGAACCGAACGATTCTGACGGTTTTCATAAATCGTCCCATCCCTAATATATATATATATATATTACAGTAGCATTAACCCCCTTATTTGACACTTGATAGACAGGACATGTGCTAAAGAAAATAGACCTCCACATTAATAAGTATTATAGATTTTGACTACAACCTGTAACAGCTACAAGGAGGCCTTATATAGTTTTGGACTTACTTGCCCTAACTCAACGTCTCAATAACAACCTTTTTACAATCTAAATGAGAGTTCAATCATATATTGATCAGCATTATTAATAACTTTGGATCTGAGAACAAAATCAGGTGTCATAAGTTATAATGGAGTTACAACTGAATATTGTAGAAGTTAAAAAAAAGTGCAAGGGCTTAAAAAAATAATTTGAACACAAGCCCAAGTGTTTTAAAATTACAATCTTGCCATTTGATTAATAGGAGCTGCTGTGTTAACACGGTAATCACATCAAAGCTAATAATAGGTTAGTTGAGAGTGACACGTATGTTAACAAAAACCCATGTGTATGCACATGCTGGCCCCTTTATTTGGTTCACCTTGTTAGTACTGGGTTAAACACCTTTTAGCCATCAGAGCTGCTTCAATTCATTGTGACATAGATTCAATAATTTTTCACAAACTCTTCTTGGAGACTTTGTTTTGCATTGATTTTAAAAGTCAGATTTGTCTGCTAAATATTTACAACGTGGATCTTCTTTTTCACTGCATGGGTGTACAGTGAACCTATTATGTTCAAAAAGGGAGTCTAAGAGGATTTTAACTTAGTGACATGTCCCAGTAGTCTTAAATGGATGGACATAGCCAGCAACAATACTCAGATGGACTAACTTAGACTATATGCTAGTTATCCTATGTGATTTACTAGCAAACAAAGTTGGCTAGTGCAAAAGAGTGTCCTTATTTAAACTCACTTCCTCAACTGCTATGACTGATTAGTCTTATGAGGAAAAAAGAAAACAAACTATTCTGCTCTATGCAAGCACCTACATTTTATGCTGTGTATGCTTCTCTTACTACAGAGAAAGAGCAGTTTCCTGTTCTGATGTGTGAAATGTAATATTTATTTAGTTTAATTTAGGTTTTCTCTGACATAAAAAAAACTGCAGCTCATAGTACATCTGATTACTGCTTGTCTGATTGAGTTTATTAACCCCATATAAAACTTACATCTGGTGGATTCACATACACTGTTAAACCCACTAATCCAAGGTGGTAGATTCCTTTTCTAATGGATAACACAGTTTAGTTACTTTAGTTATTGTACTTCAGTTAAGCTCTTCAAAGAGTATTCGATTGACTGAATTTTGGTATCTGTCTTGCATAGCATGAGTAAGATTAGAAATTGTCTTTAGATTTTGAAGTAATCTTTATCACTGATTGATGCTCTGGGTGGTTTCAAAACTTACTTTTAAAAACAATTGCTTATGAACGTTTATATTAAAAGACATGGTTTGTGTTGGCTCTGGCAAAGCAATAAGCTCAGTGAAATGCTATTTCTTCAGCTGAATATGATGTTTCATGACTGCTTAAAAAGTGGAAACTGATATGATCCTGTTGCTTCTGAAGAGTAATTTGACATCAGTTAAACGGAAATCCTTTCCCATGAACCTTAGGGTTAACAACAAAAAGCAGAAATGTTACATCTAATAGAAACTCTTTCTTTCACTAGGGAAAATTAGTGTCCTCTATTTAAATCAAACATAAATGGGTGGTTTATTTAAAGCCATAGGGTGTAATTTTTCTTAAATGAGCAGACAGGGGAGATTTTGAAAATTCATGGCTTTAGCTCCAAGCCTTTCTCCCTTTGGAAAGGTGAAAACTCTGCCTTATATACATCCATGCACACGCATTACTGGAGATTTGTCCATTGGGTGGGTAAATGTATTAAACCTATATGCACACAAAAGGTTACACATGATGTAAGGCAAAGTTAAACACTGTGCTCATCATTTAGCCTATTTTGCATACAATCTTAGATGATCCTCTTCTCTTCCTCTTATTTGTACAGTTGGCTTTATGATCAAACTACTGACTGTCACATTCATTGTTAATCTAGTTACTATTTAAGCTAGCATACTAACCTATAGAAATGTAGCACATTACAATTATCTCCTTCATTATTTGGGATAATTAAAAAAACATTTAAAAACTCACTAGAATGCTATAAATACAGTTTTCATTAGTTAAGAAGAGACAGGATTGAGGCCGTTTAGATCCTCACTTTTTTAGAAGCATCTCCAATGCTACCTCAAACTTAAACATTCCTCAAACAAGATTAGTAGAGGGACTTTTAAACTGTCTTAATCTCATTTGAAAAGTAGAAAGTGGTAAAGGTAACTTCGGTCCTGGTTTGTTTCCCTGTTGCAGCATCCGGACTCCTTTTTTATTCCCCACACCAGTGGTGGGTTGGTTGTGCACACCTATAATCATGAAAAAATTTTTTTTTACCACTGTCGATCTTTTCAATTTCTCGTTCTAGAGGTATCTGAGTACCAAAATGAGCCAATATTTTTTTCCTTGATTGTAAAACATCAGTTGTGTGCGCTAATACATGATTCCCACATGTCTGAAAAGAAAGTGTGCCAGACGCCATCTTGGTAAGCAGGTGCAGAGATAGAGACAATCACAATCATCATGGCTGCCAAAGGCACAAAACATAAAATGTATTGATGTTCTTGACCAGTGTACAAAAGAACAATATATCCATGAAACCCCTGCTATCGTGATCAACTCGTTTATGGCAGAGAAGAAAAAAATTATTGACTTTGACTTCTTACTGCAACAGCTAATTTTTTTATAAAACTTTTACAGTAAAATATGTTACATCTCACTACACTGCTTGACAGGACAGTATTTCTCTCCAGGAGCAAGTATTCATTTCAAACTGTTATAAATATGATACCGAGCTGACAGCTGGCAGCAACACACTGCTCAGAGCAGCCTCAAGAAACAGCGTCTTCTCAGGCCCTCCCTCCACCGGGGTGTACACTAGGAGAAAAAATGATACAAGGTACCCATCCAGACTGTCTTTTTTATATTGTGAAGCTATAAGGCAACTCATCCAATGGCAATATGGCAGTGTGGAAAATGAAGGTATTTATTATGAGAAATGTAGGAATAGGTACTCTCAGCTATGAAGGTATTTATAATCAATTTTATCGATTTTCTGTTTATGAAGATTTATCCTTTGAAAAATCTGAACTTTTTTCCCACTAACCTTGGGCTTTCATAGCTCAGACTGACACCAGCTCATTACTTTTTGTTTTTAAACATCCACTCATACCTGGTAATCTATCTCACTCTGTAATAGAACAAGGTGCAAACTAGGGCTGCAACTAATGACTATTTTGTCAATTCTTTTTTTGATGAATAGATAAGTAATCAGATGACGAAGGTTCTTTAAAGAAGACTTTTTGCTAAATAAACCAGGTGAAACTAAAACCTTTCCACTTGAGGATTTCCAGATAGAGCATACTGACAGACAAAAAAGATTTTTTTATCTTAAATGGAACATGTTTACATTTTTTTTTTTATAATTGTGGTATAATTACTGCTCTAAGTGGGTTGATCTGTCAGCTAAAGGCATGTTTTAGAGTCTCTATACTCCAGTTAGCGATTTGTCGATTGCTAAATTAGTTGATGATTATTTAAATAATCAATTAATCAAGGCCTGTAGGGCTGAAACAAATGAATGCAATTAATTTGTTTCAGCCCTACAGGCTGCTCTGTTTCTGACCAACCGCAGGTGATGAGTGAGGGGTTCAGGCATCCATAAATAGTATTGCAGTAATCCAATCTACTGTTAATAAAATAACAGATTACAGTCTCCTGATCTCTATGTAGCAAGTCTCCCTTTACTTTTGGCAATTTCTTAAAGGAATAGTACACCCAAAACATGATTAGCCTTCATTTTCTACTCACCCCCATGCTGAACAACACTCTGGAGTACTTTTTTGATATCTCAAATGCATCTGGAGATCTGGGAGGCTTCTTGCTGTCTGCTGACATTCAAATAATGGAGGTCTATGGTGCCCGAGACAGAAAGGTCCATAAAAGTCCACAAAAAACTTGTCAATATTCCTCCATACTGCTCGTCCAATGTATTCCAAGTGTCCTGAGTGGGTAGCATCCAGAATTTACTCGAAACGAAGTCATTTCGAATGTTTTTAGAGCATAAACAGTAGTGTATAGGATTTCCTGAAAGCGCGCACATGCGCGTTCACGACGCTACGGAAACCGCGGCAGACCAAACCAGATGAAAGTGCACATTCAGCGTCTGCTCTGCCAATAATGTAAGCGTAGAAGAAGAAATGTGCTGTTTACCTGTGCAAAGAAAGAAACAACGAAAGAAAAATGTCTGAGGACTTCAGTGTTGAGGAAGAGCATGAGTTCTCTGCCGAGCTGAATGCGCTGGTTTGGTCTGCCGGCTTCCGTAGCGTCGGGATCGCGCATGTGCGCGCTTTCAGGAAATCCTATACACTACTGTTTATGCTCTAAAAACATTCTAAATGACTTTGTTTCGAGTAAATTCTGGATGCTACCCACTCAGGACACTTGGAATACATTGGACGAGCAGTATGGAGGAATATTGACACGTTTTTTGTGGACTTTTATGGACCTTTCTGCCTCAGGCGCCACAGACCTCCATTATTTGAATGTCAGCAGACAGCAAGAAGCCTCCCAGATCTCCAGATGCATTTGAGATATCAAAAAAGTACTCCAGGGTGTTGTTCAGCATGGCGGTGAGTAGAAAATGAAGGTTAATCATGTTTTGGGTGTACTATTCCTTTAAAGGGTAAAAGCTATTTTTCATGACTGGGTTAACCTGGTTGTGAGGTTTCAGTTTGTCATGAAAAAAAAAAACACCTAGATTTCTTACAAAAGACTAAGGCCCCGTCCACACGAAGCTGAACCCTGGCCTAAACGCACAAATTTTTCACCAAACCAGCCTCTCATCCACACGAAGCCGGCGTTTCGTGGGTCTGTAAACGATCATTTTTTTATTCAGCCTTCAGAGTGGGAAGATTCTGAAACGCCGTTTTCGCGTTTCCATCTTTACGCCCTAACCGCATATTTTTTTTTTTACACGCATGCGTCATAGCGTCGCCTCTACACACGCATGCGCGACCAGTATCACAACAACAATGGCGCCGTTGCTAATGCTACTCACCCTGCTGTCGGGCTTACAACAGAATCTTCTTCTTCTGGAATATCTCCAGGAAGAACAGAGCAATATCGACGACATAGTTCAGCACCTGAATTTCACTTAACCACGAAAATGGCCCTGCAGGGCAACCATGTATAAATATTAGTGCACATGCCCAACATTTCGTCGCTTATTTTTGCTTTAGCACCACAGCGCCACTTACAGGCCTGGCATACATTTTGCAGCGTTTTCATGCATTCGTGTGGACGCTCACATTTATTTTACGTCTCCGTCTTTATGGCAAACGTTTTGGAAAATATCAGCGTTTCGTGTTCGTTTTGACTTCGTGTGGACGGGGCCTAACTCATGTTTGGAGTGGGGGGGGGGCAAAAAGCCAACAACATGCTAGACTAAATTCAAACATTAAAACTTAAAAAAAAATTCCATTTAGATTCAAATTAGTTCATAGAGCATTTAACATCACTTAGACAATCAATGTCTTTATAGAATCAATTGATTTAAATGTCAAAGGTAAATCAATCGGGATATCATTGTCATAAAACTGAAAAAGAATGATTGTGCTTTTTGAAAATTGACCCTATTGGTAGCAAATATAGCAACAAGAGAATCAGTCCAAGGGTGTAGCCTTCAGGGGATCCCGGAAGAGGCTGAGGGTGCGGTAAATTCCCCTAACTGTACATAAAAACTCAGATCAGGCAAGTAAGAGGAGCCCGCTGAGAGGAGCCCGCGATCCACACTATTAAAAGCAGCTGTTAAATCAAGTAGCACCAACATTGCAGGGTTTTTTAAATCTGCAGTTACTATCAGATCATTAAAAACACTGAGTACTGCTGTCGCAGCACTATATGATTGATTCAAGCCAGATTTAAACTTCTCATGGGTATCATTGGCAACTAGGATTCATTAAGTCTAAAAAAAAAAATAGGCCTAAATTAGTGAAGGCCTCTTTAAAAAGGTGAGAAGGAATGCTTTCTAAAGAGCAGATTGTTGGTCGCAAATGCTGGACCACATTGGACTGTGAGGAAAGAATACAGGTCAAACTGATCCAAAACAGCAGGAGTGGTGAAGCCAGAGCTAAAGCCTGCAGAGGACAAAGTTTTTTCTTTTGTTTTTTTAATCAAAACATATGTAAACTCTTCCAAAATCTGAGCAAAGTTGCAACTGGAGAACTATGACAAGGATTTACAAGGGAGTTACAAATGTTTAAAAGAACTTGAGGCCTATGGTTATTACATGAAGAAAGACTGGGAAAATGTTCCATTTTAGAGGCCTTAACAGCATTCTGATTGACAGACAGGCTTTCGAGAATAGCTTCTTAAGAGCTGTGGAGCTTACCTTTTTTCCAGTTTCTCTCAGTGCACTGACATGAGTGCCTGGAAATGCATGTGGAGTCATTAAGCCCAGGTTCTGTATGTGCTTTAAGCACATTATTCTGAAAGGTGCAAAAGAATCAAGGTAATCTGCACAAATAATATCTAATTTGTTTGAAAAAAAAATCTTCAATTTTTAAAATGTGATTTTTATCCAGGGGTGCTAAGTATATCACTAGAAAAAATACGGTCATTATACGTAGCTGAAAACTGTGAAGCAGTTTGAGCACCATTTGAGCACAAACGGCACATGAAGGCACTGGTTTTGCTCTCAAAGAAGGGATAGAAACAATAAAAAAACAGAGGCAGCTGATCAAAATACAAGCTGAGTCACAGATTTCATTCATACTCCCAGGTAAATTATATGGTAAAACCAAATCTAAAATGTGACTTTTCTTAAGAGTTGGTAATTTTACCACATTGATTAAAGATTTAATGAAGTTTAAGAAATCCGTTATCTACAACATACTGGAGAAGTTCATGTGTTAAGCCACATTTGTGGCCCTGGTGCTGACAATGCCAACATGGAGACTCCATTACTAGGTTATAGAAAGTATCAGGCAACTTTAGCAGGAGCGTGCACAAGTTGGGAAGTCATAGGCTTAGGGATAATAGGATGGATCCAACAACCCCTTATGTGAAGTGTATGTCTCATTGTGGGGAAATGACATCCATCATTAAGGGTGTCTCAATGCAACAGTTTCATTTCTGATAGCATACTGATATTGCAGCTTTGACAATTGGCCAAAGTCAACAAAAAAAAGGGATATCTGAAAATAACTGACCCATGTAAAATAACCAATGAGTAACAGAAAAAAAAAAAAAACTTTTAACAGAGGTAGAGGGTTCCTATCGCCATGGAAATATCGGAGATTTTCGATGCTGGCCGATTAAATCCGATATCAGGTTTTTAACTGCATGGTTTAAAGATTTTATTAGGTAGAAAGGAAAAACACTAACCATTAACCGGTTCATTTTTTGCAAGTAATGTTAAATATTTTACAGTTAAGAACAGCAATTCATTTATTTTTTGGTGGAGCTGCACGAAGAACAAGTTGATGATCCCTTCTCTTTCCTTGGGTGATTAGTTACCAATATTTTCTCTAAATGCAGATACAAATGAGTCTTGTAGAGTACTTTCTGACTCTTCTGTCATATAAGTGTTTTACCCCACCTTGCCCAAACATATTAGTTTGAGATTAGTCCTTACTCTTTATATATTTCAGATATGCATCTAATATTTTTTATTTTTTATTTTTTACAAATGAATAGCTTCAGTGGATTTTACTTTAGTCTGAGAGTGGTGCTTCCAAAAACATAAATGTGATTAAATAGTAAAAGGCATGGTTAATGTAATTTCTGGACTATAAGATGCTCCTTTTTCCTATGCTTTAAGCTATGCAGCTTTTACACAGGTGCAGCTTTTCTGTGGATTATTTTTACAGGAAATCAAAGAAGAGGCTAATTTTCATTTAGCTGACCAAGCCCTATATTTTATCAGAAGCACTTATTGCTGCGAACCAACAATGAGAGCTAGCATTCTAGCATTCATTCATACTTGTACATTGCCAGTTTGAAAAAAAAAGAGTAGTGGGTGTGGCTTATAGTTAGGTGCATTCTATAGTCTGAAGAATATTCTTTCCATTGTAGTGGTGTTTTGGTTTTCCATATGAGGCCCCCTTCTTTTAGATACATTGCTTTAGTTTAGAAAAGGTTGTAGTAGACCTCCCATTCTAATTGGTTAAGTCCAGACCACTGGGATATTTTAATGCTTAAAAAGCCAATTCGTTCTCTTTCTCTTTAATTGAAGAAACACGCTTTGATGCCTTGTTTGTTGTTGTAAGATGCTTATCTTGTTATATCAGCTCCCCTTCTTTAAACAGTCAGCCTAGATTAATTGTAGATCTTAAAGGAGGTTGCTCAGGATGTAAATAGGAAGTTTAGTTGGATCAGATAGCACTTTATAGCTCTTCTTAAGAAGCGAGCAGAAGGATGAGAAGAAACCATAGGGAGTATTTAGTCCTTTTTTCAGCTGGCCGTCCTTTAGGATTTGTAAGCAGACAGCTTCTGTGGTATATTTTGTGTCTGTGTGTGTGTGTGGTTGTGTATTTGTTTGTGTGTATCCTCTTTCTTTGCAGCGGGTCACATAGGGCTGAAATTGGGTCAGCAAGAGCCACCAGGGAGTCCTGTCAGTGCCGTGCTGCCTTCTCTCATACTGGAACCAGCTAAAGGCCAATCCAAACACACATTTGGCACATATGTTCCCTGAAAATTTCATTTGAGGGTTAATTTATGTTGAAAAGATCATGTGTTTTAAACTGAGTGGGAGGAGTAGGATCTTTGTGTTATGTCATGCAGTGACCTCACTTGTTCCTGCCTTATTCACTGCACTTTGACTCCTCATAAATAGCCTTGTTGCAAATGTTGTTTCTGTATATGAAAAAAAAATACAAAAAAGAGCAGGAAACCCCAAGCTGTTCCAGAGAATGTTTAAACTGCCTATAGATCCTTTACAGATGATTCAGAGGCTGTCACACTCTGTGTGTCTCAGCTGGATGGACACAGCGTTTCTGCAGGCTTAACGATAAGGAAATAGGATTTAGTGCAGTATTCAGCAGAGGTTTTTCTTTTTTTTTCCCCAAGCTGCAGTCTCTTGTTTTCTGCATTCGTTCTTCTCTAAGGAGGATTTAATGGACTATTTCTGTTCCCTGCTTGGATGCGTCGGTCCTGGCGTTGTTGAGTAGTGAAGGGATCATGAAATCATTTCAAGGTAAAATATATGCAGATGGTTTAATATTAGAGAAGGGCACTGCAGGACTCTCTCTTAATATTATCAAATCTTTGATGATATTTTAGTGTCTTTGTGTATGTCAAGAACTTGTCTTGTAATCTCATCTACGTCTTCTTCAACATACAGTTGTGTAATATGTTAATAATCAGATGAAGTCAAATTGCTCTGGGATCTTTGAATGTAAAATGTAAGTGTAATATCACTGGTTTATCAAACGGCTTTTGGTTAAGCTTTGACTGGTTTCAGGTCATCGTAAAATAAGTTGTAAAAAGTTATGTTTTTAGACATCTGCAATTTCCCAGCATGCCATTCCTTCTCTCTCTGTTGAATGAGAATTGTCTGGTCGTTTGGTGCTTAGAGTAGCTGCTCCCCTCCTGACTTGTTGCTTCAGGGGATGAGTTTGTTTCTCATTTTAATTTATTTATATCCCACCATTTCACAAACAAATGCCATCTGAAGACGAAAAAGTCATTTCAAACTACTGGATATAGTTATTTAATCAAATCCATCTACTAACCCAAGCAATAAAAACAAACTAATCAGATATTTATATAAATCAGTTGTATACAGACTAATCTGATCATAAATTTACATCAGCACATTGGAATAATTCCATGTAAAGCAGCCCAAAAGCACCGACTTTTGAGCAACCTCTCCCTGAACAAATGTGGTGACAGTGAAGCAAGGATTATTCCTTCTAACATGAATACACCAACCCTGCTTTAAAATAAACAAAACAAAAACACCAACCCTTTATCAAGTAGGAGTGTCATCTTTTGCTCTTTTGGAAGTAGCAGTATTTTTTAAAAAAATTGTAGAAGTTTTAAGAGTAAGCAAGTTGATGCTTAAATTATACCTCTTTCTAGTTGGCCTAATTACAAAAAAGCATAATTAGACCATTTCATTATCTGGCACTGACATCTGACAGCCTTCTGGTGTTATTTTACAAAGAGCAGAATAGTATGATTTTCCCAGTGGCCAGAAACAATAGTAAACTAGTGACAGGGTTATATTTGACAAAGGTTTGGTGATACACTGTGGGATCAAAGTATTGGATGATTGCTGTGGCTAAACTTTTTAAAGAAATGTAATTCTTTTTATAATAGAAAGCTTTCAGAATAAAGAGTGCATTGCATTTAACTGGAACTTGGGCAGAGATCCCGTGTCACAGTCTGTGTGGCCATTTTTCTCTGAGTTGTAAGGGTAGGAAACTATAAATATCTAATATTAAAATTGGCTATAACAGCAAGGTTAATAATAGATATTTACATTGTCCAACTTTTCACGTCATTCTTTACCTAGGTAATATATGCTGGAAAACCATGGTACTATTTGTCAGAGTCTACTGTCAAAATCTTGCATTGTCTTTGTCTGATAGCAAGTCTGCTCTGTGTGCTTAAATTGTGTACAAATATGCAATTAGAATTTAGAAGTTTTATAAAGAATTAATGTGCAAAAACATTTGATATGACAAGCAAGTATAAATGGTTTAGTTTGTCCTAAAAGACAGATTTCTAAATGTAACAACTGATTTCAGTTAAAATAAATTATTCTTGATCTAAATTATATAAGTGAATGTTTATAAAAATCAGATTGAATAATTGATATAATTGATATAATCAATTAAACAATTAATAATAATTGAATCCAATAGAGTATTTAAAAAAATGATTAATATTTTAGGAGTATTTTTTGGTATAGACATTTATTTAAGAAGAAAATGGCTTTAGAAGATGTAAGCTCATTTTGCTCAGTCACAAGGTAAAAATATTATCAGTAGAAGTTCAGTTGAAATCTTATTTAATAATACACATTGACAGGCTTTATTTTTTACACAGTGATATGCGGTCTCCCATCTTTGGGTTACCAGGGTAGCAAACTGTAATATAATACACTGAACCCTAGATATAGCATAGCTGTAAAAGAGTCACCTTGAACATTTCAGCAAAGTAAAATGATATGTATTGTAGCAGTTTATCCAAAGCATCCTGAGTAAACTTGTAAATTGTGCTTCGTTTAGTTCCAGCAATACTCTTCTTTGTGCTCGTGCACCACTAGTGTCTCCTAAAGCTGCATTTTACACCTGCCAACAAAGATACTATCTTTTCTGTCTGATTTTTTTTGCATTTCCTTGCCCTCCAGTCACTGTAAAAGAGACAGCTTTAGATTCTGCTTACTTATATAAAAAAAATAGGTTTTATGATGCATACGATCTCATCCTGGCACAGAGGATTATATATTTTGTATTATTTGGATCAGCTTTTATTCTTGGTGACATCTGTAATACATTTTTCTCTTTTCTTTTTGCTTTTTTTTTCATTTTGCTCTTTATACCACTTATATTTGCAATAGAGCCCACTTAAATGTAATAAAAAATTGAGATCTAAGTAGCAAACTCCTGGAAAAAATCTTTGTCATCTTGAGTATCTTTCTGAATAGGAAAACATTGATTTTCTTATTGTTATGATAAGAGAATCTCTTTTCTCATCTGTCTCCCACATCCCCTGCCAGTGTTGCACAACGGCTGCATTTTTCTCTTGAGTCGTCAGTGCAGTAAATTACTGGAACAAGTTGAAACATGTCTAGTGTTTTTCCAAGGCCATGAAAATAATTTAGAACATCCACAGAAAATTTCCATATTACAAAGCTTAAACAGTTTAGGAAACAAATCTAAATATTTAAACTCCAAAACCAACAAAAGCCTATATGTCTAAGAGATAAAGAATTAACTGCAAACGATGCCCAAAAATAAATTGTTCATGGTTCAAAACAGCTGAAGGAAAGGAAATCAGTTCTTCCATCTTTCTGTACATTGGGTGCTGCTTTTTTTTGTTCCTTTCTGATATCTAAATGTATTTTCTGCTGTACAGTTTTACTTCTCTTTTATTTAATTAAATGTTTTATGTAACTGTAAATTTCCTATTTTTTTCTTTTTTTTTGCCTCTGTCTGAACTAAATTTCCCCCACTGTGGAGCATTAGTGGTATTTGTGTTCTGTTAGACATCGTCTGGTCTAAGTAGTGATGGGTGTTGTTAAGGATTTATCTATCAGTACTACTACTCTATACGATACTCCTTATCGATCTGATATTTTATCAATACCTTTATCAATATTTTTCGTCTTGATAAAACAAAATGCTTAGAAATAAATGATGAGCCATGACTGGTTTATTTTTTTTTATATTTGAAACAAAAATAAAATAAATGACCCTTATATATGTAAATTAAACACTACAAACACAGCATTAAATAGGTTAAAACACTATTTTAATAAAAACCATATAACTGTAGGAGAAGAAAAAAAACAAAAAAACTGCAAGACAAAGTGATAACACAAAATATGCTCTAAACAACAAAAAATATTAAAGTATTTTTTTTTATGTGTGAATCGATTACAGGGAAGATTGAAGTGTGACCGCGTTAGAGAAAGAAAAACTGGATTAAGGAATTGGTTTACATTATGTTTACATTTTCGTTTTGCCAGTCAGGGGAAGCTTTGCTCATGCAGTGTGACTCATTTTGGTAAAACAGACGAGTCGCTGTCTTCGCTCCTAGTTGCTGCACAGCGAGGCTGACTGACTGACTGACTGACCAGCGGCGCTCTGTGCTTTAGAAGCGGGAGGGGCTCAGAGCTGCAGTTGCTAAAGACCCAGGATGATTGTTGCTGTTCACTCTTCACCTAAGTCTCAAACAACGCAAAATCACTAAATTCACAGCAGTGGTGAGACCAACCTTTAAAAGGAGTGTTAGCCCCTCCCATCACGTTCTGTTTCTTTAGGAGGAGGTTCTGAATTGCAGTCTTCATGAAAAGTGAAATGCAACATTAATAATACTGTTAGAGGACTGACGAGCTTGACAGATGAGAATCGTCCAACGCTGTTTTGACACCAGGTTCTGATGCTTATCCCTAAACCCGGACTGCTAAATATCCACATCGGGATTGGTCCAAGTGATTTCAAATCACTTTGCATCTGGTAATTATTTGTGGGCTAATTTCTTAATATAAAAATTAAAGAACTCAAATCAATCTCCTAATATAATTACTGCTCAACTAAACATGGGTACAAAATTATATTGGTCAGAGATAGTCAGATTCTCTAAGGAAATACTTTGTGTTTACTTCGAAAAAGCAATTATGTTTTTTATTTAATCAAAGTAATCCAAGCAGTTTTTGAATGTATAGAGGCTTTTCATTATACTTACTCCCTTCAAACATTAGTGGAGATAGTTGTGTAGATTTGAATCCTCTCTACTGTTTGGAAAAAACTCTTGAAGCAAGTCAAATGCATATTTTCTTTAACTGCTTAGGATATTAGTAAGAAACTTATGAATGATTCATTTTAATCTTCACAGTTCTTTATTTATTACTGTTCTTGCAATGAGATGCTTGACATTGCATCTCATTGCAAGTCCATTGATTGTTTTTTTAACAGGTTTTACTGAACATTCCTATTGAGAAGTAAAGAAAAAGCAAAATAAAATAAAAAAACACAACAGAGCTAAATTTGAAAACATCAATATTACCGGTACTTTAAATCTTGGGAACATTATGTCTAAATGTTTATGCCTGTCTCCTAAAATCTTGTATTTTTCTTACTATTTTCTTTCATTGGTTTAGTGTTGGTATATCTGTCTTAAGCTATTTTTTATCGTTTTTTTTTTTCAGTGTTAAAAGCATCATTATTAAGTTGTGATCTTTTAACTTTCATTGCATTAAAAAAACTTTAATGTTTCTATTAACAGTAGCATATGCACCTAGACCTACCTTATTAAGCTAATAAAAAAAAATCTAAGTAGATGTTGATTGATAGATTGATAGAAGCAAGTTATTGATTAATGAATCGACCAATGATTAATTAATAAGTAGCCATTAAATAAACAACCCCAAATCTTAGTTTTCTCTTTGAATCAAGATGATCATTTCATTAAATTTACTGAACAAAAAGAAATGATAAATATGTTATGTAGAAAGCTGATGGTTTTTAAACTATCAGTAAAAGACAGGGTATATCCTTCTGATACGCTGTTAGACTATTTACCAATCCGTTTCAAGGAAGTGGATGCTAACTGTGATACAGCGTTTTTAGCGTAATCCAGCATTCAGTGCTGAGACTTGGTGCGGCTTGCAGTGCCTTTACACAGGTGGTTGAATAGGTGCTATTGAAGTAATAACATTAAGATGTTTATTGAGGGTTGTTGTGTAAAACAGAACAAGTATAAAGTGCTTTCTACATTTTTTCCCAATTAAAGAGTGTCAATAATCCCAGGATCTGGATCAATTAATTCCTCCGCTCTGGCATTACTTCTCTTGCAAATACCAGTTAACCTCTGCTTAAAAATCAACTGCAGCTCATGGTGGACTGTAGTTACATAACACTGAAAAAATCCCTTCTAAAAGGATTTCATTAATTAAAATTTAGATATAACAAATTTCAGTCTATTGAACTAGGGACTTAATGTCTTCGTCTGATGTTAGCATCGGTCCAATATTAGCCAAAAGTCTAGGGCTGGGTACCGAACTTCGGTTCTACAGAGTATCGAAACACGCCTCGTCTTTCGGCACCAAGTTTCGGTGATTGGCTGTAACACTTAACGTGATTGCGTCATCCAGGAAAAATACACAGGTGGCTCTGACGCGCGTTGGGCGGAGCTACTCTATCCTTTATTTGCCTTGCAGCTATATTTGCTGTGATCAGTGGGAATAAAGTAGTTTTATTATGTTTTCAAGTGGGAAAATCCACCTGAAAACTTAATCAGTGCAGTCAGTTCATCCTGCCTTCCAATATTTCTGTCGGAGCCGCTCAGACCCCCACATACCAGCGGTGCGCTGTCAGTAGGATCCCATTCAACGGGCTTGTTTGTCAGACATGGTAATTTTTCTAAAGGAAAACTGCTAAGTAAAAAGGTCCTCACAATGTAACAGTGAATATTTTTTTTTTTTTTTTATGTAAGAGGAAAAATGTAAATGGAAAAATCAGAGCTTAAAATAAAACTCAAGATTTGTACTTTTTTATGTTGTGTAATTTTCTTTTTCTTCGAATTGATATTATAAAACTGGTATCGAAAAAAGTATCGTTCAGGAACTGGTATTGAAGTGAAGGTATAGGTATTGGTACCGGAACCGAAAATTTTTGAACAATACCCAGCCCTACAAAAGACTAATGTCGAATTTATTGGCCGACATTTAAAATCTCTGATATTTTTATGCTGATAGAAACTCTCTGCTTCTGTTAAATTTTTGTTACTCACTGGTTAATTTTACATGGATCAGTTGTTTAAATGCCTTTTGTTGTTGACTTTTGTTCCCTGTTTTAGTAATTATACTTGATCAAGCCTTTTCTAACATTCTACAGTATAAAATAAGTACCGTATTTTCACGACCATAAGGCGCACCGGACTATAGGGCGCGTTTTTTATATACAGGTACATGTCCTCTACTACCTTTAAATACCTCTACTGCGTATTTAAAAATACAGCGGGGGCAAAACTGAGTATGACTGTGCTTTATTCATGTATTTATTACAAAGTATTAATCAAACCTGGCAGCTGGCCGTAAGACAGACACATCGCAGATGACACAGCGCTGTGATTACTCCTAAATTAACTTAAAATCCTGAAACCTGCCGACGGAATATGTTCGCTTTTATTGCCGGTATCCTGGTGCCTGCAGTTAAAATTATTTAGATGAAAAACACCTGCCAGCAGCCGCGGTGAGGCTGCTGTTGAAGGGATTTACTGTCGGTGCATCGCTGGTATGTGGGGGTCTGAGCGCCTCCGACACAAATAGATAATCTGGATGAAGTGACTGCAATTATTAAGTTTTCAGGTGGACTTTCTCACTTAAAAACATATTAAAACTACTTTATTCCCACTGATCACAGCAAATATAGCTGCAAGATTTAGATTATTTAGATGAAAAAACACCTGCCAGCCACCGCGCTGAAGAGGAGGAGACCCGCCCACAGGCTGCTGTTGAATTAAGCTTTCAGGTAGAAAAATAGAGCGGGAGCAAAACTGAGTATGATTGTGCTTTATTAATGTATTTATTACAAAGTATTAATCAAACCCATCAAAGTCATCATCCTCTGTTTCTGAATAAAACAGCTGCGCTAAATCAGACATGCCAGTTTCCCCTTCTTCGCTGTCAGAGTCACTTTCCGTGCAGCGCAGCTCCTCAGAAATAATGCCGGCTTTTGCAAAAGCTTGAACAACAGAGCCAGCAGACACGTAGTAGTCCAAGCATCTACAATCCATCCGCAAACGGTGGCGTAACTTGCCCGGCGCTGCCTTCCCATTATCCTGAAACTGTGGTCTCCGTCGGTCATCCATCGCTCCCACGCCGCTTGCAGCCTTACTTTGAACGGCCGCTTCACACCGATGTCGAGCGGTGGAAGTTCCTTTGTCAGACCCCCGGGATAACGGCGAGCACAGCGTTCATTTGATTCACCTTTTTTTCACATCGGCTGTGAGATGGGCACGCAGCGATGGTGATGCGTGGAAAAAACCACCTAGTCTTCTCACATACACCTGCCTCAGCCACGCATCTACCCAGCCTTTTTCATCTAATATCATATGTCATCAGAGCGCTGTCTGTCTCGCTGTCAGCTCCCAGATCTGCTTCTCTGATTGGTTGATGCGGCGCGTCCAGCAGCAAAACTTCAATTTTTCCATCTGAGCAGCAGCAGCGCGTTGGCGGCGCTTCAGATGCTTAAACGCTCCCGACGTGCTGCACCAAAACGCGCTGCAGGACCTTTTGCTGCACCTATACGCGCGTCAACCATTGACTTTGCATGTAAACTCGCTGCTTCTGCTGCACCTGCTGGGTCCGGTTCACACCGATGTTGAGCGGTTGAACAGCGAGCACAGCATTCATTTGTTTCCCCATGTTTTTCACATCAGCTGTGAGATGGGCACGCATGGAGTTACATATTAACAGCGATGGTGAGGGGTGGAAAAAAAAAACACCTGGTCTCCTTACATTCAGCCACTCTTTCATCATCTCCTCAATGAGGTGGTCTCAAAAGTAGCAGTTACAACACACATAGGGCGCACAGCACCATAGGGCGCACCGCACATTTTGAGGAAAAAAAAAAGACGTTTAAGTGCGCCTTATAGTCGTGAAAATACGGTAATACAAGCTTGTATGATTTTAGCTAATATTGTATCGGGTCAAAAGTGGGTCGACCAATCCTCAAAGCTGCAATATCAGTGTCGTAAAGGAAATGTACAATCTTTAATTGACTTTTTACATCCCTAGTTTAAAGGTATACAAGGTGTTTATAAACGTGTTTAAGAAGACATTTTAATTTGTATCTTTCAGAGCTTTTGCAGCATAAAGCAAAAAAAAAACAAACAAAAAAAAACAACAACTTCTAATTACTGCTAATCATTTAAAATATCCCTTTTTAATGACAATTCTTTAGTTGCGGATAAATGGCAGTGGAGCAATCACAATTTCAATATCACTTAAGGCTGAGCAGCATATTAGGTTTTTGGAGTAGAAACAGAACCTGTTGTGCAGCTCTGTACCCTGTCAGGATGATTCATCTGTCTTTTGGTGACCCTGATAAAGTTGCAGCAGGGATAAACACGGCCATCCATCTCAACGTCTTATCGGCTGGCATCCTGCTACTCCTAGTGTCTGTGTGTTTGTCTCTGAGGACTCTTTGAGTAGAGTTGTTCTGACTTAGTCACATGGATAGCCATATCAACAGTTCGTCCTGACTGATGGACTGCAGAACAACACATTCATTGTTTTGCTTTCAAAGTGTAGCTGTGCATACTAACCCACCAGGAATTGCATTTCCACCAACCCTCAAATGTTAGTTGCTCTGTAATCATTTATCTCTGAACTCTGTGTGTGCGTGTGTATGTGGGTGTGTGTTTGTTTGTGTTTTATGTGTAATCTGCCCGAAGGGGGATTTGGGTCAGTGAGGCCAGACCATGAAGAGACAGAGCAGCAGGATACTACCACTGTATCTTCTCAGGCACACATGTCTGTCTTAATTCAGTATCAGGAATATGAACGTTTTGGTTTTAATTATCCTGAATGATAACTGCAGGAACCTGTCTCAGATACCAGGTTCCTCTTTGTTAACATTCTCTCAAATCAATGGCTGCTTATGCTTTCGACTATTCTTTTTTTTGTCATTCCTTGTTTGTCGAGTCAATACAGTGCCTCTAGGTTCTCTGTGCTCGAAAACAACAAAATCATGACTGAATAAAGATCCATGATAATCAGATTATTAATAAAATCTGGAAAAATGCAGTGCATTTTTGTATTTGTCTTGAGGAACATCCTTGCAGAGTCCTCTTTAACAGGCAACAGCAGATGTATGTGTTTTGGAGTGTGTGTCTACTAGGGCTGTTAAAAAAATGACTGCAGTGCAGAAGAAGTATTTAAAATCAAAATTGTGGCTGCGATTTTTATTTAGGTTTTTCTCTGCACTTACCAGAAACACGCTATATAGATATATAAAACATGTTTGTAGTCAATGTCTAATTAAAACAAGAAACAAACATGTATTATCTGAAAATTGTCCTTTTTAACATAAAGTTAGAACTTCTATATACCAAATCTGTATTAAAAATTTTACTGGTTCTCAAACAAATCATAAAATTCCTGAGAATGCACACATTTGCAATTTTTAAAACCAAAGTGTGACGGCCGACCTATTTTAAGCATATCAGCACCGTCCGGATGGCTGGAGGGAGAAACCCTGTGATTTGCTCTTTTTCAATTTAACATGACCAAACATTGATTGTGTCTGTGATTTTAAAAAATTGCTATTATACGAATAATATTATACATGGGATTATTTGTCCAGCCAAAGTCTTCTCCAGCCTTAAACATCCAGATAATCAAATTGTATACATCCTTCTTCCAAGTCGGTGGTCATGTATCATATTGTTTATTGTTATTAGGATAAAAAAATCAGATTTATCATCTAAACTGCAAATTAGAATAAATTATGTTTTTTAGACCAAACATAAGCCTTCTACATGGTTGCCTTTTCTTTTTTTTTTATTTCTTTGCTCCATCAGTCTTCCTTTAAAATTCAAACCCACCACTATAGAAGAGTAACCCTACATCATGGTATTAGCCAGGCCATAATTATGTTGTCATTCACTCGACCATTTTGATTTGCATTGAAGGTTGATGTGCATTGATTATTTTTCTCTGCAAATAACATTTTGTAGGTTGACCAAAAAAAAAAAAACAGTTTTGGTTCCCTCCAATTAGAGGATTTTCTTACATATTTTCTGTGTCCTCTACTTGGTTTGGGGATAGTTGCAGACATTAATTCTTGTGACTTTCACGCAGCAGCTAATTTTTTTTTCTTGTGAAAGCCCTAAGATTTGTGGAGTGCATTGGTAATAGTAGTAAATGTAGTAAATAAAATGTCTTGTTCAGATTAGATTTTGGCTACAATCAATCACATAAACAAAATGGTCCTCAATAAATTATTAATTACTAATTTGTTTGCTTTGGTTTAATCAAGCATGCTCTATTTTGCAATGTCTCCCATGTGATTTGAGTTTCCACCCATTCAAAAGGTTCAACCCATATGGTTGTTATGAAACGTCCCTTTAGAGTTGCCTCTGAATTAAGTGGAAAAGTAATACTCTACTTTAGAAATGTAAATATGAATCAGATAAATAAGATTGGCTAATCTTTCATTTTCATATATTTCTTAAATGAACAATGTGTGAAACTAATTTGGCTTTTTATTAGCAAACATATTGCTTTCATAAATACACATTCTGCCAAAATTACATTATAAGTTAAAGTGATCCCACAGTTTACAATTAGCTTCTTTATATATGCATAAGTGGCCACTCACCCAATTAAAAACACCATGTTGCTTTGTCATCTTTGTTCATGGCAGCCTCTATGAAGACACGCTGTTGGTGGAACAGACTAAGGAAAGATGATCTCAAATCCTATTATTTGCTGTTGTCTTGTTGAAATGGAGTTTCTTCCATACTCCTTTTCCCAACGAGAGGTAAGAGAAAGTTGTCAAGAAAAGAGAAAGCAGTAATAACTGACAGAAAACGAGCGTCTACATTGGCGTAGCTTTTACTAGTTGGAGGTAATTCAGGTTTTAGAGAGACAGAGGTTGCTTGCTTTCTGCTGGACAGGAAAGATAAATTAGGGTAAAAGTTAAGTTTATATTGGCGTTATTTTAGAAACAAGGCAGTGGAGTCCAGCAGCCACTCTGTCCTCCCAGCAGAAACAGCTAGTTTGTTTGTTAGCCTCCACTGGACAGCACCATTCAAACAGTTATTGGTCGCTCCAGGACAGTTGTAGCTTAATGGCATCAGTAAAAAAAAGATTCCGTATTGTTCTGTACCAGACAACTGACGGGACCGTTGATATTGTGCTGGATGTTGACATTGTCACACCATCAATGTCATAAATGTGACAGGGTTGCCACTTTTTTACACTGTGGCTTTCATAGTAATTATTATGTGCTTATTGGCAAGATTAATCTTCACACAACTAAAGGGTATTATCAAGGTTATGCAAAATGATGACTGTCTAGACCCAATTCCCACCATGTCTGAGGGATTTGAATCTCTATTTTGTACCTTGCTGCAACCGTTAACATCAGAGAATGATCACAAAGCGTTTCTCAGCCATTTTGTTTGTTTGATCACCTGATTATTGAGAAGAATCAGTCAAATCTAAACAGGCCATCTTTGTAAACCTGATATGATAAAACACTCACTTCCTGTGGCTTATACTTTCTTCATCACACTCATTGAAGTATGTTTCTTTGGGAGGGGTTCCTTCTGCACACTTTTAGCTCTCACTCCTCAAATGGTGAGAGTGACAGTGTATGTCACATGAAAGGTATTTGGTCTGTATTGGCAAGTATCTGCAAGCCTTACACACATTTGCTATAAGTTACAGACGAATGAAGTGGCTGTGTCCAGTCAATTTCTTTATAATTTGCAGTGTTTACGAAAATGCTTGTGATTTTTCTCAAGTTAAATATTTTCTAAATACAGACAAGCTGAGGCAGGGGGCTGCCTGCGTGGCATGTATAACTTTGCTAGTTATTATGCTTACAGATGCCCTGAAGTGCAATGCTCAAGTTTTATTCTCATCATTTTCAATTTTGAATTTTGTGCAAAAATAAAATGAGCACCCCAGGCACTTTTAACAGTGTGTGAATTTAGTTGTATTAAACCGGGGGCCTAAAGAGATGTAATAGGATGGAAAGAAAAAGGAAAATCCCTGACTTCTTAATAAGGCTGGGTATCTTAATAAGGCTAGATTTAAGAGGATGGCCAGATTAGTCATGCCAGGAGCTCACAGTGGGTTTTACCTGAAGTCTTTAAGCTCAAGTTATTGCTGAACACTTTGAACGCACAATGGAAGCTTATTGAAGTTTATGTAGTGTGACGAGGGGTGTATGTGTGTGCGCATAGTGACATGGGCTATCGATCTCATGATGGAGCTGCTTAAATGAAATACTGTTATCACTAGCTCCATTTAGGAATGTGTGTGAGTTTATCTTCATGCATTGTGTGTATATTTAGATGTCATCCACTTATCGATTGTTCATATTGCGGCAACCAAAAAACTATTAAATGTCAGTCTTTAACAGTAGGGCTTGAGACCAAAGCAGATAAAGTGACACAATATTGGTTTGCCATTATGTTTTCGTCCAGTGTTTTGTCTGTGTGAATACAGAGAACAGGAAGCAGAATATTAAGATGCAATGTTAAATGTTCTTCTGGTTGTATTTAATTGAATTCCATCCTTTTATTCATAGATCCCATCATATTTCGTTTCACAGAGAGCAAATTACAGCCATTAACAGGCAGAATTCTGGAGACTGGAAAACCTTAAACAAGCATCCCTGAATACTGCATTTAAATGGAGAGTTTAGAATTATTGTGAGAAAGATATAGGCTGGTTCAAATCAGACCAGACTAATCACAGCCTGGGAGGCTGGTCCATGATACAGAAGTGCTTTTCTGTATTCAAAACAGTCCAGGTTGGAGCTGCAAAGGATCAGTGTTTTAATGCTGCCCTTTTTTATGTCCCACAAGAGTTGTTTATATGGTTAGAATGTCAACATTTGTATTCACACTTTGTCTATTGCGACGGAGTATTAGGGCCAGGCTAGAGATTTTATTTTTCTTCTATTTCGAGAATAAAGCCGTAACGTTACGTGAAAAAAGTCGTAAAATTACGAGAATAAAGTAGCAATGAGAATAGTCATAAAATTACAAGAAATAACGTTGTAACATTATGAGAATAAAGTAATAAAAATAACAAGAATAAAGTCGTAAAATTATGAGAATAAAGTCGTAACATTGTGCGAATAAAGTCTTAAACTTATGAGAATAAAGTCTTAAAATGATGAGAATAAAGTCTTAAAATGACAAGAATAAAGTTTTAAAATGACGAGAATAAAGTCATAATATTACGAGAAAAAAGTCACAACGAAAATAGTCATAAAATTACAACAATAAAGTCGTAATGTTAGGAGAATAAAGTCCTAAAATCATGAGAAACAAGTTGTATTTCATGACAACTCTTACAAGAAGCACTTTCTACCCTAAAATGAGGAATGTCGAGCATTATTTGACGTAATACTTTGGAATCTGTTTGACAAATAAGGAAATCTTTTAGCACAGCACCAGCATCAAATTGGGCAGTTTGTCAAAATGGACTCAGGTTGCTGTTTGCTGGTGCTGGTCGGCCGTCATGTGGTGGTCGGAGCTCAAAACTTCCTTTCTGAAACAGGTTGTTATATGATGACTTCATGCTCGTACTATTACAACTTAATTCTCGTAATGTCACGATTTATTCTCGTAATGTCACGACTTTATTCTTGTAATATGAAAACAGAAAACATAGACATTATACATACGGGGGGATGCCGTGTCTGAGGCTGTTTTGTCCTGAAAGGTGCCACCCCTAGAATCCGGACAAAAAACAAAAGAAAAGGGATCATGGCGGGTAAGGGGAGGAGAAATTTTTTTTTCAAACTTTAGAGATTGCAAAAAAACTCAGCACAGAAGCAACACTAATACATCACAACATCTTCTAGAGAGAATGGTGGAGATGGTATGAGGGGTTAAGGGAGAGGGTCAGAGGGCAGAGTATCATGTTTACATTTGATCCAGGGTGAGTTGAGAACCTATAATTCAGTTTTGGAAGATATATAAAAATAAGTTCCAAATGAAGACAAGACACATAGCTGAAGCAGGGCAGATAGGAGAGGGTGCAAGAGAT
The DNA here is from genome assembly GCF_016077235.1 of Cyprinodon tularosa. Lineage (NCBI taxonomy): Eukaryota > Metazoa > Chordata > Actinopteri > Cyprinodontiformes > Cyprinodontidae > Cyprinodon > Cyprinodon tularosa. The sequence continues at coordinate 649,199 of NW_024038998.1, read as the reverse complement.
GGAGAAAAGCATCCTCCTCCATGTAGAGCTAGTCAGAAAAAAAAATGTGACACTCGTCTCAATTTAAACAAAAAAGAAGCATTTCTTAACAAATCAAATAACACATTAACAATGGCTAGCTAATTATACAGAATTTTTTAAAGTTCACCTTTGAAATCAGGCTCTAATCGCTCCTTTTCAGACTGATATGCTGTGTACACAGCGTAAGTCAGTCTGGCTGGATAAGAAAGGTTTAGTGTTGCAGAGGCTGGTTGTTTGGCCAACCTTTATGGGATGGCTTAAATGTTTATGAAAAAATAGGCTTGAAGAGGCAGTGTAGTGAATTATTATTATTAATGTAAATGAGGAAAAATATGGAGTCGATGCAATGCACATTGTAAAGATACTCGTGCAACTCCTTTAAGTACATAGTAATAAGCCAACAAATGTGAAATATAGCTGGTTCAATAGGCCTTCTTTTAATAAAAGCAATTAAGATGTTAGTGCTGCAGGTTTAGCTTTGTTTTCATTATGTTTTTTATTAGTCTTCCTTTTGACTTTTTAACAGTTTTTAGAATTTTATTGTTAGTCTTTTTAATTAAAAGGGGGCTGTCGAGAACCTGGCTAACTTTTATTCTGGTTTTATTGTACGCAAGTTTTGCATATATTAGAAAAGGAAAGGAAAAAAGCATTGTTTAAAAAATATATTAAAATCCCATTTTACCAAAAAATCAGAAAAGGCAATTAAACTCTTCATATTAGTTGTAAGAATTTAGTTCTGGATCTGAATTGCTGCCAGGAGCTTCTGAGCACACAGCTGGGGGGCATATATGCTCTGAAGCTTGATCCTGTTAACAAGGCTGCTGGCCAGAACTGGGACCAAATACAAATCACAAGTTTCCAGATGTCACCAAGGGACTTGGGGAGAGATATGGGAGTTTTTGACTTAATCTAGCTGGTGTAATCACACAGGACACAGACAACTGGATGTTGTAAGGATGTGTGTGCATGCATGCAGTGCGTATCTTGTTGTATATGGTTACACACATTAGTAGTGGTCTAGTGGCCTGCAGCTCTGTTTCCTGTGTTCTGTGCTCTCTGTAAACAGGAAGTAGGTCTCTGTCTTTCTGTCTGTTACTTTGTCCTTTCATCTATCCTGTCTTTCCTTTATTCCTTAATTCATCTTCCTCTCCTGCATTCATTTGCTTATATACATTCTCTCGATATACAGACCTGCAAGCAGCATTAAATGTCTTTACGATGCAAAGCAGTGCTGTGCAGCATCAGGACAGCACGCCACTGAGAAGTTAATGCAGAGTACTTTAATGATAGTTTTTTTTTAGGCATCTGAGATTTGTTCCTAAATCCTTGCTTAAAGAAGTTATTCTATGCTGCATGATGCCTATTGCTATATTTTAGGTAGAAACATTTTCACTGTTGGAAAAAACATCAATCTGAACAGAAAAACAACAATTAGGGCTACAACTAAACAGGTTTTTGTTAATTGATTAATCTGTTGATTGTTGTTTCAATGAATTGATATATAATCAGAGAGCAGAATATTCCATTAAAGGATTTTTACAGAATTTAAACCAGATTAAAACCATTTTTTTTTTTTTTACCCCTGACGAGTTCTGGATAGAGCATATTGATGGAAAAAAAAGGATTTTTTTTTTATCTTAAATGCAAAATGTTATACATAATGTTTTACATTTTTGATTAACAATTATTGTTCTAAGTGGGTTGCTCTGTCAGCTAAATGCTATTTAAGAGTCTCTATCCCCCAGTTAACAATTAATCGATTAATAAATTAGTTGACGATAATTGATTAATCATGTTTAAAGCAATTAATTGTTTCAGTTCTAATAAAAAAAAAAAGATAGTATATTTTCATTTAAGCTTCATTTTTAAGGGTAAACATTCATTTGCCTGATCAGTTAACTCTAAATAATGACTGGCTGCAAAAATGCAGAGGAAATTGATATTTTTGCTACTTATCATGTATATAAAAACTAAGAATTACCACTAGTTCAGAGCCTTAACCACACAAACCAACAGAATGTTCTCGGATTTCTAACTTTCAGTTTATTGACAATTAGATAAACTTTGTGTATGACTCTTTGGATTCTTAAATAAGGACAATGTACTTGTTTAATCCTCTGTTGGGTTCAAATGTAGTTCCTCTATGCACATGTACTTTTTTTCATCAGGCTTAGAGCTTAAAGAAATCCAAAAATTAGTGTCAGTCAGGAGATGCTTATTTATGCATCGCTGCTTTAATTTTTACTTTAGATTTAAAATGGAAATTATAAATGAATAAAAACATGTTTTTGCTGTATGTGTTTTCATTTTCTCCTTGTTTGATTAATTTAAAAAAGAAAGAGTCACAAGTATCTTATTATATCAGGGTGATGGAAGCCGATATACTGCTTAACATTATTGTTTACCTCTGGGTAAATGTGTGAAAGTGTATTATATTGGAATGTCGGCCTTATGTGATTCATATAACACATCAATGTCTCTTGGTCAGTGACATGAGCCAAAGATGTCCCTAAATGAGTAACACTAATCAAGGTCAGATATACATTTTGCTAAATGCTTTTATGTGACAAAAATGACAAAGACAAAATATCTCTGGTTAGCTTATAATGTGTGGTCTGCTAGGGATTTTCTCAAATCCAGCTAGTCTTGTTTTGATTTTTTAAAAGCAAATAATTCTGTTACATTTATTATATTAAAAGTCTATTACTGAGTGTCCGCTGAGATGGAGCCAGCTGCTTCATGCATGCTTTCTACTCTATTCCTGGTATTCCTGTTTTTCTACCTTGGGCTTCCCCTGGAAATCTGTCAGAAATGGTGAGCTATGACCACGGTTGCCTGTAATAGAGTTGTTGTCATCTTTTGTTGCCTTTCCTCCAGTGTCTGTTTTGCATCAATTTTACACGTGTGTGCGTGTGTGCAGACTGCTTTGGGCCATGCAAGATCTTTGTTTTATCCAGAGATTTAGAAAGAAGAGGCTAGACCGAGCAGGAGGCTGAATTATGACTGGAAGGAAAAAAAGGAACCATTCGGACTATGAGCTGGCACAGCTCTGTTTGTTGTTACTAATACAAAAGATGTCATCTTTGGACTCCCTGTGTTAGAACATAAGCTACAAACGGAGTCAGATAACACACACAGAGATCCTGGCTGAGATCCATAACACATACAAATGCAAACAGTTGCTCGGAGAACGTAAAGCTTGAAGAGATCCGTCACCAGTCTCCCCTGTGGCTGTTTCTGTGGAGCAGTTCGGATAAACACTCAGAGTTGGCCGGGTGTTTGCAGTGTTCACTGTGAGCTCGGGGAATTGTGAAAGATTAATTTGACTACTTATTTGGATTTAGCTCTGTTCATGCTACCTTTCAAAAAGTCCAGTACAAAGTGTCTCAACTGAGTTCACATCCAGGCTGACTTTAGAGCTCCTCTAAATGCACTATATTTTCTTCTTCTTTTTTTCATTCAGAGAACATAATTTTATTTTTAAGTAAACTTCTGCTCAGTACCATGTATGTTTTTCTGCTTCAGTCATTGGCCTCTTGAATTTATGACAGGAACTACGTGGACCTGAAGTGAATGGAATGAGGGCTGCTTCGGAGAGGAAGCTGTTGGACTTATGGATTATTAATAGGGATAGTGCACAGCTGAATGAACACTGCTTAACGAAGTAGTCATATGAAATGTAAAGACTGAAAAATACTTTTACAAAAAACACAATATTTATACAGGTTTTCTAAGTAAAAGGTATTTTATTATCTCTACATCTGATGAGCCTGTGAAGCTACTGTTGTTGAATAACATTTTTTAAGGTGTGTGCTTTAAGCTTCACACTGTGTCTGGAGACCCTTACATTGTGATAAGAAATAACTACTTCAGTCACTGCTCAATAGTGTCATTGAGCCCACTAATTGAAATACATGTTTTGATAAGCTTCTTTCCCACTGAAACTACTGGGTAAACATATGTTTTTCAAGCATTGGTCAACCCACAAACATTCTACATTTGGCTCCCTTCCCGTTGGCAAAAGAAGCTGGGTTTAACCCCTTGCTGGCAAGCTGTGTGACCTCTGTTCCCCTGCAGCTGCATGTCTGGTTCCTCCGAATCCCTCTCCCTGCGGCATGTTTTACGAATGTAAACATTTGTTTTGATTGGTTAGACTGGACATGGCTGGCGCACTGTGTTGACGTCCATACGTTGCGTTCAATGGTGTCACGTAATTTAGCGGGCAGAGCCAGCGCTGGTGTTCCCACAGTATCCCGATCAGAGCTGAGGCAATTTTAATGAGTCTTTTGACCCGGGTAGGCGTGTGTCAGTTCCTGGGTTTAAACAGGCTTTTCAACCAATGGAAAAGGGGTAATAGACTAACTTTATAGCACCTTGTTTATGAAAGCAGTGCAGGTACTTGGGAAAAAAATTAAATGTTAAGTAATTTACTAAAAAGATTTTCATTAGAAGGAAATATTGTCTTAATACCACCTTTGGTTAACATTGCTGAGGTTGACATCTTATTTCTACCTTCCTTTTGCAGCTTTAGTAGAGCTTCTCAATTCATCAAAGCTGAATCGCAGCTTTAGTGTGGATAATAATCACCAGGGAATGCTTCGATGGAAAATACATTGTGATATAAAATTTCACGTGCCATTAATGCCATATACATAGTATATATTCAACCATTCAAAGTGCCTCCGACGATTTTAAATGGCAACACCACAGCTGAGATTCCTGAGCTCATGGAGAATGAGGATATTGTGTTTTTGTAGACAAAAATAAAATGATCAGATTTATCAGAATATCTTTCTTTAGTTTGCAATTATATATTCCCATGAAACAGTGCAGCCTTAGTTTCCTATGGAATCTAGACTGCATACCCTAAGTTTAAAATGTAAGATATTTCAAGTGAATTGTTTTAAACTAAACAGGGATTCTTTTAAATACTGTGGCCTTTTATAAGATGTAAGAACATGTATGCAAGTCTGGATTGAAATCTTTACTCCTAAATATATTGACTTTTTCAGACATTGCTATTAAATGTTGCTTTTTTCTGTTGAAACTAATCTTAAAACAATACGTTATGATAATTACACTATTAATTGTGATTAATAAATAAGTGAAATAATTGTCAACAAATTTAAGAATCAAATAATGTTTAACTTAAGTAATTAGAAAAAAAAAAAAACTGACTAAGAGCAGTAATTAAGCCAAAACTGTGAAAAAAATATACATTTTCCATTTGAGGGGGGAAAAAAACTTGTCCTTAAATATCTTCTATCAAGGAAAGTGAAATTTCTGGGCTTAGAAAATGAGTCTTATTTAATTATATTTTTCTGAAATGTTTGGATAATGTTGGACATTTAAGTTCAAACATTTGTTTACTGAGGTTTGTTAGTTAACTAAGAATATATTTGTCTAGATTGATTGAAAAATAACTAGCTAGTTTTCTCAGTTTACTAAAATAGATGGCTGCATGTTTTTTTCTCATCTCCTGTGAGCGGGGTGCATTTCAACACAACTAGACTTAACCACTATCTGATTAGAAGACTTAGAATATTCACACAGCATTACAAAGATTGGTTTCATCTGTCACCTTCGTTCTGTCTGATCTGGGCAGATTCTTTGTCTTAAATGTATTAATGCCCTTCAAAATGGATATGGAATAATTTTTTTTAAATTCTTGTTTTGCAGAAAGACGTGAGAAATATAGATGATTAGCAACTTTATCAAACACAAGTTTAAAAAAAATAGTTTCTCATTTAAACTAAACTTAAAAGAGAAGTTAAGCATCAAACTGTGATCCAGTGCAATACTGTCTCAGTCTTAACTGCTTTTCTTGCCTTGTGCCTTTGGTGACATTCAGCACTCTTACAGTGTGAGACAAGTTAAAAGAGAAATGAGGACAGGAAGAGGTTTGCACTGCAGACAAAGCAAAGACAGATTATTTGCTATTTGCACTGCAGTGTTGTGTATGGCTGTGTAGGTTTGTTTTTGGACTGTCAAGGGAATTTTATAAGTATTTATAGAAGCTTTTGCTCTATCTGCTTCCAGTTTGCAGATGGATCATGTTTCATTCATTTCTGTGAAGATTTCTGCAGAAAATGGGACTGAAAAGAAACTGACTGAAAATGCATGTTTAAGATAAATAAAAAGCATGAAAAGTTAGATAAGGAGTGATGAGTCACCCAGGATAAAACAGAGGGACATCTTTGGTGGTCAGAATCCTCCATGAGCTGATGCAAAGCTGCACTGCAGCAAATTGCTCCCACTGCCACTAACACAGGAGTGTGTAGGCTTGCAGAAAGAGATTTATGTTATGGCTGCTGTTGTATTACAAACCTAATACACTCATACTGTACGCAGACAAGCAGATTCAAGTCCCAGAGGACCAGGATGAAGACTTGGCTTTAAAGTAGGCCAGAGGCCAAATTTAAGGCTACAGAGATGCTCATACACATAAACTCACGTTGAATCATTCTCACTCTCCCTCTCATCTCATCTCATCTCAGCGGATTTTACAGAAATAGCAGATTAATCCGGTGAAGTGAGCAGTTCTGGGACTTTATCAACCGTCTATCCTTATTTCCATCCACGACCACCTCTCTTTGACATTTTCCTTTTTAAAGTCGTTGAAATTTCTGTAATTTTTGTTTGACCCTTGGATGCTTATTGAGCAATTGAAGATGATACATTTATGAGATGACAGTAAGTTGAACGGGCAATTTATTACCTTGCAAAGTTCACCATGCGGACTTTTCTGAGTGAAAGATGATGGATCTAACTCGGAAGTGCTGATACCACTGGAATCGAAGTTGGTGACATTCAGACTCAATTTAACTTTAGTTGGAGGGGACTTCTGCAGTAGTAGTTTTTACATTGTCAGGAAGTCTGCGGCTATCTTTTAGGTGAGGAGGGTGATTTGGGACATTGCAGATGGAATGAGAAACAATTTCTCAAACAGCTGTCACTATGCAGTTTCTTACTTCTAAAATATGTTTCCTTACCTTACTTTTTAGAGACTGCACACATCTTTAACCGTTTCTCTTCCCAGCATCTTTGCTATTTTCTTACGTTCTCATTGAAGCAAGTGTTAATTTTTTGTTTCATCTTTTCAAGGAGCATGTTTGAGTGACACATAAAAGAGGAAGTGGGATCCCTGAGGCCCCGGCCCTCTCTACCAGTGGAGCACCCTGCACATCTGGCCAGAGACCCCTCCAGTCATTAGGAAAGGTAGGAGTTTCATAATGAGTCAAAACATGATCAAACTAAACTTGATCCTTACTGATAAACATCTTCAGCTGCAACCTGTGATTATATGCAATGATAGACGAGATAAGAAATGGATAATGAGATAGATGAATTTCTCAATATGAAAAGCATGTTCGAAGTATGAGGGTCCCAAGATTCAATTCAATTCAGTTTATTTATATAGCGCCAATTCACAACACGTTATCTCAAGGCACTTTACAGTTCACCAGATCAAACAGTCAAATTGATTCAAAGTTTTCTATCTAAGGAAAACCAGTTGATTGCATCGGCTCATTGACTCGAATGCAATCTCTCATACTAAGCATGCTTGTAGCGACAGTGGAGAGGAAAAACTCCCTTTTAACAGGAAGAAACCTCCAGCAATACCAGGCTCAGTGTGAACGGCCATCTGCTAAGGCTGATCGGCGTTCATCTATAGCAGGATCAAAGATACACAAATGTAATGCTCTATTACAGCTCGTTATTATTTCTGTCATTAACATATGTACCAAAAATTAAAAGGAGAAACATCAAGAAAATGTTTAATTTTCAATTCTACCACCAATGTACTTTAAAGATCAGACCTACCTTGTAAGCATTTTGTCAATATTAAAAATTTCTTAAACCCCTGCCATCACTATAGTTTATCTGAAAGGAAAACATTGGCTGAATTGTGCTGGGTTTTACAATTTTTCCTCAAGGCTTTAAGATCCTACGTTATCAGTGATCTTTAATAGAACAACTTACAATAAGTGCAGTTTGAGATTTTTTTATTGCTTTCCCTCTTGACTGATAGAAACTCATTGGTGAAATGTATTTTGTCTACATTTGTAGTTCTTACAGGTGAATCTGGATGGTTCTTCACTGTGACAAAACTAAAAGCCCTATATTGCTTGGAAGAAACGGGCCCAGATAGAATATTTAATCATTTGACATTCAAATTTGATCACAAAACCACAAAACCTTTCTCAGCAAACTCACTTACTGGATGTTTTAGGAAACAAAATTAAAATGTTCTGGTTTTATCATAAATTAACAGCTGTTTCCTGAAAGAAGAGAGTGTATTTAACCGTTTTGGCTTAAAAACTGTTGGATTGGAAAATTCCTGAGATATTACTGTTAACATGATGATGGACTGGCCTGGCTTGGAAGTTGCACCTGCATAAAGAGCTCTGAGTAACACCATTAATTTGCCTACCCGGAGCAATGATGTCATAAGGCTTGGTGTTTTTAACTCTCTAAACAAACCATGATTATGAGACTGAAGTATTATTATGGCTGTCAGATCTGGTCCTGCCATCTTCCTACTGTCACTTAGCAAGTCTCTGCTCTGTAATTTACATCTAATTTGGGTGTAACATTTGCACTGTCACTTCCTATGAGTTGACTCAAGTCCCTCCCATATCATTGCCTTTTATTGCACCCAGTTCCAACATAACATGAAAATAACAGTAAAATCTGTTGCATAAGTTTCAGCTGTTACAAAGGTTATTAATGTCTTCTTGGATGCTTGAAATACATATTGATCTTTAGTGTGTATGCGTTAGGTTTATTCATACTACATTTATTTTTTTTTCAGTTGGTAAACATACAAATAATCCTAAGCATTATTCTAAATAGTGTCATCATAGCCTGCAGTTATTCTACCAAATGTTAAACTAGTGTCTGTTTTGCTCCAGCTGTTTAGATATTTAATTCCACAGTGCTATGAAACTTCTTGTGCAAATTTAATAAAACTAGCTAGAATTGGGGATGCAAGTTATAGATTATCAAATTATTCCAAAGCTGATGGCAATTTTCTTATAGGTCCAAGTTGTTGCTTGTATAAAGAGGACCTTTAATAACATGAAAGGCTTAATATGTTTTCTACAGTATTCTAAATTGTGAGATGGGTATATTTTAACAATTTATAATGCCAGCTATATGAAGAATTCAAGGATTTTTTTATTGTCATATTAGTTTGCATTTGTATGTTTGTGGTAAGAAATTTTGACTTGGGTCCTAGTTCAATAGGCTTGATATTTAAAAAATAGGAAAAAGAAATAGATGAAATTGAACTGAGTGCGGTTCGAGTTCAGCAGACGAACAACTGTAGGGTAGAAACGGTTTCTGAGCCTGGTGGTCTTGCTTTAGATGCTGCCCAGCGGTCTGTCTGAGTGGAGAGGTCTGTGCCTGACAGTCTGTGTATAGGATGGGTGGATTAAATATGGTATAGATTGCCTTTTCCCCTTGGTGAATTTCCAAGCTTTTGCATTTTTTTTAGAAGAGAAAAATTTATCTTGAGGTAAAAAAAAGAATGTAGATTTGACTCTCTATCCTTTTAAACTGCCTACTTGGTGCAAGGTTTTACAGTAATAGAGAGGAGCAACTGTCAAACATGCGAGGCCTGATGCATAAGTCAGCCGGATTAAACCATTCAAGCTGTATGTAAAATTATTTTGTCTATTTGTGTTGCTGGTGTCAGATGCATTGTGTAATTTCACAACCAGGAGGGGAACACAATTCAGATAGATGTGAGCAAGGTAAAACAGGAGCCGAGGGAAATAAAGACCTGATGTCTTAAAAGAGCAGCAGAGATAGACTGCTGTCATTCAGAGCAGCAGGAATGATTCAGTGGTTTCCGGGGCCTTTTTTTTTGGCTTTGATTTATGTTTTAATGCATTCAATGTATTCAATGTGTGCTTTTTTTTGGTGGAGAAACTCAATGGTGCTCTCTGTAATCGTTAAAGGAACACCAGCTGTGATAGTAATGTGTATTGATTTCAGCCTAAAATACTTTGGAGATTGATTGGAGATTGAAGTGTGCAATTCTATTTTGCTCCTAAAGCAAGTTTTTGCATTTGTAATCAATTTCAGCAGTGACTTTTTTGTTGTGGTGGGCTCTTCTGTCTTTTAAGAATCTTCTTTAACCAAAGTTCATTTAAATGAAATCAGTTTATTCTCATTGCACCACTTCACAACACGTCATCTCAAGTCACTTTACAGTAAGATTGGTTCAAAATTTTCTATTTAAGGAAAAAGTGCTTATTGATTATTTGTGCTATTACATTGTTTTGGAACATAATAAAATAAGAACTGTTGCATAACTATTCTACAAACTATAATGTCAGTATAGCACAGTTGTGAGGGTTGCAGCTGATGTGTTAGGGTGGCTATAAAAAAATGTCTGGGGGTTCAGCAGAAGGTGCAGCACATTTTGTTGGACAAGGTTTATTCTTAAGAGCCGATAACAAAAATAGTTCCTTGCACCAACCAAAATAACTTTTGAGTGTACATCTAATATCATACAATGATGGACTGCAATGGACTGATGGACTTGAGCCTATGAGTGCATTGGTGGAAAAACAAAACCAGATTTTTTCTCTTATTAAATATTCATAAACAGCAAATTCAAATCCACCAAATCAACGTATCGCCCAGCCCCACTTTAAATACGGCTTTTGCTACAAGTCTGTCTTTTATTAAAATAAAAGCAGAAGAATATGAAAACTGAGGAATCTTTCAAAATAGACTTTTATAATCGATTAAAGGACGATACAAGATTTCATTTCCTATACAATAACGATAATGCAGCTTAAAGTATTGACCGGTAATATTACAGAGCAGATACAATATTAGAATAAATCCTCCAAACTTTTTTTGCCTTTTTTGTAGTGTGGAACGTTACTAAAGGTTTGATCAAGTTATATTACTTGAACACAGAACAATAGTCAACAAAGATAGGTATGAGAACAACTGACCCATTTTTGTTTACTGTGTTACAGAAACTAACCATACTGTAAATGAAGTATTTAGATCAGCTTTGGACAGTATATCAGGGAGTTTACTTATATTGCATCAATTCTAGTACCTATATCAGATCGAGAGACCCCATTTTAACTTGATCTGTATCTGAGAGTAGCCTGTCATGAAAAAAGAAAAGAGTCATTCTTGGAACTATTTCTTTAAACAATATATTGCAGCTGCATTTACAGAGCAGAGACCTGCCTCTTGTATTGTTTATTGATCAGGGTTTCCAGTAAACATGCATGTCCCTACATAATCAAATTGCCATAACACTCGTTCTCATGCTGGTAAATCTGTCAGTAGTATTGACTAAGGTTGGCTTTGGTTTTATGCACCTGCCACTGCTTTGATTGTGGAAGCTAAATGAAGACCCCCTAAGTCTCAACTCAGGATTTATTGGCTGACCAATGAAAAGCAGCATAAATACTCAGAGCTGTTAACTGATTAAGTCTGAGGCTTTGCTGTTTTTACTATGGCTGAGTTGAGTCTGTGTTTTTTATTTATAGTTGGTTGTCAGCTAGAGCTGCAACTAACAACTATATGGCTAATCGATTAATCTGTCAATTCTTTTTTTGATTACTCAGTCGAAAAGTTGGATAGCAAAAGGCTCCTTAAAGAACACATTAACACCGGGGGAAACAAACTTTTCTGCTTGAGGAGTTCTGGATAAAGCATTTTGACTGATGAAATAGATTTCTCTTGTATTAGGGTTGTCAAAAGTATCGATACTCAAAAAAGTATTGATACTGAAACGAATCCGGATACAATACTTATTTTCAAAAGTATCGATACAGTGCTACCACCAGTGGCACCTAAACAGTCATTCATCTAAAGTGCAGAATAGAGGAAAATGCACTTTCTGAAAGCTGTATGATTGAATAATTCTGTGCACTTTTCAGTTTCAGACTTATTTTGGTAACGGGTGCAGCTGCTGAGAATAATTTTATTTTCTTAACCGGTTTGGCTAGTGTCATTGCTATGTGTGCAAAACATAGCCAAGGAGGGAACACTTAATTTTAATTTTGTAAGTTTTTTATCAAGCTTACTTAATACTATGCACAGCAAACAACCTCAAAATATTGTTCGTATTGTTTATTGTATTTATTTATTGTATTTTAATTATTAATTATTAATTAAAATATTTCTGTTGAAATTTGGAGTTTTTATTCTTGTGGTATCAAAAATGGTATAGAGTATTGAATATTTTTCTTAGTATCGGTATCGAGTTGAAAAGTTTAGTATCGTGACAACCCTATCTTAAATGCAAAAAAAATTTACATTTGTTTACAATTTTGGTGTAATTACAGCTCTAAGAGGTTTACTCTGTCAGCTAAAGGCATGTTTTAGAGCCTCTATTCTCCAGTAAATAAATAAATGACTACTAAATGAGTTGACGATTATTTCAATAATCGGTTAATCATGATAAAGTTATGCTGCTAACTTTGAACTAAGTGTCAGAGTAGAGATAATTTATTTTTTTGAGGTTAATAATAAATTAATATTGTGTTAAAGCGTTATGGTATATGAATTCCAGATCTTGTTTGTTGTAATTATTTTGCAAATGCATCTGCGCGCTACCATTCATGCATCCTGTCCGCTGAACTGCTGCTGTCTGTGCTACTACCGCAGATGATCTCGCTCTCAAAATGGAATTGAACGATTCAGATTAGCTAGCCGAATGATATAAGGGGTAGAGCGTAGCCGCCTGTGGCCCGGGCTGCCTGTCACAACTCCCTCCGGCGCTCAGATGACGTCATACACACTCCGCTTTGTTTAAAAAAAATATAAATATAAAAAATATAACCGAGGATGTCTGGGGGACAGTGATTCACCTACATGTTATGAATGCTGGTGTACCATAAAGAATAAATTCTGAACAGTTTTGTTTGTGCCTTCAACTCGCTGGCCAAAGGAAGACATTACTTGGATATAACCTAACCCAATATCTTTGGAACAGCTCCAAATGACACAAAACTAATATGGGTGAGTAGAACATTATGTAATAACGTACAATCAAGGGGCCAATGTTAAAAAACTGGTGTTCCCCTTTAAGCCTGTAACTTCTTTAGCCATCACCTTCCTGTTTTTTGCTCTCAGGGTCTCAATGTCTGTCTGTTGTCAGATTAACAGTATGGTAGGGCATCGTTTGAATTATAAATATTATCGTTGCAGTTCCTTGTTTTGATCCTTGTTCCTATAGATTTTTGATTCAAGTTCTTTTAAAGTCGTAGGGAAACCATATTTAAATGTCAAATCATTCTGGCTTAAACATGTAAATAAATGTACTCTTTATCAGATAATATTGTCCCAAAAGTTAAAAAGTTTCTATTTAAAAAAAACAACCTTTTCTTAAAATCTGTGGGGGTTTTTTTTCTATATCTTATGCAGGCCAGTTACTTGTATGTCAGCTTGTAAACCTAAATTCGGCCAATCATATATCAATGGTCATCTCACAATCAAATGTTTTTTGTCATAGCATCTTGATTCATATGTCACAGCTAATATATGCAACGGTTGAAATAAGAATAATTTACTTTACCATTGAGTTACGTCCCTACGACGGAGTATTAGGGCCATATATGAAGAGAAAAAATATTTTTGCCATGACGAGATTAAACTCGACATGTCGACTTTAAAGTCGACATGTCGACATTAAACTCAACATTTCGAGAATAAAGTTAAAATGTCATGTTGAGTTTAATCTCGCCCTGTCGACTTTAAACTCGCCATTTCGAGAATAAAGTTGAAATGTCATGTTGAGTTTAATCTCGACGTGTCGACAATAAAATTTAAATTAGTTCAAGAGAGCCAACCGCTGCACAGGATACATGCACAGAATCCTATACAGTTGCAGCACGTCAAAGACTACCTTCACTCTTAAAGTGCAGACTGCAGCTGTGGAGCTCGGTTGCTAATTTCTCCAAACTTTGGAATGTCGAGATTAAAGTCGCCACGATATATCAACTTTATTCTCGAAATGGCGAGTTTAAAGTCGACACGTCGAGATTAAACTCAACATGACATTTCAACTTTATTCTCAAAATGTTGAGTTTAATGTCGACATGTCGACTTTAAACTCGACATGTCGACTTTAAAGTCGACATGTCGAGTTTAATCTCGTCATGGCAAAAATATTTTTTCTCTTCATGTGTGGCCCTAATACTCCGTCGTACGTCCCAGTGTTCCGCGGGATGGAACATCTTTGTCCCCGCTTTCTTCCTCTAAATAAAAAAATGTATGACGGAGGTGACTCATCCATTACCTTCGACACAAAACTCTCCGCCTCTTGCATGTTTCAGCTGTCCATGGCATTCCTTGACAGTGTCCTCCAGAAGTCACCAATTTAGTGCTACTTTGTCCCAATGTAATTTCCCATTGGGAACCTACTAACCCTAAGTTGCTAACTGGTTAGCAAGATGCTTCCGAGAAACCGGCCACAACCAAACATACATGCAAACCTTCCGCCACAACAATCCCGCCCCCTAAACGACCAATCAGATTCACTTTATTCACTCGGGTAAAGTCGTACACCACTTGGGAGAATTTAGAACTGCAAAGGTTTAAACAGCCATTTCCCTACGACTTTAAGAGGTACGGTCATAAAACTTTACATCTTATAATTTAGCTGGCTAACCAGAGTTCTATTTAGATATAAATGGTCTGAACTTTTCAATAACATTTTTATTCCCTCTAACTTTTGTAATTCTTATATCTTATAAATCTTATAAATCTTTTGAATTATTAAATAGTTATTTTTAACCAGTTCATAAATATCAAACCCATAAACGGTAATATGATCTTATGAATTATTTTTTCACAGCGTTAAAGATTTACAGTTGGAGCTTTCTGTGTGAAAATACATTTAGTATGTATGCTAGGAATTAAGAGGAGGAACAATCCTTAGTGAGCCTTCCTTACAACACCAGTGCAGCGGATCAAAGCTCAATGGTATTTAATCATGGCAGCCATGCACCATCCTTTGCATAATATAATCCTATAGCCAGTGTCACAGGTTTACTACTTATCATTACTTTATTTAACTTAAAAACCACATTAGTGAATGCGGCACACACTCCTGTGGGTTCTTCTTCGCTAGTATTGGGCAGCTTCTAATTCCGGTCGGAAGACATGGCATTGAAACTGGGAATTGGAAATGTTCAGAGAATTAAAAGGTTAGAACCAGTACTGATCAATTATCGATTCTTGGTTCCCAATCCTAGACTTCATAACTAAGAAGACCATTGAAGTTCTGCATTTAAATACCTTTTTCTTGTGATATACCACTGACATATGAATATATGATTTGATATTCAAAAGTTTCTAATTCTTAATTTTGATATATACACTTTAAATATTATTCTCTGTTTAATGACTCCATAGATTTCGTTTTTTTCTTTCTTTTACTGAAATAACTTGCATTTTTGATAATGTTCTAATTACCTGAGATGCTTGTCTCCATATAAACATAATCTCTGTAGTCTATATGTATCTACAGCATGTATTTGTTGCCTGTCTCTTAACTCTCCATCCTGCTTCAGTCTTTGTGTTGTTTTCTTTATTCTGTAGATCTTTCTGCATTCTTCAGCCATGGTTATGATCTGATATGAAATTACCTAAGAAAGTTCAGCATAAATCAACAGTGTGTCAGAGTTACTCCACAGAGAGTCTCGGAGAAGGGGCTTGAGGCCACCTTGTTCTGTTTTTGGACCCTAATATTAGCCTCCGCCTTGTTCTGCTCCAGTTGAGGGACATTATGGCTGCTCAGATAATCGGCGCTCTGATCACTGTTGTCTTGGAAACTACTGGGCTTATCAAGCTCATATGACCCAAGGACAGCTCACAGACTAATGCAGCCTCACTGCAGGTTTTACTCATTAAATATGCTTCAAACAGAGCAGATTCATACTTTTAGGAATAGTTGCTAAATGAAGTGAGTAAGTTAAGGAGGTTTGCTTTTTAAGTTTTAATCATAGCAAAACAAATAAACCATATGTTTTACCATAAAGGTTTGAAGCACCAACATATACATTCTTAGTGTACACAGTCTGATGAATAAATGAAATTTGATTTCAGTATTCTCTAGGTCTGGATAAGTTTTGAAAAAGAGAAGTATTTGTATTGTATCATTTCAAATCTCATTTTACATTTGACATTCAGTTGGCCTTCATTTGTTTCTCTTTTTATTCACGTAAACCACGGTTCTCATCGATGTGTTATAAGGCCATTACACTGACTGTCAATGAATGTAACAGCAGTTTTTTCTAAACACATTTACCTCCGTTTTTGCTCATATACAGAAAATACAGAAACCTGCCTGTTGGAGGAACTCAAGTCAGTGAAATGAATTTAGATTGTCAGTCACAGGCACGTGCGCTTGTTTAGTTTATCAGTCGGATACTTTGAATATTAGGGGAGATATGAACGTTGGTGAAAAAAAGAGGAAAGAAATTGGAATAGGCAAAATTAGGAAAGATGCCAAAACTAAAGTATAAATATGTGTAGAGCAGAGAAGATGAATGAAGAATAATTCTTACTTTTTCCAGGCTTTGTTTTATTTTTTATTTTCTTGTATTTTGTTTCATTCCCTTCTTCTCTCGTAACACTGCTTCCGAACACTCTTTCTTCTTGGTGACCTTTTTATTTCATTCTTCCTCCCTTCCCTCCCTCATGTCTTTCTTCTTTAAAAGAATTGCAAAGATCTGAGAAGTCTGGAAAATTAGCTTTACATGTATGACGCCCTAATTTATCTGTTTAAATTACATAAACATGGAATCCTCAAAAGGGAGGGTCCTCGGTTCCAGACATAAATTGTGATGCAAGAGAACCTCTGAGTCTTCTTGTTGAGTTTTTTCCCAAGTGCCTGTGAGAAACTGCTGTTGTGCAATCTCTAAAGGCGGATTAGCCTTTAGAGAAGAGGAGAGGCAGGGAAAATGAAAAGCGACACGGAGAAGGATGTGAAGGGGGAAATTGTTCTTGTAAGGAAGTAGTGATGGCAACCACTCTTGAAAGACAACATCACCAAGAGAGGAAAAGGGAAGTGGGGGGTTGATGTCGCTGGGAAAGGTCCTATGAGAATCCTAGACTGTAGATGCAGGAGAAGGATAGAGGGAACGTGATATGTTAATAAATCAGGGAGCATGTGGCGACAGAGGGATGGAGAGCACTGTGTCTTTTTAATGACAAAGGGAGTCGGTCTGTTTAAAGAGACTTCAAAGAAACTAAAACTCCACGTGAACTTGTATGCAATTCACAGACACTTCAGAAACGAGGCCTAAGGCTGTCTAGAGCACACAGGAGACCTGAGGTGTCTTCTGTGATGCAGGATTACAAATACAGCCCATGTAGAAGCAGGCCAAAACAACAGTGGCAACATCTGTAGGTTCATGACTTAATTTAATCTACATCTTCTTTACTGGTGAAAGGAGCACTTATTTAACATTTCAGTTCACATTCAGGTAAAGATTTCTACATATATAAAGCATTGGACTACTCTGTGGGCATATATATATATTAACATGGGGCTCTTTAAGTGTTGGTCTTAGAGCAATGTTATGCTATTTGGCAAAGACTGTGTGCCTTGCTGTGTTTGCAGTTGAAAAGGTGAAAAAACTGTTTCCAGATACAGTTGCGTTGTCAGTTCAACCTCGGTCAAAGGCAAGGGTAGGAGAGTGGGGACTGAATTTCCATTATCTTGGAATTTCAAGTATGTTTATAGGATTGTCACACAAGCGATATGATACTCTTACTTTTTAAAACAATGAATTAGGAATTTTCCATACAACAGCTATGCAAGCATTGTCAAAATTAGGTTTCTGAATATCTCTAGGATGAGTGTGAAATACAGTATCTAGAGATACAGTATCTAGAGATACAGTATTTCTGTGTATCTCTTTTCTTCGTTTGGGAGATTAAGAAAGAAAACTGCAAGGTTGAAAAGCTTTTGTACTTCCCTTTGGCTCACATACACCAAAAATAAATACATCTGAAAAAGCTGCAAGGTCAGGAGCTACACAGAGATTTGATAACATTCCCTTGGCATGGCAATTTGTCATAGTTTTGAGCCAATACCACAAAGTCTGTACTTACTGATCCCAGAATAACACCTGTCTGTTACACAGTGTGTATTTTTAATGGAAGTTTAAACCAGTTCTGAAGTAGAGTAAAACCTTAAGTTTTAGTCTAACATCAACGTGAAAATATTGCACCTAAATTGGGCCAATCATATATCAACGATCATCTGTCAATCAATTTTTTCCCAGTCATAGCATCTTTATTCATATGTCGCAGCTAATATACACAACGGTTGAAATAAGAATCATTTACTTTACCATTGAGTTACATCCCTTCACACCAAACAAAGCTTCTGTAGCCCTGGCATTCTCTTCCACAAAATCTTCGTCCCAGCTTTCCTCCTCTGAATAAAAAATGTATGACGACGGAGACTCATCCATGACCTTCGACAGAAAACTCTCCTCCTCTTGCATGTTTCCGCTGTCCATAGCGTTCCTTGACAGTGTCGTTGCTAAGTGCTACTTGGTCCCAGTGTAATTTCCCTTTGGGAACCTACTAGCCCTAAGTTGCTAACTGGATAGCAAGATGCTTCCGAGACACCGGCCGCAATTAAACGTGCTTGCGAATCCCGCACCCTTGATAAACAACTAATCACATTCACTTTATTCACTTGTGTAAAGTCGTGCACCACTCGGGAGAAATGCAACGGTTGGAACAGCCGTTTCCCCTACAACTTTAAATGGTTGTTAACTCATCGCACTGTTTCTGAGCTGTGAACGTAACACCTCGCTCCATTCATGTTGCCCCACGTTTCCTATTTAATTACTAATTCATTTTACTAGACTATATTAAAAAATGTCACTTCGCATCCCATTGCAAATGAGATAATAGCATATAATGCTTGTATGTGATCCATTTTCAAAAACAGGCTCTTACCGCAAGGATCACTTTATGAAAACCCACTCTGTAATGTTAAGTACAGTTAGTGTTTGTTTTTATTATATTTCATCCGACTTTTTATCACACAATATACCATCCTCGTCTTGGCGATTCTGTAGTAAAGTTGAAAGATAGACTATAACAGATTATAGGCACAGACTACAGCATAGGCATTGGCCTAGGTTTTAAGTCAATTATGAATTTTAAATAAAGTCTATTCCATTAACTTTGATTGTTGTAAGAGCGCAGGGGAGCGAACTGGAGCGCAGTGAAATCCTCACTTCGGCCTTTGAATTGAAAACCGCTCTTCGCTCCATCACATTTCTTCCGCTACGCTCACATGCTATGCTTACTATATAGCAATCTCAGTGTATATCTCACGCCACGTATGCCAACATGGTGCCATCATGTTTATAGCTAACGTGTGTTCTGACACACAAATGGAGAAAAAATTATTGGCTCCCTAAATGGTTTGAAAATAAAACCTGTTATGACTGATTAATTTGTTAACAATATTTATTTGAGCACACATATTAAATTGCTGATTAGCTTTTATTAGATAATTATTTTCATTATAATGACCAGCTCCTCTTATTATTGCATCCAATCTTTTAGTTGATCAGGGTATTATTAAACCTTTAATCAGGCCGTTTTCTTTTAGCCTCTTAGTATGTCACCTGTGGATAACATCACATAGGAATAAAACCTCCAGTGCTCACCGTTAAGAGAACTGAAGGAAACTGCTGCATCTTAAGTTACCTAAGCACCTAAACCAAACGGTAGCATCATGGACCATTTGATGCTTTAAATAATGCTGTAGACAAAACCAGTAACTCAAAAATTATTGATGATCAGGTCTAAAATAAGACATACCTAAAAGTACAGTAAATAAATTTTGCTATAGATGGTTTGATTTAGCTACCGAGATTTTTATTGTTTCTCAATAGGGGAAATAGGAACATAAGCTGATTTTCAGATTGACTTGAAAACCAGCTGATTCTTCTTACTTGATAATTGAGTGAGACCATATTGTACCTTTTAATTTGTTAGTTTGTGTATTAAAACAGAGTATTCCCACCCTTAAAAGTCTTTCTGTCTTCACTTTGACATGCCTTATCCTCAGTCAATAGGCGGGCTAATAAAATGTTAGTTTTGTTTCAGTGAAGGGAGGAAGAGTTCTAATTAAATACCTGCAAATCCATGAGGCAGACCTCCCAGTTGGTCAAAGCATACATATCACTGAAACTCTTTCCCCCACTGCCACAAACTTTTTAGAAAGAGCAAACTTGGACAAAGGAGGTAAAGCTTTGCTGTAGTTTTCTGCTGTGTGCACCATTTTGTGTTGCCTGAATCCCATCAACCGGAGTTTAGAAATGCTGCTCTGCAGTTTTGCTGCCTCCCAAGCTGCCTAAGCAAAGCTTAACTAAGCTAAGCTAAGCTAGCTATGCAAAACACTTTTTTCCCCCTTGAGGGATGAGAAAAATAACTGTGGCCAAGTTAATTTTCTTCCCTTCGCTTGTGCTACAGCAACTTGCAGGATCATTGAGGCAGAGAATCAGTCAGAGAGAGTCAAAGATGGTGCTGGTGGAGAGAGGAAAAGAGAAGCAGTGGAATTTTTAATGTGGCTGTCTGGTCTTTTCACTGCCCACCTAAGGAAAGCAATTACTATCAAAGCCACTCTATCTGCTCAGTGCGTTTGCTTACCTGTGAGTGTGCCTGACTGCACTGAGTTCACAGGGATTTTAAATGCTGGCTGTACAAAGGCTAGATGTTCACACAGCTGGTTATATGGGGACACTGGTATCTTGGTGTTCTCTTAAAAGTATCATTCTGTTACCCAGCTGTCGGTGTTCCCTTTGCTTAAAAGGATGTTAACCTTTATAATAATAAAAATGTTGATGGACATTAGTATGGCTGATAGGCAGTAGAACATATGAATGTTTTGAGGTAACAGTCAGATAGCAGTACCACCGAAGGGGTGAATATAATTTGTATTTTAATAAAAAATTTGGCCAAATACGATACAGTGATATATATATATATACACTCACCGGCCACTTTATTAGGTACACCTTTCCAACTGCTCGTTAACACTTAATTTCTAAGCAGCCAATCACATGGCGGCAACTCAGTGCATTTAGGCATGTAGACATGGTCAAGACAATCTCCTGCAGTTCAAAGCGAGCATCAGTATGGGGAAGAAAGGTGATTAGAGTGACTTTGAACGTGGCATGATTGTTGGTGCCAGAAGGGCTGGTCTGAGTATTTCAGAAACTGCTGATCTACTGGGATTTTCACACACAACCATCTCTAGGGTTTACAGAGAATGGTCCGAAAAAGAAAAAACATCCAGTGAGCGGCAGTTCTGTGGGTGGAAATGCCTTGTTGATGCCAGAGGTCAGAGGAGAATGGCCAGACTGGTTCGAGCTGATAGAAGGGCGACAGTGACTCAAATAACCACCCGTTACAACCAAGGTGGGCAGAAGAGCATCTCTGAACGCACAGTACGTCGAACTTTGAGGCAGATGGGCTACAGCAGCAGAAGACCACACCGGGTGCCACTCCTTTCAGCTAAGAACAGGAAACTGAGGCTACAATTTGCACAAGCTCATCGAAATTGGACAATAGAAGATTGGAAAAACGTTGCCTGGTCTGATGAGTCTCGATTTCTGCTGCGACATTCGGATGGTAGGGTCAGAATTTGTCGTCTACAACATGAAAGCATGGATCCATCCTGCCTGGTATCAATGGTTCAGGCTGGTGGTGGTGGTGTCATGGTGTGGGGAATATTTTCTTGGCACTCTTTGGGCCCCTTGGTACCAATTGAGCATCGTTGCAATGCCACAGCCTACCTGAGTATTGTTGCTGACCATGTCCATCCCTTTATGACCACAATGTACCCAACTTCTGATGGCTACTTTCAGCAGGATAATGCGCCATGTCATAAAGCTGGAATCATCTCAGACTGGTTTCTTGAACATGACAATGAGTTCACTGTACTCAAATGGCCTCCACAGTCACCAGATCTCAATCCAATAGAGCATCTTTGGGATGTGGTGGAACGAGAGATTCGCATCATGGATGTGCAGCCGACAAATCTGCGGCAACTGTGTTATGCCATCATGTCAATATGGACCAAACTCCCTGAGGAATGCTTCCAGCACCTTGTTGAATCTATGCCACGAAGAATTGAGGCAGTTCTGAAGGTAAAAGTTGCAACCCGTTACTAGCATGGGGTACCTAATAAAGTGGCCGGTGAGTGTATATATATGTGTGTATATATATATGTATATATGTATCAGGGCTGGGCGATAATTCAATAACGATATATATCGATCGATAGACGTGTGGCACAATAGAAAAAAAAGAGAGTCTCATTGTAGCCTATCATGTAGGTTTATGCTAGTCACTACTTCCTCCTAACCAATCGTGGACCCAGGCACGCTGTCACAAAGCGCCGCCCTCTCAAACCACAACACAGAGCACATGAAGATGTCGCAGCAAGGAGAGGTGGAGGAAATTGTTCCAAAGAAGGGTTTTTGTAGTTCGCCAGTTTGGCAGTATTTTGGTCATGGCAAATCGGACAAAAAACAAACCACAGTCATCTGTAAAATGTGTAGGGAACCAGTGAAAACGAACTCTGATAACACAGCCAACTTTTTTTTTTTTATCATCTCAGCCGCTCACACCCGCAGGAGTACGAGCAGTGTAGGCCTCAGCGCGGCTCTCCTCCGAGAATCTTCGGGAAAATATATATATATATATATATATATATATATATATTCATTCAGTTCTGGGCAGTTTCCCACGTAGTTCTAACAATTGAGAGAAAAATGCTGAGGGGCCAGCAACTTCAAAGTAATAACTCAGGTTAAAGCAGGAACCTAAGCTGAACCATAACGAGGTGCCAGCAGCACCTCTACAAGAATAGGGGTGAGAAAAAATACCCCATAGAAATGCTAGGCTAAAGGGTGAGTTGATTTTTGTTTGGCTTTTTGTTTTTGTTGAGTGGAGTTTACATGGTAGCCTAGTCCTACAATCTTTTAATTACCCCAAGCTGGTGGTGTACTATTCCCACCCAAATAGGGTATTCTATTTATGTATTTGTTATATTTATTTTGGTAACTTTTCTGGTCATTTTAGTTTATTCTTTGTCAGTATTTAATAACATAACTCAGGTCTCTTAAGTTATTTTTCTTTAAAACAATTCTGTTATGGTTAAAAAAGTTGGTTAAATAAATATTTAATTGGAAGTCTGTGTTTGTGTTCTTTACTAAAATTAAATCATTTAGCAATATCAAAAAAAGTCCAGGCAGAGCTGCACATAAAATATGGTTTCAAATCTTTTCAATAATTATCGATATTGATCAATATGCATTTTTTTTTTATCGATAAGCTTTTTTTCTATATCGGCCAGCCCTAATATATATATATATATATATATATGTATGTGTATATATATATATGTGTATATGTGTATATATATATGTATGTGTATATATATATGTGTATATGTGTATATGTATGTATGTGTATATATATATATGTGTATATGTGTATATGTATGTATGTGTATATATATATGTGTATATGTGTATATGTATGTATGTGTATATATATATATATGTGTGTATGTATGTGTATGTATATATATGTATATGTATGTATATATATGTATATGTATGTGTATATATATATATGTATGTGTATATATATATGTATATGTATGTGTATATATGTATATATATGTATATATGTATATATATATATGTATATATGTATATATATATATATATATACCGGTATATATATATATATATATACATATTAGGGCTGGGCGATATAGAAAAAAAGCTTATCGATAAAAAAAAAATGCATATTGATCAAAACTATGAATGATCATTTGTAATACTAGAAATAATAGATATTAGATCACCAAAAGAGGGAATTTGACAGAAGATTAATCTTAATTTATAGAGCCTATCCCAAACGTTTTCATCCCGATGCGATACCAATATTGCAGCTTTGAGTATTGACTGAAATCGATATATTTCCAACACGATATTAAAACAAATCATACACACTTTACTCATTTTGTACCATTAGATGTCAGAAAAGTCCTGATCAAGTGTTATCACCCAAGTAGAGAGTAATGATAACAATAGGTATAAAACAACTGAAACATTTATAAACTTTAGGCCGAAGTGGAGTGTTTATTTCAGTATGCTTAAAGTTTCTGAGAAGCTGGGTTTTGTTGATAGCCTACAAAATGTGACATCTTTAAGACTAACAAAGAAGGCTGCAAGGCGCTAGTTTAAATAAAGAGTTATGATGTGTGTGCACCTCATGACCACTTTTGCTAAATTCTATGAAGACCCATCCTATTTTGTCTTATTTTGAACTCCAATGATATTTGGCTGATGCCACATGTTAATGTCACCCTTTGTGGGGTCTCACAGTAACTAGAGCTAGGGTGGTTTCAACATAAATCATTCAGAATTAAATAGGGTACACCAAAGATGATTTAATTTATGACCCAGCTCGAAACGATGAGCCAAATATAAATTTACCATTCAGAAAATATACACAGGCTAATGTTTTATTTATTTCAGAGACTAACAACTAAAACGAAGTTAGTTGAATTTTCAAAAGAAAATATCAGCCTTATGTTTACAAAGCCTTGTTAGAATCCAACGTCGTAAAGTTCTGTTAAGCTCTTCAATCAAGTCGACTATTCGTCTTTATTCTTCTCTGTGCTAATCTATAATCAGTTGTAGTCTTTAAAAATCCCTCTAAATCAAAGCACAGTCATATACAGGAGAACAGCTTGTTAGGTTAAACTTTTAGGATAGATTATCTTTAAGCTTTTGTCTTCTATTATATGTGTATACCTTCAAGAAGTGCCCTCCTATGCACCCTGCCCTTACTAAAGGCACAAAGGGAGACACTACTGCAGTAAGTATCATAGTCAAGGGTAAAAAAAAGGTACCCAGTAACTGTTTGATGCTTCGTACCTGTAAAAGAATTGGGGCAGTGCACAGTAATTGGAAGAGCTGCTGCCTAGTACAGTGGGGCAAAAAAGTATTTAGTCAGCCACCTATAGTGCAAGTTCTCCCACTCAAAAAGATGAGAGAGGCCGGTAATATTCATCATAGATATACCTCAACTATGAGAGACAAAATGAGAAAAAAAAAATCCAGAAAATCACATTGTCTGATTTTTAAAGAATTTATTTGCAAAATATGGTGGAAAATAAGTATTTGGTCAGTTACAAACAAGAAAGATTTCTGGCTCTCACAGACCTGTAACTTCTTCTGTAAGAGGCTCCTCTGTCCTCCACTCGTTACCTTCATTAATGGCACCTGTTTGAACCCGTTATCAGTATAAAAGACACCTGTCCACAACAGTCACACTCGAAACTCCACCATGGTTGTCAAAGGACACCTGAAACAAAATTATAGACCTGCACCAGGCTGGAAGTCTGAATCTGCAATAGGTAAACAGCTTGGTGTGAAGAAATCAACTGTGGGATCAATTATTAGAAAATGAAAAACATACAAGACTAGGGCTGGGTACCGAACTTCGGTACTTTTATGGTACCGACCGAAATGCTTCGGTTCTACAGAGTATCGAAACATGCCTCGTCTTTCGGTACCAAGTTTCGGTGATTGGCTGGAACACTTAAGGTGATTGCGTCATCCAGGAAAAATACACAGGTGGTCACGCCTACAGCCAGGGTTCATGTGTACAGGTGCTGGTCATAAAATTAGAATATCATGAAAAAGTAGATTGATTTCAGTAATTCCATTTAAAAAGTGAAACTTGTATATTATATTCATACATTACATACAAACTCATATATTTCAGATGTTTATTTTGTTTAATTTTGATGATTACAAATGACAACAAATGAAAATCTCAAATTCATCATATCAGAAAATTAGAATATTACTGAAGACCAATAAAAACAAAGGATTTATAGAAATGTTGGCTAACTGAAAAGTATGAACATGAAAAGTATGAGCATGTACAGCACTCAGTATTTAGTTGGGCCTCCTTTGGCCTGTGTTACTGCAGCAATGCGGCGTGGCATGGAGTCGATCAGTCTGTGGCACTGCTCAGGTGTTATGATAGCCCAGGTTGCTCTAATAGTGGCTTTTAGCTCTTCTGAATTGTTGGGTCTGGTGTATTGCATCTTCTTCTTCACAATACCCCATAGATTTTCTATGGGGTTAAGGTCAGGAGAGTTTGCTGGCCAATTAAGAACAGGGATACCATGGTCCTTCAACCAGGTACTGGTAGCTTTGGCACTGTGTGCAGGTGCCAAGTCCTGTTGGAAAATGAAATCTGCATCTCCAAAAAGTTGGTCAGCTGCAGGAAGCATGAAGTGCTCTAAAACTTCCTGGTATGTGGCTGCGTTGACCCTGGACCTCAGAAAACACAATGGACCAACACCAGCAGATGACATGGCACCCCAAACCATCACTGACTGTGGAAACTTTACACTGGACTTCAAGCAACGTGGATTAAGTGCCTCTCTTCTTTTCCTCCAGACTCTGGGACCTTGATTTCCAAAGGAAATGCAAAATTTACTTTCATCAGAGAACATGACTTTGGACCACTCACCAGCAGTCCAGTCCTGTTTCTCTTTAGCCCAGGCAAGACGCTTCTGACGCTGTCTGTGGTTCAAGAGTGGCTTGACACAAGGAATGCGACAGCAGAAACCCATGTCTTTCATACGTCTGTGTGTGGTGGTTCTTGAAGCACTCACTCCAGCTGCAGTCCACTCTTTGTGAATCTCCCCCACATTTTTGAATGGGTTTTGTTTCACAATCCTCTCCAGGGTGCGGTTATCTCTCTTGCTTGTACACTTTTTTCGACCACATCTTTTCCTTCCCTTCGCCTCTCTATTAATGTGCTTGGACACTGAGCTCTGTGAACAGCCAGCCTCTTTAGCGATGACCTTTTGTGTCTTGCCCTCCTTGTGCAAGGTGTCGATGGTCGTCTTTTGGACAACTGTCAAGTCAGCAGTCTTCCCCATGATTGTGTAGCCTATAGAACTAGACTGATAGACCATTTAAAGGCTTTTGCAGGTGGTTTGAGTTAATTAGCTGATTAGAGTGTGGCACCAGGGGCCATCAATTTTGAACCTTTTCACAATATTCTAATTTTCTGATATGATGAATTTGAGATTTTCATTTGTTGTCATTTGTAATCATCAAAATTAAACAAAATAAACATCTGAAATATATGAGTTTGTATGTAATGTATGAATATAATATACAAGTTTCACTTTTTAAATGGAATTACTGAAATCAATCTACTTTTTCATGATATTCTAATTTTATGACCAGCACCTGTATCTTTTGTGAACTGGTTGCAGCGTCGCGGAACCCCTTTAAAATGCCCCCCAGGTCAAAAGTGCGGCTTCACTTTATTAAGACTGATGCTAATAGTGCACAATGCAATACATCGTGCACGGAAATAATTTAAGAGCAGAAAGTCGCTCTGTGTTTGACTGCAAGAAGAGCGGACCGCAGCCAGCGCGACCATCCTCCTCTCAGCAGCCCGTGGGCAGAGCAAAGCCAGAGCGGAGTGAATCATGCTGCTTTCAAACTGGACGCAGCAAGAGCAGCAAAATCTCGTCTGCTGCTTCATTTTTGCTGCTTGTACCAGCTTCTGACGCGCTGCTGAAGAAGCTTTGCTGCTCTGGCTGCGCGGTCGCAAAGTGGGTCAGACGCGCGTTGGGCGGAGCTACTCTATCCTTTATTTGCCTTGCAGCTATATTTGCTGTGATCAGTGGGAATAAAGTAGTTTTATTATGTTTTTAAGTGGGAAAATCCACCTGAAAACGTAATCAGTGCAGTCAGTTCATCCTGCCTTCAATATTTCAGTCGGAGCCGCTCAGACCCCCCCCATACCAGCGGTGCGCTGTCAGTAGGATCCCATTCAACGGGCTTGTTTGTCAGACATGGTAATTTTTCTAAAGGAAAACTGCTAAGTAAAAAGGTCCTCACAATGTAACAGTGAATATTAGACACTGAATTATTTATTTTTTTATGTAAGAGGAAAAATGTAAATGGAAAAACAGAGCTTAAAATAAAACTCAAGATTTGTACTATTTTATGTTGTGTAATTTTCTTTTTTTTCGAATTGATATTATAAAACTGGTATCGAAAAAAGTATCGTTCAGGAACCGGTATCGAAGTGAAGGTATCGGTATTGGTACCGGAACCGAAATTTTTTTAACAATACCCAGCCCTATACAAGACCACTGATAATCTTCCTCGATCTGGGGCTCCACGCAAGATCTCACCCCGTGGGGTCAAAATGATCACAAGAACGGTGAGGAAAAATCCCAGAACCACACGGGGGGACCTAGTGAATGACCTGCAGAGAGCTGGGACCAAAGTAACAAAGGCTACCATCAGTAACACACTACGCCGCCAGGGACTCAAATCCTGCAGTGCCAGACGTGTCCCCCTGCTTAAGCCAGTACATGTCAAGGCCCGTCTCAAGTTTGCTAGAGAGCATTTGGATGATCCAGACGATGACTGGGAGAATATCATATGGTCAGATGAAACCAAAATAGAACTTTTTGGTAAAAACTCTACTCGTCGTGTTTGGAGGAGAGAGAATGCTGAGTTGCATCCAAAGAACACCATACCTACAGTGAAGCATGGGGGTGGAAACATCATGCTTTGGGGCTGTTTTTCTGCTAAGGGACCAGGACGACTGATCCGTGCGAAGGAAAGAATGAATGGGGCCATGTATCGTCAAATTTTGAGTGAAAACCTCCTTCCATCAGCAAGGACATTGAAGATGAAACGTGGCTGGGTCTTTCAGCATGACAATGATCCCAAACACACCGCCCGGGTAACGAAGGAGTGGCTTCGTAAGAAGCATTTCAAGGTCCTGGAGTGGCCTAGCCAGTCTCCAGATCTCAACCCCATAGAAAATCTTTGGAGGGAGTTGAAAGTGCGTGTTGCCCAGCGACAGCCCCAGAACATCATTGCTCTAGAGGATATCTGCATGGAGGAATGGGCCAAAATACCAGCAATAGTGTGTGAAAACCTTGTGAAGACTTACAGAAAACGTTTGATCTCTGTCATTGCCAACAAAGGGTATATAACAAAGTATTGAGATGAACTTTTGTTATTGACCAAATACTTATTTTGCATCATATTTTGCAAATAAATTCTTTAAAAATCAGACAATGTGATTTTCTGGATTTTTTTTCTCATTTTGTCTCTCATAGTTGAGGTATATCTATGATGAAAATTACCGGCCTCTCTCATCTTTTTAAGTGGGAGAACTTGCACTATTGGTGGCTGACTAAATACTTTTTTGCCCCACTGTATATATATAGCTTATATTGCTCTATCTGGAAAAAAATGAGGCTGCATTGAGTACAGACTGCTAGAAAAAATTGTGAGGGCTATTTAAACCTGATGTGTCAGTCTGCTCTCATTTAGAATAGAAGTCAGCCCAGTTCTGTAGTTGTCACAGTGTTTTTCTCTTCCTTTATCTAATTTTTTATCTGGCTTTTGGTACATTTGCAAAGTCTGGTTGAAAAAGGAAGGTGCATTAGTTCAGCTTCATAGTCTGGGTTCTCATAAATTTCTCTCTCTACAGAGAGAAGTGCATTTACGTGCAGTAGAAGGGTATTGTTGCTTTCACCAGAAGCAACCGTAGAAATGCTGTTTGAATAAAATGTTGAATTGAGACAGATTTGAATGTTTAGATTAGATACATTTATAGACAAGATATGTACAGGAAGTTGCGATGGTTACATTTTTATCTATTTATTTTCCATGCTTTCTAATTCTCTGTCTTTGCATTTATAGGATGCGAAGGTTTGCTTACTGTAAAGTGGTTTTAGCCACCTCTCTGGTCTGGGTGATGCTGGACATGTTCATTCTGCTCTACTTCAGCGAGTGCAACAAGTGCGATGATAAAAAGGAGAGGGGACTACCTGGGAGAGCTGGTAGGTACTTCCGTCCACATTTACTCCTTGACACTTTACATTATATACATGCATTTCAGAGAAAATCTGTTTATGTCCATCATAGATGGCCTGTCCAGACCACGGGACGGGCCTGGTGAAGGCGGGAAGCCGGTGGTGATCCCTAAAGAAGAACAGGAGAAAATGAAGGAGATGTTTAAGATAAACCAGTTTAACCTCATGGCCTCAGAGAGGATAGCTCTCAATCGCTCACTACCTGACGTCCGTCTGGAGGGGTAAGCTGCCTTTCAGAAACTAATGATACATGGTGTTGTTCTTTCTTTAATCGTGTTTGTGGCTTAGAGTAGAGTGGATGAAAAAAAGATAAAAAATACAAATCCAAAGGTTTATAGTTTTATAAAAAATGAAATGGTAACTTTTTTTTATGAATTTGAGCATGGAAATAAGAAGATTTTTATTATTTCTCTTGTTTCAAAAATATAAACAATTTATGGATAAAACAGAGGAAGAGGAAGATGTCTGCCCTCAATTAATTTTATGATTAGGATCATTAAAGCATGATTATGGATTATTCTCTATTTGGAAATTATATAATAATATGCAACTTGTATTGGAATCCACCAAGGGTGAATGATACATGCTTTAAGTTCAATAAGGAAGCATATTTTTAAGATTCTCTTTAATTTGTAAAGTTCAGATAAGGAGGAGACTCATCATGATGATGGAAAACAAAGAGAACAGTGAATTTACCCTAATTTATTGGAGCTAATTTATTAGGTTTCTGAAGCTCTAAAAAGAAAAACAATAAAGCAGTATGATGTGTTTCATGTGATCGTCATGAAGCAGTCTTTAATTCTGCAGAATACCAACCAATTAAAATCTAAAGTTAAAATTGCATTATATTCTTACAAAGACATCAAAAGCATGAGTGGGTTTATTATTTAATTCTAAGCGGCCTTCTGACTTGGCAGACGCTGCTGGAAGGTCTGCAGGGAATCTGCTGAGGATCTGTGCATGTGGAGCGGTTTGGTTTTGGGCCGAACCTGTCTGTTTGATGTTATCTGCTCAGTGGACAGGAAGCTGCAGCAGCTGATACGGTCTCACTTTAACTGTGAACACCGCTGTAAAAATTAAACAAAAACACAGGGACAGTTTTTATGTTGTCACATAAAAACTGTCCAAGTGTTTTTGATTAATCAGCTCTCAAGTGATCTGATAATTCAGCTCTCATACAAAAACTGAAAGATTCCCAATGATTCTGTATTTTAAATTTGGTGTCTTTTCTTTCCTGAATTCAGTCGACATTTTGTCTGACCTTTTCTCTCATATTGGAACCTTTTTACAAAGGAATAATGCTTTATTAGAACAGTCAGATTTAAGCTGTTACACTTTTTGGACTAACTGCTAAACGGGTAGAAGAAAAAAATAGAGTATGCAAAAATAGAAACTTGTAAAACCAAATGAAATACCAAAAGAGGGAAGTTTAGACATGTGCTTTGCTGCTTGTAAATATTGAAGTGCATGAACAGGTTTCTCAATGTCTTTAAAGGGTTGTGCCTTCCTCTGCAAAAGCAGCATGGCTTTATAGGCAATCCCTTATTAAACAACACAACATGTATTGCCTAATGCAAATTCTATTCAATGGAGGCTATAGTGTAATGAAAACTATATTTTCAAATTCAGAGTTTGGTGTAGTTCTGTTTTGCTGTAAGTCATTCTGCCTTTAAGAATGGAAGATTTAACACAGCATGTGTTCAGACAGGATCATGAAAGAAATGTCATGGTTGGTTCTGGCCATCGGATACAACTCGACTCTCCTTTTCCTTTTGACCTTGTTTCGATTGTGCATTGGAGGATACATAGGTCGGGAATGGGGCTATGCAGCACAGGAGAGGGAGACATATGACTGTCAGGCAGAGGCATGTGCATACCAGACTTGACAGGAAAGTCAGAGGACATTGATCCATGAAATGGGTTTTAGTCTTGCAGGGAGAGTTGATTACCAGGTGTGTTTCCACTCTGCTTTCGCTTCATCTATCTACTTTTCCAATTAGAAGATAAGACGGAGTCAATATCATAAGAAGGAATGTGCACCTAGCTGTGTATAAGTATGCATATATTTTTGCTTATTATGTGTGAATGTTTGTTACTCAGCTTGTTTAGCTGGGATAAAAACCATTAGAGTGAAAAGCTTTCTATGTGTCAGCTATGTAGCACATACATGTAAAACTAGCATTTTTCAGGGTGTTGTTGCAATCAGTCTGTGACCACACCTATCAGAAAACTTTTCTAGCAGAGTCTCTTATTTAACTGTTCTTGAGAACTCACTCAATAATATATGGTATTTTTCTGTGTTTAATGTTGCAAGAGTAATCCTGGCTAATTGAAACCAGTTCGCACACCCACCCCAAATATTCCCACAATCCTCTGGCTGGAAAAAACAACCCTTAACTCATTGCCTGCTTTTCTGCAGCCAAATGTTTGTCATCCCGCCTTTTCAGCTGGATGTGCAGCACGCCCAACAAGTACTTGTTGTTTCAATCATCAACATGAAAAATTGCCTCAGGGCCAATTTACACTAAATAAAACTAATAAATGAGTGAGTATCAAGTGTGAAAGAAACATACAAGCAAAAAAACATGTCTCATAAAAGATCTTAACGATTCTATGTTTTGCTATGAATCATCCACTATACTCCTCAGCCCCCCTTCTTTGGACAGTATTAGTGCACACACACACTCATGCACAGCAGAGACTGAGAATGTCTGTCTTATTTAGTGTGTTCCTGAGGCAGCTGCAGAATAAGTATACTTTTGACCTCCTCTCTGTTGCTGTTACATTCCCTCTGTCATAATCAACAGCAGAGGCAGAGGAAGCACTTCAGCTCCCAGGATGATCACTAGGAGGAGGGAGAGTTATGAAGATGGAGGAAGGGAGATCATATTCCATTTGGCTGTTGAAAGAGCTGAATTTATCAGCGGATGGAAGGCACTGGGGTGGTATCAGTTCTGCAGATGAATGAGCTGCTTGCTGAGATTTGACAGACTAACATATAGAGGAGTGAATATCAGGGAACAGGTATCATTCCTCCTTTGGTTTATAGTTTTACATTTAGATTATACCTGCAGTTCCCCAAACAGAGTTTCTGGACAGAGAACAGGAACTACCCAGCGGCCGTCTCAGTTATATCTGGACAATCTGTCACAAATTTATTATCACAATATTAGTGTGTAAAATGTAAAGAAGCAAAACAAAAACCTTTACACATCTCAAATGTTTTTGGAAATTAAGGATAAGATGGGTATTCTATTTTAAGTTTTAATCTTGCTAAATTGAATGCAAGAAGGTGACACGGATGCTAAAGGTCATAGTGACTGATGGTAGCCTTCTAATGCTGGATAAAAAAGAGGAGGAAGAAAATGAATTTATTGTAACTGATATTGTAATTTTTCAGCACACAAGTTTGTTTATGTTCCTCGGCTGCTTTTAGCTCCATTCTCGATCCTCTGAAAGATCTTGTTTATCTGCTATATTGCAATTTGTGCTTCTGATTTAAATGTAGATCATCAAACATTCTTTTTGAAGCAAGGTTTTGTTGAAGCTGCTGGTGAATGGGCTCATTTCAATCTCTACTTCTTGATGTTTTAAGGGATGTTGGATATGTGGTGGTAATTGACATGGTTTGTGCCCAAACGTCC
Organism: Cyprinodon tularosa; assembly: GCF_016077235.1. Taxonomy (NCBI): domain Eukaryota; kingdom Metazoa; phylum Chordata; class Actinopteri; order Cyprinodontiformes; family Cyprinodontidae; genus Cyprinodon; species Cyprinodon tularosa. The sequence continues at coordinate 615,542 of NW_024038998.1, read as the reverse complement.
ACCCCTAACCCCTAGATCCCTCATTCACTATATAAACTAGGGACTATATAGTGGACTTTAATGTGAGCTCAGTTGACTGGCCGTTCGGACAGGTGACACTACTTTTTGCTCCCCGTTGGTCACATAATTCTACCTCCCTGCTTGCGCCATCTGTGTTATCTGTCCCCGCTGTCACAACATATCCCATGTTGCAGTGCGAGCTCTCACTAAGCATTCTGGGATATATCTGCTCGACCAGGCATGATCACTACTTATTAAGGTGCATTGTGGGAAATTTCGAGTCCACTACTTTTTCATCCACTATACCTTCGGACACTCATCTAAAATGGTGTAACCACTATATAGTGCCCCTATATAGGGGTTAGGGCCGACATTCAGACTTTTTTAGATTCTTTTTTTTCCTAAATAAAAAAAATATATATATTGCTTGATGGGTCTTAATATCTCTAAAATGTGCCTGAGCTAGAGGTTGTTTGTTTTCTGTCCATCTTCATTAAGCTTCATTACATCAAATAGACCTTTTATGCTTATATCTTACTGCCTGATATCATTCCTATGAAATTTAAAAATGAACCTTTCAACTCTTTCAATATTCCGCGATAGGGCATCAAGTGTGATTATAGTAATGGTTACGTGAAAAAAAAATTTTATTCACCTTCCTGCTTTAATTTGGTTGGTGTTGTAATTGTTTACATACAGATATCTGCTTGAACAAAAGTATAATTAAAATAGTCATAATATGATTTATATTTAGTGGGTCTCTATTTTTATGCTACTAAGACTAAATAATCATAGTTGACTGTAGTGATACACTGCAGAGAAATATCAGAAGATAAAGGGTGTTAACAAGATGAATAGTTTTCTCTTAGTTTATTATAAACAAGTGAAATTAGACAACAGGCTGTTAACAAGGAATATAATTGATTTATTGGTACTTGTGGCGTGTTTACATTCATTAAAAACATTTATTTACATTTTTTCTTTTTTTTTTCTTTCCTCTAAACAATCTTGGAGTTAAAGCCCTATCAGGTTTTTGTTTTTCAGTAAATCTATGTGTGTATGTGTTTTTTTTTCTTTATTATATTTAAAACAAAATGTCCTAGGTGTTTCAGGATGTTAGACCTCCCTTTCTTTAGGAAACACCTAAGCATGTCCAACCAAAGAACCCCCGCTCAGCTGTTTTATGGGAACTTTTAGAGCTCTAAAGCAAACAGTGTGATTCATCACTCTTTGGATTCCAATACCCTTTAGCGAATACCCTAAATAGAGTTTTAAATGCAGCTTCAAAAATGAAAAGGTTTCAATTCCCTCTTCCTGGGCAGGAATATTTCATTATTATAAGGCTTTTAATAATAAATGTTAAGTAATCCAGTAATCTTACAAACTATGTTGTAACATTTTCTTTTATTTATTATTATCTCTACTTTTCTCTGCAAACTCAGTACGTGTTTACAAACATGGCAAGATCAAGAATCCTTTACACTGTGACCCAGATGCTGATGTCCATTTGTAAACGTTTTAGCTTCTCTGGGAGTGTTTGTTTGTACAGGCACGATTATGACAGATGTTATATTTTTCTCTGAATATACTTCGGTATTTCTTTAATTTTCATGTTTGACATTCAATTTTAGTAATTATATAACTGTTAACAGGATCATATAGACTTTAAAACAGAAAATTTAGTCAAAGATAAGCCCTTTTAACGCTGTCATTTGGCCAAAAAAAGAAAATGTACATTTTGTATTTAAGATTAAAACCCTTATTTGTAAATATGCTTGATTTAGAAGTCCCCAAATGGGATTTTTATGTCAGCTGCTTCAAATGCTCTAGAATAATATGCCATTTAAACCCCTATTCTATTATTAATTGGTTAATGAAATGAAAAGGTCAACAAATTAATAGCTCAGCAAATAATGGTTAGTTGAGCTTTTGTTCAATGTTTTTACTAAAACCAAGCCAACAAAATGCTAATTGTGTCTACAAAGATAATCTAATATCAAAACAGAACTATGTCTTAAGCATGCCGTAGCTTAGTGGGCTGTTAAAATGTACCCTGCTAAGAGGCATTAAATTAAGTTTATGTGGGGGTTTATGTGTAAGTTTAAACCTTTTTATAAAAATATAAACCTGTTTGGCTTAGAAAATTTCACAAATATATTCAACTGTGTTCAACTGCTTCCCATTTTTAAGATACTTTAAACATCCTTGTAGTGAATCATTTCACCAGGGAGAAAAATCACTTCAAATGTGTCTTTTATGGTGATATTAGCTCTGTGATTTGTATTTGTAACCCTCTGGCCATAACTGTTTCCTGATTTTTGTCTTCAGTTTGTTCTATTTGTTATTCTCTTGTAAGTATTTTCAGTGTTATTTCTCTCGAAGGAGAACTTTGTGCTCTTATCTGGTATTACTGACTTAGGATCTAATTAGGAGCATTCATCAGCTGTCATGCTGCAGACTTCTGCCCCGTATTACTCTCCATTATTTGGAATATCTGTTTTACTTCTACCTCATTATTCATCTCTAGCATTTTTTTATAGAAATATAATTTTAACAGAGTCCTGATCTCATGATTGCCTGATTGATTTCATAACTGCCTGATTTCTTCATTTGATTTTGCTTATTTTAGAGTCAGTGCACGTCTTCTAGCTGTAGAACAATTTAATTGCAGATTTTTTTACAAATAAAAAGAGGCTCGATAGTTGGTTATATTTTTTTCTCTGCTCAAAGTATCAGATAATTCTGCCAGTTTTGTTACATAAAAACCTTTGTGTTTTTTTTACTTGCTCTCCATAGGTGCAAGAACAAGTTATACCCTGATAATCTTCCTCGCACCAGCGTGGTGATCGTATTTCACAATGAGGCTTGGAGTACACTGCTGCGAACCGTTCACTCAGTTATTGATCGCTCTCCACACACACTGCTGGAGGAGATCGTCCTGGTGGACGATGCCAGTGAGAGAGGTAATATGCAAACTGCTGAGGATTCCTTTTTCGGGCTTAGCCTATCTTTTTTTTTTATTGCTGTATAATTTTAGTCGTTCATGTTCTCTTGTGGGTAGTGAGTCAAGATATACATGTTTAAGGGCTGTGTGCCAACTTACCCTGCGCAATGCTGGTAATCCCTGTTTGGGAGAGATTAGGTCTTTAATATGCCAGCCACTAGGATTACGCTGTGCTATAACCTCTATTCCCCTCAGCTGCAAACACAAGGTAACAATGCATCTTATGAGAGCTGATGCTGTAAAACAAGAGGGGGTGTAGAAACGATACTGACAGACCTGCCAACTAGTTTTAGTTTAGTAAAAGTTTTGAGTGACCTTTGTTGCTACAAGGAGAAAAGTTTGTTAATCTTAATGTTAAAGGTGTGTTTCCTTTTTGCAATCTTTTCTATTTGTATCAGATTTTCTCAAACGGCCGCTGGAGCAGTACGTCAGAAAGTTAGAAGTGCCGGTCAGAGTGGTGAGGATGGAGCAGCGGTCTGGACTCATTCGTGCCCGCCTCAAAGGGGCTTCCATCTCTACTGGCCAGGTGTGTTTTTGTATGTCTGACTACGTTTTGTCATGCGACAACTATATGCTGTCAGTGTTTTGTTTTAGGATTTACTTGATTGACCACACAAAGCAATGTTTATTGCTGCTGGAAAGTTGAAGGAAAAAATGCGTAATATTCAAATTTTTTACAGATAAAATTTAGAAAAATTTATATAACCAGGTTCTTCACAGGTTCTTTGACTTTAAAGATGCTCATCACAGACGCTCTCTATCCAGTCTGACTGACCATGCGGTATTTTGATAAGAAGAATAAGCAAAAACCTTTATCGTTAGATGCATAAAGCTGGTAGAGACTAATGAATAAAACCCTATCAGCTGTAATTGCAGCCAACTGTGGTTCTGCAAAAATATTACCTCAACAGGAATGCATACCAAAGTACAAAACTTTTAAAGATATTTCTTGAAGCAAATCTTTAAAATCATTCATTGTTTTCTCTTTATTTGACAATCATGTGCCATTTTGTTGTGGTCTCACTTAGAATACTCTTTAATTAAATGTAATTTTGTGTTTTTAACACAAATAAAGATGCAAAAATAAAATGATTGTGTTTATCTTGCCAAGGTTATGTATATGTGATTTTGAATTAGCCTGTAACCTGCACTGCACCTGCTGCAGACTTATGCTGGATTTGTCTGATGTTTCCTTGTTGGCTTCTTAGGTCATCACCTTTCTGGATGCTCATTGTGAATGCACCACAGGGTGGCTAGAGCCTCTGCTGGCCCGCATCAAACAAGACAAGTAAGACCAATTTACATGAGAGACATGGACACTATTACCAAGTATTAGTGTCTAAACTGCTGCTGTTGAATCTGCAGGGGGCTCATCCTTGTGTTTAGTTCTAAATCATCGTTTACTACATGTCATGTGCTCACAAACGGTAACGGAAAACTAAGATGTGATTAGCAATTAGAATTCCCATTAGTTGGCTTTTGTTCTACTGGTAGTAGGTGTCTCATCTTACAGATAGTTGGCAACCTAAGCTTTTTCACAGCTGCTTTATTTCACCTTTGAATGTTGCAGGTTTGTAGATTAACCTAGTATTTCTTATTACTCCTCCAGGAGAACAGTTGTGTGCCCCATTATCGACGTTATCAGTGACGATACATTTGAGTACATGGCAGGGTCTGACATGACGTATGGGGGTTTCAACTGGAAGCTGAACTTCCGCTGGTACCCTGTGCCTCAGAGGGAGATGGACCGCCGCAAAGGAGACCGCACGCTACCCGTCAGGTCTGGCAACACAATTCATTTAGCAGCTTTTTAACTTATTTCAGTAGGATTATTAGACTGTTTGTTCTGCTCTTGTGCAACTGAGTTTGACCTCTCTGTTAGGTCATGTGAAAAAAATTTCCCTTAGAGACAAAATAAAATAGCAGCGATATAACCCAACACTTAATGTGCCACACCAACTCCAGTCAGCTGCTTAGAATCACATATCCTGTTTGCATTAATTTTGCTGATAGGCATTCACAGTTGTGTAGAGCAGTCATACATAACAAATCATTTAGACATGCTTAATCATAGGATGCTTTCGGGGCAGCAGAACTGATTGAACGCAGTGAACTTTCCTTTCTAGCTGAATTCAATGTCGTTTATGAGCTACTGTTTCTTTTTTATTATTACTATTCTTGTTGCTTTGCCTCTCGAGCTTGAGACCTTGAAGCAAAAATGAAGTTTCTTTCTCGCTGTCTATCATCTGTGCTTCCTGCTCTTGTTTCTAAGCTTGCTTTGACGCCACTTTTCAAGGTCACTTAGATAATATATCTTATGTAACTTGCAGCGCCCTTATTTTTGATTGTTTATTGCCATTTTGCTTTGCAGACCTTTTATATATGAATTTAAAGCAACATTAAATGCAAAAATATTTCCTGATGTTCTCCTAATGTGAGAAATATCAGTGTTTGAGATGTTGTAACTTTTCCAAAAAGGAATAAAAATCTATTTTAATTTATTCTAACTGTCCTTTTTTGAGGTTTCTGTTGTGTTTTATGGTGCCAGAATTTGTGCAAATCACTATTTTTATAATCAGAGGGTTGTAAACGCTGCTCTTATGAATGCGACAGACTCTGTTTGGAAAGGCAGATTCGTTCAGGATCAGAGCTTCCCTTTAATTTAGCAACTCTGGTTTGTTTTACTGCCACGTCTCTCATAAAAGGTCTGAGATAATTTTGTTGTTTACACAACTTTGATGTGTTATCCGCTAATGGAGAATCTTCAGTTATTTATTTACTCTCATCGAGTTGCTTCTTCTACATCATCTTTAATTTCTTTGATTTTATTCATCGGATAAATGCTGTGATGCACGCCACCATTCCAGCTGGGTTTATTTCTATGCGATTGTTTTGGGGGTTTTCTTTTTGAGTGCTTTAAAATCGTTATCTGAAAGAAGAAAACAGGTAGTAGAGAAAATAGGCCTCTTTTAAAAAGGAGGAAGCCATTGTGTTACAGGATGTGAAGGGAAGGAGGACTGAGGCTATTAAACATTGACATGACCATCACAGCAATAGAGCCCTGGCAGAGGAAAGAAGAGAAATGGAAAATAACAGGAAGATGGTAAAGAACAAGGGCTGAAATATAAAGCTCTGATGGGATCTGTAGATATTGAGTGACCTTTAGAAAACAGGCTGCCGGGGAATGAAGTGACACAAACCAGCCTCACTTTTTAAATTTATTCTGCTCACCAGGACTCCTACCATGGCAGGCGGCTTGTTCTCCATAGACAGGGATTATTTCCAGGAGATCGGCACATATGACGCAGGAATGGACATCTGGGGAGGAGAAAACCTGGAAATTTCATTCAGAGTGAGTGAACGCAGCCAACTAGCATGACTCTTTTCTGAAGTGCGCTGGCAAGGTTTCAGCACCGTCAGCCAGGGTTAAGAATCAGACACTCACAGCAATACTACACTCTGATTTCAGATTCACAAACCTCAGCAGTCAGCTATCTTTTGAGAGAGACCAAGATTAACACATTCAAGATATGCTTTTCAAAACATTTTATAAACTTCTTCCTCATCAGATCTGGCAGTGTGGAGGGACCCTGGAGATCGTCACATGCTCCCACGTGGGTCACGTGTTCAGAAAGGCAACGCCCTACACGTTTCCCGGAGGAACGGGACAGATCATCAACAAAAATAACCGCCGCCTGGCAGAGGTCTGGATGGATGAATTCAAGAACTTCTTCTACATAATCTCTCCTGGTGAGTCAGGCGATGTGTGCTTATGTCTTCATTAAGATATGCATGTAGGTACTGGTGTGTGGAGGTTAATCTCTGTGGCAGTGTGTGATCAATCCATTAACCTGGTGACAGTGTGATACTGCAGTGGTAGGCGAGCAGCGCAGGGTGTGTGGCAGCAAGTAATTTCATGCTACAGAAGATCTATTTACCTCAGCACACAAACAGGAATACACACAAGCTTAGAATGTGGAGGCAACACAAAAGTAAAAAAAAGTCAGAAAATAGTGTTCTGTCAGTTTTTCAACAGGTCCCAGTAACCCTAGTCAGATATTACCTTATACTAGTCAGCTTATAAGGTGATATCTTTAGGTGAGTTTTGTAAAGACAGACCATGATGTCAAGCCAGACCTTTTTCAAGCTTTGAACTTTAACATAGTCCGGTTTCTGGAATGGATCAGGCTAGTGTGAACCCAATTCAGGGTCCTTGAACCGGACCCTAGCATGGTTACAACTGCTGGTCTTGGCAGAATGGATCAGCACCCTGGAGCGGTTGCTTGCAGTGTGTATAAAAGCCTGTTCTTCCCAGTATACGAAGAGCATTGGGACAGATATACTACAAGTAACTAAAGCCCCATTTACACTACCCTCTGAAAACCGATTCATGCCGAGTTCGAACCGAGCTTGGATCAGTTAACCGTGCCGAGCTTGGTTCCTTACAACTGTTTACACACCATGCTAGCAAGGGTCCTCGCCTCCTAGTGACGATCTACGGTACTACTACTGTGCTATGGTATTACTTCTCTCTAGAGGGAATCAAGCAAACCAACATGGCGGAGCCTGTAACATTAAAGATATTTGGTTATAATTATCATATTTGGTTGTTTGCGGAGAGTCAGGCGAAAAATGCAGCCTATGATGAATTTACTTGACAGAGTCGGCTTTTGAAAAGTGGATATGAAAATCAGGGCTTATGAACACAGGAAACGACTGATGTTGAGGTTCATGACAGTTAACCAGAATGATCACAGGAAATGGTGTGGCACGGTAGGGAAGCTAGTATTTTTATGAATGTCTGATATTTCATGATTACGGAGGCTGACTGTGAGGAGATGACACGATTTGCTCATGCGCTCTTTGTTATCAGAGAACTGAGCTACAACTGAACCGCGCCAAGCCCTACTGATGAACTGGTACCATGTTATCACTGGTTGTATCTGATACGGTCCGATTCAGTTTTGCATGCCATTTTAACAGTTATCTGGGTTACCATGCTCTGACCGATCTCAGCAGTTTCAAGAGGGTAGTGTAACTCAAAGTTGAAGAAGGTATCTGCATAAAAAAACCTCTAGAGTAAAAATGAGACAGCCTGAAGCCAATAAAGCTGTAATAGGGGTTGTAATATATATGCCACACATCAAGGGTGGTGCACTAGTGCAGCCTGTAGAAGAACGAAGGAAGAAAGAGGTTGAAAACAATTGTTTTGTAAAGTTTGTGTGGTAAGGGTGGTTAGAGCCACTGTGTACTGGCTCCCATTTTTAAACCAGCCCATGTATAGCTGACTATGGGTGTGGGTAGGGTCAGACTTGGTTGTTTAAACTTGTCGCAGTGTTTTCATTCATTTCCATCTTACAGAGGTGTTATGTGGTCTGGTGAAAATCTGTCTTTTCTTTGAGCATTTTTAAGCTGGGAGGTATGAAAAAAGGTTGGAAAAATATTCACTGTATTTATATTCTTTTTATTAACTTGTAGTACTAGGATTGTCTGTCTCTGCCTCAATCCATACTGTTGTCTGTCTGTCGTCATTCTTTTAAGATACTTTTTTAAAGCCTCGCAACTATATCACCAATCTGCTATAACTTCTTTGTAATCTGTCAGATTTAAACACCAAAAATGTTGACCTCCCCATAATATTATATATTAAGGATTTCCTGTTCAATCTCTCTATAATAAATGACAACATGCCTATGTAGTTATTTACAAATTCAAAAAAATGGTCGTTTATCTTGTTTATTAAATACAATCAGCATTAGACTTTTTTTCTAGCTGCTTCTAACTCCCAGGAGATCCGCATCCACAGATGGAGAATGTAGACGTCAAACAGCAGCACATTTGAAATTATTATGGCAGACTGTTACTGAAAGTTTTCAATAAAGCTTATTTTTGTTATAAAAAGAAAAGTGAAGTGGTTGACGGTTTCTTTTATTATTAAACTGTTGAATAATGGGAGCAGGTAATATTGTGACAACATTCTACCAAGACAGGCTTTGAAAAATGTTGGCACCAAATCACAGTTCAATTATTATAATTTGGACACTTCAAAAATGCTACGCACCTTATAAAATCTGTTAGTATTGTTGATTCAGTGATGTTAGTCAAACTGAAAATGAGAATGAGATCATTGGGAAACAGCAACGATATAGAGAATAGCAATAACATCTTCTGACAGTCATAGTAAAGTCACAGCTTGGTTTTTAGAGGCAATTTTACAACAATAGTTCAGTCCAGCAGCATCCTGCTACAGACGTCATGAGATGACGCCATTTTGCACTGTGATGTTTTTAAAAATTGAAATCAGATCTCAGAGCAAAATTTTGGCTGGTAAGCAGTAAGAAAAACCATCTGATGGTGAGACAATGTCCCCTTCTTCCTGTGCGCACTGAGATGTGCAGCAGTAATAGTATATCCCTTTGTTTTCCCTTTAAAGTTTCTCCAGCATTCATATTGAAACCAGTCACAGTTCCCAATCAGCCATCCACTGTATGGGATTTCCTGTTTACTGAGCCTCTGCTCCGCTAATATTTTTACCATAACTTGAACACTGGTAGCATCTCAGTTTAACTCATATCAGCTCCATTTAACACCTCCCACAAACACATTATTTGACCATGGTTTTAATAAATAAATGATCAAACTTCATCCGCTCTAATTAATAAATACCTGCTCTCTATACAGAACTGAAGCAGCGCTGATGGTTTGACCCCTTGTGAGAGCTCTTTATTGGATAATTAACATCGTTATGTTGGTCAAAACACTTTCAATCCTAAATAAACTTTTCAAATATGATTTATTAGACAACACTTGGTTTGCATGTTGTCAAAAAATCTAACCTGCGATTTGCTCTTGAAAAGCAACTGTTGTTGTGAAATGAAAAGATATTCATCAAATAGGTCACTTCCTTTGCACTTGTTAGTGCAGGGGCCATTTTGGCATCATCAAAGCTTTAAACAGGATCAGTTACAGCTATATGAATGAAACTTTTAATTTCATCATTTAATTTACAAAGAGCACATTGTTCTGGTATTTCAATTTCAATTTATTTGTTTCAGCCACTTTGTGCCCTTAAAAACACTCTGCCTCTACTCTGTGACTTGATGAATTACTCTGACATGCTGCATTCGGCTCATGGGCTGTTGTGCTCAGTACACAGAATGATTCCAGTCATTCTTACAGTCATATAAAAAAGTTTGGGCACCCCTATTAATCTTACTAATTTTTATTTCTAAATATTTGGGGCTTTGCAAATTCAGTTTGATATATCTAATTGATGGACACAGTAATATTTCAGTGTTGAATTGAGGTTTATTGACTTACAGAAAATGTGCAGTATGCATTAAAACAAAATTTGACAGGTCCAAAAATATGGGCACCTCAGCAAAAAAGAGGCATTAATATCTATTAGATCTTCCTTTTGCCAACACAGCAATTCAATTCAGTTTATTTATATAGCACCAATTCACAAAACATGTAATCTCAAGGCACTTTACAGTTCACCTCTAGTCGCTTCATGTACCTTTAATGAGTTCCTGGATCCTGGATGAAGGAATTTTTAAATATTCTTCTTTGCAAAACAATTCCAGTTCAGTTAAGTTTGATGGCCGCCGAGCATGACCAGCCTGCTTCAAATCATCCTACAGATGTTCAATGATATTCAGGTCTGGGGATTGGGATGGCCATTCCAGAACATTGGAATTTTTCCTCTGCATGAATGCCTGAGTAAATTTGAAGCAGCGTTTTGGATCATTGTCTTGCTGAAATATCCATCCCTGGCACATCTTCAACTTCATTACTGATTTTTGAACATTATTCTCAAGAATCTGCTGATATTCAGTGGAATCCACACGACCCTCAACTTTAACAAGATTCCCAATGCCAGCATTGGCAACGTAGCCCCAAAGCATGAAGGAACCTCCACCAAATTTTATAGTGCGTAGCAAGTGTTTTTCTTAGCTTGTTTTTTCGCGCCATGCATAACGCCCTTTTTTGTTTCGTCATTCCACGGGACCTTATTCCAAAATGAAACTGTTTTGTTCAAATGTGCTTTTGCAAATCTCAAGTGATTCTGTTTGTGGCGTGCTTGCAGAAAAGGCTTCTGCGTATCACTATACCATACAGCTTCTCCTGGTGCAAAATGCGCTGAGATGTTGAACAATGCACAGTAGATGCTTCAGCCCTTTGGATGTGGTCTTTGGGTTGTCCTTGACCATTCTCACCATTCTTCTTCTCTGCCTCTCTAATAATTTTCTTGGCCTGCCACTTCTGGGCTTAACAAGAACTTTCCCTGTGGTCTTCAATTTCCTTACTATGTTCCTCACTGTGGAAACTGAAATCTCTGAGACAACTCTTTGTATCCTTCCCCTGAACGACTATGTTGAACAATTTTTATTTTCATATAACTTGAGAGTTGTTCTGTGGTGCCCATGATGAATGTTCAGAGGAGATTCAAACAGGAGAACTTGCAACTGGCCACCTTAAATACAGTTTCTCATGATTGGATACACCTGGCTATGAAGTTCAAATCTTAATGAAGTTACCAAACCAATTGTGTGTTTCAGTAAGTCAGTGAAAAGTAGTTAGGGATATTCAAATCAATAAAAAAGATGAGGGTACCCAATTTTTTGCACCTGTCAAGTTTTGTGTTAAAGCATATTGCAGATTTTCTCTTAGTCCAATAAACCTGAATTCAATACTGAAGTATAATATATAAAATGATTCTGGTAAATCTTTTTTTTTGTATTGGGCTATATCATGCTGCTTTCTCACCCTAACGACAGAGGCCTTTTCGATTTCTTTTTTTTTAATGCGTTATCTAAATCTTATCTCTGGTTAATACAAAGTGACATTTTTGCATAACTGCAATAGGTCCAAACTTGAAAACCTGTTCAGGAGTGTTGCAGCTGTCCAGGTTTTAGCATCTGTGGAAAACCTATTTTATGAAAAAACACTGTTAGGGATGTGTTTATTAAATAATGTAGTTGGTTAAAAACTAACCAAACTCATGCAAATGGTGTCAAAAACATTTCCTGTTCCTGATTGGCCCAGTGTCAGCAAAACTAGCTATGGTTAAATGTCCAATGTCTGTTGGCATGGAGGGAGCCACAGGAAACTGTTCCTGTGGTCAGCAAACAGCTTTATAGTCTTTGCTGAAAGACTTGTTGAACGTTTAATATTTCATTACTGCTTATTAATGTATCAGTATTTTAACAAGCGAGGCAGGAAGGAGTGTGGAAGAGATGAACTGATGCTAGGATAGGCATGGTGTCCTGAGGGATAGATGGGGGTTCTGAGAGGTGAGACCGGTCCAGTTGTTTCAGAATGAGCAGGAAGCAGCCTGACTGCGTCATTATGCTGTTGGAGAGTTGAAGTGATGCTGACATTAAGAGGAACCAAGCAAATTTATTACATGGAATAGGAATCTTGCCAGGTCATCTTGACATTTTCTTATCATTTTCATTATAACCTGAGATCTGTACTGCTTGGTTTCGCCTTATTGGAAAAGCAGATGTTGGTAAAAAGATTAGAGTTCAGCCAATTTGGAAAAAAAAAAAAAAAACTTTTCTCTATAATTATTTAGGCAAAAGATATTTGTTAGAAAGAAAACGTTATGTTCACTATTGCATCTTCAACTTTTACTCTATGCGCATAAACCTGTCTAAATGTATATATTTTTTTATACATTTTATATTATTTATACATTTACTGCTTGTATTTTCTTGCACCGACATGGCAGGTCTGTCAGACTAATCCAAGCTGTCGTGAAACATGACAGTTTACAGAAAATAAACTGATCTCATGGTTTCACCTCACTGGTAGTTCTGTCAGCCTCTGTCTGTGCTCCAGGACTCCTGTCGTTGTCCTAAGTACACATGAAGTCATGGAAAGCAGAAAAGTAAAAAAAAAAAAAAAACAGGCATCAGAATGTTGTTGCTTTAAAGAGTTCAATAAAAAAAAACACTGAGCAAAACATTAAAATAAAACATGCTAAGGTTTCTAAACATTTTGCTTACATTCTATTAGAGCAGAAACCGTTCTGCTGAATACCTACTACAAGCTAAAATACAAAGCCTTGCAAATAGTTCACATTTATTCTTACTAAAAACACAAACTTACAGTATTTGGGATATTGCTTCATATCCTTACCCCACTGTAATCTCTCCATAACCATGGTTTGTTCATTGGTCTGCATGGTTCCTCTAACTAGCCCACCTGGCTGGAATGCATTTTAAGAAAGCTGAAGAAAGAATACAAAATTTGCAGTAATTTTCTTTTTTTTTTTTTTTCCTTTCTACCAAATAAAATCTAATATGTTAAGGTTTGTAGTTAAATATGATTAAATGTGATCAAGTAACCAGTGCTTGGTTAAAATAAAAGAAAATACAAATATTTGATATTACCTGATTCGCTTAGATTACCATATGTTTTAGGGTAGCATCGTATTTATGAACATTACTAAGTGTCCTCTAGTGGTCAGGCAATGATGGTTGAGCTGAGGCGTTTTGTCCCCATTAATGCTGTGTCTGTGTTTGTGTTTCCAGGTGTGACCAAAGTGGACTACGGTGACATCTCATCTCGCATTTCTTTAAGACATAAGCTCCAGTGTAAACCCTTCAGCTGGTATTTGGAGAATGTCTACCCTGACTCCCAGATCCCCAGGCACTATTACTCCCTGGGAGAGGTAACCATCAGCACGCACACCTTCACACACACTGACTGTCTATGCTGCGTTAGTGAGCGATCCTTACTTTGATCTGTGTGTGTTTGCCTCAGATCCGTAACGTAGAGACCAACCAGTGCTTGGACAACATGGCTCGCAAGGAAAACGAGAAGGTTGGCATTTTCAACTGCCACGGCATGGGAGGCAACCAGGTATGAAGGCAGTTCCTGCTGCAACAAAAAGGGTTCCTGAGATACATATGTAAATGATGAAAAGTTTAAACTTTGCTCATTTTTTAGCAGTTTGCATGATAGTTTTGTTTTTGTTTTTTTATTGATTCTAAGAGTTTCCAAATGCTTTAGCCTTTTCTGGTTCAGCCTTTTTACAAAAACAACCTGCTTTGTATTTTATCAGGACTAAATATGTACATTTGCTGAACGTTTTGTAAAGGACTCAGATGATAATGAGAAAAGAAAAGAGCAGGCTAATCAGTCCAAGCTCTGCTCGCTGTTCTGTCAGTCGTCTGAAAGTAAAAAGAAAATGACACACCTGCAAATATCCCAAGACATGAAACTGACAGTTATGCAAGAACACCTGTCCACCACATAAAGATATTGATTATATGAGAAATGATAATATAAAAATAAAGTAAAAAACAAAACAAACATTTATTTAAAAAATTATTTATTCTGTGCAATTGAAATAACCACAATTCTGTATTTATCTAACAACGCTGTCTGACTGAAAACATATTTTTCTCTGCTATAAAATCTACAGATAAACATAATATCTATATTCCTCAGTAGGTGGAGGGAACTGGGTCACAAAAGGAACAAATTTCTAATTTTATCTCAACATCTGAAAATATTCTAATTTACTATTTTAATATATATTCTAATATAAATAGAAATGAGTCAGTAAAGAAAAAAAAATGCAATGTTAAGATATGTCCTGCTGTTTTAAACGTACTTTAGTGTCATTCAAATGCAACGTCTTAATTTTAGGATTGTTTTTGCAGGATTCAAAATAAAAATGCATTTAGTTTAATCTCCTCTCTCTGCCTCTCCACTGGACTGCTTTGATTCAGCCCTTAGGAGAGAGCAATATAAATATCAGCAAAGCAGAAAGAGATTAGAACAACTCTAAATACGTTTAAAACTCATACCCTCCGAATCCATTAAATCATTTTCAAACATTCATTAATATTTTACCTGAACCCAAACTACAGAAGTTGATTATGTTTTTTTTTTTACTTAAGAGGCAGTTAACCGAGGCACACATAAAAGAAAAACTTTAAAACAGCTATCATTGTCCCTGGCTCTTGAATTTGAATCAAATATTTGGTAAATACTTACTGACTCAAATAAAAAAAAAAAAATACATTTAATATTTACTATATTTAATTCTGATGCGTGGATTGAAGTGACAAAAACCACAGAGTTTCTGAGCACTATAAGAGCACTAATAACACACTGATGACAGTCTGCATAGAGGGTGGGCTGTAGCTGAAAACAATCTGAAGTTGGCTCTACCTCTGGCTTAAGGCTTGTTCCTCTGGTGATAACCAATATTCTATATAAGTGATGGAGCCACAGTCTGATCTCGAGCGGAAGGAGGATTCAGGCTCATTATTTCCTTGCCTTTACCTGCAGCATAGAGAGCTTTCTGTGCTTCGCTGAATCAGCTTTAAAAAAGTCTAATAAGCTGCATCAATGGCAAAACCATCTTATAAAACGGTGTGGTAGGTTAGGGCATTTATAAAGAAAATAATAATAAACAAGAAAGCATTTTATTTAACCTAAATATCAAGCAGCTGTTTTGTTTTCAAAGTGTTGTTCCACAGCCTGAAATGACGCCTCTGATATCTGGGATGTTGTTGTTTACCTCGTAACATCACTGTGAATGACTTCTGTATAATCCTTGCACAGAAGCTGCTGCAGGACGTCCCAAACCTTTATGAAGAGGAACATTATAGGGGAACGCCGTTTTTTTTACTTGATTTTATGATATTACATCATGTTCTACTCACCTATATGAGTTTTCTGTCATTTGGAGCTGTTCTGAAGATATTCCATTTTGTAATATCCAAGTAACGTCTTCCTATGGGCAATGAGTTGAAGGCACAAACTAAACTGTTCATAATTTATTCTTTATGGTACGCCAGCATTCATAACATGTAGGTGAATCACTGTCTCCCAGACATCCGCGGTAATATTTGTTATATTTATATGTTTTAAAAACAAAGCGGCGTGTGTTTGACGTCATCCGCGCATGCGTACTAGAGTCATAGCAGGCAGCCCGGGCCACAGGCGGCTACGCACTACCCCTTCTATTCATTCGGCTAGCTAATCTGAACCGTTCAATTCCATTTCGAGAGCAGGATCATCTGTGGTAGTAGCACTAGACATCTTCCAGGCATGGGAGTAAAACTAGCAGCAGTTCAGCCGACAGGATGAATGAAAGGTAGCCGGCGCACTTGGATGAGGTCATACACACGCCGTTTCGTTTACTTTAGTTTAGTTTGTGCCTTCAACTCGTTGCCCATAGGAAGACGTTACCTGGATATAACCTAACAGAATACCTTCAGAACGGCTCCAAATGACACAAAACTCATATGGGGGAGTAGAACATGATGTAATAACTTAAAATCAAGGGCCCAATGTTAAAAAAAACTGCGTTCCTCTTTAAGGCTTAAATACAGCTTATTAGACAGATGGTTCTGAACCTGGATATCAGCTTTGATAATCTCCTTCCTGTTTTTGTGTGTGTGACCTACAGGTCTTCTCCTACACAGCCAACAAAGAAATCCGGACTGATGATTTGTGTTTAGATGTTTCCAAGCTGAACGGGCCCGTCATGATGCTCAAGTGCCATCACCTTAAAGGCAACCAGCTGTGGGAATATGATCCTGTGGTGAGTTGGAGAGAAAACCTGGAGTTGTGATGCTGTGCAGCCTTGGTATCTAGATCTATGCTGCTAATGTTGAGGATGTAAACATTGATCATATAGCTGGTGTTAGCAGCCCTCACATGTGCCCTCGCCTCTCTGTGTGTGCAGAAGCTGACTCTGGTCCACGTCAACAGTAACCAGTGCCTGGACAAGGCCAGCGAGGAGGACAGCCAGGTGCCCAGCGTCAGAGACTGCACACACTCCCGTTCCCAACAGTGGCTGCTGCGCAACGTCACACTACCCGAGGTCTTCTGACCATACAGCGCACCCCCCCAAACGTACACGCCCCCAAACACACAGAGCGGCCCAGAGCAAGCAGTCAGAAGAGCGGGCATGTTTTATTCAATGTGGGCACAAGGACCGAGACTTCTCTGGTGGGGGATTCAGGAGGAGGGATGGGACGGTACTACCTCTGCCAGAGATCAGAGGAAGGAGACTCTTCAAGCTTCCTCAGAGTGAATAGAGAGGACTGTAGAGACTCTCTAAGAGATCATATCTGTCGTTTTACATTTGCTTTTTTTTTTTTTTTAAGAAGAGATTCTAGATGTTGCTGTCTCCGGCGAGTGGAGTCGAGGTTCTGCACACAGCTTCCCCTCAGCTCATCACTTAACGTTTACTGACTGCCTCCGATCTGTGTGCGTGCACTTATCTGTGTGTTTGACCCGAGATGAATGTATGCTTTTTGAAGGGGCCTGAATATTTGTTTTTGTTGTTTTCCTTTTTTTTTTATTTAATTTTATAACTTGTATTGATCATGGACTCTTATGAAGAAGGATGCATGTCTGACTGCGTGTGTGAGAGATCACGTCTGGTGTGTGCCTGCGTGTGTGGACGTGTCAGAGCCCCTCCTTTGCAGTCTTGTAACAGTGTATGTCCCCCTCTGGTGTTACTTCTCGGTATCTCGTCTTACAGACTGTAATCTAAAGGAGGGCACGTAATATAGACAAAAAGAGGAAGCTCAAACCGACGTCTGCCAACAGCAGAAATGTAGAGATAGAGAAATATGTTTGTGATATCTTCAGATTTCTATGTCCAGTTTTTACATGCCTTGTCTGTTTCTACTGTTTCAGTAACCTTTAGTTTCTCCTTTTCATCATACAGCAAATGCACTCTCAAGCACATCAACAGGCTTCTTGGATATTAAACTGATACTGCCTACTGTAGTGTTTAACTATGAAAAGCTGTCCCATAAAACACTACAGAGCTACACTCTCTCTGCAGAAGGCCGTCCACACATGAGCATCTCAGTAAATAAAAATGTCAGACAAAAATATGAACCATCAAAAAGCTAAAATTCTTAATTAAATTAATTATTAATTTAGTGCTTGAAGCTAAAAAAAAAGCAGTTTCTCAGAAAAAATCCGATTTTTTTCCCATACGAATTGCAGGTTGTTGAAAAGCGTTTCTATATACACTCAGCAGCCAGATCTTTGAACACAGAAGATTGCATCAGTGCCACAAGGCCTGGAGGTAAACTACTGTTTTTGTTTTGCTTGTGCTTCTCCTATCATCCTGCAAACTTAGGGACGATGATTTGCATATGAAATGAAAATCATTTGTTTCAAATGAGGACTGGATCGCTGAACATCAGTCATTCCTCTCTTTAATCCCTGGTAAGACACTTCTGGGGTATCTTAACATGAATAAAAAATGCAGCTTAACTTCCAGATACATCAGTAGGTGGTGACTGTTAATTGAGTGTACTTTTGATTCTCCTTTAGTATCAAATAGGTTTTCTTTCATTACTCTCAAGGCTGCTGATAGCACTTTATTTCAAATGAATTTTTTTTTTTCCTTCCAGTAAGCTTCCCATATGCTTGGATAGAGAATCCTAATCATCCAGCTTGTTTTTCCGTTTTGATATTTTGTGACTTCCTCCACATGGAAGCTGTCATTGATTCTCTGCTGGAAACCAAACCAGTCAGCAGCCTTCAAAACCAAGCTGAAAAAAGATGTTTATAAAAAACATCTTTATCAGTCTAATGCAACTTTCTAACTTTCTGGGAACTGCATTTTAGTTTCATTACCTGTTCCAAAAGAATCAAAATAACAGGTCTTAATTGCTAAATGTTTAGAATGTGTTTTAAGTTACTGAAATGAATTTACTTCCTCGTTAAATATCTAATATGCTGAGATGCAAATGTTATCCCATATCGACCTCTTTAAGGAAATACACTCCAAGGGCCTCTTTTCTGCAGTGGAGTTTGTGGATGCTTGTGAGCATGTTCAGAACGTATCCCAGTTTTTCACCTCCATGCATTCTAGGTAAAACTTGATTTTAATATTTGTTTTTAATTGTATTTTGGAGAGCAACAAGCCCATACTGCAGATTAATGCTCAGCATATCCCTTTCATATCAGCCTACACGCAGCAGTACAACTGCTGTTGGGACACATAAGCAGCATTTATTTGGTGTTTTAGGATAAATAAACTAAGAGAATAAGTATGGGAGGCTGGAGAGAGCAGACTATATATCTTAACTCATAATCACTTCATTTGTTGCAAGTTTACCTACAGAACTTCTGAGTTCATATTTTGAACAACAGAAACGTGTCATTATCATTTCAAATCAATTTTGTGTTTTATTGTTTTTAATTTTTTTGTCACTCCTGCTGCTGTAAGTCAGAGCTTGAGTCATTTTGTAAAAGTTCAAAACGTTTCAGCTTCCTTTAGTGGGGGAAGGTTTACACGTGATGCAGACTTTCCTATCTGAGCACCTAACTGTGACGGTGAAGATGCTTTTGATGGTGAGACCGGGGAGTATCATTTGTTCCCATGCTGGGGGCCGGGAGAGGGCAAGGTTAAAGGAACTGACATGTCCAGGCTTCCACATTGAGCTGATCCAAATGTAGAAAATAAAGGTGAAAAGGTTTACAGAACAACTTGAGGAGAGTGTTGATTTTTCTTAACACAACTCATACTTAGTGTTCCCAACCAGCTTCACGTCAGTTTCACACCATTTCAGTCTGGCTAGTGATTAGGATCCCATCTGTTCTCTCAGCGATGCCAAACTCTTCAGCTCAGGTAAAAAAATATACATACATACATGGTCACCTGTTATTTATTAACTTAAAAACCCTCAATGGTCGCGGAAATAAAAATTGAATCAGACAAAAGTAATGACTAAAAATAACCTATGAAAATGAACACTTGAAAGTCAGACATTGCTTTGCAACCATGCTTTAATGGAATTATTAAAAAAAAACCCACGCAACAGCCCTGGACAAATATGATGGTACTTCTCTAAAATATGACCAAAGGGACACAATAAACCATAGTGTGTTCACTAATTAGCATAACAGGTGTCTATAATCTTGTAATCAGTCAGTGGGTCTAATTATAGGGCTGCAGGAAGTCACTGTGCTGTTTGGTGACATGGTGTTTATCACACTCAACATGGACCAGAGGAAGCAAAGGAAATACTTGTTTCAGGAGATAAGAGAGAAAACTATTGACAATAAAGGTATATAAAATATAAAGGCTATAAGACCATCTCCAAGCAGCTTGATGTATCTTTGATTACATCTGCTGAGATTTTTCAGAAATGTAAGATTTACAGAACTGTATCTATCCTCCCTGGACGTGACCGCAGGAGGAAAACTGCCTATTGACTTCCATCCATTTCCAATCCCTTTCTACAGCCTAACCATAACCCCCTACCCTAAGCCTAACAATTACAGGTTCATACCTAGCCCTAAACTCAATTCACACCTTAGTCCTAAACCTAAGACCTATCCCTAAAACAGCGATTGTACCCATGGTGACCAGGCTATGGTTTACAGAAAGTGAACCCCACAATTATAGTTGCTTTTTTCAGGGATGCAAAACCTGGGAGATATAGTTCTAGTGCCCCTAGTGAATAAAAGTACACAGTGTATCTTTAAAATGATCAAATGTATTCCTAACTGCCTCTAACAGGTTGTGATATGGACCCTACAGGCAGTTGTCCAGGGTGGTAACAATAGGGGGTTGCAGGAGAACTAGATTAAAATAAATATCTGTCAGTTGCTGCAATGTGATCTTTATACATGATACTTATGGCCTTATAAAAAAATTTTTTTTTGTGTGGATAAAGATCTATTTTGTTTCTCTTGCTTATGAAACTTAAATCTGGGTCTCAGACCTTTGAGCAAGAGCTGTACGATTCTGAGCCACTTGCAGCCCTCAAAATGTTTCTGGGTTGCCCTCGACCACAATCCAGTAATGGCCGGAATTTGGTTTGCTAGCTTAGCAGGTGATGCAGATGCACATATAAAAAGATGCAGATGTATAATTGATATATAGATAGAAAGCCTTTTTAAAAAAAAAAAAAAAAAAAAAAGCTTACAAGTTTTAAGTGCAAAAAAGATATTCATGTTTTGACAACTATTTTGATGCTTTTCATTTAAATCAATAATAAACGAGCACAAATATTCAATCAACAAAATGCAAGCTTGGGCTTCAGTGTTTGTTAAATTTTGTATAATAAATAAATAGTGAGCTATACCCCTTAAATTGCTGAAGACATTGTGAAGACAAAAAAAAATAATACATAGAAAAAGCCTCTACCATAAAATATCTAGGACATTCTATTTATTTTTTCAACCAGGAAAACCTGGCCTGCAGAAATCGACCCAATTTGCACATTTTATTAAAAATATTGTGTTAAGTGGTTAGAATGTAAAAAGTCCAGACAGCATAAACCTTAGGCAATACTTTGAAGTTTTATAACTTCCTACATTATTTAGCATTCTGTCGGTACAGTGGTGTTCCTAAAATAGGAAGATTTTACCAGCTTTTATTTGATCAGACTTGAATCCAATATTCTTAAAGCCTTTAGTTAGCTTATAACTGTAGAACTTATAACGACGTGAGAATCCCACGGTCACAGTGTGAAACACAGCCGCTGCTCTAAGTCATTCTGCCACTTTAAAAAGATTAAATCTCTCGTCTTTGCCACAGTGAGAAATGAGCTACTGCATGAGAGATGAGCCTGCGCTGAAACCTGATAAGTCTGGTGGGACTGTTCTCTGGCCTATTAATAAACATAAAGGTCCAATGTGAAGGGGAGAGAGAGAGAGATGGGCGGCAGACTGAGTAACTGTTTGATGCAGAGAGGATTATTCAAACTCCTGATCTCAATTTGATGAATTATTCATCTGTGAGGACTTGGGTCCAACTAGAGCCATCAGGAAGACATATAATATACAACAGCTTTTAGCGCACGCTTGCAAAATGTGTTGATGCTCGCGCTTTTATTTTCAGACAGCATCTGGTGGATGCATTCATTACGCACGTTTCTACTGATGTAGCTCGATGCCATGAGGTGGAAGCAGCAGGCTCTATTTGCAAATGAAACTGACTCTGCTGTGGAAGAGATCTCTAAGAACCAGGAAGACTTTTCTCCCGCTGCATGGTGCCGTCCCACAGACTTCAGCAGAAAGATGTGAAACCTTTGATCTGAAGAAATGTATTAAAGTTGAATCAAGCTGCGGTTTGAAGGGGAACTCCAAGAAAAAGACAGAATATTGAAGCTTAACTGGAGCTTAGCAGCGAATTTATTAAGATTAATGTGCTTTGAAAACAGTTCATATATCCTGTCTTTAATTTGCTTCCTGATGCTTTAAGTCTCTCCTGATTTGTTTTGCAGCTTGGGAACACTTGTTGAGTATTTCATTGCTTTTCTACAAAATATCTTTAATACCAATAAATTGGTGTTAGAAAGTCTGAGTATATTAGGTCACTAAGGCCTAGATGTTAACAAGCTGCCGAAACAGATTGTGCTGTCAGACCCTGTCCTCCACGGTGCACATTCTCTCTGTTGATGGTGTATACTTTCAAACATTATGTGAATCATGTTCATAGAGCCCCTAAAAATGTTGTTAATTCGTTGAGATCCTCTTTAAGTCTCTGAAACCGTGTTAGATGATATGAGCCACATCAACACAGATCCCTATCCATACCTAATAGTATTAAAGTTTGGTTCCGCATCCCATCCACATCTGTTAAAGTCCCACAGGGGGTAGCAAGCTTGTTTATTTTCTAAACTGGCTCCAGCAGAGATAATTTAATTTAGTTGCTAGGGAGCCTCGTGATGCAGAGTAATAACTAGAGAAAATTGACCTCTTTATCATATTTATTATTATTCTTTTTTTTTATTAATATAAAAAGAAAAAGTATTTCAAGCCAATAGTTGTGGAGAATGCTGTAATCAAACATTTTGCAGGTTCAGATGATTTTATGTAAGATAAGCTGCTGCTTTAACTTCGAAAAAAAAACTTCCATCACAAGCATCTAGAAAGCAGAGCATTGCCCAACATGCACAGAGCTTCAGTTGCGGTAAAGACATGGTAGAGTTTCCTGTCCCATTTCCTCTCTAATGATTTAAATCTCTCAGAAGCCTCGTCTGACTCTGTCCTTAGTTTTCTTCATTTTCATAATTTAAAGTGAATCTTTCTGATTCACTTTAAATGCATAAAATCAATCTAATTCATTTTACAAGGTCCGGACAGAAGTGAGTGAATCACAGCGTTTTTTTCTGGAAAACTGCCTGACTTCAGCAGCAGCCTCCGTTGGAGTATTTCACAGATCTGATATTTATTCTGTCCATCTGTCTCAAGCTGCACTGACAGATCCACAATCTGTAAAGCGTTAACAGAGCAGATGACACAGTCTGACTCAGCTCTCACAAACACCAGGCAAGTTTTGGCTTGTTTTCTAACTGCTGAGCTCCAGAGTTTGATTGTTCACATGCTTTAGAGTTACATTTTTCTCTGTGATGACAACCTCACACTTTCTTTGTCCTCTCACTTTAGGAGAAAAAGAAACCTTTAAAAGGTTTTCTTCAACACCGTCCAATCTGTGCAGCTACAGTCAGTTCTGACAAGGAACAGATTAAGTAGGGAAGAGGTTTGTTTGTAGAAGAAGCAGGAAGAAGATGGCGTCACATTCAAATTTTAACCGTTTGAAAAAATGGAAAAAATATGTGTGAGAAAAAAACAACACTGGACATAATCCTAAACAGAGCGTCCACATGGTGGTGGGAGCATTATGCTGTGGGGATGGGTTTCTTCAGCAAAGACAAGGAAGCAGGTCAGAGTTAAAGGGAAGATGAATGGAGCTAAATGTTAATTGCAAACATAGAGCCAGAGAACTAGTCCACTAGTCCCCAATAAGTTTATATTTAAAGTACTTTAAGAATTTAAAATCTGAATATGACCGGACTTTTCCTTTAAAGCTTTTCATCTTAAAAACAAAGACGCTCTGTGAAGCAGCAATAGTTTATAATCAATTTATTCACTGCATATTAATTAATAAAAAAACAAACAAACATAGGAACTGTTGCAAAACATACAGTATTTGAGTTAAACTCTGTGCCCTTTGGTTTCAGTCCTGTAACCCCCCCGCCCAACCCAGATAGCTAACACAGTAGCTGAACGATCAGTGTTTAACTACACTGTACAAACACAACACATCTGTGCTGCCGGCTTGTTAAAGCTTCACAGGATGTAAACAACTTCATTTATAAACAAAACAAAAAAGTGCTTCAATTCTCAGTGAAGTTTCTATAACAGGAGTAATCATTCCAATGTGTGAAAGTCGTGGACAGTAAGGTGCGATGAAGGTGGGGTGTCTCAGATTTAGAGCATGGCCAAGCATGCATTAAAAATATTTAAGTTCATATAAATAAAAACGTTTCAACCTCCATTCCTGTTATGTATAATTTTGAAAAATAGAACATCTAAAATAATCGTTTGGAGTCTGAGTGACTCAGACGTAGAGATTAGAATAAATGAAATGATGTGCAGTAAGCTAGGTCCTGAACAGCAGCTCATCAGTATCAATAAATTACAGCTACAATCACTTTAAGTTGAAAAGCATGTTAATTTAGCAAGTATTAAACAATAAGAAATGTTTTTTCTTGGTCCTGGTTGGACCTTTATTCTAAAGGAAGTTCAGTTCAAACTTCCCCGAGCCTCCAGGAGAAGAGAGGTAGGGAGAACAACAGCTGCTTAACAAGAAATTGAGCCTGGGAGCGCAGACATCTGGGGCTTTGTAGACAAAATATATAATCTTACAAATAACCGCCAAAGGATTTTATGCTTTTTTCCCCCAATATTATAAAATAAATCAGGCACTGAGTTCAGAAAGATGATGGATTAGCATCAACTTCTGTTATACAATATCAGAAACCTGGTTTGTGATCAGGAGGTTTGCGTGTTGGAGAAACGGTACGCTCTGGGAAGCGGACAGAACCAGGATCGCTGCGCCTTCATCTCTTCTTGGTCCGGGTCGAGCCTGTGGAGCCCGCTCACCTTTAGGGGAGCTCTGAGGGTGGGAAGTGATTCCCTGGAGCCACATAATGTTCTGCAGGGATACCACCTCTTACTTGGACTCAGAGGTCTTCTTTAGCACAGAGGGAGTGGACTCTGTGAAGGCCCTACAAGTAAAAGACAAGAGGATAATTAATGGAGCACAACTTGAACCGTTTAGACCCGAGCTGTCATACAGGTCGCCTGCAGCGTTTAGACGTGTCACTGACTCAACACACCTGAAACAAACAATCAGGTCATCAGCAGAACTCTATCTATGAAATGGGTCAGATAAGTGCGCGGCTTAGCATGCAAAAGTTGGAGAATTGAGAGATTTAAATACTTGTGCCTCTGTGTCGTCATGGAGACATTGCAAATGGCCGGACCTGTCACTGTTTATAAAATGTTATAAAAAATAAATAGCTTTGTATTTACACTTATACAGTATGGTGAAATATGAAGCATTTTAATGATTACTTCTGTAAACACAATAATTTTTTCATGTTTATTTAAACAAAAGCGCATTCAAACAAGAAATTAAATAGTATGCAGGAGATATGAGTGAAGAGATGGGACAAAATACACATTGAAATACAGAGGAACATGTGGGGGAGTCAACAGCTGGAGCAAAAGACCAGAAAAGAGAAAATTAAAGATCCCATATAATTCAAGCTATGGCCTTCATCCAATGTATTATTCCGCGCACCTGGGCTATCTTTATGAACTCTGACTGGTTGTCATGGTTATGGGGGGTCTACCTTAGAGAGGACAGGGAGTGCAAACCTAAAACAGCGTGTTCAACAGAGCACTGACTAAGGAGATGCTTGGTAAAGGCTGTCTGGCTAATCTGAGAGAAATTATTGAGAAATTAAGAGTTTTTATTTTTAAATGGAGAATAATTTCAGACCTTTAAAATAAATCAATTCTGAAATAAGTATTTGAACATATTATATATTTTCATTGTAGTTTTTGTTGCAGGGTTTATACAGAAACGAGTAACTCTAATTTAATGCTCTTAGAAAAATTTTTAATGCCTTCAACAAGTACCGATGTCTCCTTTTTTATATATATATAAATATATATATATATCTCAACACAGCTGGAAACCGAATTCCTCGTTTTCCAGCCACTTTGTTGAAATTTGCATTTTCCCCATTCTCTAGCTTTTTCTCCTCGCAAAAACACGAAAGCAGTTATATCTGGTATATCTCACGAAATTGTTTTTATAAATGTAATAATTAATTTAAAAAATAATAATTTAATGACTTTTAATGACCTGCGGGAACCCTGTGTTAATGGTTTCAATGTTTTGATAGGGAAGTCATTAAATAAAACAGATAAAGGACAGATTGATTCCTTTCAATTTGTAGAGATATGATATTTTCTCATTTAATAGTCCAGAGTGTAAATGCAGTGTAATTGGGCCAGACCAGCATTATTTAGAATACACAGGAAAAATATATGGTCAACTGTTTCCCCTTTAGTTTGACAAAATCCATAGACATCTGCTACAAATAAGATATAAATAAGTTATAAATTGAAAACCAGCGATTATTTTGTAGGGTATTTCAGATTGGGTTTCTTTAGCTGTCGAGGAATTAGCCATTTAATAGATTTAAAGTGGGTACGACTGAGGATTACTGTTCATAAATTTTTTTTTCTATATCAGATCCTTATTCATAAATAATTATTGAATTTAATAGTTAGAGACTGAATAATTAATACATTTCAAATTATAAATATATATAATTTTTTTGTATTAGAAAAGGCTCAGCGAAATACTGCGCTGGACAATTGGGACACACTACGCACTCCTACCTATCAGCAGGAACACGCAGAGTTGGGACTGGACTCTTTACTGAATGCTGAGGAGGTAATTAATCCATTTGATCCAGGTGTGTTTGAATTTGACCGCCCTGGATTAATAATTTCATCAGACATGGATGAGTGTGAGTGTGTACCTCATTGGGTGTGTGGGCCAACTGTGCTGAACTGGTGTAGGTAGTGCAGAGCTTGGACTCATCAGCATGGCGCTATAGATGTTTGCTGCCACCACCAGGATGCAGAGGAGGATGGGCCCAATGATCGCCCCCTCCAGGCCAAGATAGTACGCCCCACCTGCAACCGCAAGGCCTGTGAGGTATGGATGCCCCCCTCTGAGAAACAGAAACAATGATTAATATTCTGCTGTATTACAGGGATGAAAGCTTGGAGGTCTGCTTTGCAACCTGTGTTGTCTGCACTTTGGTCTTCATCAGGCAGCTTGTTCTCTAATCTCCTAATAAACATTTCAAACTAAAATCAGATTAGCTAGATCCATATTGGGATTAATTTACACCCAGGTGGACTGTTTTTACTAATTATGTGACTTTTGGACTTCATTAGCGGAACTAGATTTTATTTAGGAGTATTAGAATATAGAATGGGCTAAATATAAATCAATATCATATTTATTTAGGGTTTTACTTATAAAACATAAAAATCATGTATAATTTCCCTCCACTAAGGCACTACTTAGGTATGGTCTGACCCATTAAAAACCCCAAACGACCATTAGGTTTTGGGTCAGTTTTGACAAACCAGAATAAGTCTTAAGGTCTGAATACTTTTGTCTCCTTCAAGCAGAGATGGACAGAAAGCAGAGACACCTGCTGAAGTGTTTCATTTTATGAGGCCAACTTCCAGGTCCGGTGAACAATACACCCAGTCAGACACATCCTGCTAAAATTTGTTTGACAAATCTTTATGCATATGTACCCTGATATATCAGAATAGATGGCCGTGTCCACAAAATATGTCGGGAGCAGATGGCAGATGAGCAGCAGCACAGCCTTGACGCCTTCCCCCTGTGCCAGCCACAGGTCACACACAGCCGGCACGGCCGCCCAGTAGGTCCCCAGAAATGGCACAGCACCCAGGATGGCAGCCAGAGCTTCAGGCCAGGGAAGAATGAGCCGTTCAGCACAGAGAATTTAATAACACTGCAACCTGCTACAGCCACACATACACACACTCACCGGAAGGAATGAAGACGATGTTGATGCCGAAGATGGTGTGGGTGAGCCAAGTGTAGAGGCCGTAGAAGCCTGCCATTTTCAGGGAGGCATCAAACACTCCTCTTTAAAGCACACAGACAGACAATAATCCATATGAAGTGAGCCGTTATTCATTTTTGTAGCCATGGTGCATTTTATTACCTGATGGCCTCCTCCACAGACTGGCCAATGATGTTGGAGGAGGGTCCGGGCTGAGAGAGGGGTGTCAGGTTGATGACCCATTTGACAGGTTTGTAGTATTCACCGCTGGAGCTCAGCAGATAGAACAGAGTGGTGAGGAAAATCACCTACATGAACACAAAGCAGCACAACCAGGGTCTGAGAGGAGTTCATCACTAGAGCACACTCACAAAATGGAAAAGAAAATCAGCTTAACACTAAGAGCTGTTGCAAATAATTTTATGATTATAACATATTCATTTAGAATCTTTCAGAATATGACAGATAAGGTCTGATTATAAAGAGGATCTGAAATGTTTCAGCTGAATTTAACAGCTCTTCAGCCATCAACATCTGGCAGTAAATCAGAGAAACTGTTCCCCTGTGCCTTTTGCAGATAGTTTATCCAGTGATTCATACCAGACTCAGTGCGAAGTTCAGTAGAGCCGTGCCACTGTGGAACAACACCGTGAGGAGAGTGGTGGTGGTGGAGATCAGGAGGCCAACATTCCTGCTCATTACCACCCACAGAGACTCCAAGATCTACAAAACAATAACAAGGTGAACACATCAACATCCAGAGAAAAACTGCCTTTCCAAACAGTCATTTTTACAATAAAGCTTTGAAAAACACATTCTTATAATGGTCTGGTATTTCAAAGGGTCCCTCAGCATCATGGCCCTTCACCATACTTAAAGTCGTAGGGAAGCGGCTGCTCCAACAGTTGCATTTCCAAATTCTCCCGAGTTGTGCACGACTTTACACGAGGGAATAAAGTGAATGTGATTGGCCGTTAAGGGGGCAGGATTGTTGTGGCGGAAGGTTTACAAGCAAGTATGATTGTGGCCAGATTCTCATAAGCCTCTTGCTAACCAGTTAGCAACTTAGTGCTTGTAGGTTCCCAATGGGAAATTACATTGGGACCAGGTAGCACTTAGCAAACATGCGAGAGGAGGAGAGTTTTGTGTCGGAGGTCATGGATGGGTCTCATACATTTTTATTTAGAGGAGAAAAGCGGGGACTAAGTTGTTCTGTAAGAGGACGCCAGGGTAGCAGAAGCTTGGTTTGGTGTAAAAGGTTTACCGCCGTACATGTTTGAGCCCTTGCCTCCCAACGCTGCCAGTTCCGTTAGCTCTACGCCTGCTGAAGACACAGACGTCCATCCCCCTGAACACTGGGATGGAACTCAATGGGATGGTAAATTATTCTTATTTCAACCATTGCGTATATTAGCTGTGACATATGAATCAAGATGCTGTGACCAAAAAAAATTACAGATGACCTTTTATATATGATTGGCTGAATTTAGGTGTACAAGCTGACATAAAACTAGCTGGCAAAGTTTAGAGGACAGACAGTGGGTGATTCAACCGTTTTAGACATTGGAAACTAATCCAACACAGGTCAGCCAATCATATTGCAGTATTATGGTTTAGGGCAGGACATAGAGATGTGAAGTAAACGAGCTGCGCAGGCTACAGCCGGACCAAAATACACATTACAGCTCAGGAAGATGAGTAGCTACTGCTAACATCTGTTTAGCGAGAATCTACATTTTTATCTAAGATAGAGGGACAGCAAGAGTGCAAAAGTGTAAGTTCTTGTGGTTCCTCATGTCATCTGCTACTTCAAACCTTTTCATTTGTTACAATGACCAGGCACTAGGTTTTGCTTTACCCAATCAGCTTGTAAGGTTCTACTCAACGTCCCTCCTTTCCCTGAACAGTTTCGATTGGAGTAGTCCCAGATTAATAATATGTAGAACTAAATGTATTCTGTATGTATTCTATTTCTCAGAATTCTACACTCACAGACAGCAGAGTCTCAATGTTCTCCTGCAGAAAAGAAGCAATGTCCTTCCAGTCCAGGATGTCCCCTAACCAGCTGTTCTGTCTCTGATACGCCATCTTGTTCCCACGGTGTCGCCCAGAGTGGGTCACGTTCTGCAGCAATGTAGGAATCATATTTCAGATGCAAATCCAGAATACAGAAAATAAATGTATGAGAGGCGATTAGTGTCCCCCCACCTTAACAAACCACGAATGGTACAGTCGGTCCCAAAGCTCCAGAACCTGCTTCTCAATCACCGCTGTGTTGTTCACCTTATCTCCCAACATCTTATGAAGCTGCACACAAATTTAAATTTCTTATTGTGCTCCAGCCTTCAGTTTTTACATTTATCGTTAATTGCTTACCTTCTGTGTTATCCATTCCCTCCCATGCTGGTAAACATTGGTAGCAGCTGAATTCAGAGCTTTCTGCACGACACGAGCTTCTGGAAGCCAACTAGATAAATAGATGAATATGTGAAGAGAAAATACGCATGTTGCTGTCTCACAAACAAGATCGATGAACAAAAACCTACTTGGCCCATTCTGGATGATTGGAAAGAGTCTCGTTGATGAGGTTGCTGGTTACCTCGATAATGTGAGCACTTTCCTGATGAACCTAAGGAGGGAGAAGCTGCTTGTGTATCCAGGTTACAGTTGATGCAACGGCAAGTGAGATAAACAAAAGAAAACTGACCATAGCAGTGAGCAGAAGAGCCATGAGCAGGGTCCCTGTAACCAGGAGGAAGATGATAAAGATGCTGATGATTTTATCCAGCGATCTCTCCAACCACACAATCATCTAAGCGTTTATAGAAAAGGAGACAAACAAAGGAAAGAGAGAAGAGATGGAAAAGCAGAGAAGATATTTTAGGACATTTCTGGAGGATTTTAAATCCACAAATATAAGACACATGGAGAAACCTGGGTCCCCTCCCCCACGTCATAAAAAACCCTTTGGTTTTAAAGGATCCCATCTAAAGCCCAGAGATAGAAGGTGGCTGAGTGAGCAGGTCTGAACCCTAACATGAATGTTCTTCATATGCAGTATTAAACTGAGAATGTGTGTCTACAGCTGATGCTGTTTTGAAAAAAATTGGCTCAGCCACATTTTATAAGCCATGTTATTCCTTCTTAAAGCCCAGAAACACATTGATCTTTTCAGGAGAGTGCCCAGACTGTATAGAGACATTAAAATTAGATTGCAAAGGGAAAATATGTTTGTTTTTTTTTGGCTTCTTTTTCTTGTTTTATTACCTCAAGAAATCCAAATCTCACAGGTTTCTTATTTGTTTTGCAATCTTTCCTAAAAAAGCAAAGTAACTGTCTCATTCTCCTGATTATTTTACATACAAAATACTGAACACATCACAGCACATTTGGGTAAAGAAACGATTTATAACTAATTTACTCATTGTTTTTTGGGGGGATTATTAACTCAGGTTTCTCAGTGTTTTCCATCAGATCTTCCTTCTCATAAAGCATTGGATTTTTTTGAGTCCCCAGTGAAAGTCTGGAGGAGCTGTTAGCAGGTGACCTAAAGCATCAGTGCATTAATATGACATGAGAGGTTATGATGTGGCAGTGAGTGCAGCAGCTGCTGCATGGCAGCTGCAGGTTTATGGTCACTTTCATAAGTAGATTAACCAACTCACTACAATGAATGTACATCAGGCCAAAACGAATAAGAAGAATACAAATGAACTAAAGCTTTATTAATAAAAAAAAGTCAATATCAGGGTTTCGATATAGTTTTATTCTTTATTGGGTTTATTTCAGTAGAGTTCCTCTCTGAGCTCAAAGAAGGCACTTTGAGTTCACTGTGGTCACATATAAATCTAACGCAAATTCCTTCATTCAGAGAAATCATCTTTTTCAATAAAGATCTGACGCTGACATGAGAACATAACAACTGGACCAAATTGGACCACAATCATAGTCCAATCATAATAATAATATTGTGTATATTGTATATACGGTAACTTCAAATTCTGTACTCTGTACAGTAGATGTATATATATAATTTATCTGCATCATCTACACCAAGTCAAATTCCTTGTAAGTGCAAACCTACTTAATAAAATAATAAACTTGATTTGGATTCTGATTCAAAGTCCGTTCTTATGTTATATATTTCCCTGCAGTGACAAAATCTCACACTGACAAATTCAGAAAGTCTATCAGAACATTTACAGACAATTTCCATAATATAAACATGGATAAAGCAGGCTTTAAAATTATGTTTCTCCTTTACTGAAACTATTAAGGGATGACTTGACAGTTTCTCTATATTCAATTATTATCTGATATAGAGACACATTTCTTTTAGCTACTCTTCGAAATGGGAAACATGAGGGAATATGATTTTATTGAGAATAGGGCAGATCTGGGTTGATCTTTGTAAGTCAGGAGTGTATGGTTAATGGAGATCAGCATATCTGGGTCACTAGGTGCTGATGACACCCAGCAGACTTGATCTGGATGCCACTGATTGTTTGGGAGAGACGCCTGTTTAAAGAGTTTCTTGACTTAGTGAAAACAAACGTACAGATGCCGAGTTTATGTTGCTGGTTGGATAAGACTGACTGAGGATTTCAGAAACAGACACTAAAGGTGTTTGGATCACAGACAGTTCCCAGTATGGTGGAGGTTCTTTGATGCTGTGGTGAGGTTTTTCGTCCTCTGCTAACTTTGTTCGAATGCTTGACATCAATTATACGATTCTGATTCACTCTAACTAAGCCGCTTTCAAAAAAAAATTTTCAGAGGATAGAATCAGTTTCTATAAAGTCCTCCTGAAACCAAAACCCTTCAGAAAAACCACAGGTCAGCTGCTAGTTGAGATAAATGGGAGGGTTATAAAGTATATCACTGTTGATTTGGGAGGGAAAAAATTATTTCATAATTGAGGGTAATTTTTTTTTTCTTGCTCACTGAATAAATGTTTGGGGAAAAAACTGATTCTTCTAAATGTTTTCAGTGTGAGATTAAGAAGTTGTATTCAATGTTTTTTCTTAAAAGCTCCACACATCTTTTATCACGGTGCGGGTTGAGTGGGAAATCTGGAGCTGCTTTATCAGGCATCAATTGGAATTTCTTTTATGAAGATTAGTTTGTGATTATTGGAAGACAAAACAAAAAATAATCATAAAATTGGTAGTAATTTACATAAAACATTTGCAACACTTCAATATGATGAATTAATTAGACCTGCACATCCTTTTGTTTTTTAACTGCATAGCAAGCAATCCATCTAATTTAAAAAAAGAACATCTTATAATGTTTTAAAGCTATTTGGACGGAATATTTGTGTAAATATTATCCAAAGCTGCTCTGTGTCCCCATTACTATTCTCTGAACCTGCATTTCAAAAACACTCCTCTCCTCCCACTCTTGGCTGCTCTTTTTACATCAGCCATCTCTCCATGCTGCTCACACAGTCTCAAAACAAATCTGCCAGCAGGATCAAAGCAGGAAAGATACAGAAGGGGGGGAATCAGGGGTGCAGTGGGGGGGGCAACAAGTACCACCACCTCCTCCTCCCTGCAGCAGCTTCCTGCCAAAGTAAAAAAAAAAAAAAAAGGAAGCAGGAGAGCAGCGAGACAAGAGGCAGAGATGAGAGGGATATGACAGTGGATGGAGCAGGATAAACAAAAGGAAGCCAGTCCAAGCAGCTAACAGGTGTGCTCACGCCTTCACACACACCCACATGTAGATGGAGGTTAATTCTTCACCCTTGTGTTCTCTCATACACAGGCGCTTGTTTACCTGCTTGTTAAGCCAATGCCAGAGCTTAGGGAGAAGACAAAGAGACATTGGGAAGATTGTTATTGGAGGTCTGTGCAACATGCCCCCCATAAGACAGGAAGAAATTCTCCATTTGGGTACAAACACTGAGAGGAAACACTGCGGCAGGCAGGATCTTATTATTGGATGTACAAAGAGACTGCAGTGGTCTGAGGAAAGGCTGCTGACACACAACTGCATCCAACTTTATAGAAAATAAAAAACTTTAAATAAGTATAAATTAGGACAACAATGAAATGCAATAAAACATCTATATGTTCTATTTCCATATAGTTTGGCTTAGTTTGTAATGCTGATAACAAATAGTACCGATAATACAAGTTTGACAGTTCAAAGAAACATATTTAATCAGCATTCATCTGGCCTTTGCTCTCCATTAAGCTCTATTTTTAGATATAACTTCACTATCCTCCTCCGGTTGGTGCCGAATGCTTCGTCCAGTTGGTGTTTTAAAACTTTCCACAGCAGCTGCTCCTGAAAATGACTTCTATAAGGTTTTGAAATGGAGTGATAACAGCAAATCCATGACTACAAAACTCTGGGGAGCTTAGAGTCATCGATGTAAATCTACTTTACAGTTGATACATTAAATAAGAGTGACAAAACCCATTTTGAATCAAAGTAAGCTCTTTAGTACACGCTGAATGTGACTGGTTATATTAAAGATAAATATCAGTGGTCTTAACCAAGGTTTTTGAGTCATTCTAGTTTTTTTTTTTTTTAAATCTAACTCAAGCCTCTATCCTTATTTAAGTGGCAAAAAGCTCCCAGACTGAGCTCAATTCTCTGTGTTGAGGTATTCTCTGTCTCTATGTAACCACATTGCAACAACACAAACTAGTCAGGTGGCTTTTTATTACTTAACCAGGTTTATAGATCATGGCCTCTTTTTGAATGAATGCTTGCAAAACTAAGTACTACAGACTTGGCAAAAGGTATTCAGCTTATTTAACAATGTCAGAGTATTCATTTCTAACCCTTTACAGTGCTAAAAAAAATTAATCTCCTTTAATGGTTTATTTGTAAGGTATCATTTTGAAATGCGTTTTTACTGTGCCTAAAAGCTACAGAGTTTCAAAGCATATACAGGACAATGACTTTGATGAAGAATTGGACTTGTCAGCAAACGCTTCAATCAGCATAAGAGACTGAAATTTTAATTTGGAGATAATGGGGCTCATGCAACAAGATTTTTGTATTCCCGTCATAATTTCTTCTTAATTTTCTCCTACCGTGGGCTTTTTGAATGCAACAAGTCAAATTCAACAAACATCCTTAACTTCAGTAAATGATGCAGTCCACCTGTGCCTAAAAAAACTAAGTTTGTATAACAGCTGACTGATTGTGCAAGACTTCTAGGTCATGTGCAGAGCACTTTTAAAATGTTTTGGTACCAAAGAGAAGATTAGAAATAGGAGAAAAATGGTGAATGCAACAGTTTCTCCTAAATCACTTGTAAGAATGATTTAAGAACAAAGTTGTTTGCATGAACGGTTCTTGCATGAGGCTGAATATTTTTTATACTATAATTAATTTAAAATGCTTTATCTGGTTTCCTTAAATCAACTTTTCTAGATTTCTAGATAAACCAATATTTTAGTCTTAAAGAAAGAGAATGGTCATATATAGTAAAGGAAAATGAAAATAACTGCAAAATGTACAATTTCATCCTTGAGACTGGCAATGGGCTGGCCTCCTATGTTTTGAAGATTTTAATTTCAAAAAGACTTTCCTGAAAACTGAAGAAGACAGTTTTGGAGAATCACACTTCTTAATAATTTCTTATTACTCGTAGCTGACTTTTCTATGATGAGGGTTTTAACAAGTGGTTTTGTGAAACATTTGGCAAGACAATCAACAATTGACACAAAGCTTCAATATTAGATCAGGGGTTTTGAATACTACTGTAACCTTTGTGCACTTATCCAGCACATTTCTGATTCATTCGTCCACTGAGGACTATCACTGGGGAAAGTGGCAATAAACAGTACAAAATAACCTAATATTTACTATCATGTAATCAATGTGTGTTTGTTTGATAATGTCAGAAACGATGGAAAAAAATACAGCAAAAAAAATAACTACAGACTGCCAGGATGCCTTACCTTGGTGTCGATGCGCAGCAGGAACTGAGCGAGGCCTTTAATTGGCCCAGGCAACAAGGCCTCTTCGCGTTCCCGTACAAACTTCTCCAACAAGGTCCACCATGAGCTCAGGGTCCGCTCTGCAAAGCTCTTCACACCAAAGTGGACGACCAGCTTCTTCAACATCCAAACTGAAGCACCAAGGTGGCAAAGGTAACTACAGTGGACGTTTGTCACTTGAAAGTGATTCAATTAGAGTGTGCGTGTTACCAGCCACAGGGATAGGAAGCAGCTGTAGGATCCAGAAGTTTAGCCACATCTGGACCAGAACGATGGCCCAGACCAGCAAGATGAAGTAAATGTCGCTGGCTTTCCGACTGCTTTTCTCTTTCAGCTGTAGACTGCCCTTGAAGGGGTGAGGGATGCCTGGGGTGGAAGGCAGTGGACCTCCTGATGGACCACAAACATGTACAAACAAACAAACAAACCCAATGCAGAAAAAAAGCATTTTCACATTTTGTTAGAATCCCCAATGTCCAACTACTGTGATTTGTATGACAGAGCAGCAGTGCAGAACTGTAAAGTGAAAGAAAGAGGAAGCAAAAAAAAAAAAGATTCAAACCAATTTTACTATGATATCATCAATAAAATCCAATGAAACTAATTTACAATCAAAGTCCCCTGATTAGTAAACAGAGTTCAGCTTTATGCAAGATTAGGGTACAATATAAAATCCCAAGCTTTTAACAGCTCACAAAGCAGGTTTAATCCTTCATTTACAAACAATCAGAGTAGGCAGAACTACAAAGCTATTAAATAATGGCAGGCAACTAAAACTGTCAGGCCATTCTAGGAGAGCTTTAATCGGATAATCAAAAAAAGCTTCCAACAGGTGCATGGTATCCCAGAAATGTTTGGGTTGGACCACCTGTTGACAGTATGTTCCAGAAAACTCTATGGTACCGAGTAGAGTAACACTGAACATTATCACCATGACATCTAGCGGCATCAGCCTTAAACTGGTCAGAGATATTGGAGAGAAAGGTTCAATAGAACTCTTCCTTGTAAGTTTGTTAGATACTGAGAACAAACTGAGACTGGGATCAAGGTTGACCTTCCAACAGGACAACAGAATAAACATAGAGGAAGAGAAATTCAAGATATTTAGGTTACGATCTGTATGTCAGAAAAAGTTAGCTCAAATCCAGAGATAAATCCAATACATGATCTTTGAAATGACTTTAAAATGTCGGCCTTCAGACGTTTGGCATTCAACCAGTGAGCTTTAGTTTGTGAATTTATTAGTGAATTTAGTTCACAGCAATACAAGCTCCTTGTCAGAATAATGCTGACTGTTAGCTATGGTAGGACAGGGTTGTTTATAATATCTACAGTAATTGCTTTCACTCCTAAAATATCCAAAACTCTACCAAATTTTTTCTTTCCAATTTAAGAGGACAAAGAATAATTACCTGTGCTGGAAGTCTCGCTGGGCTCTGTTTTTGGCTGCAAGTTGCTGCAGGAAATGGCCATGTAAATGGTGTTTGCAGCCAATGAGAGCATCTGTCCTGGCAGCTCTCCTAAGGTGGGAGAACATGGCTTTGAAAGCAAGTAAAAACTGAATATTTTGTGCATCTTTAAATAGGACAGTACAATCCTCACTGTAGTCAAATACTAAAACTGTCTCCTTTTGATTTGTTACCACTCATCCTCATAAGTATATAACTACTGCAACCTCATTTGAGTACTGGCTGCATCTGACACACCAGAAAGACAAAATTCATAAACATTTTGAGGATCAGTCTTTTCCATTGTTACAAGGAGCAAAGCAAGAAAAAGAGATTCTGATCAATATATCATTCACAAGCTGGTTTAATCGTTTCAGGAAATATTTATAACTTTAATAATTAACACTAATGTGATTATTAAGCAAAGAAAAGGAGTTTATATGAGCTGAAAAGAAAAAAAATAATGATCATCAGTAAACACTTTCTATGTTGCAACACATTGAATGGTTCTCCTTCCTTTTTGTTTCACCATATATGGTGTTTATTTGAGTCCATAAGGTTTTACCTTTTCCTGGAACAGGAGGTTTTTCCTGGGAGCCGACAATGAGGAGCGCCACCACCACCATGAATATTGGCACCCTCCACGAGCCGGTGAGAGACACTAAACAAGACAGAAAAATGTAAGTGGGGACATGGCTTCTTCCTCACAAATGGAAAAACCTGCTCCTTTATCTGTTGCAGACTGTCTAAGTCAGGATCTTGATAAGAATGGGTGACCTTTTAGCAGCTCTTTGCTTTATCATAGAAGGAAAACCATTTTAAAATGAAATGTATGTAAGCATCACAATAACGATGTGGTTTGCTTCGCTAGTACTTCTAGAGAGCTAGCACCACTTTTAATATTTCACACCTAAAGGTCAACATTACTTTTTTTAGCATCCCTTAAAAGTGAGCTATAAATAAAGCCTGACTTCCTCATCTTACTGGTGATTCTGCACGTGCTCAGCCCAGAGGACATGTGGGGACAAGACATTCTCTTCTGCCTCTTGCACTCAAGTAAAAAAAGTGAGATCAAACTTACACACCCACGTAAAAAAAAAAAAAGGAAGCCGTTTAGAGAAATGCACAAGAATATATGCCTAAACAGGTCCTGACTCACCAATGTAGAAGACTAGTGCAGCCCAAACAGGAAGAGCCAGAGCCCTCAGGTATCCCTCAGTTTGGGGACTCCACTTGAAACAGACGGCCAGCAAGTAGCCAAACACTACACTGCACACCTAAAGAGTAAGAGGAATACAGAATAATAAAACAATGGAGGCATTTTAAGGTTTCCTGTCCCATTTTTTGTGTATACTTTTAGGTTCTCTGTAAGTTTTTTGGTCATTTTTTTTTTTTGGTCAACCATTATTTTCATCAAAATGTATCATTCTAATGATTTATATGTGTTTAATTAATTTGCTTGTTTCAAAACAAGCTGTGGTTTAGAACTCTAAAGCAGAGACTATTTTTGCTCCTTCTCTTTCATTTTGCTGAATTTTAAACACTGACTCTACCTGAAGGCTGCAGGGCTTTTCCCCTGACCTGGATGAGTGGTTGGTGTCTCCCAAGTAATTTGATTGATAGCAAGCTATGTTACTTGGGTCAGATCTGTTGCTGAATAGGTCATTAGATCCTAGAGCGCCACTACAGTATATGGAAGTCAGAGCTCCCATAACTTGTTAGGCAACAAAACATATGACACCTAAATGAAGAGACAAGAGTTACACAGCTTTGGTTTTAGGGATGAATTAATTGGATTAATTGAATATTAAAAACTGTCAACTAATTTGTTGATCAGTTAATCATTAACTGGAATATAGACTCTAAAACATGCCTTTATTTGATCGAACAACTGGATTTAGGAAGTATACCAGAATTGTAAAAAAAAAAAAAAACTATATATATATAAATGTTTTACATTTAATATAAACCTTTTTTCATCCATCAATATCCTCAATCCAGCTCTCCTCAAATTGAAATGTTTTAGTTTTACATAGTTCTGTAAAAAAAAAACTTCTTTGAGGAACTTTTTGCCCTAATTAATTGATTAATCAAAAAAATAATCAACCAATTAATCAATTGTCAAAATGATCGTTAGTTGCAGCCCTAGTAGCTTTAATTTATGACTAAACAAAAGGAGGTGAATACTTTGTTCATATAGGTTTGTTCCTATGGAATATGAAATGGCTAGAACTGCTGTTAGAAGGGTGGGATTTAGGCATGGAGACAGTGGTGCGTGGGTCCTAGGCTGAGAGGTACTAAGCTGCATGTGCCGCCCAATCTGCTTGCAGCTTTAATTTTGTTGTTTTTTTTTTCTCTCTCACAGCTATATCACCTGCCTTAAACCTTAAAGGAATAGTACACCCAAAACATGATTAGCCTTCATTTTCTACTCACCCCCATGCTGAACAACACTCTGGAGTACTTTTTTGATATCTCAAATGCATCTGGAGATCTGGGAGGCTTCTTGCTGTCTGCTGACATTCAAATAATGGAGGTCTATGGCGCCCGAGACAGAAAGGTCCATAAAAGTCCATAAAAACGTGTCAATATTCCTCCATACTGCTCGTCCAATGTATTCCAAGTGGGTAGCATCCAGAATTTACTCGAAACGAAGTCATTTAGAATGTTTTTAGAGCATAAACAGTAGTGTATAGGATTTCCTGAAAGCGCGCGCCAGCGCGTTCAGGACGCTACGGAAGCCGGCAGACCAAACCAGATGAAAGTGCGCATTCAGCGTCTGCTCTTCCAATAATGCAAGCGTAGAAGAAGAAATGTGCTGTTTACCTGTGCAAAGAAAGAAACAACGAAAGAAAAATGTCTGAGGACTTCAGTGTTGAGGAAGAGCATGAGTTCTTTGCCGAGCTGAATGCGCTGGTTTGGTGTGCCGGCTTCCGTAGCGTCGTGAGCGCGCATGGGGGCGCTTTCAGGAAATCCTATACACTACTGTTTATGCTCTAAAAACATTCTAAATGACTTCGTTTCGAGTAAATTCTGGATGCTACCCACTCAGGACACTTGGAATACATTGGACGAGCAGTATGGAGGAATATTGACACGTTTTTTGTGGACCTTTCTGTCTCGGGCGCCATGGACCTCCATTATTTGAATGTCAGCAGACAGCAAGAAGCCTCCCAGATCTCCAGATGCATTTGAGATATCAAAAAAGTACTCCAGAGTGTTGTTCAGCATGGGGGTGAGTAGAAAATGAAGGCTAATCATGTTTTCGGTGTACTATTCCTTTAATACTGTTAAATGATTGGTCAACCTGTTTTGGGTCAGTCTTGAACAGCTGAAGTGAGACAAGCCCAATTCTGGTGTGTCTGTGAATCCACATATATAGAATTATGCTTTTTTTTTTTTCCTCTGATAAACAAAATCCTGATTTGAAAGCTTTAATTTGTTTTTACTCATTTTTTTTATTTTGTTTTCTGTGACGCTGAGATTATACTGATAATCCAAAAAATTTAGATTTAAAAAAAAACACACAACAGAAATCTGTAAGGGGGGGGAAATATCTCAAAAATAATATATTACTTGGTGTCAAAACAGCAGCTTTAGAATGAGAACATGCTGTATTTAAAAGCACATAGAAGTTGGATTTGTTTGTTGCAAAGCAGGGTTCATCCTCGAGGACTGCTTTGAAATAATAAGATGTTAATCAACCAGACACTGGAAATAAATGAATTTAGATCAGGCAACAACCAAATCAAATTGCAGGTTTTCTTGGAAAAAAAAATCACTGCTTTATTTAATAAACTGTATCACTAAGACATTAAAGATCATAATACATTTTTGATGATCAGTAAGTCTGGTTGATCTGAAGTTTATTTACAGTATCCTATAGGTGTTATTATACATGTAACAGGGCAGGGCTGCTTACAAGTCTTACCGGGTATACCATAAGTATTTCTGGGAATAGTTAGAGCCAGGGGCGGAGCTAGAAGGGGGGCCAGGGGTGGCCATTAACCACCCTTATGCAATTATTGGCCACCCCTGTGACCACCCCTATTTTTCCCTCTAATACAGACGGTGGCAGCAGTAAAACTCTCAAGTGGAATGTTCTAACTTATTTAACATTTTAATTTCTATATGTAAACAATTACCTG
Source organism: Cyprinodon tularosa (assembly GCF_016077235.1). NCBI lineage: Eukaryota > Metazoa > Chordata > Actinopteri > Cyprinodontiformes > Cyprinodontidae > Cyprinodon > Cyprinodon tularosa. The sequence continues at coordinate 574,046 of NW_024038998.1, read as the reverse complement.
CCAACAAAAACACTGTGGTTAACTATGCACATCAATATACTAACATTAAAGATAAATACAGAATTCATGCTTTTTTCAGAACTAGATCTCGTCTTATATGGGGTAAAGAGAAAATCTTCACTGAAATCAGAGATAAATAACTACTTTAATAAGTTACATGTACTAATGTAGATATTAGTACATGTAACTATAAATCATATGCAGAGGGATTTTTAATAAAAGTAGGTTAGTAATGACAATGAATAAGATGTTCACCCCAGAATTCAAAACTGAAAGGATTTTGTCCACTATACCTTTAATTTAGACAGCATGGATATTTAAATACGTGTCTATTTGTTAGCAAAGGCTGCAGGAAAGTAAAGTTTGTCTTTATTTAGAAAATATGGATGTTGTGATTGTTCATTTTCCTTGTGCAACAGTGTAGATCGACCCTGAGGTTCTGGCACCTATATCCACTATCAGCCACCCCTAACCCTTATTAAAATGTTCTTGCTACGCCTCTGGTTAGAGCCATGAGACCCAGCTGAGCTTGTTTACTCTGAATGACAACAACAGGCTTTTTGTTCAAACTGTGACAGGGAGGACTCTGCTCACCCACACAGCGTGGAAGCAGTCCAGCAGGACGCCGATGACCCAGCAGACGTGTCCGAGGATCACCTGCATACCGATGACACTCCAGAACAGGTAAAGGAAGTAAACCAGTGGCGCCCCGGCGCCGATCACCAGCAGCACCGTGAGCCTCTTCAGAACCAGCCTGCCCATCGCCTCCACCCCGTAGTTAACGCACCACACGGGGACCAGTAGGGTCCCCACGACGATGGGAGTCCCGGTGTCCTGCAGGCCGCTGAGCCATGAACGGCCCAGCCGAGCCAGGGAGTGCTTGAATGGGTGGAGGAAGGTGCCGCAGAGCACTGCCCACAGCAGCGGGCGGAGGAAGGCCTCTAGGATGAAGTAAACCAGCACCGCCGCCCCGCAGCAGATAGCCACGAAGATCATAGCACCGGTGTTGTAAAATGCCTGTTTGATGTTTTTGTCGAACTTCAGGGAGGACGGCTGGGTTAGGAGTTGGCTCATCATCCCGACGGCCGGTTGAACGCTCTCAGAGAAGGAAACGGAGAGAGGCCGCCCGGTGTGAGGGCTGCCCAGAGGAGAGACGGCGCTGGGCTCCGGCGGCGACTCCTCTTCATCTGCCATGTTACTGCTGCGGCTCCAGTGGACTGTCCAACGGCTCCGCCGCGTGACGAAGGACAACATATGACGTAGAAACAGCGACCGTGCCAATGGGGGCATGGGGAATGTAGTTCTTAACGGGAAAGAAACTATGGAGGCATATTTTCTCATTTTTATATAATAATCTTAAGCCTTGGTAGTTAATGTCATGTAGCAGAATATTTGGGACACATAAAAAATAATACACAAAAATTAAAACCCTTTTTATTTTTTATTGTCATTACACTGTCACAACTACAGAGCAACAAAATGCACTCTCTGTATTTAACCCATCACTTTGGGGAGGGCCATTGCGCGGATCCTGGTCGAGACGTTGGTCGTTTGGTGCATGGCGCGTGTTTTGAAGCTGCTCTGCTTGTGGAGAAATGTCCTGGGCCGTGAGTAGTGAGGAAACAGGAAGCGATTCTTGTGGGATGGAAGAGGGAAATAGTGACAATGAAGCTTGGAAGATAGCAACATCAAAAAATGAGAAAAAGCGGAAAAAACAGATCAGTTAAAGGGGAATCTAGTTCAGAACAATCCAGTGATGATCAATCCATACATTCCACAGCAAAACAAAATGAATTCAAAGTCATATTCAAAGTCGTTAATCAGGCAGACTCTTTTACAAATTGGAATCCGGTTCACTTAACAAAAACCATCAATAAACTTGTTGGAGAAGTCAGAGGTGCCAGAATTCTGTACAGTGGAGACCTGCTAATTAACTGCAGAGACAGCGCCCAGCAAGGCAAAGCAATACGAATCAACAAAATTGACGGGACAAGAGTTCAGTGCAGCCTAATGGAGAACAAAAAGATCAGCAGGGGAGTCATTGGAGGAGTTCCTTTAAAGATTTCTGAAAAAGAGATTCTGGAAAACATAAGCGGTGCAAAAGTAAAAGAAGGAAAACGGTTAAAAACAACAAGAAACGGAGAAAGATCTGACAGTTTATCTGTGCTAATTACATTCGAGGAAGAGCAATTACCAAGGAAAGTATTCATTGGTTACATCAGTTATAATGTCAAAATCTACAATCCTCCACCATTGAGATGTTTCAAATGCCAAAAATTCGGACACATTGCAGCAGTTTATAAAGGGAAACAGGTGTGGAAGGTGTGCAGGAGAACACCAATATGGTAAATGTGGAAAAGAAGCTAAAATAAAATGCTGTAATTGTGGTGGAGAACATACTGCTGCTTATCGCGGCTGTGAAGCAAGCAAAAGGTCTGAAGAAATAAAAAAAATGAAATTTGAGCTCGGAATAACCTATGCTGAAGCTGCAAAAAGGATCCCATCTCAGTTAGAAAAACCCAAACCTACAGTTCAACATACGGCAAATTTCAAACCTCTAGAGAAATCTCCAAAAATTGATGAAGACTCACTAATTGTTAAAAAGACAAATTTTGTTCTTTTCATGGTGGAAGTGATTAATTGTACTGCACAGACGACAAAAAAAAACAGAAAAAAATCAAAATAATAGTGAAGGCTGCAGAAAAATATCTGGACGTAAAAGATTTGAACTGGGAGATGGTTGGAAGCATGATGGGAGGACCGATGGGACCATCAGAAACTGGCAGAGTTACGATGACCTAGAGTAAATTAAAATTATACGGGCAAATGTAATTTAGTATTATGTGGGTTTAAGTTACACAGGTATTTTTATTTTTTTATTTTTTTTTTTTGGGGGGTGAATCGTTTCCTGTTTCCTTGCTTTACTCCATATCAGTTGGTGGCGGTAATGCACATTTCACAAGTTTGCCAACCGCCATAAAATCTCATAAGAAGAAGAAGAAGAAGGGCCATTGCGCGGTGCCCAGGTAGCAGTGTGGGGTTAAGCGTCTTGCTCAGAGAGCCAGAGTGTCAGTCCGTGGGAGTTTGAACTCAGAACCTCTAGACTCCAAGCACAATGCCCTAACCACATTCCCCACAAACTCCTCTGGGACTCATTCAACCCAGATGAGACATGTACTGTAGCCTACATAAAAAAATAAAAAGAGCAATATTCTGTATTCATATCAGTAAACGAAATACAACAACTAAATCGAACCAATATATAATGTAGCCTATACATACTTTGCTCTCAAAAATGCATATTTGTTTCCTACTGTAGATACACTTGCACAGCTTCTGCATAATTCTGCAGTTTGGATGCTGCAAACATCTTGCACTCCTATCCACAACATCCACTGGTTCTTCAAATTCTTCTGCCTCTTCGTGTAATCCCACGTGTAAGACTTTTTGTTCTGGAACTTAAGACTCTTTGTTCTGTATTTCTAAGCAGTTATGAAACCACCGACTTATAAGAACACTCCACCATGCATTAATGTTGCCTCCAGATACACATTATAGAATCTAATCCAGCCCTTTACCATCTGCTCTCCGCTGGAGCCAGTTATTTGAAATCCTGACTCAGCAGCTCAAAGTTTCTGCTAGCATATTTCCTCCCTCTTGTTCCTATGAACCTTTGCATAGTAGTGTTGCTTGGTCTTGTTTTTCACATTGTGGAATGCCTTTATGGCTACAAGACTTTAAAACATAAAAGAAAATATTTGTAGTAACTAGCGTTCCTCTCTGCTAAGTAGTCATGCAAGTAATATTTAATATTAATAAATAAAATTGCACATCTTGCTAAGGTAAAAATGATTTAGGCTACTACATATTTATTCTGATCAGTTATCAATCGGTTACGTCACAGCTGTGTTGTAGTGTTATGTCTGAGTGAAGATTTAAATCCTGTTTCTCCAAATTTCAATAATATTACTTTTATATTTTTATTCACTGTTCAGTAAAATAAACTATTAGTGACGAAATGACAAAAAAAAACAAAAACCAAAAAAACAAGTCCCCTTATTTTTCTTGCCACCAATCAGTAGGGGAGACCTGAGGCAATGTAACACTTTTGCATATGTATTTTTATACAGTAAACAGGCATCTGAGCGTCAATAGCCAAAACCATGTAAAGTTACATTTAAGTGGGTACATTTTACAAAAGCTCCTTCTTAAAGCAGTCAGATTGTTGCAACTGATCCTTGACATTTAAACCATGTAAGTTTGGGCTTTAACGCAAAAGAAAAAAACGTAATCACAATATATCAAAAACAAAGCTGAAATAAATAAAAAAATTACTTTCATTCACAGAAAACAGTAGTTGTCTTTATCAATAAATGCAGGGGCAACTCTAAAATCTGCTGCTTTTTCTCTGGAAACGAGTTCTCCTGTCTTCCCAGTTTCAGGACAACAGTAATTTGTCATTTTACCATCAGTGGCTGATGCTAATATTTACAGCCCCATTCTGATAGACTGATATAAATTACCTATTGTCTTTAAGCGCTTTTAAAAGTTTTCTTTATCCCTAAAATGTCTTTATCCTTCTCCATTCCCTGCGCCCCACATTTTCTGTAATGGGCCTCTGTTACTGGTCACATCACATCACAAGCATTAAAATAGTTGTTAACTCCAGAAACAGCTGATCAGGAATAAAGGTTTGATGCACCCTTTTAGCACTGTGCCCCTTTGCAACACATATACCTATTTTTTTTTGCGCTACTGAGAAAGAACAAACAAGGAGTAAAACAAGGGAGCTTGGTTTCAGTGAATAGGCTGTGGAGAAAGAGGACACATCATTCAAACAGAAAGGTTTGTATTTTCATTTTATACTTGAACATACTTCTCTGTACTTTAAAGGTTCCTTGTTGTAGTAACAGATTATTTTAGACCTTTTAACATTTTCAAAGATTTTTAATTCAGATTTAAAAGGTTAAAACAACATGAGTGAGAAACCAAGTTCTGTAAAATATTCCTTTGAATATTTTTTTTCCACCTCATAAATAAGCATTGGCCATAGCTGAGGAAGATATGTTGGCTCATATCCACATGAACACTGCAGGAAAGCTCTTTCATGTCATTTTTCTTTAGTCTTTGCTTTCCAGGAAATGTTCTCTCGAGTCGCCAGCCAACAGTGGGGTTCTGAAATGGCTCCCAGTTTATTCAGTGGTAAGTGTAAACACTGTCTTCCAAATCCAAAGATGCTGTCGTGAATGTTCAAAAAGACGGTTAAAACTCTGATTACATATCTGAAGTACATTTATCCTCTATAGCAGTTGTTTATTCATTTTTCAAGATGAGCAATCCTCATATACTGTCTAATGTTTACTATGTCTAAAATAGTCTTAATCTGTTCAAGGTGCATATGTCATTGTGGCAACCAGCTTATTTTTATTGCTACATGATCATCTCTTCACTCCCTCCTCTACAGTGTGATTGGCTGTGCTTATTTATGGCGTTCCCATGAGCAAATAAAAGGTAAGAGCGACGATGAGCAGTAAACAGATTGGAGAGTTGAAGGTCTGATAGGCTGTGGACGGCATAAAGATGTCTTCATACTTATAGATGCTGATCATGCGGTCACTGACTGGAGGACTGTCGATGTCATGTCTTGTGATGGAACCTGTTGGCGCAGTAGGAAGGTGTCATTCAGGATTTTATTTTTAAAGAGAAGCTGATATGTTCATACTCACCTTGAATAGCAGGTCCCCATGCGAACAGGTAATACCATGATAGATGTAAATCCACCAGCGTCTCCTCTCTTGGGACGTATAATGGTCGCTTGAAACGGCAGGTAACCCGGTTGTTCTCGAAGATTCCTTCTTCATCCCGAGCCGGGTTCCTCTTGATCTCCTTGGCCCACTGGCCGACATTGTAGAAATGGTGGATCCTCACACGTCCGTTATCATCGTGAACACACCCCATTACATCATCTCCTCCCTAAGACAAAAGGGATTATAGATGGAAGAAAAGATTTGGTTGTTGATCTGATGATACTGATGATGATGATGGTTTTAGCAGAATTTGTTCAATTCTGTTTGGTTTTTATACATGATGCCATTTCAACATAAATGTTATCCCAAGGCTCTTCACACAATAAAATGATCTAGTTAATACACAGACATAGGGAGTCAAATAATTCTTTTAGACTTAATGAAGGACTCTAGGCCCAAAGTCCAACGGAAAGATTGAAAAAGGAGACATTTAAAAACAAATAGACCTCCAAAGAGTTCAATCCAGTCTTATTAACAGATTCAAAGTACATAGATTTATATTATATCTTGTTAAAAAAAAAACACCTAAAAACTTTAACGATCTCTGCTGCATTAGCAATCACTTCTTCTGAACCAGTAAGTATCAACAGACACTTAATACCATGGTGTTTTTAACTTTACGATACCTCATATTGAGCATACATGTGGTGACAGTGGAGAGAAGAGATCTCAGTTAACCTCTGTGAGAACCTGGCTCAGGAAAAGCTACCATCTACACTATCAACAGCAGGTTCGAGAAGACAGAAAACAAAGAAGCCCAATTCTAACCATTTGGGTTTTTTTTTGCTGTTTTCCTATAAAACAAGACGAAACTGGGTGACATAAACTAAGGTAGAAGAATTAACAGTCCTGCATTAACACCTAGTTTAAGACACTCATGATTGAAAATAAAGTATGCGGTAAATTCCTTAACTGCAGCAAAGATTTAAATCTGTGTGTTTTAACCTTTTTCTAAATTAATTATGATGAACACATAAATTATTATGAGCAGTTTTAGTCTGTTTTGATTAAATTTCCCATCTAAAAAAATATTTACAGTTATGTACATGTCTGGTTAACTAATGTTTAGACTAAGCAACACTAAACATAAATGTTGTATTTCAGTACTTAAACCATTAAAATATAATAATTAAAAAAAGTAAAGGCTTGTAAACATTAGTCTGTGTGTAATGAGTCTTTATGATGTATTAAACGTATTAAGTGTTTGTTACTGAAATTATTCAATACTGCATTAATACTCTGATTTATTAATTGGGTCTTTACATTTTCTCTTAGTTGTAAACAGAGCAATTTTTGTGTACTTAGCCTGGTTAGCAAGTATGTGGCAGAAAATTAGGGAACGGTCTAGAATCCAATGAAGCTTGTTAATTCAAATGTACCATCAACACTTACACAGAAATAAGGAAAGTTTTTGGACTGCTGTCAAAGGTGTTGGCTAGTTTAAGGATTTCACTTATCCTTTTCTTTAAGAGCAACTTTGGTGTTTCTCCTGCAGCATCACCTGAAGGCTGGAGGATTCTGTGCACCTAATAGAATTTTCAACCATTTTCAATGCCTTTCAATGCCTTCTGACACTCAGATCTTTTCATATCCATCCATCTGTCCATCCATCCATCCATCCATCTTCTCCTGCTTAGTCCTTCTCAGGGTCACAGTGGGGCGGTGCTTTTCTCCGGCACTCTATGAGCGAGAGGCTGGGTCCACCCTGGACAGGTCACAGGTCTGTTGCAGGGCAACATAGAGACGCACAAAGACACACAACCATGTACACAAAAACACACCTAAGGAGAATTTAGAGAAACCAATTAACCTAAAAGTCATGTTTTTGGAATGTGGGAGGAAGCAGAGTATCTGGAGAGAACCCACACAGGCATAGGGAGAACATGCAAACTCCATGCAGAAAGACCCCGGGCCGGGAATCGAACCCAGAACCTTCTTGTTGCAAGGCGACAGTCCTCCCCGCTGTTGATATTTTAACAATCTTTTTTATTTTATTTTGTATAATAGTGTGCAATATGTTTATATAATGAAGTACCTGCTGTATCTAAATTGCATCTAGTGTACACAATCCCCAAAATAAGAAGCAAAAAACCCATTCTTGCTTGGAAGACCATGTGACTGATTAATCTTTTCTTTGCTTTAGATTCTATGCTTATTCTGCCTGCTTTGAACTTTTACAATTGCTGTTATTGTAATTTACATAAGCTATAGTGTTTGTTTTTCTTGTACAGAATTTGTCTTGTTGTAATCAAGTGTCAGATGGAAGTCCTAATAATTTACATAGCTTTTTCTAAACATGAGCAAGAAAGACAGTCTTAATGTTCCTGTAAAATTATTCTGTTTGTTGATGTAGGGCTTTAGTTTTCTGAATAATGTCTAAAATGTTTACATTACTAGCATTTAGATAACTGTCAATCTCTCACCAAACTTGTAAAAAAAATTATCAATGAAAGCTACCTTTTATAAAAGAATGATCAATATGTTTGTTTACAAACAGCAGACATGAATGTTGCACAGTTTCTTACCATTTTTTTGTCGGAGGAGAAACCCACAGCCACCCAGCCGTCTGTGTCCGCACTCATCTCAAACTCTACATCTGTGCCAATGCGACGATAGCTCAGAAAGTAGTCACATGACTCTGCATCGCATCCTGGTTTCCCATACCTGCACACAAATAGAGCATCAGTCAGTAAAGAGACACAATATAAAGCTGAAATAAAACAAAATATTACCGTAGAACATACGAGTTTAGACTTCTTAAGCCTTCAAATTTTATCATTTTACAATCTCAGGATTGCATTTTCTATTTGGATTTTATTTGCTTTTAGAACAGCATACTGTAGGTTATAGATATGAAGTGGAAGGAAAGTCATAAATGATGTTCAGTATTTTATACTAATAAAAACTTGAAAAGTCTGAAATGTATTTGTCAAGATTACTCTGATACCCCTATATAAATTCAAGTTAAACTAATTACCATCAGTAGTAAACTAACTCCAATCTATATTTCACCTGAGCATAATTTTATCTTTTAATAAAACAACTATTCTGTGCAGGGAAAAAATAGACAGGGCAACATCAGACTAATAGAGAAAATAGAGGTATGGTTCAGGTTTTAAAACAAGCCGTTAGAACCTTAAAAACACTTTAGACTGGGGTGCAGGTTCACCTCCCACCAACAAAACAACCCTTAAAAAAATAACCAGAGCTGCAATTGAATGCTTTATAATCAATGTTAAAATGGATCAGTCTAACTTAGACTTGAATCCACCAGAAAATATGACACAATGTTTTCACAGAAGCTCTTTATCCAGTAAGACTGACCTTGAGTTATTTCAAAAAACCCCAGTCTGTGGTGCAAAGCTGGAAGATTAATCAGAGGTTGTTTTACAAAGTGTTACTTTAGAAGGATACACTTTTTGGCACAACTTTTTAAGATTTTTGGTCAAAAGTGATGTAAAATGTTAACTCTTTTTCACATATTTGCACTGTAGCTTCACTCAACACAAATGTCAGAGGACCTGTAGAAAATGTAGCAGCACATCAGTTTAGAAACAGTGGATTTAGGGCTAAAGTTGTGTTTCTGACCTTATGCAGCCTTTGGTTACTCCGCAGTCGCTGACTTTGATCTTGGCAAAAGGATCGACTGGTGGGGCTGTGGGGAATGGATAACCTGCAAGATAGAAAAACAAAACACTATATAATACTATAGAGTAGGCTATATAAATGATCAAATAAATCAAATGGGGAGAGGCATTCTGTTGTGAGTGAGTGGTGGAGGGATGGACCAGCGGGGAGCTGGCCTAGGTGCTGAAAGGCCCTGTGCAGATGCAGAGATGGGTTCAAAGCAATGAAATACACATCGTCTGCACGCTTTAATTTTCTCTTTGCAGTCTCCAATATTTGTTCATACGTAACCAAGGTCCACATCTATTGGATTTGATTAAAGAGATCCAAATCCTTACCTTCATCAGACAAATATCTGGACTCCAGGAACTCGGAAGCGAATGTGCTGTACGAGTCCTTATGAGCCTCCTGATGGCCGGGCTCTCCGTGCTCCCCGTGGCCGGTCCGGAGTGCTCCTTCATCGGTGGGGCTCGGCGCGACTCCCCACCATCCGCTCCGGAGGAGCAGCATTGTCAGCTGCGCGAAGCTCCGCAACAAAACCATGGCTAATAATGAAGCACGGAGTGATTAACGAAGGCTATACTGAAAAGGGAATCAAAGCTGGTCTTCATTTCTCTACGATTCCATTGGATGGGTAAACATCCAAGGCAGCGTCACGGAAGCATCTCCGGATTCTGCTTTTCTCTGTACTCACAGATATGAGGGGATGCAACGTCGCACACTGTCGGATTGTAAGGCTAATTTTTATTTAAATTGGCCAGATTTGTAATCCGATTACTTAACAAATGCGTATAGCCCTAATCCACAGTGAACCTACACCCTGAGCCCCTCTGGTGGTATTCTTAATCTGTAATTTCTTTAGAATCAGTAAATGGTTTCGTCCTCTAATATATTTCAGCCAATAAGCTGCCGCTACGTAGTGGCATCGAGACAGATCAATTAGGGCCCAATTTTCTGAACAATGCAGTAAAAACCATATCTAAGCATTGCATCATTGTGGGTGGAACCAAGGTGATCATTTGTTTTCTAACTTCTTTTCATCTGGCAAATGAAATCAAATCAATATTTAAAAAAAGCCATCTTTCTCTTTAGTTTATCTCTACCAGCTCTTTATACACAGGCATAACTTTCTGAGGGAATGGTGGGGACATGTCCCCACACAGCAAATCCAACATGCTCAAAACAACACTTTCAGATTTGATTTTAACACCCTTAAAGTGTCTATATAGGTCCACACCAGCGAGTGTAAATTTGACTCTTTTTGGAGATTTGGCATTGTAACTCTTATTTAGTGTTAACTAATAAATATTTCTGAAGTTGATAATTTAACACTTAATTACACCAACTAGGTGTTAGAATTGGAATATTAACACTCTAATGGAATTTTTTCCTAACGACAATGATTTCAATACATAGACTTTGGCTCTCAACAATATGTGGCACAATTTTCTAAATTTGACTTTGCCGCTTTTGAAGGAGGATAATTATTGATATAGTTGAAAGGGAAAACATCCATCAATCAATCCACATTTCTCTGGATGGATGATTGAATGAAACTTAAAATGTGTACATACTAGGAAGGCATGATATATTGCTGTTGGCATCAGAATCAGCTGTTATTCATTCTTTTTTTTTCATACATTAATGTCTAACTATAGACTAAATATAAACATCAGTGTATTTTTGTTCTTTTGTGTTCTCAACAATAGGAAAACATTCGATAAATATATGTTTGATCTAATTTTTGGAAAATACAAACCCTATTGAAAGTGTTTGTGTCGAGTAACTGTAAGCCTTTCAGCCCCCACCCTTAGTGTGTCCCCACCAACTTTCATCACAGTTACACCCTTGTCTATATATAGAGAGAGAAACTCGCTGTTTTGCTTTTTCTTCTTTGTATTAAAGCTCAAGCTGAGTCAGATATGACTGCCAAGTGTTCATTCCAAAGCATGTTTTGTTCTAAACCCTACCCTGTAGATCAGGGGTGGGCAATTCCAGTTTCTATGGGCCTGTATCCTGCAACTTTTAGATGTTCCTCTGGTTCAACAGACCTGAATCAAGCAATTAGATAATAGAGAGGACTCTGGAGGAACTGACTACATTCTGAGGAGGTAACTCTGTCATCAACACCCTTGTTTATAGATGCTGGAGATCTGCCTCTTTTCCAGTGTGGTCCTGTTTCTCTGACCGTGACTGGCTGGATGTGCTCTCTTCGTCCTCTGGCATGGGAGCTGGCTCGGAGCTCGTCTGCCGGGCTGTGTGTTTCCTGGATGGGGCAGCCTTTTACAGCTGCTTTTTGTGTCTCTGCTTCTGTCTCCTTGAACCCCAGTCGGCCTCGGCAGATGGCCGCTCACACTGAGCCTGGTTCTGCTGGAGGTTTCTTCCTGTTAAAAGGGAGTTTTTCCTCTCCACTGTCGCTACAAGCATGCTTACTGTGAGGGATTGTATTTGAAACAATGAGTCAATGCAATCAACTGGTTTTCCTTAGATAGAAAACTTTGTATCAATTTGACTGTATGATCTGGTTGAACTGTAAAGTGCCTTGAGATCACATGTGTTGTGAATTTAGCACTATATAAATAAACTGAATTGAAAATTGAATTGAATTTAAATCAGGTGTGCTGGACCACAGATTAATCTAAATGTAGCAGGATACCGGCCCTCGGGAACTGTAATAGCCAACACCTGCCGTAGATCTTTGTATTAAGGGATAGCAAACATAAGTACCACCTCAGTCAGAAGTTTAGTGCAGCCTGTAACAGTTTTTTCTCCAGGATTTAGGATATTTAGTTACATGCCTTTACACTTCAATTCTGAACACATGCACAGTCTGTGACGAAAAAGCAGAGACAGAAAATCTTACCTATTTTATGGTGCTTCCCCGACCATGTTTATACTATAAAGAAGATAAAGGAAAGTGGTAACATTTGGTCTATTCTGCAGTTTCTGAGTAATAAAGTCAGAATACAAATGCATACTACAATTTTAATATGAGGAAAGATACTTTGAATCCACAAATAAGTTTACTTTACTTCAATTTCCATTTGAGTTGGTCTACAGCATAACATATAATAAAGATGCTGGTGTTAGCATGAACAAACATGAAAATATTTGAGGGTATTAATACTTTTTAATTTATAGAGCCTATCTATACCTTTGTTAAACCTGTAAGACAAAAAATCCATAATTTCTAAACTTCCTCCAGCTTTAAATGGGTCATCCTATAGACACTCTTAAGCTTATATTTAATTAAACCACATTTTGATTATGTTTTAGCTTCTTCTTCAGATGGAGTATTTCAATATTCTAGGGCTGCAACTAGCAATAATTTTGCAAATCAGTTAATCTCTTGATTAATACTCGGATAGCAAAAGGTACCTTAAAGAAGATTTTTTTTTTTTTTTTACCAAATTAAATCTGTTGAATCTAACACTTTTCCGCTGAGTAGTTCTCGATAGAGCCTATTAACGGACTAAAACCTTTTTTTTATCTTAAATGCAAAATATTTATATATTATTTTTCGATTTTGATATAATTACTGCTCTTCATGAGTTGTCCTGTCAGCTAAAGGCAGGTTTTAGAGTCTCTATAATCCAGCTAACAATTATGGGTTACTAAATTAGTTTATATTTATTTCAATAATCGATTAAACACGATTTATCTGATTAACTGTTTCAGCACAACAATATTCCACATCATGATTTGGGAATATCTGGTCACTCTGCTACATATATCTAGCTTTTTATCATATGGTCCAAAAATGTTAAGTCAAAAATATTTCAAAATGAAAAAAAAGAAAAAAGAAAAATAAATAAAAAGTTAAAAAAAATATATTAATTTTTTCTATTTAACTTTCACCACAAAATTTGAACATTCAAATTTTAATCAAAGTAGTTAGATTTTCTTCAGAAAAAGGGACGTTTAAACTGTTTTAGAGCCAAAACATTTAAATTATTAGCATATTTTCATCATTATAAAGTCTCCCAGTTTACATACTCATTTGTGCTCTACTGAATAGAAAAAATAGTATATTTTAGGCAATCGAATGGGATTACGATCCACATTTATTGGAAAACACCTGGAAACACACACAAAAAAAGGTAGCGATAACATAAGTGAAAACAGTGATTCAAAATTTGTTAATCTAAAAATTAAATGTAATAAACCCACAAAGTCTTACACTAAGTTTTTCGAAATATTCAGCGCAGCCTTAATTCCTTCAGGCATATAAATACTAGTGTTACTAGCAGTTGTGGTCGCATAAACAGCTCAGCCAGGATGAGTTGGAAAATGTCACAGCCCCTCTGACATTACTGCTTACCTTACCTACCTGGGCCTGTGAGATTCATTCAAGTTCCGTTGTGGTGTTAATCCTTGGTACAGTATAATCCACTTTTTTTTTCAACATTTCTATGAAGGATATTATGTCTCTTAACTTACTGATGCATTTTACCCAAGATATTTTTTTGATATATATATTTTTTTCATTTACTGCATACATTTTTTTTTTTTTTTATCTCACAAAGGATTGGTACTGTATTGGTCATATGAAAGCTGTATAATATTTTACTATCATTTTTTGCATGCCAGAAAATCTGTCCCTCTAACAGGTTTATGTAAATCTTTGAGAATTCAATGTTTCATTATCTGGAAATTTTAATGTATAAAAAAGGATCAAGGTAGCATTGCATTTATTTATGAACTGAAAGATTTCTAACTTATTTATTTCCACCTAACAGGCTGACTCCGTCTTCCTTGGTTGCAGTATCAAGTATGATCACTTGAGGGCAACGTTATTCTGTTGTTTAAACATTCTTCGTTCTATCAGGAGATTTAGTTAAATTACAGATGTTTTGCTTTATAAACTAAATTCTGAAGCGAACAAGAAAGATAGAGATGTTCCATTTGACATAATGGCTAGAATGAAATCAAAATATTAATACATTACAAATACATTCAACTCAGAGTTAAAGAAAATAACAGTTCTGTCTCTGAAACTAGATACACTACAGATTTTTATCATATGCTTAATTGTCCACTTTATGGGTTGTTACAGCAGAATATCGGACCTAAGTGGACCAACTATCCTCTGCATATCCTTGGCACATCCACTAAACTTAATGGTTCAATTCTAATTCATAACTATATGATTTTACAGTAGCAGAATGAGACATGAAACTGTTTATTTTTTTACTTTCAGCAAATAACTAAAACTATAAGGCTCAATAAAATTATACAGAATCAATACATTTATAAACCTTTGTTTTTGGTCAGTGTTTTTAGTTTAGTTTTATTTTTGGGGGGGTAAAAATTAGTAATCTTAAGAATTTAATAGAAGTGAAAGCTGTAGAAAATCATGACATAAAGATGGGAAGCTCTGGTGTTCATATATGGATCCTGCAGGTGATGCTGATGTTACACAGCGTGAATAAACGACCAAATGCATGGAGCTCTGACTACCTTAAATAATGAGATTGGCATCAAATCATTTTGTCTGGGAACAACTTTATGCAAATGTTTCTAAGAAAACTACACATGCCCACTTTTATATAGTAAAAAACAGAAAATGTGATATAACTTATAAAAAAACTTCAATTTTTAAAAAGCAGTGATTTTAACAAGTCTAATGAATGCAATGGTCAAGCTTTCTGTATTTTAATCTGATTTACTCCTTGTGTCAAAACACAGAGAAAAGGTTTAAAAGTATTTCTGAAAAAAATCCCACAAACCTTTGTTTTATTATTAAAGATAATGGAATGGATATCAGATTCCTTAAATGACAGTAAGATATCATTGTAGTTTAGAATAGAGCTGGAATCTTTGAATCAGACACTAACAAGTACACAGCAATTTTGGTTCCAGTTAATAATTTACTTTTTCTCATGCTGTCACATTGAAATCTAATTCTAAATATTTAACTTACACTTGACTTCTGCTTAAATTCAGCCTTTAACACAAATTATTTCAATAAATATATTTATATTCATAAATAAATTCTATTTTGGTTATCATATAAAGTCTTTATTTGTAAAAGAACCCAGACTGGGATTTGTTTCATACCAGCTTTCTGTTGGCTCTTAAAGTAGTAAAGAGTTTGCAGTTATATATTTTCTAACATTAGACACAATTTAATTCAGTTCCCATTGAAAGGGACAAGAAAATGAGCAAAAGAAAACTTCTTAATTGTGCAACTGGTAAAATGGTTTGTTTATGTAATGCCTGGGCTGCTCCATGAGAAGATGAGCCCCCCAGGTGGTGAGTCGCATTGCTTCTACCAACCCTACAGGAGCATATAAGCTGGCACAAATATATATGTTAATTCCTAAACAATTTCTCCACCAAACTAAAATAACTTTTATATAAAAGCAATTATTTATAGATAAGAGAACTCTTAATCCTTGTATGTGTTTTTTTATGTCTTTGAGCATAAATGCATTTTTCTTTCAGGTGAAGATACAACCCTAAGCATATATACACACATGCAACACAGTGACTTTTAACCTTCCTGCTTTCCGCACACTCTCCCTTGCACTGACACAAATCATCCTGATCAATCACCCCTCATGGTCTCGATCCGCCCAATTATCCTCTGTTTATCCTCCTATTATTTCTACGGCTACTCGACCCTCCCTCTCTGCGTACCAATTACCATTCCGTGTAGGGGGCAATGCTTGCTGGGTAATGAGGGTCTCTGGGCGTACCAATCTTAGCCTAATAGCCTTAAAGGGCCACTCATTAACCCAAACACACACCACACACATACACCTCTATACTCATATATCATAGCACAGGGAGAGAGATGGAGGGTCAGAAAGATGGAAGGAGTGAGAGGCTGAATGGAATCGGTAGTAAAGTAGAAAAGAATGAAAAATTAGAGGAAGAGTATGAGTGTATATGCCGTGGGGGTGTCTAAAAGGGGCGGTAAATGTCAGCAGTGTGTCTCCTGGGCCTGTGAGACGAGTCAGTGACAGCAGAACAATGGCTGCTGGGTCCATTCAGAAACTACTGCTGTGAGAACATGCATGGGTTTGACTTCTCTTCACATGGTAAGCTGCGACTGAAAACACACATAGCTGGTGCTTTCCATGGTTCTGAGCATGCACACACCAGGTAGGTCCAGGAAGTTGCTGGAGATCAGCAGGAGGGTGGATGGCTTAGTGTGAGCTGTCTGTCAATAGGAAACCCTGCAGGCTGAAGGTTTACAACTTTATTCCTTCAGTATATCCACTTATAAAACAGAGTGAAGGTCCAGAGCTGAATATTATTTTATCTAAATAAAGGAGCATACTAAAAATGTTTTTCATTTTTAACCTTAAAGGTATAGTGGATTTTTGAGAATTTTTGAAAAGACCCGCTCATGCACAACCCTTTACCTGCTACTAAGAGGAAACACCTATTAAACGCGTGCAAGAGCATGCATGCGCCCATTTCTCCTTGTGCGCACTCTGTTTAAAAGTTGCTGTTTGCATCGCTCATACAAGCTTACTTTCCAAAAGAAGATGTGCAATTTTTCCACTATGTCAGACTTACCACCGGTAAGTGAAAATGGGGACGAGCACGTAGGACGGCCTTATGTAAACATATCACCAGAATGATTGACAGGTAGGAGGACCACTTATTTTGATGATCCACCCAGAAAAAGAACATCCTCCACTATACCTTTAACATAGTTTTTTGTTAGTAGTTTTGGATATTTTCGATACACCTCTCAGCCCAGTTTATCACTGTGTGGAGAGGACTATAAATAAGGTTTTTTTTTTCTTTTTGCTCTGTAAATAAGCTTATTTGTTTGATAGATTAGTGGAACCTTTAAAAAATGTTTTTGTTGCCTCAAGGACCCATTTAGATTGTGTAAAGCATGAAAGCAAAAGATATCGACTGGCCAGACATGTCCGGATTTTTTTTTTTTCCACTTTAAATACCATTTTCGGTTTCTCTTTCAGGCAGCATTGCGATTACTAATCAACTTGGCCCTGCTTATACCACCAAGCAATTATCTCTGTGTCTCACAGTCATAAAGAAGCTCTGGGATACCCACCCACAAGGATTCATTTAGGACATGTCAGAAATCACTTTGCCTGCAGTAAGCACTATTGGCATGTTAACCTGCCAAGATCTCTCTCCTCTCCTGCCCGCTCACCTTTCCCTACCAATGAATGCTTATAACACTTTCAGAGTAATCCTCCGTATTTGTGAGATATAAGCATAAGCATCTTTGTCCTATTTGCACATGAGGTTTGGTTTGCGCTGTTTGACTGTAGAGATCTCAGTGTGTACCTAAGGCTGAAGGGGTCCGCTGTGCTGGTGAAATGTTTGCTTTAACGATAAGGAGGCGCAGATGAGGCATCGATCAACGCTCATTAAACATCTCTGACTGTGGTGACACACATTCATATTCAGGGACAAGCTCAGCTAACAAACATGGAAAAATGAATTTACAGCCTAAATTTCCAGCCTCTCTTACGTCAGTTCCCTCCTCAGTGAGTAACTCTTAGAGCTTATATTGACAGCTGACTTGAAATGCTTGTTGTCAGTAGAGATATCCATTAAGCTGCACCACTGCTCAATCTCTGTAAAGACACACTGACTGGTCGGGGCCTTAAGTAGTGATTATAATGTTGGGCAGTGGGAGCCTGGGGCCTTACTGTCATTAGTCTGGTTAATCAGAGCCTTGCTCCAGGTTAAGCTCTGCTGCCTCCAGAGACGAGCTGATGAGCTGAAAGCTTTGCCCAGCCTGCAGTCCTGGGTTGTGGGTTCCAGCAGCTCTCCGGTGGCCCCCAGTCTGCAGTAGCCAGTAATCTATAACTCTCCCCTGGAGTGAACGAGGAGGTTCAGGCTCCTGGACAACACGGGACACACTATGCATGGTAATGAGACGCATACCTGCTCAGACATCCACACTGAGAGAGTGTTAGCAGTCAGTGAGTTTTGAGTTTTTCAGTTTCAAGGATTTCCTAACGGTTTCAAGAACAATCAGCCAGCATTGTGTTTATGGTAATATGTTATTTAATGACTCTTGCACTTTTCCACAACTCATTGCATTACAGCCACACATTTTAGTGTATGTGATAAACCAAAAATAGAAAAGAAAGTTAAATAACATCCCAAAAAACTTAATTGATGCAAACGTTTTATAACCAGAAAAACAAAAATACAGGAATTATGTAGTTATGTTTGTACCAGCTTCCCATGTCTAATGACTGGCATTACTTCCTGGATACTACGTAAACATGATGCTCTGCTCCCTCCCTTCCCTGAAGATATCTGTGAACCTGCTCCTTGTGCAGCTGAGTGGTAAACATTACATTACATTCTACTATCAAGGACAATGGCTCCAGGAATTGTATTTCATGAAATTACGTTGCACACACTCACACAGGCATGCTCATAGATACAAACATACGCACCCCTCATACCACCTTCCCCTTTTCCCCTGCAAGATGTTGTGTTGTATCTGTGGTGCTTCTTGTGCTGGGGTTTGCAATATCAATATCAGACTGTATACTGCTAATTTTTATCCTTAGCAGGATTTGTATATAAAAAATACATTTTTTATTTGATTTTTCCTTTTCTTACCCATTTTGATCCTTTTCTCTTTTTTCTTAACCATAAGGGCAACACCTTTGACAGCAAGAAGGCCTACAACACTGTATTCCCCCATATATAATGTCTGTGTTTTGTCTTTTCTGTGTTTTTGTACTCTTATTTCCCTTTTAGTATTGATAAAGCATTTTTATATTGAATTGGTTGTCTTTCATGGCATACTGTGATTTCCAAGTGTTAGCACATATTCTGAAATGGACATGTGGGAACAAATGTAGTCTGTCTTTAGTAAGACTTCTCTAATATTGATATTTGTTCTAAAGCATTTCCCCGAAGCTCTGACTCAGTGTTTTAGGTTTCTTGCTGAAAGGTGAACTAAAGATTTTTAGAGCCTTGAACATTTTTTGTTTTGTTTTTCCATTTTTCTTTTTGCCAGGATTGCCCTGAATTTGGCTATAACCATCTTCCCATCAACTCTGGCAAGCATTTCTGTCCCTGGTTAAGAAAAGCATCTCTACAAAATAATGCTGCCACCATGATGCTATTGTATGAGTATAGTTTCATTAGGATGATGTTCAGTGTTGGTTTCCTGCTTTTCAATCTGAAAAGCAGGACTGTTCATTCTTTCACATACTTGTTTCCCCTTGCATGGCTTGTGGCAAGTTTTGGGATTTGTATACTTTTGTTGATTTATACCTCATGGCACCTTTTTATCTGCTCTGTCTGCAGAGTTCGCTAGTCTTCAAAATGCTGTTAGTTCACTAATGCTCTCTAACAAACCTATGATGCCTTAACAAAACAGCTGGATTTACATTGAGCAAAGCTAGAATAGAATAGAATAGAATAGAATAGAATAGAATAGAATAGAATAGAATAGAATAGAATAGAATAGAATAGAATAGAATAGAATAGAATAGAATAGAATAGAATAGAATAGAATAGAATAGAATTGAATTGAACACTCCACTGCAGTAATCTGCATTAGACTTTTACGTTAAAACCACAATAATATACTTTGTAGTATGTGACTTTTGGTTAAAAATGTGTAAAGAAATTAAGGGGTTTGAACACTTTTGCAAGGCCTCTATAAATGCTTATCTACCAGCTCAGCAGAACAGGTGCATAATAACAATATAAAGAAAAATGAATAAAATCCCACAGGACCTTAAGGGTCTGTGGGATAAATCTGTATGTGTAGGGGAAAGGGGTGGTGGTAGGGGGGGTTGTCAACCATCTCGACTTTTACATCCCCGTTTCCCCTGTGAGCTCATTAGCCCCAATCATAACCACTTCTCCGTGTTTGCTTAGCACACTCCATCCATCGACATTCCCTTACTTCCTCTAACAGAATCGGGCAAAGGCTCAACCTGTGCCACTGTTTAACATGGGGAATGCATGAGCTTTTAAAGGACGAAGAAGGTCAGAGGGCCCCAAGAGGGCCATGTTTCCCTAAGGAACCTTCAAAAGTGGGGTGAAAAGTAGCAAAATAAGTGGGTTATCAGATGATGAAGAGGATAACCAGGTTTTAGGTTGAACTCAAGTGTTTTGCTGCTTTTTGCGCTGTCTGACCCAGATGTGTAGTGAGGGCAGCAGCAGGAGAGACAAAGGAAAGGGGCTTCATTTAAAAAATGAGTGTATGCTGCAGAGACAGGATGGACCCCATGAGAGCAACAGAATGGGATGAGACAACAAAGACCCCTCATCATGGGTCTAGTGAATAGATCTGTCCATCTATGCCTTTTTATCTCCCTCCGCTTTCTCTTTTTCCCCACTCCTAATCAGCCTCTCATTGTGTCATTAGTTGATCCTGTAGTCTTAATCAGAAGCCTGGCACAGACATCGCTGCCATCCTCTGCCCTTCTCACACGCACACCGCAAAACACTAAATAAACACGTTTTAATGTGACACCAATCATGTCATCTCCTCAATACGCCCTCCTCCCCCTCTGCTTTCTGTAGTCCACAGCTCAAACAGAACACATGGGAGGCTTGGCTCGCCCGTCCATCAGGCGGCTTACATGCTGCCTGTCTAAAAATGAGTGTGTGAATGCGCGTGTGTGTGTGCACTTTCCCAAGGGAAGGGGGATAATTTTAACTCAGTAACCTGAATCACCTCCTATCCCAAACCTCTGCTGCATGAATACTGTACACACACATACAATGAGTCCCTCCTTTATGCATGTCAGTGAGTGTGTATTGATAATGGTCATTAGCATATTTATGATCATTGCCAGCCTCTTATTGTTTGCTCGCTCCATTAATCTTCATCTGCTGCCTGCCGACTGACAGCTCAATCTAACGGGCCATCACTGGGCAGCGGGCATACAGCCTCTCCAACACACGAGCACGCCAACCGAGGATGCAGAATTGTTCATGAAGAGTATCAGCCATCGCAGGCATTGTCTCACACACCTGCAGGTTGATACACACATCCAGGCAGACAGCATGATTGACATTCACCCCTGTGGGTGTAATCACAGGAGGTTATCCCAACCCAGCTGCGTGGGGCTCTGCCTTGCATCTACTGTGGACCTCTGAAGCGTCAGACCTGCAGGCAAGCGCTCCTCTTGGGCTGTATGTGGGAGATATTACCCTTTGATCAGAGTGCACCACATGCCACTATCCATAACTAGAAAGCTTTTAAATCTAAGGTTTTAACCACAAGAACTGCTCCCATAAAAGTACCTTCAAAATATAATTGATAGATCTCTGAGGTGAGCCACAACCTCTTTTCTCATCTTAATAGCGAGGTCTTTTATTTTACATAGGAAATATAACCAGAGCAATAAAGAATTATTGTTTAGCTTATTCCATGTTGTAAATTTAAATTTCAGGGAAATTTTTATTGCATGTAGCTATATAGTGCTGTGGTACTCGAAA
Organism: Cyprinodon tularosa; assembly: GCF_016077235.1. NCBI lineage: Eukaryota > Metazoa > Chordata > Actinopteri > Cyprinodontiformes > Cyprinodontidae > Cyprinodon > Cyprinodon tularosa. The sequence goes on along the minus strand of NW_024038998.1, from coordinate 552,189 downwards.
TCGTTCTTGGCCTTGAGACCATGTTTTTAGTTTCTTGGTCTGGTCTTGGTATCGGTACCATTTGTACCTTGTCTCGTCTCGATCTCAGACAGGGTGTTCTCAGGTTTTTTGAACAAGACTGGTCAAGAGCATTGCTAATAGACTTTATCCCTACCTTACTGATAAGAGTGAAAAAGATCCTCCCAAAAAAAGTTGTTAAAAAAAAATAAAAGTCATTGTTGGTGCAATGATTTCCCCCAGATGCAGCTGCATGCTGCCCACTAACAGTGTGACACTGACTGACACACCCACTGTGCGATCTTCCTGAGTGCAGAGGTGCAAGAGGACAGAAGGAAAACAGCTGAAAAAAAGGAATAGGTAAAACTAATGTTTAAGAAGGTTATCATAAGATCCATCTATCCATTTCCCATCATGATTATCCCAAGCAGGGTTGCGAGGGGTGCTGGTGCCTATCTCAACCTGTCTATTAGCGAGAGGCGGGGTACACCCTGGACAGGTCCATCGCAGGGTGTTAGCAAAACATACCTTACTGAAATGTCTGCTTTTCCACACAGCTTATTAAAATTAGCTCCATTTTTTCTTTCTGAAATGAAAGGTTTATTTTAACTCATCAGTTCAGTTTTGTTAACATGAACCTTTTCAAGAACTGAAACAAGTTTCTATGATTAGAAGTTTGCTGCTTTGAGAAAAACCTAGCAAAAATAGCTTTAAAGCAAACTTAAAAAAACAACAACTCGAATTATGGAGGTTATCTTGTGAGATCAAAGATCTTATTTACAAGAGGGATATGCATTAATAAACACAAACATCGGGGGACTTTTGGCCTAGTGAGGTAGAGCAGTGCGCTTGTGCTCTGAGAAGGTTGCAAGCACCCGGATCTATTCCCACAGCCTGAATCCTGGGTCCCTGAGCAAGACCCTAAACCACACACTGCTCCCCGGGAGCCGCACAATGGCAGCCCACTGCTCCCCAAGGAGATGGGTTGAATGCAGAGGTAAATTTCTCCAGGTAGGATCAATAAAGTTCAATTATTAAACAAAATTACATAGTGTTATTTTTTCTTTTGATGTATATATTGTCTTGCCTTATCTTGGTTGGTGAGGTCTTCACTATAAAACTGTATGTGGCTGATGGATACTTGAGGCCAAACATATTTTATCTCATCACTATAGTTCTGGGCTAAACCTTTATTTGAAGGCCCATGGGTTTTAAATTGAGCAGTAAGTTATACTGACAACGTGGAGAACTCCTGTGATGCTTTTCCGGTTGATTGAAAGGTTTCTTGCTCACTTACTGTTGCATTTGTCTTATAATCTACTTCTATATCTAATATTCCAGCATGACAGGATTGGACCTGTTTGACTCTTCAAATAATTTGAATTATAATATAGTAATCTTGATGTAGGCCTAGGTATTTATATGTATGTATGTATGTATGTATGTATGTATGGATGTATGGATGTATGGATGGATGGATGGATGGATGGATGGATGGATGGATGGATGGATGGACGGACGGACGGACGGACGGACGGACGGACGGACGGACGGACGGACGGATGGATGGACGGACGGACGGACGGACGGATGGATGGATGGACAGAAGGATGCATATTCAAAAACAGTTAAACAGTTAAAAACAGCACTTCTTTATGCTACAGTTTAAAGCATTATCTCAACTTTCTGCTGGTCATTAATTCTTTATTAAGGTCACCTCCTTACACTTGCAGGTCTCACCAGAACTCCATTAAATGTTGCCTCCTGGCCACCAGAAGCAAACATTTTTCCTGGAGGCAGTATACTTCTCCATTATGTGGATGGTTAATATAATGATGGTATGGGCTTGAGCATGATGAGAAGCGGAATGTTAATATGTGTCTTCAAAGCCGCCATGACTGACTGGATGGCGGCTGATTACTTAGCTGATTGGGAGTTGGAAGCAGGCCAAGTTCAGTGGGAGGTCTCTTCTCCCGGTGCCTCTCCCTCTCTCCTGTGCCTTCTAACCCTTTGCTCCCTCTCCTCCTTCTGCATCTTCCTGCTGCTTCAGGAAGAGCTGCCTGGGAGTCAGGATATTTAAGCAAATTAAGACTTAGGCCTAGCCAGGATATGAATTTAACATCAAAGATTAATCGGATATCAGAGCATAAACTATCTAAATTATAGATTGAAATCTTGCTGACGGATTATCCTGAATAGATTATATGGTTATTGATTAAGCTGAACAAGATGCAAGAAATAGTCAGCATTGGACGGCCTGTTTGGAATAGCTTAAAACATTGGAAAAGAGAATATCAATGCTGCAGATGATTGTATTTGTGTATTAATCAAAAACTGGAACCAAAAGCAGTAATTCATCATTAGACTTAATTAGACCTTTCATTGAGGTTTCAACAGTCAAGTTAGTTGAGGTATTAAGTTATCACAAAAAACTCAAGCTTAGCAAAACATAAAAAAAAAAAATAGTTTGCATTTCATCTGCTATAAGTGGAAACTTTTGGAAAATTACATTTTTAATCTGACACAATCTGATCACTTTATTCCCAGTGATGCTTATGTTTTTATTATTTTTATATGCTCTTTGTGGCAAAATGTGATTATAATCTGCAATATGATATATCTGCAAGCAGCATAACACCACAAGAAATGTTTCCTAAAAATGTAAGAGTAACAGGAAGTATCTTTATTTTCAATTTTAGTTGGCTGTTGTCACTTTTCCATTTATTTATCTGCATATTTAACATGGACAAGTAAATGAATTATTATCTGTTAAAAGCCAATGCTATGTATACAGCTTTCTATCAAAAATCTTTTTCCCCCTCTCTCTCGTTAGGCTTCCAGGATTAAGGTTAGTCTGTTTCATCCAACCTGCCGACTAGTAGACCACCATCAGTTGTTATATACACATGATTTTATCCTTTACTTATAATCGATAGCATAGTAAAAGCAGTGCTCTGATGCCATACATTATTATATTCATAATCTCTGCAATCCACAGCAGGCTGAGCCAGCCGAACATGCAAATATACATAATCATTATAATTATCAGTCAGAATTCTCGAGTAAATAAGCATAAATACTTATTATCTAAACTATGTCATCTATTACTTCAGAGGATTGATGTTAGATAATGAAAATGTAACATAAATTATAAGACAGAACTATGTAGCACTTATCTATGATCTAGTTGAGAAGAAAGGTGGAAATTCTTAACAGATGTCTTTATCCTTTATAGTAGTTAGCGCACAGAATAATAGTAAAAAGATTCTAGCAAATGAAATAATCAGCTTTTGTTTAGATTCCAGTTTAGGCATATTTCAGACAGTTTTTTGCAACTCTGTTTTATCATGACAAAGATGAGTGGGAAACAAATACTTCATAGAAAACAGTGATCTTATTTTATTTAATTTAATATCAGCAAAATAAGATAACTGTGTTTTCTGGGTGTCAAAAATCTTTGTTCTCTCCTTCACAATGCTTTAAGATGCGTCAAACCCCGATACAAAGGACTAGGGAAGTCATAATGTTTCCTGTTCCTACGCCATAAAGCTTTTTTTATAGAGTCTATCTATAACATTTGACTAGCAGAGATTATAGGCCTTTTATTGTGAACTCCCAGAGAGGCAGAAGTTACACGGAGCTTCAATAAATCATTTGTTTCCATTGCAATATCAGTTGGTGAGGCTGTTTGCCAACGTGAGTGAAGACTCATGTAGTGTTAACATTTATGGCGTGTATGCTAATATATGGGAGTATTTTATGGAAGCAGTAAAGGCTGAAATACATAATTCCCTAACCTGTATACTGTGTAAAAGTGCTTTAAAAGATGAGCTCTGAATACAGATGTACAGATGCTCAGTAAATAACCTATAGCTGTGGGAGAAAAGGACAAAATTATCTAGAGCTCAAAGGAAGGTTATTCTATAATATGTTATAATATAAAGGTTTTTTAGTGTTTGCAATGTTTTATTTTGGTGTATTTGTTTTGTTTGGGCTGTAGAGTAATAATATATTCTTAAAAGCATGCTTCACAAACAACTCCCCAGTTTTTTTTAGATCTTTTTTTTTATTTTTTTTATCTTGAATGCTTTTTCTCTCACTTTTCCTCCGAAATCTAAAACAATTATTTATGTAGGTATAAGTGTAGAGAAAGCATATTTCTGGAAATATAGTATGTTTCACATAAACAAACAACAATTTTAACTTAAGTAAAAGTAGCTAACTAAAATTTTCTGCTCATACATTAAGACAGTTTATATTACTTTTTGCTCTGATGTCTAAAAGTCAGTTTTTCTTTGTCCATATTCAGAAGCTTCATGAGAACCCAAAATTGATCTATTTCTTATCAAGTAACGTAATCAGAAGACAACAAAAATGACCCTTACCTTGTCACACCTTAAGTGTACAGCATGAAGAGGGGAGCGAATCTTTATTAGTGCACACATGAGACTACTATATTAAACAGAAGATGAACAGCAACACAACAAAGGTTAATGGAACTACATAAAAATGCATTGTGTCCTAAATTATACAGAGCAAAGATAATATACAGGTGCTGGTCATAAAATTAGAATATCATGAAAAAGTAGATTGATTTCAGTAATTCCATTTAAAAAGTGAAACTTGTATATTATATTCATACATTACATACAAACTCATATATTTCAGATGTTTATTTTGTTTAATTTTGATGATTACAAATGACAACAAATGAAAATCTCAAATTCATCATATCAGAAAATTAGAATATTACTGAAGACCAATAAAAACAAAGGATTTATAGAAATGTTGGCCAACTGAAAAGTATGAACATGAAAAGTATGAGCATGTACAGCACTCAGTATTTAGTTGGGCCTCCTTTGGCCTGTATTACTGCAGCAATGCGGCGTGGCATGGAGTCGATCAGTCTGTGGCACTGCTCAGGTGTTATGATAGCCCAGGTTGCTCTAATAGTGGCTTTTAGCTCTTCTGAATTGTTGGGTCTGGTGTATTGCATCTTCTTCTTCACAGTACCCCATAGATTTTCTATGGGGTTAAGGTCAGGAGAGTTTGCTGGCCAATTAAGAACAGGGATACCATGGTCCTTCAACCAGGTACTGGTAGCTTTGGCACTGTGTGCAGGTGCCAAGTCCTGTTGGAAAATGAAATCTGCATCTCCAAAAAGTTGGTCAGCTGCAGGAAGCATGAAGTGCTCTAAAACTTCCTGGTATGTGGCTGCGTTGACCCTGGACCTCAGAAAACACAATGGACCAACACCAGCAGATGACATGGCACCCCAAACCATCACTGACTGTGGAAACTTTACACTGGACTTCAAGCAACGTGGATGAAGTGCCTCTCTTCTTTTCCTCCAGACTCTGGGACCTTGATTTCCAAAGGAAATGCAAAATTTACTTTCATCAGAGAACATGACTTTGGACCACTCACCAGCAGTCCAGTCCTGTTTCTCTTTAGCCCAGGCAAGACGCTTCTGACGCTGTCTGTGGTTCAAGAGTGGCTTGACACAAGGAATGCGACAGCAGAAACCCATGTCTTTCATACGTCTGTGTGTGGTGGTTCTTGAAGCACTCACTCCAGCTGCAGTCCACTCTATGTGAATCTCCCCCACATTTTTGAATGGGTTTTGTTTCACAATCCTCTCCAGGGTGCGGTTATCTCTCTTGCTTGTACACTTTTTTCGACCACATCTTTTCCTTCCCTTCGCCTCTCTATTAATGTGCTTGGACACTGAGCTCTGTGAACAGCCAGCCTCTTTAGCGATGACCTTTTGTGTCTTGCCCTCCTTGTGCAAGGTGTCGATGGTCGTCTTTTGGACAACTGTCAAGTCAGCAGTCTTCCCCATGATTGTGTAGCCTATAGAACTAGACTGAAAGACCATTTAAAGGCTTTTGCAGGTGGTTTGAGTTAATTAGCTGATTAGAGTGTGGCACCAGGGGCCATCAATTTTGAACCTTTTCACAATATTCTAATTTTCTGATATGATGAATTTGAGATTTTCATTTGTTGTCATTTGTAATCATCAAAATTAAACAAAATAAACATCTGAAATATATGAGTTTGTATGTAATGTATGGATATAATATACAAGTTTCACTTTTTAAATGGAATTACTGAAATCAATCTACTTTTTCATGATATTCTAATTTTATGACCAGCACCTGTATTTGGAATGCTTGACTCCTTTTTTTTTTACCATATAAACAAAATCTCTCACCTAAATTTTAAATCTCTGCAGCCCCTCTGGGTTTTACATACATCTCTTGGCTTGGTTTGTTTAATTAATGCTATCCTTGCTCAGTGTATGTGTATAACTATGTTTTGGTAGCACTGCAGTTGGGACCATCTATTTCCCTTTTTTTCCCAATGGACTCACAGAATCTTGAAGAAAAAATGTCTGACTTTTAGTTTGTGACTTTTAAAAATGATCAGGACGACAATGTGCAATACACTAGTTAGTCCATCTCATAAATGGCCGAAGATTTTAGTTTGGATCAGATGCTGTTTAAAGCATTATTTGAAATGTCCAGTGAAGCTAAATTTAAACAATTTTATAGATTGACAATGCACCAATAGTCCAAAGTATTGCATAATAGCTGAGCCTTGTAAACAATAATCAGTAAGTCTAAAGCTGCACCCAGCAGCTATTTTAAAATAAAGAAATTCTGGAGTAAAGAAAAGAGATGATAGGAAATGTGGGGAAAGAGAATAACAAATCACCTAAATTAACTTTGCTTTTTTAACAACACAGTAAAACCAATGAAAAGTACTTATGTGATAAGTCTCAAATTGTAAAAGTCTAAAAGCAGAAGGACTCAACTTAAACAGTAAATAATACTTAAAGTAAAAACTTCTAAAAGTAATACTTGATGATCAGAACCGTATTTTAGCTTTGTTTTCAGAATTTAATGCAGGATTAAGTAAAAAAGGTTACCATATAATAAAAAAATAGTTATTTTGTTGATAAAAATATATAATAAGGAACAGGAAATAGCAAACTTTTAAGCTTGTTTCCCCCGACTATATAATTTTTTGTAACCCCCACCACTGATGCTACTAACGGTACATTTGTATCACATGCTTTTCTCTGCTTTCATTGCTCCTAGTCAATGACCTGGTTAGAGTGCAGGGGGAGTTCACGCTGATATATTAACACTTATGCTGCCTCTCTCATTATCTGCTTCATTTAGTCTATGATGAACTTACATTCACAAGGTGTGATTAAAAGTCAGGGTAAAAATATTCTGTACATGTTTAATGTTCTACTAACAAGGAGGTCAGCACCCAAACTGCCAACAAAAGAGATATACAACTATAACACACATACACACACATTCATATATATATAAATATATATATATATATATATATATATATATATATATATATATATATATATATATATATACCCCTACATACATCTCATCTCTTGCCTGAAAACCCAGACCTAAACTCTTCATAGTTATCTCCCTACCACACCTCGTTGGCAGCTGTGCAGAATTACAAAACCATCCCTGCGGTCTCATTAATTAATTAAACACCATGTGCCAGTGGCACCTGGGTGCTGGTTATCGCTGCCACTCAGACGCACCGTGATCTTAATAACCACCTCACCACAGGGCAGTAAGTGGGGTGGAGGGGCTGAAAAGATGGTCCACAACTTTAACCACATCTTTTCTCATAAGTTAAAGCAGGACAAATATGTGTTTTTGTTTAAAATGCCTTTTCTTTTGCATTGCATTGCCCAATCAGAGGCTTCAAAAGCTCCACACACACGGACACAGCAAGAGCACAAACATGTATGGACTTAAAATATTGGCCAATAAATATTATAAATTCTAACACTAGTTTACATCAAGATTACAGTTATTCTCTCCTGTTAACTGAATTACATCAGCATTTGTTATTCAAACAGTGATGTTGTCTTTCACTAAGCATTTTCATTGGTTCAGTGATTAAACTTGTGAAACTAAACAGATGCTTGATTTTATATATATATATATATATATATATATATATATATATATATATATATATATATATATATATATATAATGAAATAACATGGGGGTTATTCTATATCTTTCCCTCATTTAAGTTATGCATACCTATAAATATGCAAATAATGCCCCCCCCCCCCCCCCCCCCCCCCCCCCCCCCCCCCCCCCCCCCCCCCCCCCCCCCCCCACACTGCTTGCCTGCAGCTTTTGATATATATGTTCACCTGTTCTTCCTTAGGCCTCCTTATCTATAAACCACTGAAATCTATATATTCTCAAAAGCTTTTTCCTCCTATCTGTTTAAGTTTAGCACCTGGTCAATGTTGCCAAATTAATGGTTTTTAATTAGATGCTCAATGTCCCGTTTTAGCATCTTCCCTTTAAAGCATTTCAGAGTTGGATTTATATTCAGAAATATCTCAATGCTTTTATGCCAGTATAACATCATCACAATAATTTATTACAACATTCGCAATGAATTCATCTCCAATTTCTGTTTTACCCTCTTTTCTTAAAGCATAAGAACAAAAGAAAAAAAAGAAATAAGCAATGAAAAAAATCACTGACCAAGTGATTTTTTTGGCATTTGATTTACTTCCAAAATTGTCTTCTATTTAGCTCTATTAATCTCCCCGAAGCATCTTTCACAGCAGAAAGTTGTCATCATCATGTTTCGTAGTGGCTATGGGGCATTCAGGATCATATAAAGCGTTAATTCTTACACCACGCGCTGTGTTTTGCATCTAGAAAGTAAATTTTAGTCCTATTTAAACATATACTCCCTTAATGGCTTGTGGTAAAAAGAAACCTTCAGCTCTTAGATAAAGGCCAGATTTGTGGAATGCTTGCCCTTTAAGCAATATCTCCCCACCTGAGCTTTGGATCTTTGCAGCTCCTCCAGAGTTACAGCAGCTTTCTTGGCTGCTTTATTGATTAAAGATCTCTATACTGAATGTGGGTACACAAAGAGGGCTTAGTGGCTTGACAACAGGCCCTTACTCTTTCTTTTTTTACTAACAAGCTCAAGGTGCTATGGGAGGTTTGTAATGTTAGGTTATTGTTTTATTTATTTATTCATATATAGTGGTAGAGGGATGCAAACACCACACAAATACATAATTAACAAAAATCAATAAGTCCAGCAAACTCAAAAACTAGAATAGAAAACACAAAACTTGCACTAGCAAATGCAAAAATTAGACTAACACACAAAACAAAGGAGATATGATAAAATCACAGAGAATGGGGAGAAGCAAAGTGGAAAAACCTTGCAAACACAAAACTGGCTGCGAACATATAAATCACAAAATTCATGCAAAGGAAAAACACTACAACTAGCACAAGCAACTGCAAGTTAAGAAAAGTTGCAAACTAGCTCCTGATAACACTCCATGATACTCAACACTCATCAGCATAAATGACCAGACTGTAGACATTATTAATAATGTCCAAACATCATATTTGTTGAAAAAACAGGATGCCCACTCAGAGTTCATTTGGAGGGAAGAAGAAAAAAGGTAACCTTTCCTTTGTGTCATTTTAAACACTAAGGCTAAGTGCGAATTCTGCAAGTTGATAAGTATTCTTTACCAAAGTAGAAGTGTGTCAACACTCAAATTGATAAGTGTTGTCTGAAGATAGCTGGCGCTAAAGAAGGAGGTAGGGAAAGGAGCATAAATGCTTCCTATAATAGTTGTTTTAGCATGAAAACCTCCCATTGTTCCTCTGGCGCTTACAGTACGATTTATAAGGATTCAAATAATCCTTTGAATTACATGATGTATAGGCACAGCTGACCTCCAAGAATTTAACAAAAATACATGTTTCTTCTCTGTGTGACAATGCAAATGTACACACCTTTATATGTTTTGGTTTGTAAAATTCAGAGCTTCAGGCGTTATGTTTATATAACTTGTGTTTTTGATGTTCCCTTTTTTTGAAGCTGTAGTCCAAATTTGACCGGCATCATTTATATGCTTTTCCATCGCTTAATGTTGTCCAGAAGGCAAAAGGCTGCCTGGATTCAGCCCAGCAGTCCAGAGTTCCTTCCATACCCATGATAGGGTCCTTACTGTTGAACCAATGAAAGGTGAAGGAACATGAGCGAGGGGAGCACAATTTGATGTATTCAGAATTAGCTTTAATCTCTCTCTCTAAGGCTGTGTCCAAATGTCTGACCTGATCCCTCCACCGTATAGAGTGGAGACTATATAGTGGACTTTATAGGGTACTTAGTTAACCGACTATTCAGACAGATTGCCACTACTTCACGTCCCTCGTTGGTCATGTGACTGGCTCCTTGCATAATGACTGCTCCAAACCTGTTGTCTCTCACCCCCAAAATCAATCCCATGATGCTTTGAGAGGAGAGCAATTGCAAAACATTTGGGGATATACCTGCTCTCCTAGTGACCTAGTGGAAATTTTAAGTCCACCACTTCTTCATCCATTAGACATTCAGACACTCATATAAAATGGCGTAACTACTATATACATAGGGATGTAGCCTAAACGTCCCTGTAAGGCCTTTACTGAGGGCCTGGCCCTCCACAAATTTATGAATGTCTCCCACTAGTGGACTGGAGCACTTATGCTTTCTTATTATAGATTGCAGCTTTTGTTAACCTTTAGTTGTTTTTCCTACTAACCACAATTTTCCTTTGCATGTGCTTTGTGCATTTGTGCATTAGCACCTTCGTGTTTGCAGCAAGTTTTTACTTTGCATCTTTGTCCTTCACAGTACTTTTGTCTTTGCATGCATATTGTGAACTTGCCTACCTGTAATTCTAATTTTTATGTTTGCAGGACTTGAGTTTGCTGTGAATTCATGCATTTGCTGGGCGTTTGCACTCCTTGGCCTCCTTTTTCATTTATATTCATCCTATAATTAATAGTTCCAAACTATGTAATATTACTTCTTGTATTAATTAAAGAAATCATTCTAGATCTTGACATCCAATATTTAATTATCTGATTGCCAAATTGTATTGGTTCCACTGTTCTCAAACCAAATAGGGGTGTAAACATGGGATTTCTTTCTTTTTTTTTTTTCTTTCACAAACTATTGCTGAATAGTAAATCAGAAAACATTTCCCATATTAGCAATCAGCACCTGCAGGCTCATATAAATTAATTGATCTGAAATATTCCACATGGTGGAACTTGGTATTTATCTTAAATTAAACCATAGTCAGAAGTACTAATTGGACCAACAGGGACAATGCTATGGGACAATTAATACCCATAGCTGTGATAAGAAAGTGGAAACACTGTTGGTTTCTATGCCTTTCGGCTTTTGAAATTGACTGTGAAGAAATGCCTGAATCAATACAGTAGGAGGTAGGAGGACTGACAACCTAAAGCCAATGAGACCAACAAAAGGAAGACATTTTTTATTTACTGGACACTAAAGCTCATTGTGTTTGTTTGACAAAATAAACACAAGTAGAACACATTATCATTTGGTTAATTATTAAACTCACTATCATCCTGAAACATTTACATTCAATTGCATCTAGGGCTAATGAAGGCGTTTCAGATATTACATAGCCAACTCAAAGGCCCCTAATAAGTGACAAATACATCTCACTCGACTAGCCGACTTCAGCTATGGAAAGTTCAAGAAACTGGAGCAGCAGTTTTCCCCAAATCACATCAGGACAGGTGAGATATTTTTCAATATGCATAAGAATTTATAAAAATAGTATTGTGGCCATGCCAACGATTTATAAGAGGAAGTATTTCATTAATGATGACAATTTTAGAGGCAAAAGCTAGATAATGTAGATTTATTGTGATTAGAAGAGACATGTGCAACTTGTAAAACATGTAATTTTATGGAAAGCTTTCGTTGAGACTCAATCTGTTTGAGATTGATTAGGATACCTGATAGAATTTGTGAACCCATGGTTAGGATTGTTTCTTTTGGTGTTTATGTTGAACAAGGTATGTTATCCACTTTGGTGTAGGAGGTAAGAATATAAAGTATTTTTTAGAAATTCTTTTAACTACTAAAAAACATATTTATATATTTATTCCTTTTTGTAAGGTGGAGTTTGTTTAAATATTGTTTTCTGTTTTAAGATGAAAATATGACACAGAAAGCATGTCGCAGCTTCCTACAGCTGATTTTACCAATAACTTTACAAAATGTATAGGGGAGATTTAGGTTGCTTCTACAACATACTTAGCAAAGGGTCTGAATACTTATGACCATTTAATATTTCAGTTTTTTATTTTTTTGATAAATTTGCAAAGATTTCAACATTTCCGTTTTTTTCTGTCAAGATGTGGTGCTGAGTCTACATTGAGAAATAAAATGAACTTTTTTGATTCTATCAAACGACTGCAATGAAACAAAGACTCAAAAATTTTAAAGGGGTCTGAATAGTTTCCGTACCCACTATATATATATATATATATATATATATATATATATATATATATATATATATATATATATATAAATACATAACTCTAATTAACTGACATATTTAACATGCATTTTATTAAATTGTGGCACTGTTGTTCTACCCCATAGTATTATGCCATTAAGTAAATTTATAGTTCAAAGGTTTTACAATTTCTAGAGAAGAAATAGGACCCTTTTCTATTAATTTTTATTTATTAATTCAACAATTTTTCGCAATGTGAAAAAAAATTTGCAATGTACTTTGTTTTAATAATGACAATATATTAAAGGCATCTCAATTTTACTCTTCTTTTATTTGATTCCCTTTAAGAATAAGAATGATGCCCATTTAAACACAACAAAGACTCTGGAAGTGATAATGAAACAAAGAATGGAATCCTAAAGATAGGAGCTTTCATGTTTTGTTGAACCCCCAGTCATTAGCAAAGAAAATAATAAAACTTTCTAGCTGCTGTTTTCCTCTTGGAATGTTTTATTTACGGCATTAACAATGTATCTGCAGCATCCTGCTCGCCCACAAAATCCTTACACAAGTCTATTAGAGGCCAACAAACGCATCAACAAAAGAGGGACTCATAAGAGATGGGGGGGAAAACTATGTGTCTTCTTGTTTATTAAGAGTTCCAGAACGTCAATAGGAGCATTTCTATACAGTGGGAAGCCAGAGGAGGCCATCACGGAGACACAATGACCTTCTGCTATTCTCCCCATTGATAATGACCCAAGACCAGGCACACTGCCCATCAGACCTCTAATAAAGCCCAATGCTCCATCATTTTCTAATAACCCTTTAGGCAGCTACAGAAGGGGGAACAAAGGTTTGAACAGACAGGATGCAGCAGAAAACATCCACCATATCGATCTGAGTTTGTACGCTGCCTGATGGCATGCAGCGATGGCTGCGTTCCTCTTCTACATCACCGAAAAGACAAAAACAAAACATGGGGGGAAAAAAACACAAACAGGCCAAAACATTTTAAGCTAACAAATGATCCTCGTTGGAGACTCATTTCCCAGGCTCCTGGTTGCCACGTTGCAGCACCCTTTCCACAGTTTCAGATGTACAGACACAAAAAGATGGTATTTTTGCAGTAACAGGACAGGTAAACTAATGTCTCATTTTTTTAATTGGTACAGAGATTCCATCCTTTTCTCGCCTCTCAGCAACCTCTCATGGGAAAGGCTGATTAATTGCCCTCTAAGTACTAATAATACTCACTGAGCTCTGTTCACATATACACACACAGCCCTGTGCAAAAGTTTCAAGCAGCTCTATTTTGTTCCCCTTCCAGTAATCTTTCAAACTAGAGACTTTAAACTAGACTTTGGTTGTTTTTATTGCTAATTTTCTATCAAGTCATAGTCATGATACACGCTGTTCATTGAATTAAGTATCTTAACATTTGAATTTGAAGGGACTGAACAAAAAAAATGTCTGAAATTTTCAAAAAACACTGGACACTTATTTTTTTGTAAATAGTGTATAAACAAAAAAAAAGTTATGAACAGTAATTTACATCTGGCAGTTCTTCATTTTCACATTTCAAGGGTTTTCCTCCTCCCTTCCCATCACTCGCTCAGTCGGATTATATACCCATACAGCTGGTCTGAAAAGGCCTGAAGAGAGAACTTCTCCTCTACCCTCCTTCTCCCAGCTTCTCCCATGTCCCTGCGGAGGCGTGTTTCCTCAATGAGCCTTTTCATGGCCTTAGAAAAGGCCTCGGCCGTGGGCTCACAGAGGAAGCCCGTCTCCCCGTCTGCCACGCTCTCCAGGGGACCCCCGGAGTTCACTGCAATAACTGGACAGCTGCAGTACATGGCTTCTACAGGAACAATCCCAAAATGTTCTCTGCTGGGGGTGTAAAGCACCGCGCTGCACGTTTGCAGCAGCGCTACTTTCATTGAATCAGAGGGAGAGCGCATAAAGGTGACGCAGTCCTTTAAGTGGAGCTGCTCAGCCAGCTCATTTAGCTCTGTGTAATGCTGCACGTTCTCAGTAACGCGGTCATCGTAGCCGCCGGCGACCACCAGGTGAACTCCTGCTCTCTGGGCTGGTGTGAGGCTGCATCTCAGGACTGCCAGAGCCTCCAGAGCAAGACCTAAGTTCTTCTTCCTTTCATATCGGTTTAGAGACAGAAACAAGTGGGAAATTCCCTCAGGAAGCAGCCCCTGCAGGCCCTGGGTATCCGTGGACAACTGATCAAAGGTATGAGTGTTGAGGGATGGATAGAGGACATCTGTCTGGACTTGGTTTAGACTGTGGAAGGTCTCTCTGAAGATGCCTGCAGTGAACTGGCTGTTCACCAAAATCTGAAGAAAAAAATCAAATAAAATCAAGAAGAATCATATTCATATAACATATCTGCTGAAGTTCGCTTTGACCTTCAGCCTAAGGACTGACATCACTTTTAAGAGCTTAGACAAGTTCCTGAGTTTACACAACAACTCAACTATCAGCCTAAAACATCATCTTAAAATATACAAAATATGTCTCAAACTAACTTCTTTATTGAGATTTCACATGATAGACCAACGAAAAAACAAAAACACACTTAATCAAGAAGTGAAAGGAAAAATGATACACAAATTCCTTTTTAAGACATTTGTTTTCATCCCCCTCTACTTTGGTACCACTAAATAAACTTCAGTAAAAAAGAAGCAATTTGTTTCAGAAGTAAACTGTTCAGTAAATTGAGATTAACTATCAGGATAAATGCTGCTACGGTGAAGACCTTAGAGGTTCTTTTGAGAAACAGACAGCATTATGAAGACCAGGGCTCATGGCAGAGAGTTCAAGGAACAAAGTTGTGGAGAACTTCATGCCTGCAAAACTCTTTTCTACAGAGAGGTGTGGGAATCATTCAAAGAAGCAGCATGGTAACCCATGGTAACTCTGGATAAGCTCCAGAAATCTGGTGGGAGAATCTTCCCCAACTCTTGACTTTTAGACAAGTTGCAAGAAGAAAACCAAACAAAGTCCAGTTCTCAGACGTTTAGGAAACACAGTATACGTATGCAAGAAAGTGTTAAAAACATGAAAAATGCTTAGTTTGGTTGAAAAAGCTATTACTGCACATCACTTTAAAAACATTATCTAAAAGAGTAAAAGATGGTGGTGGCAGTATTAAGCTTCTAAGAGTTTATAAAAACATAGCTGGAGCTAGATACAGGTAATCCCTGGAGATATCATGTTTATAAGATTGTGACAGAGGTTGACCTTCCAACAAAACAACTTCCCAAAAACTTTAAATTTAAATTGTTAAAACAAAAAAATATGGCAAGTGTTGGGGTCCAGACCTTCATCTGATTGAGAACTTGTAAATACTTGAAAACTGTTGTTTAGAGATTCTCTCCATGCAATCTGACGAAATCATTTAAAGGAAGAACAAACAAACATTGCAGGTTTTTTGACATCCTGATATTTTGATATTACCAATAAAATCACTAAGAACAGCTGTATTTGCATGAATATTTTTTCAGAAAACAATCCGTTAACTTCTTTTTCAGTGCACAACTTTAAGATACTTTTAGTTGGTTTGCCACCCATAATCCAAACAGAGATATTTGTGATTGTAAAATAAAACAAGCGAACAAGATGTAGAGATATGAAACTTTATATATATATATATATATATATATATATATATATATATATATATATATATATATATATATATATATATATATATATATATATATATATATGAAACAAAATCAGATAACGGGGTTTTCACCAGGGTATTTTCTTTGAGTGTATCGACCTAAATTTCAGACAAAATGTCGCCCTACTATCTAAACACCATATGGTTGGTTTCAGGTTGAGCTTGCTAATCGTTACACTACTTTATTCTATAGTTAGGATCTTTGGAATATTGTCTGTTAAACCAGGAGTGTTGCCCAAGGTTTGGAAAAAACGATTTTGTTGAGTTGTATAATCTTAATTACCATATCAGCCATGCCAGTTGTCCGTTCTTCTAGCCAGTCGATGGGAGCTCTGTAGAGCTTCTTTAGGGCAGACTTCCTTTGGGTCAGTAGTTGGTCTGGAAAATGACAGTAGAATAGGACCTTTTTTCTGTGTCGGGACAAACGCAGCACAGGTATACACACCGATACCTAAGGACAACAAAATAAATAGATAAATATTCATCTGTTGTTTAAAAAAAACATAAATGTCTAATTATAGGAGAATAAGCTACAAGAATCTGAAGTAACACTGAAGATATAATAGTTTTTAACTATTGCAAAACTCCAAGTTAGTTATCAGTCACTAAAAGGATGGCTAAAAGGATTCCGATTATTAACTCACCTGATCACAGAAGATGACATCATACTCCAAACCACTGAGGAAGACCAGGTAGAAGGCTACATAGATCATCCGAAGATATGCACACAGAGCATGCAGGTAGCCAAACACGCTGGTGGGTAACCAGTCACCCACACACACCTTTAATAAAATGACATGTATATAACAATTTATGAGACAATCTTGGACATTCAGTGTCTAGAATTTAAATATTTACACAGTTTTTTTTGTCATGTGAGTCTACATACACTTGTTGCCATGGTGTCAGGCAGTTTTGGCTTCGATTTTACAATTTTAGTGACATTTTAAAATACATTAAAACTACTAATAATATCTCATCAAACATAATTTAGTTGTTTCAACAATATACTATCTGCTAAATTAAAGCCTGATAGGAGGGGATGGGTCAAACTACCTCCTAACTTTCAGACATGATCCATATGTTTTCAGGAAGGGTGAGGTCAAGCCAATTCTAGGTTATTTTTTAGTCTGCTTAATCCATTTAAGTCAGCTGTAATGAGGTTGGGGCATCATTATTAAATCGGAGCACCAACCTGCATCTCTCTTGATCTCAGGTAAAGCAGAAGAATCAGGAGGTAGCCTTCCCACTTGATCATTTTCCACTATGTGCAATAAAGAGTAGCCCTGGTAGCTTACGAACCCCACAGCATTATGCTGCCATTACGTCTAATGTCATGTCACACCTTGACAGCAAAAGCGAAATGTGCTTAATATGAGATTTATTTTTCCAGAATGTTAACCATGTAAAGTAAAAAACTACAAGACATAAAGAGTTCTTAAGTGGAAATGCATTTTCTTTGCACTTTGGCACTTAGTGGGTTTCTCTGATGACCATGTTAATAACTGATTAGTCATGATTAGACAGGTTGACCGTAATACCTTTACATTATGATCTGGGTTTTAACATACCACTGGAAGATCTGGATCCAGGGTCTCAGAGAAGCAGTGTTTTGGATCATAATGGGCCGTCCAGATCTGAACACTGCATCCTTGAGACTTCAAGGCGACAGCAGCATCAACCACCAGCCGCTCTGCACCTCCAATACCAAGATCCGGATGGAGAAACACCACCCGAGGCATCCTGTACATCATTTACAGAAGGACATATGTCTATGCATCACACTAAAATGATATTTTAAAGTAAACAGGAACAAAAAAGTCAGGGTGGCAACTTTTGTGTAATGTACAAATAATCTAAAAGAACCTGTAAAAACAAAATCATTTATGTATACAAACACCCGTTAGCTGCATATTTAAACAGTGTGTCATTTAAAAACCCCGCATGGTAGTTATTTTATAAGAAGTGAAAGCCAGAATACAGACAGAATGACGAAAAGCTTGTTTCAGAGAAAGTTGGGCTAAATTCTAACTGTCAATATGAGATGAAGCAGGAAACTATTTCTCCAACCTCAAAAATCTGTCTAGAGTTGTTAATATTGAAGAAAAAAACAAGCCACCTCCAATTAAGTATAAAATACAGCTATGTTTACCTCTCAGTTTCTCCACTACCTTCTTTAGGTTTGGAAACCATCGATTAAGTTCGCCTGATCACCACTATAATGAAACAGCAACGCTTGGCCGCCATTTTGGTTCTTATCCACTACTGTTTTGAATCCATTCGAGGTTCCGGTTTGACCCACAATGGCGTTAGTTTCCTTCACCGGACAATTAAGAGACACGTCTCTCTCACAGCAAAGGCGAACCAGAAGTTTGCCTTACAAAAAAATGGTTGCTTAATATCTGGCATTCTTTTTTTAATCAAGAAAATTTTTGTTTTTTTATTTTCCACCATAAATATGGAACATGAAACGATTTAAGAGAACGATTCAGTACTTCAATTTGTACTGGATGCATTCAGTGATTCAGGCATCTGCTCGGTCACCAGCTCTGGTCCTGAATTTAGCATCGTGTCCCTTTTAGACGAACGTCAGCTTATAGGCTTTCTTTTGAAGTTTTGACCAATATATCTACAGTCTACTATTTTCTGACGTGGACTTCAGGTTCTGGAGACGATCTGCCTTTAGACCCGCATCAGGAAACATAAAACAAAATGGTAAATTTCTCCTTTTCATCTGATCTTTCTGATGTGTTTTTGTTGGCTAACTAGCCTCTTTACATTCATTTAGTGCCAGTAACCGTTTTGTAGTTAACCAGTTAGCTGAGGACGTGGCCATTTCTCTGAGATTTATTTTCCATACTTTTTTTTTTATCACGAAAATAGTACTAAATCAAATCCTATAAATATATACGTATAGAATTATTCAACAACGACTGATGTTGAGAGCTATTTTATTATTTAACGCTTCGGCCTATACTTAAATGTAACCCGTTAATTTTTACACATGGATCTAAAATGCTATTATGATTGAAAGGGTAATGTGTCATCCAATGCATACAGCTGAGTTTAGATTTGTTTCTGTTATTGTATGTTAAAACTAAACCCTGCTATCTCCCAATACTAGATCCCTAAATGTATCCCTATACCAACGTCTAGAATGATTCCCTGTTTTTCTAATCGTGCCATTTACAAATCAAGATAAGGATATAAATAAACTCATATTTACAGTTTTAATTCGCATATGATCTTTTTCTGTTATAGCGTTCAGCATTTGTGGTTGTATTGTTACCATCATATTTTTGTAAGCATTATTATAATTATTGCATTTGTTTGTCTATGAATGACTTTGAATTTTTCTGCATCTGTTTCTGTTTCTTTTATTCTCTGCTTTAGAAAAAAGCATGCAGTCCTATGCATAAATATGACATAAAAATGTTAAAGGGTTTGCATTTGTTTAGATTATGAGGCCGTAATTGGCATAATAAATGGATAGAAAGAGGATATATTTTACTTGAATAATGTTTTTTTTTTTTTTTTTTTTTTTTTTTTGTCAGCCTGGACCAGCAGCAAGTGCAACTAATGTTGGGGCATCGAGCCGTTCCCCCAGTAAAACAGTGGCTCCTCGGGCTGCAGGCTCAACAGTCAGACAAAGGTATGTAATCTATTTAGATTTTTGTAAAATGACGCAAATAATTGAAATTATTTGATTCTTAATTTCCCTTTCCTGTTTTGTGGTAACTATCATAAAGGGTTGGTGTAAGGTATAAATTTGAAGTGTAGTCATCCATTATTGTTAAACTCCGGGGTTTAAAAGATAAGATACAATGATAACAGGATTTTCACAGGGAACCAGATTAAATAGTTTTGTTTTTAGACTTTTTACATAAAAATTGGCTTAGGGTGATAATTTAGGCCGTTGGATAAATGCCGAAATAATGTGGTCCCTGCTCAAGGACAGGCATCCAAACAAAGGATCTGCTTCCAAAAATAATAATAATTGAACTTTATTGATCTCACGTTGGAGAAATTTACCTCTGCATTTAACCCATTCTCTTGGGGAGCAGTTGTAGAAAACGTAACTCATTTTTTTTCTCCAGCAATCCGCAAGCATGGCCAGACCCTGTTTCCAAGAAATGGCCTATGCTTAATAGCCAAGTCCTCCTATTTTTTGGTGGGGGTGAATTTTATTGTGTTTTTAAATATAGGATATGTAAAACAATAGCAATTGTGCATCCAAGTGGTAACTTATTTGGATGCACAATAAATCTGCATAACAGTACTCACTTGCATTGGTAAACTCTAACTTAATATCATTTAGCTGGATACAAGCGGCTGAAATGAGTTTTCTCCATAGTGTGTCTGTGCTCTCCCTTAGAGATAGGGTGAGGGGCTGAGTCATCGGGGCAGACTCAGAGTAGAGCCGCTGCTCCTCCACTTCGAGAGGAGCCAGTTGGCGTTGCTCGGGCATCTGATTAGGATGCCTCCTGAACGCCTCCCTGGTGAGGTGTTCCAGGCACATCCCACAGGGAGGAGGCCCAGGGGGAGACCTAGGACACCCTGGAGGGACTATGATTCTCAGCTGGCCTGGGAGCGCCTTGGGATTCCCCCCGAGGAGCTGGCCGAAGTGGCTGGGGAGAGGGACGTCTGGGGCTCCCTACTGAAGCTGCTATCCCTGCAACCCGACCTAGCATATGTGGAAGAAGATGGATGGATGGAATATCATTTAAACTAGGCCATGTGGTATTTGTTTGTACATGTGATAGTGATGTAGCACAGGATTGTCAGGTATTTAACTGTAGCAGACTGGTTGAAGGGGTAGGGGTAGAGCCTGACTGATATGTGAGCTTTTAAAAACAACATATTGGCCAATATTAAAAATAAACTGAACATGGACATACACAGGGTATGCACTGTCCAACAACAGTCCAACTCAAATTCTACTGGATGAATATGTTATTGGCATGAAAAAATTCATACCATAATATATCCAGTTATTATTCTATTCCAAACAGTTCAGGTGATAATAATAATATGCTTACTTATGTTAATTTTCTGCATATAATGTCTATACATAACAAATATTTAAGGCACTTTGCAGGACTTGGGGGTGAGCCCTTTGTATGCACATAGTAGTCTTATTTGGTCTATATAAATTCATTCCAGTACAGCCATATCTTGTTCCTTTCAAGTCCAGAGACATAAATTCATAATTGTTACACATTATATTACATCTTAGAGTTTGACCGATACAGGATTTTCTAAAGGCTGATCCAGATTGGCTGGTTAGGCTGCAAAGCAGGATCCAAAAACAAGATTTCATTGATGGAGCTCAGGTCATATGGTGAAAAACAATGTGGGTGGTTTATTTGAATAAAAAAATACATTGTTGCTGTTGGAGTGTATTCTGCTGTTCTTAGAAATATTAAACCTGATGATTTCTTATTGTGGAGAAGAAACAAAGACATTTTTGCTGTCAAATCTGGGTTTGTCACAAAACAGTGAGACATGCAGTCAGATGTCTAGATAGATGCATTTTTTTTTTTTTTTTGGACACGTATCTTTTCGCTTTAATTTTATCACCAAATATAAAATTAGGTGACTTAATTTTTTTGGAAGTATGAGTAGAAGTGTTTTTCCTTTTAGACATTCTTATTTATCATAAAACCAAAACTTGAAATAAGCTCTTACTTCAGGTTGTACCTATTTCTAGTATTTCTTGTGGAAATAATCCTTATAGATCTTTTTTTCTTGTAGTTACTGTTAGAAAGTGGCAGGTTTCAAATAGTTTGTTGTGGTGTGCACCTCATCGATTAAGACGGATGAATGTTGTTGTGTGGACTTAATCAGAGTGTAATCATAAGGCTCACTGTGGCTTCTCTCTCATCATTACCCGTAACCACCAATCCTCTTCATTACCTCATTAACCTCTGTTTAATCTGTCCACAAACCAAGCAGCCATGAATCAGTCTGCTCCCTAGTTGTGTTAAGATTAAATTCTGATAGTGTTTAACATTTTTTCTGTTTACTGTAATGGTTTTTAAATGCCAATGAATGAGGCCGGAGTGTAATTCGTATCTGTATCATTTTGGTTCGGATCAGTTTTTCAGAGATATTGCTGTGTTCTCTGTTTAACACTGATTTAATTTCTGCTCTGAAAGTGTGTTTTGTGACCTTTATTTTCAGTTTTAGGTCATTTTAAGTTGTGATTTTTATTTATTTTTTTTTATATCCTCTATAGAAAAGCTACCAGCAGCGGAACACGCAGCGGTGGCAGGACCACAGGATCTGCTGGCACAGGCGGCATGTGGCGCTTCTACACTGAAGACTCGCCAGGCCTTAAAGTGTGAGTACCGCTAATGAAAAAACAAACGAAACAGCACCTGATATGAAAGTAATGTTTTTATGTTTAGTCTCTGACATTTCAGCATATTTCACTTAGAGGTGCTAATCTTCAGAATTTCCGACTCTTGAGACGTTAAATGGTAGGAAATTGAGCAGACGTGACTCTACGCTAAAACGAATGATGAGTTTGGGCTTCGGATCATCTGCATGCATACAGTTGTTTGTCGCATAGAGGATGCGAGGAAAACTCTGATCCTCAAAGTTACAGTCTGCTGAATCCCCAGCTCTGGTATTAGCACAGGCATCCTGTCTCCTGGTTATAAACAGTCGTGGCTGATCAATGGTGCCGTGGTTGTTATTGAGTACGTCTCTCCACCAGTCGAAGGAGGGCAGGCTCGCCATACAGTGGTGTATATTGAGTGTGTGTTTGTTCCTGCATTAGACGCCAGCCTCAAAGCTTCATTAAAGGATCCTCTATGAAAGGTCAACTCAATTACAGCCTTCTGACAGGGGAGAAGGAGGGGCGGCGCTGGAGAAGGTTGGCATGGCAATGCTGCTACTTAGCAATGTGCTCCTGCGCTCCACCCCTCCTTGCTCTCAGAGCCTCCTTCAGAGATGAGAGCCCCTCCTAGTTTCCAAATCTCATCAATAAAATCAGAGACGCTGGAAGTGATGAGATTTGTGTTAATCTGGTTTTTAATCAGTGTCTCATTGTTTTGACAGCGGCCCTGTTCCTGTGCTGGTGATGAGCCTTCTGTTTATTGCTTCAGTCTTCATGCTTCACATCTGGGGGAAGTACACCCGCTCTTAAGCCCCACCGGAAGACATCTGACCCTGCATCTCGGTTTCTTAACACGTTGGACCTGGACCAAACATCAAATGAACAAATTTCCTACTTCGTCATCACTACAACAGTCCGGATGGATTTTTGTTTCCCCATCAGTGCGTAATCTTAATCTGGATCAGACTATGGTAACCTGAATGCAACTCCTTGCTATCATGGTGTACTTTTACACATGGTGAGGTTAGTAGGATGAAGCATTGAGGACCCACTTAAAACCCCTGAAATCATCATCATCATCAGCAGCATATATACTTGCTCCGGCTGCATGGAGGATAGTTTTTGTTTTCAGCCCCCTATAAACATTTCTCCTCGTAGCCTGAACTGCATTTTTTTGTTAACAGCATTTGTACAAAATTTGATTGTAAAGTTGTACAATAAAAAAATACTTTAAAAAAGTCGGATTTGGTCATTTTAAAACATTTTAACATTTATAACAGATGATTGACAAGATTGAGAGTATATAACAGCCAATATTTAAAGAGCATAAAACAAGACATTTTAATATTGTTCAAACTAGGTTTAATCGTGATTAATCGATTATTGAAATAATCAACTATTTTAGTATACGATTAATCATTAACTGAAGTAAAGAGACTTTGAAGCATGCCTCTAGCTAACAAAAACCCATTTGGAGCGGTTATTATATCAAATGCATAGAAATTTTGCATTTAAGATAAAAAAATAAAATACTTTTCTCTGTCCATATGCTCTATCCAGAAATCCTCAAGTGGTAATATTTAAACATTTTAGTTTCACCTAGATTTATTTAGTAAAAAATCTTCTTTAGGGTGGTTGTATTAATCTTTAGTTTCAAAACAATGAAATATTTAATCAGGCAGAGGAGAGAAAGAAGAGAATAAGGACATGACAGCAGAAATAAATCCTTAAATTTCAGAAGAATGAAATTATCTCTGGAATCCCTGCAGAACACACTGGCCTATCAGAACATAAGTAGGAACAAAGTCTGCAGCTCCAATTACAGTTGTAGGGTGTATTTCTGTATTTTTAGAGCAGTTCTTTATAAACCTAACAAAGGGGAATTTCAAAGTTTCTGATCAGCGCTATGATAAACGACCGTCTGGGACTAATGGTTATTTCTAGAAAAAAGCCGTCAGTGTTATGAATAGATGTGATGCCTGCATTGCTTCTCATTCAAACAAGTAAGCTCAGCTTCTTTGAACAGTTATGACCAAAATACTTAGTATGAGGCTTTCTATAGTTATGCGTAAATTTCTCCTATTTTAACTCTGAAGCTTTAAAATCACCACAACAATGTTCCTGTGGAATTTTTGAGGACACCCTCAGTTACACCACTCAAGGCTTTCCACATGTTTAGGTTAGTTTGCTAACCTGTCTTCTAAGATAAAAATTAACTTCAAATATTGCAGTTGCATTTCTGTTTTTCCTTGTCATTTGGTTCAAACCCTTATAAGCATGCAGAGGGAATGTTTGGAGACAACTATTTTAGATTTCCTTAATTACATGATTTGTATACCTCATCAGATTACTTTTAAGAGTAAACCGCTGAGTGCCTTTTCTTTCTGAATTAGTTCTATGTTCACAAACAACTCCTATGGTCCTCTAGTTCGTTTGGATCTTTACGCTTTTAAAGCTACCTCTCCCTAGGTGGAACATAAATCATATTATCTCCTCTCTTTTGGTGATTTCTTCCTCTAGATCCAAGATTCCAATTGTTTAGGTCAAACAATTTCAGTCCAGATAAGGGGTCCCTTTACCAACCTCAACAACACCAAGTTGACTTCTGGATCCAACTTTTTGTAATTTGAGGTCGAGGTGATCCTTACACCTAGACATGTACAGATGAAGACCAGGCAGAAACCGCTTCCTTCGGCAACTTGGGCAGTGCTTCATATTTTGAAGAGGGACTTAGAAGGCTCCTTTTGTTTATTGAAACCTTGCTGAAAAATGCAGTAAAGGCTGATTCTAATGAATACTTCTACGCATTTCCCATTTAAACTTGAATTATCTGCCTTTTTTTTTTTTTTTACAGAGGAAAAAAAGTTCACCTTCTGGGCACGCATACCTCTGGTTCAGAGGTCACACTCTGCAGCCAGAGATGCCCAAGGGTCCATAAACGTTTTTTGACATCTGCTGTAATTGCAGTAAGTGCAATCTCCATACTGTCAGAAAATAAATTACCGTAAATGGGAGTGAACAAGCAGGTTAAGAAAATACTGTGGAATTCAAAAGTATGTTCTTTTTTTAATAGGCCAAATCATGGAGGCTGTGGGATTGCAGTGAGTTACAGGAAGTCCCTCCTTGTTCGATTTCCTGCTGCTTGTCTGTACAGTTGCCTTCATGGTGCTTTCTCTTTAAAGTGGAATTTCCCTTCTGCAAAAGGAACCTAAAACCTGTAAAACTAATATAACAGCCTTTTGGTAAAAATGTCAATTACTGAGTTAGGGGAGGAAATGTATGTTCTAACAGATAAAGGGAGTAAAGTTTTTTTGGTAGAATATCTGCTTTTTTCAAAATAAATCAAAATTATTTCAGTCCATAAGAAAACCCTCATCACAGGAATGAAGCTAAAGTATAAATTAAATCTTGAAGACTCTTATCCTCTTCACCTGAACCAACTGCGATGTCAACTCGTTCAGCTCCAGCCAATCAGCTCGGGGGCCTCACCTTCTCCAAAGCCAATCATCTTGTAAGATCCCCTTCATTTCTTGGGCCGGCCTGTCTCCTGCACGTAAGCGAAACTTCACCTACCTCCACCCCATCTCCTCCCTCATTCTCAGTCCCACTTATCCTCTGGTTTATTCCACCACCTTTTCTAGCTTACTAATTCAAGCAAATTCTGGTTCACTGCACCAAAGTCTTCTGCCGGGGCCCGAGCACCAATTAACTTATTTCGTATATGTCTTCATCTGCTTCTGTCTCCTTGAACCCCAGTTGGCCTCGGCAGATGGCTGGTTCTTCCTGTCATTGTCGCTACAGGCATGCTCAGTGCGAGGGATTGCAGAGAGTCATTAAGTCTTCGCAATCAGCTGTTTTTATTAGAAATGTATATTTTGAAGAACATGATTTTGTTACCTATATAAATACATTTAATATTCTCTCATTGCAACGTTTCTCTCTGAGGCTCTCTAGGTTCAATTTAATGACCACAGACTTTTTATTCTGACTTTTGCTGCCACGAAACCCTTTGGTTTGGTTGGAAAGGCATAACAGTCCTCCGACAGGATGCCTTGTAATTTGTATACAGTGCTAAGGTCAGCAGTGGATGCAATCAACCTGAACCCGTGCTTTTTTCTGCACCACTTGGACCAACCAGGAACATACACTTGGCTCCAGTTTGTAGAGTTTAGTTTGTTTTTCAACACCTACAACTTATAAATCCTTTATTAGAAGCTTTTTCTGCTTGCAGTGCCAGCCTCCACCTGTAGGTGGATCACAACGTCTCTGACTGCTAAGGAGCATCTTTTCCAAAAACACAGGAAACCAAAAAGTTTGTGTTTTCTCTTCATTCTACTCTGTGTCATGGCAGGTTTCCTGCATGGGAAAGACACTGGACCTGTATATACAGGTTTACAAATGACATCTCTGTCACTGATCCACTGGTGCGTTTACAACCACCTTGATCTAAACCTTCTAAAATTGTACAACAATACTCAATTGACTGCTGGTTCCTTTGACTCTCGCTTTCTTGTAACTGTACAGATGAAGACCCAGTAGAAACTGGACTTACTGAGGAAATAGAGGAAGTAAAACCCATAGCTGCTGTCATCTCAGTCATCTTCTCCAGTGCCGTCAATTAGTTTGTTTTCTGCACATCACACTTTGTATGGTTTGACTAATCTACAAAACAGAACAGGTCCAAAGTGCAACAAGCAATTAGGTCTGCAGAGCAGATCATCCTGCTGACCTTCCCCTCTATCCGCAACCCGTAGAGCCCTAGGGACAATAACAGAGCTGTGTCACCTCTACACATCCTAGTCAGAAAGTTTTGGCTTCAGATCGATGCTACAGATAGCTAATGCAGAGACGAACTGTTTCCTTCCTGTGGCTGTGTCTCTGATGAACACAATGAACCACACTCAGCCACTGTAAAGATGTAAAGATGATCTGCTACAATCTGCATTAATAAAACCTGCCTTATCTATTTTGTTAATCTAGAAAATAAATAAATAAAAAAAGGATTGGCTGCTCGTGCATGCATATTTATGTACTACTGCTATCCTTTCATTTGTCCTGTAATTTGTATCCCAGCTAAGCTTCTTTATCAACATACTGTGTTGTTTGTACAGTTGACAATACTGATGAAAAACTGAAATTGAAATAATTTCATTCTGCAGATTAACATTGCCATGAAAATTGATTCTAAATCTGGTACTCATTTACAAAACAAAAAGAAATACATTTCATCCTACAGACTTATTACAAGTTAATTACATGCCTTTAATTTTATTACAATTATTAAACACTGAGCCAACGTTTGTTTTTTTTCAAAGTTGTGTATTCAAAGTGAAAAAACAAATTTTTCATGTTCTGATCTGACCTTGTCCAATTAAACTTTTTTATTTCTCTAGGACCATAATACACCAAAAATGACCCATTACACACTAACCTACATGTGTTTATAATTGAACACATAAAAGTGCATTAAAATACCAACTTTTACTGAAATTAGATAATAGTAATAAATGAAAAATCAGCAGATTCACCTGGCTAATTAAAGGGTGTATTTGAAAAATAAAAATCAAAACCCTTAGGGTTCAAAAATTCCTAAAATCATTTTGGCAAAAAAAAAAAAAATTTAAAAATTATAGTTTTATCATATTGCAAAATATTGAATAATTCAGCTTATTCACCAACTGATTTTCAATTTTCTGAGTTTCAGCCTGGAGATTATGTTTCCCTATAAAGCATCAGTTTTCAATTTAATTTAGTTCACCATTAAAAATGACATTGATAAAGATATTTCATATATTCTAAATCTGCTTTAAAAAAACACGAGAACATAATCTTTGAGGTGTTTGTAAATCGAAAAAGAGGAAGAAAATATGTTGTGCAATAATATAGAAGCTGTTTTTATATCAAGAATACCATCTTGAACATTAAAACACTCAGATTTCACATGCTCTTCTGTATTGACAGCATCTATTGTGCACAATGCATACCAGTTCATTAGGCAGAGCTATGTGGTAATGGGTTAGACCCACATTTGCCTTCAGATTTGTTGTAATTCTACATAACGTTAGAGATTTGGGTCCAGTTTGACCATCATTCGGGTGCTGCAGCTTTATCATAGAACATCCACAATATGAATCTCCTATTCAACAACAGTTCAAAGGTTCTATAGTGGACTAAGATCAGGTGACTGTGGAGGCCACTGGGGTTCAGTGAACTTATATTTTCACATACCCTGCTGTTGGTTGTAAAGAAAGGTCAATTGAGCCGCTGTTGCCTTTCTATCATACAAGCCAGTGTAGTCAGTCTCCTTTGAAATCAGTGAGGCATTTCATCAACGTCTCTGCTGCTCTTAGAATATTTTAATCAGACCATTCTTATCTTTAAAATTATTTTATAATTATTGCAGTACCTAGACGAGTTCCTTTGGCACCAACAATCATGTCCCGTTAAAAGTGACCTAAAATTCTGCTACTTGCTTATCTGATGGTCTGCTCTGTCTTTAAGTGAGCTTCATAGCATCTGATTCCAAAAAACTTATTGAGTCACTGTCATGTGATCAGTTAGTTCACTAATGATGTTGAGAAATAAAGTTAGAAAAAAAAAATCAGTTTCTGGACTCTCTAGATTAATCATGTCATTTTAAAAAAGTGGTGTGTGAGGACTTTACTTTTTTTTTTTTTTTTTTTTTTTAACAAAAAAAGAGGACAGGAAGAGTCTGCAAAGGCATTCAGTAATTATAATGGATTGTCAGAGAGGACAGATGACCAGGACAGGGTGTGAGAGATCTGCCTACTTATGCAAAGCCGGAATTTGTAAATACTTTAAAAGTTGTTTTATATCCATCTTAAAATTGTCTGGTGGGTAAATCTGACTAAATTATGAAGTTAAGGTGTTTCCTGCTCTAATGAGTTTAAATGTATATTTTAAAAGCATGTTTTTTAGAGATAAGGCTGCAAACTTCTTGGTTGTTCATCCACATGCTGCCTTCGCTTGTCTTGTTTTGTCTTTCCTGAGGGGGGCGCTGCAGACCATTTTACCAACTGTCCTGACTCAGCAGATAGTAGCTACACTATAAAACTGTCATTACTTAAGGATGGCTATGAACACATGTGCAACGTAAAAACAATTATTTCTTAATTTTTATTGTTAAATATTGCACAGAATAAACAGTTTCTACATTCATACTAATCTATAGTGTTTATCTATTTAATCATTTTAATGTATTCTAACATTTAAGTGAAATTAGATTTATTCATTGTGCTAAGTAGAACTATCATGATTTATTTACCAGTCTTGCTGCTGTTGGGGTGTTTTGGCCAAACCAGGTTATTTGCCTTGCATATGAAACCACCAGCTGTTGTGTCTCTTGCTCCTGTGTTTTGTGTTTAACGTAGCATTGCCATCCCGTTCACTAATTCATCCTGTTGCTATGGCCCTGCTTTCCGAGCTGCTCCCTTCGTTCATGGCATCCCTTTTTTCCCTGGCTTTAACAAACACACACACTGAGATACGTTTACAGACTCGGTGGCCCAATTCACGGTGGCACAACACGGCAGTGGGCCAGAATAATTCAACAAAACAATTAAATATGAAGGAGCCACTGCAGAGCTGTCCCATGGCGATCAGGAGTCAAACAAGCTTAGGCAGTGTGTAGAGGGCTGTGGCCGTCCCCACTTATGCAACCTGTAGTTTTAAACTCCTTCTGACACCAGCAACTTATGGCTTTCTTCAGGGGTAACAGTTTCTTATAGTTACAACTAAAACCTTAAATTTCATTTGAAAAATTTGTAATGAAACAACACAAAGTAGTAAATATTTGTATGGATGGATGGATGGATGGATGGATGGATGGATGGATGGATGGATGGATGGATGGATGGATGGATGGATTATAGGAAGGGAACAAAGGAAGGATGTTGGTAAATGCAGTAGAACTGAAAAAAAAACAATCACATTTTTAACAGTTGGTACAGCGTTTTTCATCGAAACATTTCCATTTTTTTCAGCAAAAGCTTCTTAATTCAATTGAAACAACATAACAAGCCAGATGTTCAATTATGTCATCGGTCTCAGTCTGTAAGGATTTAAGGAATCATCAGCTATTACTGTTTGTCAATAACTTATTTTGATGTATAACAACATTGCATTTATTAAAGTCCAAAGAGATTATTTAATATCAGTTATGCACGAACAATCACATTCGACTTTATCAAATGTGTCAAACTAAAGGCCTAATCCAGCCCACTACTGTAATTTATCCATCCTTCAAGAGCCAAATATAAAACAGAAGACAAACAAAGATAAATGTTCATTTCAAGTGTACAAAGTTGAATAAACTGTAAAATAAATAGGAGAAAAGTTATAATGCAGGTATAATGTGATCTTTGTTGATTACCTCTGCCAAGGAGATAATGTTTTTAGAAGAGTATGTGTCTTTATACAGGATAACTTGAAAATTTAAGGACGGATTTTAAACAATTTCCCTTGTGCCAAGGACCAATCCATTAAATTTTGGTGACTATCGAGATCATATATATAGAGGATTTATTTTTTTGAAGACTCTCTACCATTGTGAGATAGGGATTTATGGAGGAAACAAGCAGTTCTCCACTTAACCAGAGGGTGGCAGCAGTGACTAATGAAAGCCTCAGGATCGGACTCAAAAAGTCTGGAGGTATTTTACTGCAGACAAGAAAAGGGACCATTATTTTTTGTTAGGAAGATCGATTGAAAAGTTAGGAACACATTTTAAGGATATCTTTAACCAGGGTGCCCCTCATACCAAAGAACATCCATCCATCCATCCATCCATCCATCCATCCATCCAATTTCCTCCGCTTATTCTGGGCCGGGTCATGGAGACAGCAGTCTAAGCAAAGATGCCCCGACTTCCTGATCCACACACACTTCCTCTAGCTGCTCTGTGGGGACCCCGAGGCGACACCAAGCCAGCTCAGAGACATAGTCCCTCCAGGGTGTCCTGGGCCTTCCACGAGGCCTCCTCCCAATGGGACATGCCTGGAACACTTCCCGAGGGTGGCAACAAGGAGATATCCAGAACAGATGCCTGAGCGACCTAAGCTGGCTCCTTTTGACGTGGAGGAGCATCTACTCTACTCCGAGCCCCTCCCGGGTAATTGAGCGCCTCACCTAATCTCCTTTCGGTCATTACCCAGATCTCATGACCATAGGTGAGGGTGGGAACGTAGATCGATCTGTAAATCGAGAACTTTACCCCCCGACTCAGCTCCCTCTTCAAAAGAGAGGGCCCCTTTTTAAGAGAGGGCCCACAACCCCGGTCTGCCAATCCAGGGGTACTGTCCCCGACCCCCACGCAATATTGCAGAGACATGTCAGCCAAGACAGTCCCACAACATCCAGAGACTTAAGGTACTCAGGACGAATCTCATCCAACCCCGGGGCCCTGCCACCCAGAAGCTTTCTAAATACCTCGGTGACTTCAGCCTGGCTGATGGACGAGTCCAGCTCTGAGTCCCCAGCCTCTGCCTCCTCCTCGGAAGGCATGGCGAGGGGATTGAGGTCATCCTCGAAGTACTCCTGTCACCACCCGACAACATCCCCACCCACACTGTAAGCAGTGTTGGTGAAGCCACACTTCCCCCTCCTGAGGCCGTGGACTGTTTGCCAGAACGCTCTCGAGGCTGATCGATAGTCCTCCTCCATGGCCTCTCCGAACTCCTCCCAGATCCTAAGTTTTTGCTTCTGCGACCGTACAAGCTACAGCACGCTTGGCCTGCCGATACCTCTCAGCTGACTCCGGAGTCCCACTAGCTAACAAGGCCAGGTAGGCCTCCTTCTTCATCTTGACGGCATCCCTTACTTTCGGGCCTCAGCAATGGGTTCAGGCACTTATGGACGCTCTTGTGTTCGAACATGGTGTTCGTTATGGACAAACTATGATTAGCACAGAAGTCCAATAAAAGAACACCGCTCGGGTTCAGATCGGGGAGGCCGTACCTACCGATCACCCCTGTCCAGGTCTTACTGTCGCTGCCCACGTGGGCATTGAAGTCCCCCAGTAGAACAATGGAGTCCACAGTTTGAGCACCATCTAGTACCCCTCCCAAGCATTCCAAGAAAGCCAGGTACTCCACCGCACCGATGTTGGGTTCATAGGCCGAGACAACGATGAGAGCCCTGTCCCCAAGCCGAAGGCGTAGGGACGCAACCCTCTCATTCACCGGGGTGAACTCCAACCTATGATGACTGAGATGGGGGGCAATGAGCAAGGCCACCCTAGCTCGCTGCCTCTCCCCGCAGGCGACGCCAGAGAAGTGGAGCGTCCAGCCTCTCTCCAGGAGATGGGACATGCGACGTTACCAAATTTGTGTAAATTTGGTAATGATCCAGATCATATGGGATTTTTAGCTATTGGTGTAAGTCACAATTCGGAGCAAAATGTTCTTCTTGACAGAGGTCTGCACTCTCTGAATGCTTTTCTAGTTCAATTATTAAATCAGGAGTTTTTATTTTTTACTGCTGCAACAGGCCATTTTAAAGACCTTATCATACTAAAATGACTTTGAAACTCCTGTCCTGCATGATTCCCTATGAATGTGTGCATGTTGAGGTGGCATTTCACTTGTGGAAACAAGAAGAGGAGTGAGAGACAGGAGGAGGAAGAGATAAAATTAGAAGACACTTTCTTTACAGAACAAAAACCTGTGCCCTGTGAGGAAACCGCATCATTTTAGAAAGGAAAATACTTGACATAGTAAGAGATAAACATTTGTGGCAGGTCCTATCTGACACATGGCAGTAAAATGTAGAAGAATCAGAGGCCCCCTGAGCGCCAGCAATGCCCTGTCTCTCTCATCAATGGCAACCTTATTATGAGCAGCAGGATGCTGAACGTTCCCTTTCAAAGGCCGAGCAGAACATCCTTTCTGCAGATGAGTGCAGATGCCCACTGTTGCATGCAGCTATGTCAAGTATGTGTGCAAACTGTTATCTTTTTTTAAACAGATCACCTGGTTGGTAAAGCATGGAATGGATGGACATGCGGCCAGAATTGATCCATGCTTGCTGACCGAGTCCTAAAGGGATGTCCAAAAACAGAAACCTGTCAGCAGATGAATTAAGTGAATTTTAATTTTTGACATCTCTATCAAGGTTATTTGCTTAAACATACAGGAGGGTGGCAGCCTCATGATGATGGGATGTTTTTTTTTATTAAAAAGATTGATATACTTCACAAAATAAAGTACAACATCATACTAAATTAGTTTTAAAGTTGCTTAAAGTAATAATCTTCATAGAGCACTGATCTATGCTGAAAAGGTTTGTGAAAGCGAGGTCGTCTAACAGTGATGGCCGACCGGGAGGACGTGTACATCAAGTGGTCCGCGAGTACATTGCAAGGGGTACAGGAAATTTTTTTATTTCCTAGGGAATAAAATAGGGTTGGGATCTGTTTTTGTTTGTGAGGACCGTATTGATAAATTAAATAAGCTTTTATCAACCAAAACGTACGTTTTTCTTATATGTTTGAGTTCATCTTCATCTTTGACACATAAAACCAAGCAGAGGAACAGTCAGTCTGACCATAATTTTTGTTCAGTATTTTTGTTCCCAATTCATCAAGTTAAAATGTGATTATAATGGAGTTACTAAGAGGAGCTCCAGTTATATAAATACAGATTTATATTATGATTTTATTTTGTATTTATTTCGATTCCTTTCTAACTTCCAGGCAACATATTTGTGTTGTTTTTATTTAATATGGAAAGCATAAAATGCCTAAGAGGCTCAAGTTAAAAAGATCAAGTAAAATTATCTTTATTATATGTTTATTATATATTCTATAATGTCACGTTTTTCCATGTGGACTGAGACTAGTTTGTCTACAATTTTCAGTTACATCAGTTCTGTCAGGAGGAATGTTACAGTGAAGTATTAAAAGAAATTTGTACAAGGCTCCTCAATGTTTAATCTAAGTCAGTTTAACAGGCAATTTTACAAAAATGCTAAAGAAATGCATGTAAACTTCAGAGAAGATTACATCATTTATTATTCAAAGAGAATTAAATTATTTATTATTCAACTTTGAACTCAAAGAGTGGATTTCAAGCTTTCTGTCAGCACGAAAGAAAGTGTCTGATTTGAGAAAAAAGGTAGTGTGTCTTTCCTTTTTCTGTGTATGTCTTCAGCGACAGTGGAGTGATATCAATGTGGCCATGCTAAAATTACACAACATTTTTTTATAAATATATATATATATCTAAAGTGTTCAGTTGCTTTGATCATAAGACCTGCACCCAGACAGTGAGTTATTATCCAGTGGGTGTCGCATCTCAGCCATCAGCAACTCAGTCCGATCCGCTGAGAGGTGAGAACTTGCTCACTATAAAGTAATCTGACTCCATCTACTGCTGTCCAGGCCACATGGTCACTGTCATATGAACTGGATGTGGGTCACCAAGGTCAGAGCCAAGTGAGAATTTGTTAATGTGTGTACAGCATGTGCTCGCTGGATGCTTCCTGATGGTTCTGGATAAGCATTCGCTGCCAGACAGAAATAGGAGAGTCTGTGCAAGTCTGCACCATTCAGTAATTCGTCTCTCACCCTGACCACCAAGA
Source organism: Cyprinodon tularosa (assembly GCF_016077235.1). Classification (NCBI taxonomy): domain Eukaryota; kingdom Metazoa; phylum Chordata; class Actinopteri; order Cyprinodontiformes; family Cyprinodontidae; genus Cyprinodon; species Cyprinodon tularosa. The sequence goes on along the minus strand of NW_024038998.1, from coordinate 517,161 downwards.
TTTAATTTGCTCCCCTTCTATCTGCTGTATGCAATGTGGTGAGGTAAAGATAAATTGCAATTAAATATTATATTTAGGTTATTATTCCAAGTTTACAAACATAAAAGAGAGCAGATGAAACTGCATGCCTTTATAATATAACTGATGAAATCATTGAAACTATACATTAAAAAAAACAGTGAAGGAAATAAAGAAATAAAAACGTGAACAAATGTGGATCCAAAAGATGTTGACACAGAGGCCCAATCATTGTTTTAAGAAGTGCATTTCTACAGCAGGAGGATCCTAGTAAAACTTAAAATTATGACTTTCTTATTAACAGTCTTTCATAAATACCAGATTTAATGAATATTTCAAATAGAAGGTTACTTTCAACAGATTGTTCCACCTGAGCTGAGAACCTCTACAGCTCCTCCCAAGCTACCCATTGGTTGCTCTGCAAATGATTTGGTTCTTACCATGGGAAAAGAAAACAGCTTAAATAATATGATATAATGTTAGATAATATTTCTTGCTTAAATAATTTGTTTGTTATTCTGTGTTTAACTTCAAATTATAATACTAATTTAAGGAATTGTGTCAAGTGAATTTATTTTGCATTTACAGTTAGTTTCTCTTGTCTACAGTACATTTTCATTCAGATTAACTGTTCTTATATTGTTTTTATACACTCCTTTTTTGGGGGTTTATTTGAATAATGACTCTATTTAATAGTTAGGTCATTATTCATGGGAGCTGGTTGCAATAGATTTTACTTAAGAGTGACCGAGTTACAAAGCTGCAATTGCAAGCCACACCTTTCCAGATTTTTATGATAAAAAAAATGTAATTATAGCAATTTATGTTCAATTCTAAACTAAGCATCATGTTGTGTGTGCCTATGACAAAACATCGCAATTTAATACATTGAATTTTAATGTTGTGATGTCAAAAATGTGAAAAGGCTAAAGGAAGAAACACAAAAAGGATGTTCAGATTCATATAAAAAGATTGTCTAAAAATAGAAAGACGACAAAAATTGAAAAGGGGAACTTGAGATCACTTTATGATACAGCCTCAACTGCCAAAGTTAAAAGCATTAAGAAAAAGGAGTAAATTACACAGATACGTAAAAGAAAAAGAGGTAGAAAAAAGAACAAACAGGCATAAAACAAAGAGGAAGGCAGCATTTTAGCCTTGAGAGTGTGTCATGAATAACTGCAGGAAGATGGAAACAAGCAGAGACAGTCAACGGTGGGAGAAAACCAGAAGAAAATTAGCAGGTCTGTTGTGATGCATGAAAGGATTTTAAAAGGATGGAACAATGTGGAGGCTCAGCTCAACACACAGATGAGAGCTGAAGGAAACTTTAAAGGAGCAGAGGAGGAAAGGCATGTCTTTGTGATGAGAAGACAACAGGCAGACAGAAACCAGCTTCTTTTGTATATTATTTTATAAGTTGTTTGCCAATCTGCTCTGTAGCGTATCAAACTGATTGAATTGCATTGGGTTGTTATGTATGAATGAAGTTATGGGGAGGGGGTGGGGTGAATCCCAACTCCCAGTATAAACTTATCCCGCTGTCGTTTTTACACACTTCCTGTCCTATCAGGCTGCGTCAGGCCTGGTGATGCCCCGTGTGACTGCTGCAGGAACTCAGGCTACACCAGCTGGGTTGTGATGTAATGAACATGTGTCCAGTCCTCCTTAGAGAGCCTGCCCCTCTCATTCAACATGTCAGACCACCGGGGACAGCGTGGTCACTCATTTGAGAAGAGGTTGAACCTACCAAGCTGAGGATCTCCGGTGTCAGCCTTGTGCTGTCTAATATTAATGACCCCTGGCCTGGGAGTGAGTGTGTTAGCGAGTTGTTTATGAGTGGTGTATTTTTAGTTGATTTTCCACTCCTTGTGCAGCGCTGCAAGCCAGGGAATGAGGAGAGAGGTGAGGTGGGGGGGAGTAAGGGCGACAGTGAATCTAGGGTTTACCTGCCTCTTGTATAACAATACTTATCCTGGGTTATTCAGATAATTGTCAATCCCACCCCAGGGTAGGAGCCTAAAAACAATACTTATCTTTACCATAGGGGAAAACCGGCGTTATGTGTCTGAGCCAAAACTTGTACCAGGCGTATGTAAATATGAAATACTGCACTTCTAAATGTGAGCCTTGTGTGCATACCAAAGGTGCAGGGATCAGAAGTATTTATAGTGTGTCTGTCTCTGATTCACAGAAACAGACTTGTAGGCTGCAGAATGTGTTCCTTAATGGTTTGTAAATACTGATCTTTTGTTGAATGAAGATATGAATGGCAGAGTTATCAATACTGAAAATCTTCACATATAATAGGAGATGGTTTAAGTTCCATGTCTTTCAGATACTCATCTGAAGTAATTAAGGACATGATCTATTCTGATTGCTGTGCATAAACATAAAAGCAAACAGATCAGCCTCCCAAAGGAAAGGTATTTATTTTACCTTGAACAGGAATTTATCATACATTTTCAGCATCTTAGAACAATAATTTGAATTTTTGTCAAAGATTGGTTGAATTTAGTTTATTTACTTTGACTGGCCTGTTTTAACACATCTACATGCTATGATCTAAACCATTCATTAAAATCTCTGACTCTTTAACCTACTTTCTGTTCATCTTCTAATTTTTAAAGTTCCCTCAGAGGATTTGGCCAACACCACAAGTTACCATTGATATTATGTGTTCAGTGATGAGTTTGTTTTCCACCACTTGGAGCATTTTGCCTAGAAGGAAAGGCAAATTCCTGTGTTTGATATTTCACAGGCTTCCATTCAGCATTGTCTTTCTACTTGCAGCTCTTCCACAAAGGCCAGATTTGTGGATGATCCAGCTAATAGTAGATTCTCCTTCCTCCAAATGATTTTTCCATGGATATTATAGGGTTCTTGGCTGCTTCTTTTATCAACACACTTCTTATCTGGCCTTATGCTCTTGATGTGCAGTTGCATTCTTATTTTTCACAATAGACTGATTGAATATTCTTACATTTAACTTACCCTCCACACCAAAATAATAAAACTGTTTAGTCTAAAAGAAATCCAGCTGACCTTTCAACATCTGCTTACCGGTAATTGTTTCTTTCAGATAAAGCAATGGAAAATTCTAGAGAATTTAGGAGAGAATGAAAATTGCAAAAGCATTGTTTATCCAAAACTGCTGAAAAGACTAGTAGAAGGCTACAAAGCAGCCAACAGCAACACTGAAGGATCAACAGGAATTTCCAAAAAGTACTGGCTGTGTTCAACATGTCACAACAATGTCCTATATTCTAAATATTTCTGGACTAAGGAATATGGCCTAAAAGTTAGGGCAAATCTGTTCAGTACAAAACACCAAAACAACAGATATCCATAAAAAAAAGACATGGTGCTGGCAGTATCATCCTCTGAGACTACTTTCCTTCAGGCAGACAAGATTTAGAAGAAGTTGCAAATAACTGTTGGTTTTACCCAAAATCTTATGGTATCAACTGGAATTTTACATCATCAAGAAAAGTCCAAATATTCATCTTGTGATGGTTTCGTGGTCGCTAACCCCACACACAACCAATTTTTACTTTAAGTTTTAACACACGGCATCATAAATATATTGGTTTATTTATTTTTAGTTTGACAATATATAAAGACATTAGTTTCAATTTTTAGTGCACACATTTGGTTAACTTTTGTATACCTTTTGAAACATAAAATTTGTATTCATAAACAACAACTGTATTTCAATCATCAGAACTCATGTTCCATGACTAAATGCTGAACCGCTGTGGCTTATGTTGATGACTTGTTTTCTGTGTTATCAATTGTATTTTGACTCAGCTAAAATCCTCTGTTTCCACGATCTGTTTCAGGACCTTTTCCTCCTCACAGCAGCTGCTGTCAGATTTTGGATTTGTATATTACAGCTGTGGGTACATTAAGTGAATTAGTTTATCAAACACTGCACCCCCCCTAGCAGTTGACCATGACAGACAGTTTTTATCCAACGTATCTCATGGTTTCATAACTGTTTGCATCCAACAAAGCTTGTTTCTGAGAGTTCATGAGCTTATAGGCCACTAACCCTTGTGAAAAGAAAGGATTTTTGTGTGAACCACTTGTAAACTGTGATGATATTGATAGGATTCCCACAAACTATGTCAGCAAATTCTTTTACATATTGCCTATCAGACAGCAGCTGTTGCCCTTAAGAGCACTCAGCAGATTATATAAACTACCATCTCCATGTTTTTGATGTGTGTTAGTTTGTTAGCCCATTGCCTCTTTTTTACCTATATAAATAGATCCCATGTTAGACTTTAAGCTGTTACATTCATCTGATCATTCTCTCACATCTGCCTACCTGATGTATCTCCCAGGAGGGAGTTCCCTCCTAATGCTCCAACAGTAATCAGGATAAGTACTTCAGGGCTTGCAGACATTTGAGCGCAGGCATGTCAAAGCAAATGGATCATATAATAGCCCCATCCTCAAGTCATAATTTACAGGTAGCTTCAGGGTGAGGTGTGGGTTTTTGTGGATCATCTGTCACAGAAAAATAAAAATTTTTAAAGCCCCATTCCCTCAAACAACAGCTTGGTTTTCAGAGCCTCAGCACCTGTATGTTTTTGTTTTTGCTCAGAAAAAAATTATACAAAATTTGAATTTCATAGTTTTACATGCAAAACAATCATATATCTTTCTTAATTATGACCACTGCAGCCCTGAACAGAATATAATGGTATAACAGAATATAATAGAAAAGAATACAGGTACATGAGACACAATACAGAGAACAAAATATACATAGAAAATATATATCCTTTAACACATATTATTATATAATATTCTATATTAAACATAATGAACGGAATATTGCATGGATCTAGAGTGGAAATACTGGCACATCTGAAAAGAAATCAGAGTATTGCACAAAAGTGAAATATTTTTTACCAGTTATTTCAGACAATGGAACGATTATTTCGCAGAGATAAAGTAATTTCTTTTTTTCTTTTTTTGCTGTGATTTAGTTGAAGGCCTAACAGTTTAGAAAAAAATCAAATTCAATGTTACAGAGAACATCAGATATGAAATAAAAAAGTTAGTTATTAAAGTATGTCTCTTTCATCAAATCATTGTGGCATAGAGGTTACCAGTCTGTTACACTATGTAGTTGTAATCGGAGCCCAGATTGCTTTAATGGCTACCTTCAGGTCATCTGCGTCGCTGGGTCTGTTTTTTCTCATCTTCCCCAAACAACAGAACATAAATATTCTTTAGGTTTCAGGTCAAGAGGGTTTGCTGCACAATCAAGAACAGGGACATTACGTAATTGAACCAGCTTTTGGTAACTTTGGCAGTGTGTGTGCCAAGTGCTGCTTGGAAATAAACTAAGCATCTCTGCCTATTACAGGGAGGCATGAAGTGAAGGATTTCATGCTAGGTGGCTGCATTGAATGTTATCTTCAGAAAATAGTGGATCAACACTAGTAGATGGCTTGGTATCCAAAACTATCCCTAACTTCGCATAGGTCTTTAAGAAACATGGATTCTGCGACTTGCTGCTCTTCTTCCAAACTCTGGGATCCTAATTTCCAGATGAAATACAGAATTTATTTTAATCTTAAAGTAGAGCCTTTGATAAATGGGCAACAGTCCATTTTCTTCTTAGCTCAGGAAAGACACTTCTGACATTATCTCTGATTTAGGAGCAGCTTTATTAGAGGAATGGGACATTTGTAGCCCTTGTGGAGTATTGATCTCTGTGTGAGGGCTCTGGATGTTCGCTCGACAATCCCCTAAAGGCTGTGTTCCTCCCTGTTGCACATTTTCCTACCACACTTCTTTCTTCCACTCAATTTTCTGTTAATATGCTTTGATACAGAACTGTGTGAACAACCAGCTTTTTAAGCTATCAACTTATGGGACTTTTTGACCCAGGGTGAAAGGCCATTTAAAGGATCACTCTATGTTTAATGATTGTGCAATGATTCCATATTTGAAGTTTATTTTCTGAGATGACACAGGAGGAACTATTGCACTTTTATACATAACTTCATTAGATTTACTTGTACATTGAGTTAACAATATTGACATTTTGACGTAACAATTTGACGTTTATATTGCAGGACACAAAATGAACCGTATGATTTATTGCATATTTGATAAAGAATCTGATGGCAGAGGGGATGAGCGGGTCTCTCATCACAGTCAGGATGGACAGAGCTTTTTCAGCTTGACTTATTACAGTGGTCATAAACATTCCTGTCATCCTCCTTGAAACTTCGCTTTCATCAATAACGAACAGAGTGGAAATTTCTGCTGCCAGGGCATATGAGTAAAGATAAAAAACGACTAAAGTCTCACAAGGAAAAGTAAAATAAGGAGATGTGTACATTTCAAACGTGGGAGTTTATGGGGTGGTCATTCTTGCACCAATGACATCCCCTCCCTCTGCCATAGCCTTAGCTAGATCTTAGATTTTAGATGGGAATGTAATGTAGTGCAATTCTATGCACGACAGTCTTGTCATTGTTAGGAGCAAGATAGAGGAATTCACATTCACAAAAGTAATAGAAAATGTGTTCAGGGAACAGCTGACTAATACGTTTTTAATTTCTAATCTTTCGCTTTGCTTTCTAATACCACTCTGGGACACTGCATATATGACCCACAGCACAAACTGCTACTTAATGTATATATATAATTGAATCCTTAGATATAACATTGAATCTGTGTAAAGTAGGAAAGCATTGCAGAGGTTAGATGAAGCTGCCTAATGCATCTACAGAGCAGCACTTCCTGTCATAGTGGACATCTACTGGAAGTGGCTATAAAATCATCATGGACTCCAGTCACCCAGTACATGACTTTTCACTCTCATGCCTTCTGGGAGGAGCTACAGGAGCCTCCAGATCAAGACAACTCAGTGTTGGAACAGCTTCTTCTCTGGACCTATCATACCACTGAACTCAGCCTCCTGACATGTAAACAAACAACGACGGATTGTAGCCTCATAGCACAACAATAGCAATGTTATATATTACTACAGTTGAATTCTATTCTATGCCATGTTATGCTATGGTCTTCTATTCTATTGTATTCTGTTCGATTTCTAGTCTAATTCCATTCAATTAGCAACCAATTTACAACACATACCATATCAAGGCACTTTACAGTCACCAGATCATACAGTCAAATTGATTCAAAGTTTTCTATCTAAGGAAAACCAGTTGATTGCATCGACTTATTGAGTTGAAGGCAATCCCTCACAATGCTTGTAGCGACAGTGGAGAGGAAAAACTCCCTTTTAACAGGAAGAAACCTCAAGGAGCACCGGACTCAGTGTGAGTGGCCATCTGCCGAGGCCAACTGGGGTTCAAGGAGACAGAAGCAGAGATACAAAAGGCAACTGTAAAAGGCGGCCCGGTCCAGGAAACACACAGCCAGGCAGATGAGCTACAAGCCAGCTCCCATGTCAGAAGATTAAAAGAGCACATCCAGCCAGTCACACTCGGAGAAAGCGGACTACACTGAAAACAGGCAGATCTCAAACATTTATATACAGAGGTGATGATGGCAGTAACACTGCTTATATTTCTCTCCAGGATGTTGTCACAGCCAAACAGGAAAAGACGAGGCGAAACTACCATGAGAAAAGGCAGAGATAGCATAACGTTAGAGAGTGAACTAACAGATACTGGGAGAATTGAGATAGAATGAAGCTGAAGGATGAAAAAATGAATCCAGTCAATTCTATAACAGAACAAGTTTATTTAGGAGTGTGACTCCACCAGTTGTAAATCATATAATTTTCAAAACTATTTGGACTTTTATTTCTGTGTTGACTGTTTGAAAAGTTCCAATAAAAACTGTAAGAAACCAGCAGCGTTCTGCCCAAGAGGATCTAAATAATGTTGTGGACTCATTCCTGCTCCCCGACTTGACCTGTTCTGGGATCCTGTTTGTCCCTAATTCTCAGTTGACTGCATGCATACATGGATGAAAGGGGAAACAAGTGAAAGAAGCAAAAAGATACAATTGACTAAGGGAGGAAAACAGCCAACATGCACATTTTCTCACATAGATTTGATATGGTGAATGGCTGATGAGCAGGGAGAAGACTGTAAATACGAATTAACATGGGAGTAGGAGCATATGTGTGTGTGTGTAAGTTGGCCAGGAGAGCTGGACTTTAACTGTTGCATTATATATAATTAAGAAGCTGCAAAACACCAGAAAACGCAGGAGCTTTTCTTGTTTAGCAGACAACCCCTTATTATTTCATGAGTCTCTTTCATATTGATGAATCTGTTGTGTGTTAGTGGTTTGTATTCAATAGAGAAACAACTTTGATTTAACTTTTGGTTACATGAACTAAACAATAACCTCTATAAGACTTCCAGTTGAAATCCTTAAAGAATCTGTGTAAGTGGTATAGCGCCATCTAGTTGCAAATATGCATATTGCAATTACCTTTTTTCTTTTAGTAGTTAAATATTTAAAATGTTTATAAAAGAAAACAATCTTCCCAACACTACAATGGAAAGCAATTACAAGAGAAATTTATTTTTTGGGGGTGAAAAAGTAAATGATCAAAATTAACATGCTCCTCCTGAGTAACAGGCTGCATTTTGGTCCAGAGGTTCAACTGTACACACTTGCACATTACTGTAACTCCTGTCACATGGTCTTATGAGAACTATACATAAAGTGCTTTGTTTACAAACAAACAGAGCAAAGTGTAAAGCAGAGAAATATAATATAAGACAACTAGGCCTGATCATTTAATCAGAAAACCTTTGCTGCAATCAAAGTGAGCTATTAGTGTAGAAATTAACAACATCATAGCATAGCTAGGGCTTTTGAGGTTGTTTATGGAAATCCAGTACAGAATCAAATTACTAGCAATGGTAGTTTAAAGGTCCCATATTATGCACAATCCACAATATAAATATTTGTCCTGCAGCCTGTACACAGTATGAGTTTCATTAATAAAAAAAATTTTATCATTGTCTTTCTCCACCTCTTAGCTGTTCCTCAAAATGTTCTGTTTAAAATCATTCTCCTTATGATGTCATTAGGGGAAATAAGCTTTCCATTTTCCTTTTTTGTGACTCTTCTGGTGCCAAAGCAAACTGAACAACAGTTTAACCGCAGTTGCTCCTCAGAAGTAACCAGCTCCCTCATTGGTCATTTTGTTAACAAAGTGTGACAGTCAACCAATGGGAGAGTTTAACTGCTTTCCATTGTGCTTTGGGACCAGAAGGGTCACAGAAAAGGTAAATGAAAAAAATAAATGCAATTTCAAAAAGGATTTGAAAATGCAAGTTAAAGAAGGAAATGCAAATGGAATAAGGAATAACCTTTTTAAATGTGTGATTAGGAAATGTGTCTATAGTTAGATTTATGTTTTTTGATAATTTTTTTTTACTCTATTTATAAATAGGATATCCATCTAAATTTTTTCACACTTATCCCAGGCAGGGTCGCAAGGGATGCTGGTGCCTACCTCCAGCTGTCTAACCTGTCAGCCTGGACAGGTTTCCAGTCCATCGCAGGGAAGAAATAAGATATGAAAATACATTTTCAAATTCCAGTATTTAATAATGGGTTCATGAATACAGTTTATAATTCATATTTTATAATTCAATTTAAAATGTGCAATTAGAAATGCTTTACAGTTTTGATTTCAAATTGCCTGATTTAAATGTTAAGTGAGAAATGGCTGCTTTTCTTTTTCACTGACTCTCTTGGTCCTCCATATTCTTGCTGAATATGAAGATTAAAGTACAAGCAGAATCAAATATTGTCAGGTAGAGGAGCACAGAACTGTCAAGAGTCTTGCAGTGCAAGCTGTATGAGAGAATGTAAAAGTGATATAGGTTGGACACTTTTGAATAAGGAACTAGAGGTTAGAAACTGTGATCTTTGAAATAAAGAAATATTTTAAAAAGTTCACAACAAGAGGCAATGGCAGAGTGTGCTTTGCTGTTTAAAACTCTTGGTTCACTCACTCATACTAAATATAACTGCATCTAGATATGTGGTAGGACTGCAGCATGAAAGCAAAGCCACAACAATCCTCTTTGAGCAAAGTTAGGGAAATTGCAGCAGAACCATCAATATAAAAATACTAAATTTATTGAATGTGCGTTTATCTACTGTTTTGATGCAATAGGCATTTCAGACAAATGTGTCTTAAATAGAAAAAGTAATTGCCATTACTTGTGCTGCCCTACTTCTGTTTTAACGTCTGCTAGTTTCCACTGTTAGAACTCTGAGACATCTTGGACTGGATTAGTCAGATTTACCGTGTTATGCACGGATATGAACACATGCAAAAGCGTACGTTTTTGGTCATGCATAGCTTGAATTCATAGCTTGCCTTTGGATGTCATGTCTAATATAATCATATGGTTGAAAACGCTCTATTATTTATGAGATCAATGCTGAGATTTAATCAGGCCTGATATCATTCACCCGAATGTTCCTTCCTCTCCATCTCTCCACCCAACCTTTTTCTCTCTGCAGATTGTTTACTTCTTTCAGTTGTTTATTGGGTTTGAATTGTGATGATCTAACATGAACAGTGGGAGTGTTTACCTCAAGGGTTGACAACCAGTGAGAGACAGTTAGTTGCCTCTAACACCTTGACTAGCAGGCCCTTAACAGCTGTGGCAAAACAGTGAAAGAGGTGCAAATAGTGAGAGGAACCTAAGTGATGTAATTTAAGGCTGCAGGGTTACATTAAGTTACCCTGTGACATTAAGTAAAATGTTTTTAAAAAAGTATAATGGAGGTTTTTCTGGAATTATTTTAAAAGAACGCCCTCTCCACTAAAAAAAAATAAAATAAAAAGCACATGCCCAGCCCTTTACAGGCTCCTGAGAGGGAACAACTATTAAATGCATGCGAGAGCATACAGGAGCCCATTTTTCCTTGTGCACACTCTGTTTAAAATTTGCTGTTTGCATCGCTCATACAAGCTTACTTTCAAAAGAAGATTTGCATTTTTTTCCACTACGTTAGACTCACCATCAGTTAGTGAAATTTGGGACGAGCACGTAGGACGACCTTACATAAACATATTTCCAGAGTGATTGAGAATTAGGGGGACCATTTATTTTCATGATCTACCCAGAAAAAAAAACATCAATCACTATATAGAGTGGGGACTATATAGTGGACTGTATAGTGAACTCAGATGATCACTTCTTTTTGCTTTCCGTTCGTCATGTAACTCCGCCTCCCCTCTCGGGGCCAACGCTATCTTTGTTCTTTGTCAGTACTACAACAAATCCCATAATGCTTTGTTCGAGAGCGATCACAAAGCAATCTGGGATATATCTGCTTGTCTAGTGACCATTATCACTACCAGATCCGTATCTGTAGCATGATCCTTACCATCAGCTCATTTGTGCATGCTCAACCACATCTGAGTCAACCTCGATTTTAATTTGTGAAAAACACCTAAATTACGCTTTTCCCTGCTTAGAAACATTAAGCGTATTAAACTTTAATATGTTAAAGGTTAATGCAATGCAATTAAATCCTTTTTCTCTCTTGTCTGTTCCAGAAATGGAATCCTACGCTACTTCTGGGAGCTAACTTTTACGTCCTTCGATTTAAACATTAATCTAGTCTTTTTAAGTTTTATTTTTCCTATTGTGTTAATCGTATGGTATATGGTGCTTAATCTAAACAAAGAAATAACAAAAAATAAAAATAAAACATGGTTTCTCATCATCAAAATTGTCTCAGAAAAGTCATAAAACATTTTTTTAAGATGTGTATTAGCATTCTTTAGTGATTTACGGTAAGTATAAAAATAAGTACTTTTAGTACTATAATTACAATATTTATGCCGACCTGGATGAATATCTGGTTGCAAATGCGCAAATGAGCCGGTGGTACGGATTGTGCTTCTGGTGTGGATTGGGTAGTGACAACAATCGATGATCACTACTTTTCACAGTGCGTTGTGGGAAATTTTGAGTCCATTACTTTTTCATCCACTAGATGTTCAGACACTCATCTTAAATGGTGTAAACCACTATATAGTGCTCTACATAGTGATAAGGTCGGTCATTCAGACACAGCTAATGTATTGTTTTAAATTTGAAGTGGATGTAACTAAACCTAACCGCGCCTGAATATATTGCATGCGGATTTTTTTTCCTAAACAATGCATAAGTATGTTTATTGAAATCAATATGTTAGGGCACATGGCTTAAGATGTAAAAATTGGAGTAAGGTGCACATTGCTGGTAAGCTATGTATAGGTAATGTGGGGTCAATTTCAAAATTTAAATGAAAAAAAACTGCATTGATAGAGTTTATGATTAATCACACCATGGAATGCAGAATAATGTTTTTTATGTGAATATTTAATATCAGTTCCCTTTTAAAACCAGTAAGTAACCCATGATTCTAGTCATAAAACTGATTCTAAAGAGCAATATTCCCACAAGAAACACTTTGCTGTTTGTGAACTGCTAGGTTTGTTCTCTGCTGATTGGTTATCCTGCTAAAAGGATTCGTTTTTTGTTGTGGGTACCAGGGGCTCAGATGGGGATTCTTAAACCCAGAAGTCATGGGAACTTCAACTTCTGCATAGTGGCATTGGCGTGTCTACGTATGACTTGTCTTGAGCTGTAATGTTCCGGCATTAGAGCGTTTACGCAGATCTGAGCTTCCTGTGCACAGACATCTGGATGATGATGATGTCAGGCCATGGTCAGTGAAGTCAGGCTGAGGTTTGGGAATGGGGAATACAGCGGCAGCTGAAACAAAGTCCCAGGGGGGAGCTGAGAAAAGAGCCACTAGCGTCCTCCCAAAAGGCTGCGGACAGAAACATAGAAGGGACGACCCTGAGGGCAGTTATTAGCAGAAGTATTATAATGAAGCTCTTTTTGTGTGTTGTTCACAGTCACTAATATCTTTTTGAATCAGTGTGACTGACATTGCAGAGCATCACACACAGTAAGCAGTGGTGAAGGACTCACACAGCTCATTATAGATATCACAATGCAAAGCCAAGGCAAGACAGCAACTGTACACCTCCTCTATCCACCACCACACATATGGAAAACTACCAAAACCCCATGCTGTGGCTATCCTGGCCAACTGGTACATACATTCACTCACAGGGGCTCAACAAAGGCTGACTCAAGACACATTAAGCATGTGTGTGTTTGTGGACACTGGGAGATGGTGGCAAAGCAAAGCAGTGTAGACACACTCGTATGGTTCTATCCGGACACGTGTGAGGATAAACATGAATTTACTTGACTGACGTTAACACCCTGTTGAGTAAACACATGAGCAAACTTAGACAAGCGCAACCTCATACGACACCAACACTCTGGTTGCGCCCAGCGAGTGGTGTGGAGCCCAACGAACAGTGGCAGTTCAAGGTTCAGAGCAGCAGCTTTGCGGTTCAACCACACATACAACGCACACCTCTATTATGGTTTAACGGCCCCCAATTGACAGCACACCTCACCGTCATGCTCAACAGGGAACAAAACAAACAGCTCAGACTGCATAAGACCAAAGAAAAACTGGTGACAAAGTTTCAAACAAGAATAGAAGGGTCCTATTCAAATTTACAATGAAATGTCTAAATTGAATTATACATTTATTTAGTATGTCTCCCAAAGTGTTTTTGTAGAAATTATTACATTTTGATTGATTCTATAATTTTTTAGACCTCTTCTTATAATCAGTGAAAACTCTTTATTTCTCAACACAGCAGCCAAACCTCAGAAATATTAAAGTTTAAAGAAGTATATTGGCTGTATTACTGATTGTGCATAAGGGTTACATCTAATTCTTAACATAGAAGTTTTTTTATATTCTCTAATATAAAATATAAGAGAATATAATTTATTGACCCCTGGTTGCATTTTCTAGATACCTGTCTAACTCCAATATTAAGTTATTTGCAGATTGTCTAAATGTTCAAATTAATGAATAATAATTGAACTTTGTTGATCTCTTTATTTAAATTATTTAAAGTGATTTGATGTGTGGCAATTGGTCCCATATTAAGTCACCAATCTAATTTTTTTTTATAAATAATTGAATACTAATGACTCACACTGATTTTGATCTAAGTGGCAAAAAGTACTTTCTGCTAATTGTTCTGTTGGAAAATAAGACAGGTAAAAAAGAAAGACTTGTGCCTGTACATAAATGGTAGCACTTAGTAATGTATTTAATTTCTGACGCATTTAAAACTATATTTTTTAAAGTTAATCAACATTCAACTTTTTCTACTCTATGTAGAAATAGGACACCTTTTGAAACACTTATATTGTTGAACTGCAATCATTATTGCAATTCTATAAGGAAAATTACAATAGAAAAAGAGTGGTTTGTTATCATCTTTCATAAGCTGGGATAGTTCAAGTGCAGTGCATTCATGTTGTTCACGACAACTAAAACACAGGATGGACACAACTGATAAAGATTTTAGACCTTGACAAATAAAACTCCAAGAAAGTGAGGGTGATAAGGACTGAACAATATAAGTGAAACCTTTTGTTGGGATACCAGAACGAAATATTTTAATATCCATTATTAGTAATTTACTTTGTCTTGACCCTTTTCCTTCTTTTTCTTCATCACAATGTCTTTACAAAGCTATGGGTCTGATCTTGAAAACTTTCAAAACAAGAGGCACTAAATTGCTGGTACAATGTTTTTATGTTTTTTTTTTTTATTATTATTTGTCTGTGTTCGTGCAATAAGTGGAAGGGTTGTGGGGGCTCTACAAAGTTTTCTGTGCACATGTTTAAACATGCACACCTGTTTGTTTCTGCCCCATTAAAATGTGGAGACTGCATGTTAAACAGGCACCTTGAGAGTGGTGCTAAAAGAAAGATGATGTTCTAAAATAATGACAATAATAATTTAAGTAATAACAATAATAATACTTAATATCGTTTATATTACACTTCACATACGTAGCCTATCTAAAAGTGCTATGAACAAAGACTCCTCTCAACAGCTGTACCCTATAACCTGTAACCCTAACCCAGCAGCAGTTGAGTTTCAGATTTGGAAAATTGCACAGGTTAAATGTTTACATATCCATGTCTTCCATCCATGAATTTGTGCGGTCTGGTCATTAGACTATGATCTGCATATTGATGAAGGCACACATGCAAAGAGAGTGTTTTGCACACGCTGTCTGCTAAATTGCAGGTGCAAATCAGTTTGTGTCGTCTCTGAAGATCTGTTCTGCAAACAGATGGGTTTTAAGACGCACAAACCTTCTCAAGATAAGACCCTACAAGGTCCTTAAGTGTGGGCACTGATGGCAGAGATAGTCAATCCAACGGGCCAGTTATGTTATCGACATGCAGAACTTACTTACAGCTTAAATTAACAACCCACCAACTATTGCATCCATGTATTGCTTTTGGAGATGATATAACATATACTGATATAGTATTTGTTGTTGCAGTACCATTATGTATCCCAAAGGAAATCCTGCAGTATCCTTTTTTTTCCGAATAGTGTGTAGGCTGATTAAAAAAAAATAAAAAATCAGCTATTTAATGTAACTTTAAAATCCCATAATGCAGCAATCACCTTGTATTTTGGTTTCTGCAACTGCAGCTAAATCAGCTTTATAATGAGCTTAGAATACTTCTTTTTTTTTTTAAGCAAATCACAAATTTAGTTAGAAGAGTTTTACATGTTTTTTTATATTTTCCAACAATTCATGATCTTAAATAACAAATTTCATGTGAAATTCTGTTGGTGCGGATGTTTTGTACCCAGCTTTTTCCAACGTGATAAGGATCAGATTAGCAAGAGTTGTATGAACCGGTTTCTTCAAAACACTTAAGTACAAACAGATACAAACTTACACACAACAGCTAAATATGTAGTTGGAAGATGTATGCAGTTTGAGACAAAATACTATAAAGTGGCAACATAACATTTCAAGTCAAACATATGGATTGAGTTAAACTCTACAAATAACCCAACCTTTTTTTGAAAAACAGATAATCCGGTGATCTACCTTTCATGATCTACTAAGTTTAAATAACCCATGTCTTGGATATGAAAAACTAATCAAACCTTAGACTTAGTGTGGAAAATGCTGCAGCCAGGGGCAGAGAGATAAGACATTACGGTTATGAAAACTTATAAAAGTTCTGAACAAAAAGGTATTTGTAGTGGTGTAAATAAAATTAATGAAATAAAACTTGAGCTTAGTGTTTAGGTCAGCAGACACCAATCTATGCCCCAAGCTGGCACAAACTGAACCAAACATTGAGCTCAGGAGCACGTCACAATATGAACATGTTTCTCTAGGCACAGTCTGTAGTCTATATGAGCGTGCTGAAAAATTCAGGGAATTCTCTGTGTTTGTGTGCACCCTTTGACAAAAAAATGTGACCAACTACGTAGTTGGGTTTATTAGTTATTATATAACTGAATTGTGACACTGGGTGTTTTTCGGAAAAAAAAAAAACTTTGTGAACTTTAACCCTTACTAAAAAGTCATGTTTCATGTTTGAATTATATTTATATTGATAATTTTTAGGAAAAGAAGACCTCCGTCAGCAAGAAGCCCTTTCAGTCAAATGTATGCCTTTTTATACTTAAAATTAAATGCTACATATAAGTGCTGTTATATGAGCTATATGAGGGTATGCCTTGAAAGTATAAAAAAAGATTATCTGCAAAATGCAGCTGGATGTTCCATTGCCGCCTGTCAGTAGATAAATGAAAAACAAGATATTTGAATCTGGTCATGTATAAATATACAGGAAAATATATTTTCCTGTAAACACTCTCAGTACACAACTACTGTAGATTTTAAATATTTGGGTACTTCCCCATAATAACACATAAACAGCCTTTGTTGAACTACAATCATCTGTATCAGGTGTGTTGAAGAAGAGAAACATTTAGAAAATGCAGGGCACAATGCTTTATTTTTATATTAAAAAAATTAAAAAAATTCCAATAGTAAATGTTGTTTTGTTCTCTGAGCTACCTGGTGGGTTTGGTGTGCGATGTCATAGCAAACAACCTCCCTATAAAATTTCCATTGACACATTTAAAAAGGAACAAAAATACCCTTAATTTCAGACAAACACATAACAAAAGAGATGAACAGGACAAAAAATAAACAATATAAAAAACATTCTTTAAGTGCTTGTATTTGATATATGTTCTTTTATTACTTTAAGTCTTTTATCATTTCTTTAAGTAACTAATGCAACATTTATGAAAAAGTTATCTAAACACTTTTTATCTTTATCTCTTGCCTTTTTCTCCACTTTAAAAAAAACAAAACAGATGCAAGTCATGAGAGTGCCTCTTTTTATCTCCTTTCATCTTCGAAATCCTGCAGTGAGAGAGCAGGGGAGAAAAAAGGCTGAGCAAACACAGTGAATGGAGAAAAGGGGAATGTCCTGAACCTGAATGGTAGAGTATGAAGGGCTGAGGGCGGTTGGAGTGAAGAGAGGTTGAGGCTTACAGAGGAACATGCTAGGGGATAAGGCGTGTTCCTTTTGGCGGCGTGGCTTGGAGTTAGTCCACCGTTGCCATTTGATGCCTGAGCTTGTGACGGTGCAACAGTGTGTGGCGGACGCTGAGAAAAGATTTGGCAGCTATAAATAGGTTGTGTGTTGAAGAGGCGCATTGTAAATATAGTGCTTTGGCATAGTGTCACTTTACACTCCCCTCCCTCCCCACCCACTCACTGTAGGTCTCAGCCCCAGAACGGACTTTTCTTAACAGTTTCATTATGCTTGAGTGCGTCATGAACGCTGGAAAAAAAGATGAGAAGAAAAGGAGGAAGGAAAGACTGGGGGCTGGCAGTGGTGTTATGAGACAGAATACACTCTAGCTCTGTGTGTGTGATGTAACATAAGCGGTGCCAGGCTTCCCCAGGTACTCCGATGTCTCCAGGTTTGGGCAGCTTCCAACGATTAGGAGAGAAGACAAACATAAAAGAAGTGATTCTGTTTCTCTTCATGTTTTCCCTTTTTCTCTCCTCCTGCAACAAATTCTTTTCTTGCCTCACACATTCAGCTCTCCCTGTACTACTTCTTTCCCTTCTCCTATTGCCTCTCAGAATTTCCATTCTAACGCTCCAATTTTTTTACCCCTCAGTACAAATACCCATTGTGTATTTGCAAGAAAAACTAAAGCCATGTGCAGATTTCATTTTTCATATCTTTCAAAAGCCATATTGTATATTGAGACGAATAAGAGGGAGAGGCGCAGCTGGAAATCCAAACAAAGCTAAAACAAAACAAAACCCTTTTTTATTATTAATCAGCAATAGCAATTATAGTTTCATCTCAATTAGAATAACATGGAAAATAAATTTACTGCATTTCAGTAATTCAATGTAAACGTTTTATCTCTTGCTTGTCCAGATAAATTACAAACCGCCCCAAAATATTTCAATCAATGGAAAAATTTGAGCCCAGTTCAAGGAATTTTTGAATATTACATGATACCAATAGAAAATCTTTGCCTAGGTGTGATGGGTCTGACATTGTTTCTGGTTTTGGTTTGTCTTAAAACAAGGAATCAGACCAAGTCTCCCTGTTTGAGGTTGTTTTTTTTTAAAGCACAGACTCAGCTTTGGTCTCCACCCTGTGAATCTGAATCTCTGAATGTCTTCAATAGGCCTTTAACTTCAAAATCATCTCAAGTCTGTAGGTAATTAGTCTTGTCAGAGTTTTTCCCTCCACTTAATTCTCCATGAATATTCTTGCTCAAGCAAACAGTTTTTATCAGTTATTTCTTGCAGCTCACCCTCCCAGTGGAAGGTGCCCAAAGCATCTTCTTGGTACCTTGATGTCAGCCTTCTTCCCTATGACTGTGAAGGGCATAACATAATTTAGTTTATTTTTGGAGAAAAGCTGTGAACCATTATCATTCTTAACGTGTAACAAATCTGTCTATTGTTATAATAAACCCTTTTTTTGTAAAATAATATAAAATTTTAGATAACATTCCTAAATTATTCCCGTTACTGTTTAGAGAAGGGGATGTAAAATATGAAGGTTGATTTATTATTCAATAAAAAAAGGTTGCTTCAATCAAAAAATACATTTTCAATTTAAAAAAAATAGCTTCACTTCAATGAAAAAAAAATTTAATCAAAGAAAAAGGTATTTCAGAGCAAAAATATGTCTTTTGATTGAAGCAACCTTTTTCATTGAATAATAAAGACACAAATCTACTTTCATAAAATAGTAAATCAAAGTTTTAAATTAATGATAATAATGATTGAACTTTATTGATCTCACATTGGAGAATTTCACCTCTACATTTAATCCATTCCTTTGAAGAGTAGTGGGCAGCTATTGTGTAGCACCCGGGGAGCAGAGTGGGAACCAGAACCAGAGTGGCAGTCTGTGGGAGTGGGGCTCAAACTCAGAACCTGAGGATTCAAAGCTCTACGCCCTAACCAATAGGCCGCCATTCCTTTTAAAGTAAATCAGAAGGTGGTGTTTTTCTTTATAAACACAAATAGTTTTTATTTTAAATGTCAAAGAATACGATGCCCAGACTTCTCAGTCCATCATTTACTTATTCAATCAAATACTATACTTTTTAACTTTATGCTTAAGTTCCTGTCTTCCCATTTCCCTGACTTGCCCTAAATTGATTGAGTGTTTCACAGGGTGTGGTAAATTTTTTAATTTTCTTGCACACACAATATGCAGGTGACTGGCTCCTATCGCAAATAAAATCCTTCCAATGACATCACATCATGACGTCTTTTGACATTCAAATATCCGCTTAGCTCGCCTTCAGGAGGAGCTGATGAGTTTTGCTCTAGCTGTGGGCTCTACTTCACATCTGGGAACCAACCTCTAACAGCCTTTTTCTTCTTGTTTGTTTCTTTTCAGTTTTAACAAGCAGCTTCTTCACGGGACAAAACTCTGATTCTGCCTCTTTTTTTCTCTCTCTCTCTATGTGTCACACACATTAACACACTTACACACTCTATGACGCAACAGCCACTGGTCATGTTCCCAAGGTCCTGTTCTCAGAGCGGTCTGACTGTAGGCCTTTGTCTGTGCTCGCTTTAAAAATAAAACTGGAGCAGGGTTACAACGTACACACACTCACTCTGCATGAACTAAGCCTGACCTGAGGTGGAAAATGAACCGACTGCCAGCTCATGATGCTCTGCAAAGTGAAGGGAGAGTGTACACGTATATACGCTGCCATAATGTATTGAAGTGTGCAGGGTTCCATTCAGCCCTCGTCTGAGCATTGTGATTAGAGGCTTGTGTAACACCTAGATATGTGTGAACGCGCGCGAGTCTCAGCCTCCAACTGGATCACACCACCTGTCATTTCACAGGCGCACGGCAACACGATCCAACAAGCGGAGTGGTCCAGATTCAACTCGTCAAACTCTTGATAGCTTATTATAAAATAAAGTCCTCCTCATCTTACAGTGTTAATTTTCTGACATGTGGCAGCACCCCTAAACATTACTATAAATACAAGCAATCAGCTTATATTTATCATTTATAACTTGAACTAATAATATCGGTCAGGCCAATGCTTTAACATGTTTTATAATGTTAAAACAGACAGACCAAATGAAAAAAAGAAGGGATTTTGTCCATTCAATATATATAAAAGTTCCATTATGTATTGCTATGATGAAAATATAAAATATCAGATCCCCTGGGGCTGGGTTTTGACAGTATAAGAAACAAAATATATAATCCTCAAATGATTAAAATGTCATAAATGGCACAAAAAGAAATCTAGTATAATTAAGATTAAATCATATCATCCCAAATAAAATCAATGCCAAGACGGAGATCAGTTGAGAAGTCCAAGATCCACCACATTTCATAAAATCTAAGAACAGCTATATTTTGCACTGATGAATCAAAACATGAAGATCCTTTTAGGAAATGAAAGATACCGAATGCTCCAGGGTAAAGAGAAGGGAAACTTGTGACTTGTTGACAGGTCACAGTTCAGATGCCACCATCTGTGAAAGCATTTAGCAGCTAAAAAACATCAACAGACTTTTCTGCAACAAGTACTTGCATTGAGAAAGTTCTATCTTTCCTTCAGATAAAGGTTTTTTTTTTCTGTTCCAGCAGAGAAAACTTAATCCGTATTCCTTCACATTAAAGAAACAAATAGCTCCGTATGTAAGTTGTCTGCTGTGCAAAGTTTTTCAGGTATAGTCATGATTAAAAGTTTTTATAAAGTAAAAGACACAATATCCAAGGTCCTAAATAACAGTTGGAAAAAATACATTGCTGTCAAATTTCAGCTGTTTCTGCGGTAGGAACATCCTTGCTGATAATGTTGCTGAAAGAAAAGTGATAATATGCAACTGTGGTATCGCTTCTCAAACTGCAACATTTTCAGTTCACTGAACATAGATTTCTGTGCAAAATAATCTTGTTTTGTCAAAGTTTTCATTGTTTCTCTTTTTATCAATGACAATGTTTAAGAGGTAGAAAGATGTCCTAAATTTGTTTCTCTTCACCCGATGCAATAAACTGGTAACACAAGCAGTAAAAACAGCAGCAGATCGTGGTGCTTCCATCAGAAATCTCGAAAGTTGGAACAATGCTTAACTGTAGATGTTACAGCCTCACCTTGACATGTCCTATAATCAAGATAGGGAGTTATCATTTTGGAGCTTTAGATGCAGCCCTGCTTGTATAGCTCTGAATCAAATGACAGATTCACTGCCAGACCTCTGGAGAGCTAATAGACAAGCTAATAATTGATTGATTGATTGATTGATTGATTGATTGATTGATTGATTGATTGATTGATTGATTGATTGATTGATTGATTGATTGATTGATTGTTTGATTGATTGATTGTTTGATTGATTGATTGATTGACTTTATTGATCTCACAGTTAAGAAATGTAATTGTCACATCAGCTCAATAGTCAAAAAGAAGGTGCCAAAAGGAGGAAAGGGTGCATGGGGTATATACAGTATATACAGAGCGTCCACAGATCCTGTATATATATATATATAGAGAGAGAGAGAGAGAGAGAGAGACCTACAGGAAGGGGAGGCAATGCAAATTAGGTAGGTCTGGACTTGGGCAACCCTGTGGTTTTTTGTAACATTTTCTTAGACACTGGTGAGTGTCTAATACATTATAGAACAATACAACAATATAGAGTCGACCAGCTCTTCTATAGTGGTCAAATATTTTGGCAGAATTATAGCATAAGCTTGTTGGTCACTCAGTCTCTAGAGAACATCCAAATATTAGTGGGGATGGGTTTCAATATTCATAGCTGTGTGTGCAATTTTTACCATGTGTAAGTGAGAGAAAAGCTCAAATTAATTCCAGTTTGTGGACCCAATTCACGTAAAAAAAAAAAAAAAAAACACACACTTATGCGTGTCTTATCATCACTCCACCCTGGATAAAGGTCAGATTAAACAAATCACACTGCCCGAAATTAATACAGTAGTTATGCCGATGCTGACTGGCAGCAGGTTTTGTGTAATGGTTCACCATCTGGCCAGTGCAAAGCTACATTAACAGAAGAGATACTTCTACGCCCCCTCGGCAGGATCCAAACCTCTCAATGTGCCGTGTTTTACCAGTTAAGAAACCCAAGACTCACTTAATCAGCTTTGTCTACTTACTCCAGGATCCCCTTTCCCTCTCCATTAACTTGTACTCCAAAAACAGCTCAGTCGCAGCTGAATCGCTGCCATCCAAATGGTTTTAAGGGTAAATGTTGCCAACCAGCACAGATGATACCCACTAAGAGCTCTCACAACTCTGCAAGCAAAGCTTCACCACTAACCCCAGAGGGTTAGATTAATCATGAAAGGGAGACTATGTGAGCTATGAAGAATCATCTAGTCCGTTTATTTGTGCTAAATTGATTATTTTTTATCTTTATATGTAACCTCTCTCATTTGTTTACCCTGTAGTGATACTGTTGGTTATTTTTTAATATGCTTATTTCCTCTTTAAAATAGTTCTTTCTTTTCTCAAAGCGCTTGAGTACTGATTTCCATACCTTTCCTTTGCACATAGGTGGAACACTAAATTAAAGAAAGCTTTAAGTATACCCTATACTCTCGCAGCAGTGTGTCGCAGTGAGTTTGTCACAGGTATGACGCAGATATTTTTGATTTATGCCCAATTTTGAAGAATGACCTGCACTATTATTCCATACCACAATGCAAGAGGGACAATCACGAACTAGCTAGGATTGTGGGTGTACGTGTGTCGGTTTTATAAGCTTGTTCGCCGTCAACAACCCCTCATCCAACACCGGATGACACACAGTTCACCTGTGAGTGTTCCCGAAAGACTGGTTGTGGAGAATAGAATTGACCAATCAGAGGCCCCCTTTCTCTCCTCCCTGTGACACTATCTGCAGCACTGTCTGTGGGGAGGTGTGTCGCTACCCTATCTGCCCCGGAAGTATGATCCGTCCTGTGCATGCGCGAACAGATATACATCCGGGTGTCCATAAGTAATGTAATTATTGTACTATAATTACTTATTTCTATCCTTAACTCTCTAAAGAATGCCAATATACATCTTTAAAAAAATATTGTATGACCTTTGTGAGACAATTTTGGTGCGTTTTACATTTTCTTCGTTAAACTGCTTCTCTGACGTCATCATCAGACATGCTCAGAGCAGTCCAGCAAAACATGATTAAACCATGTTCATCAGCATTTTAGTTTTTTTTTATAGATTACGCACTGTTTACCATAATGTTAACACGAAAGGAAAATATAAAATTAAAAAAGACTAGATTATATTATAGTATATTATATTATGCTATTATGTTTAAATCCAGAACCAAAAAATTTAGCTCCCGGAAGTAGCGTAGGATCCCATTTCTGGTGCAGATCGGGAAGAGACAAGTGATAAAACAGAAGAATTTTAAGGCATTTATTTTCTCAGGAAATACATTTTAACCTTTAACACATTATATTTTAGTACGCTTACTATTTTTGGGGAGGGAAAACATAATTTAGGTATTTTTAACAAAATAAAATTGAGGGCAACCCAGATGTATATCTGCATGCGCAAATGAGCTGAGGGGGCATGCACAGGACGTATTCTGCACCAGAGCGTTTGCAGAAGGGGGGGGGGCATTTCTGCGTTAATTGCGACACATGCAGACGACCTGGTTTCTGAGCATAAACCAGGCTTTAGAGATAAAAGGTAATTCTTTCATTAAAGTTACAGAAAACAAGATGTATGAAAATTTTATTATTTTTTAATTGTGCTCAGTACATAAACTAAAAAATACATAAGATTTATCAAAGAGAACTGTAGTGATAATTCATATATCAGTGGGAACATTTTGAGTATTGAGTCAGATAGATTTCCTGAGTCAGGAAATCTATCTTCTGTCATCTGGGGAAACTGGATAAATAAATGCACTTTTTTTAATTGTTATTGATGTTTTCTAAACTGTATTGTTTATATAGTTAACATCACAATTGTTCATATCTGTTGGAAAACTTAGATTAAATAGATAATAAAAAATTAAATGAGTTTGACTTTAGATGGTTGTCGTAAACATTTTTATTAAAATAATCATGTGATGAATTATTCACAGCCTTTGAATAAACATAACTTAGACCCTTCTTCAAACTGCTGACCAGCCTGTTTTATACAGATAATTTGAGCAGAGCTGTTCGATAATCATCCACAAGTGTTTGAGGTAAGAAGGCCTCCTGTCCATCAACCCTTGTCCTAGTTTATCTTTAGTGAATTAAAGGTAGAACTCTAAAATTTTCTCTCCAAAAATGCTAAAGTTGCTCCCACTCAAAAAAAGGATTGCATTATTAAATTACTTAAACCTTAATCTGCCTTGGTATGAATAACTGGTCATAAATATAGCATCTACTACACACTTTATATTTATTTAAATTACCAGCGGAAGCTTCAATAACTGCCAACTATCTAAGTATTTCCTTAGTTGACCTGCTCTATTAGGGCCTTTACCCCTTTGAAAGAATAATCCTTCTTGGGTTCATATTTAATGGCTTAAAGTGTGACACCTGACAGGTTGGCAGCCAAGCCCCGTCACAAGGCGAATCCAACTCAGAACACCACCTCTATTTGAGGAGTCAGGGAACATCGAGGACGTTTCAGAGGGAGACACCTGCTGAATCAGGCGCTTCTACGCAGCACAGTGTGATGGAAATTGATCCAGCAATATCAGCCTCAGAGCTATTAGTGTCTTGTACAAACACACTGCCTTCTATTAATACTGTAACCTGGGACACACTCGCTGCTCTATAAATGCACGCTCACGCAGTGGCTGTCATACATACCTGATCTGGTTTCAGTGGCACAAACCTTCCCAGCAACACATTATACAAGCGAACGCAAAGGCCCAGACATGCAGCCTCAGACACACATACACACACACATCCAATCACGCTGGCTGGCTGAGGCTCTCAGCAGTGTCCCGTTAAGCACACACTTGAAAGGACACCCCAGAGAGGGGTCCTTTTCACAGTAATAGTGGCCAGCAGCACTTAGCACGGACCTGGTGGCTCTCACCCAGTGTTGTGAGGGGGGGATGAGGGTTTTCAATTCCACAGCAGCCTACTCTTCTCTTCCCACTGAGTGGGAGTAGAAGAGTCTTTCATGGGCGCAGCACTCCAGAAGCTGCACACTCCATAGCTCTCACTCACCCGTCGTTCACTTTGGAGGGTGAGATCTCGAATTCGAGTGAACAGGCAAGCGGGAATTAGACACAAGTTTAAAATCTTTCAGATTACATTCAGATAGGTCTCAGAGCCAAACTATGTTGTAACAACAGGATCAAAATTGCTACTGACAGATTTACTGCATAACAGCTGCTGACATCACATAAAAAAACAAAGATATTAATTTGTTTGTCTGTCTAAATAGATTGATTACTTTATATTTATTCACTAAGCATTGTTGATTCTCCTTGGAATATCTCTGCAACCTTTAGCAACAACTTGAAAGATCAACAACTCCTAAAAGGATTTTCTCTTTATTAGCACTGAGGATGGCCTGGCAGAGTTCTCTAAACAGCAAATATTAACACATTGATTAGAAAAAAGAAAAACACTTAAAATATTAATCAAAAAGGACGGATCAGAACCATTACCCATCTGAACTGAAGCATGATTTCAACATAAGGCCAAAGAAACCACTCCTATATGGCAGACTACACTTAGGGTTAAACCGCCCTGTCACCTTTCTATAACACCCTTTTGTACCTGATTATCATTAACCATCCCTTACTCAGGTGTATCAGCTCATTTTACTTTGTAATTTGGGTGAATGTTAAATGTGAATGTAAAAGGTTTAGAGCTCACATTTAATTTAACACGTATCATATTTTCTGAAAACTTTACGTAGCATTCTGTTGTTATCACTTGTAATTCTGATCTCCATTTGCCTTGGTCAGCTCCTGTAAGATATGAGAGATTGTTACCCCTGATCAAATCAAACACAGACAACATCCTCCTTATAGACAGTGTAGTATATGGTCATATAACTAAAATTGTCTGATAATAATCACTTTAAATCATCAGTTGTTAAAGTAGATGTATAAACAAACATCATGGGTATGAATTGACACAGTCTTCTATGTAAAAAAATCCTGCTGACATATTGTCCTACAAAAGACTTTGCTACAAATGAATTGCATCCATCCATCTATCTACTCCCACTTATTCCATTAGGGTCACGGTGGGGCCAGTGCATATCTTCAGCAGTCTATGGGCAAGAGGCAGGGTACACCCTGGACAGGTCACCAGTCTGCCTCAGGGCAACACAGAGAAACACAACCAAGTTTACTCACACCTAAGCACAATTTAAAGAAGCCAGTTAACCTAACCATCATGTTTTTGGGCCATTGGAGGAAATCAGAGTACCCGGAGAGAACCTGCATACAGTATGCATGGGAAGAACAGGCAAACTCCATGCAGAAAGACCCCAGGCCAGAAATCGAACCCAGTACTTTATTGCTGCAAGGCAACAGCACTACCAACTGCTCCACTGTGCATTCCTGTTAACACAACTCCAAGACAGAGAAATAGTAAACAGTTAAAACTGATCATCATTATTCAACAGTTAAATTTTGAAATAAATAGGTCAGATCTTTGCACTTGCACGCTGTTTTAAATGCCCAACATTCATCTTAAATCAAGTGATTTATTTCTACATGATTGGCAGTCAGGAAGAAATCAAGCAGAACCATATTTAGACTTAGACTTAGACAGTTTTATTTTGTAATTTTGTATACACGAGTGTAAACAAAAAGAAATTTTGTTTTAAAACAGCTCTAGACAATGTCATGTCAAGTCAGTGCAGCCTTGAAAACAGTAATAAATACATAAAAATATATATATATTTAAATTGGAACTTAACATTTTAAAAGCCAAAAAATATGTTTCTCTTTAACTTTAATCTACAGCTTTGCAAATAAAATGAAATATGCTATAATAGTACACACATCTATATAAAAGTAAAAGGGACTCTCTTCTACTAACAGCTGTTAAAATGGACTTTGTTGTTTTGCGGAAGTCGATGTTTATATTGTTTTGGGTTGCATAATCAGCATTTTTTTTTTGCCTTCATCGAGCCTTTGAGTCCCTTAACTCTTTCGGGCGTGCATTGAACTGCCACCCGTATCAAAGAAAAAGCTTGTGCCGTTTATTGTGTCTTACCAGCTTATATTGTGTTGTTTAAACACAGGAGGAGACAAACCCTCACTTAACCCTCACAGTGGAAAAATTACACTAAGGACATGTGCAGCTGCTGAGCAGGCAGGAGCATGGGGGCGAACACCCAGCTTTCAGCTCTGAGGCACGTCTTTGAGTTAAATTAGACCCTTTCCTCCTCTCATCCCTGCCCAACATCCTATACATATCCTGTTACCTCTGAGGTTTTCCCGCGAGTGCGTGCCACCTCAGCCTCGACTAAGGAATTCATCACTCGTGGCTCAGCAAGGCCGGGATTACAGCTACATTCCCAGCTGCTAGGCCACAATGTAAATTAGACCTTTTTATGAGGATATCAGTGCTGGATGCTCTGTGTACGTGAGAGAGTTTCTTGGCCCGGGATCTAAACAAGACAAGTCCAATACTAATCCTGTAGGAATCAGGAAGATGTTTCCCGGGATGCCTAAAATTCCTTCTGGAAACCTCGCTGTCTGACATCAAGGGTGAATCAGGGTCCACTTTGTGTGTAAACGTTAAGCTGGAGTGAGTTAGAGAAAAAAACCTCCTCCTCTTTCTCTTCCTTTTAGAGTTGTTTATACTCACGAGACTAGAATTATAGGATACTTACACAGGGAAGCCTATTATGGTATGAGGACACAACACATCTCACTCCCACACACCCCAAACATCCCTGCAAACACTTACAGAGACGAAGACAGCTGCAACATCCACAGTGATAGGAATCGGGCAGTTCCAGCGTTATCGGAGCAGAATGTGATGATGCAGTGGATTCCTCGGATACTTAAGTGGTCAGGTTTATTCCTCACTCCAGACGAGTGCTACAGACAATTACCTAATGGCAAACTGGGATGCGGTCAAATAAAATCCATGACACTTGTGAAGTCATGTAGCAGGAAAAAGAAACAAGTTCACAGATTAAAGGAATGCAGAGAAAAGGTGAAGAGAGGGATGGGAACTGAGTCGAAATTAGGTCAAAGCCACAGTGATCACAGAGTTTATTTATACTTTTGAGCACAGAGGTTTTACGATGTTGACTTTAGTGATACTCACTTGAATGCATTAAATGATAGTAGGTTGAATGTATTTAAATGTTTAAAATAGAAAATTACGCTTTTTTTTATTCTGTTGAATAATACCCATTTTTTATAATCTCTAAAGAAACATTTAGATATTTAAAAGGACACAACAAAAGGATCAACCTTTCCCCAACTGAAGACAATATATCTAAATGTAAAAGTTGTTTTAATAAAGACAATAAAGAGCTGACTTTTTTTGTTATATTTCTGGAATGGTTCCTTTGTAGTTAAACTCTGGCAGCCAGTTTTGGTCAACAAGTGTAAATTGCTTCCTTGAATATGTCAGTTTCACCCCTTCATAATTTGTCTCACGGGACAGCGTTTTTCTTGGCTGGCCTTAAAGCTCCCAGAAGATTAGTATCTATTTTATCTTATTTAGACACTGTGCTCTAAAAAAAATATTTGACCTCTTTACAGCTTACTTTTGTTTTTTCTGTTTTGTCCCACTTGAATATTTTAGTTTATTAAATAAATCTTAAGATTAAAAAATCTGTCCTCTTGAATCCTCCTTAACAGATTCTTTTTAAAGTACTTTTTAAGCTTGTATAAAGCAATACTTAATGCTTAAATCTAAGGAAATTCAAGAAAAAGACAGGTAACAAATATTTTTAAGGTTTTGTGGCTCTACTTGAGAAAACATGGAGCAGTAGTGAATCATCCCGGGAAGGAGCAGCTTAGAGGGACAACTGAAAACCGTCCAGGAGGTAGAAGAACATAACATAAAAATTACTGCTGATTAAAAGTAACATAAGGCCTGCTTACAGACAAGCAAAAAGATTTCTATTAAAAAATTAGGGAACATCATCGTGGCAGTGGGATAATTGTAATATTTGATTAAACTGTTTTACCAGCACAATTCTGAAGTATTATTTCCAGTAATCCCTGACCCTTAAGTCAAATACAGTAGGGCAATGAAGCAGTACAATGAGTATTTCAACAAGTCCACTTGCCAAAAAATATTAAAAACAAAAAAAAGCAAAAAAATTCTCATCGTAATCCATACAAAGTCTGGAGATATCCATTTAAGCTGATGTTGTATAGGGATATTGATAAGATTTGTTAATACTGAATATAATAATACTATATTCAGCACAAATAATTATAATTGGCACAAACAATTATTAGGTCTATTGGGAGTGGCATGAGAGAGCCTAATCTTTAAAAACAGGTTCATAATTCTAAAGAGTGGAATTATATTCCTATAGATAAAAACGTGGATTGTGCTGAGGATATATGGATGGCAGTCATTATAAATAATTGATTCTGGTAGTCCCAGACTCATCCCAGGATATCTGTTGTAGATGTGCTATCTGTGATTATGTAAGCCTGAACATAAACAGTCATAGCATGTCTCATCATTTACAAATATGTTTACAATATAAGCAAGACTGTGATGGTTATCCATAAACAGCTTTCAGTGTGAAAGTGGCAGATCAGGGTACAACTGAAATACTTGACATAAATTTTTACATATTTCATGTATAAAACATTTTCTTTGTGTTTTTATCGATTACTGGAAATGTGCTTAGATATGATACAAGTCAACAAACTGGATTTAGATCAATCAAAACAGAGAGTGCTCTGTATAACACATAAAATATTCATTTTAAGATATGCCCTCTTTTGAATGGATGCATGATTTAGATTATGTATTTTGCTCTCCACTGCAAAAACTCCTTTTAGGAATAAAAACTTTATTTTCTAGAATTCCATAAAAATAATTAATAACATTCATGTAATGTGCTCTTTTAAAGCTGCCATATTAGGCAACATGCAAACAAGACTAAGTATAATATTTTAACACATAGTTTATTAAAGTCTCCTTGATATTTGAAAAATGTTGAAAATAATTGACATTTTGATATAAAAAATGAGAACCCCAAAAGTGTGAAAGATTATCTAAATTTTTCTATAAATGGATCATTGCAATCTTACTATGGCCACTTGAACTGATAGCTAAGACTTCATCTAGATTGATCCCTCACTTTTTTTTTTATTTACAGTCTATTAGTCAAAGTATTGTAAATTTCTCAGAACTGAGGAGAGCATGGATAGGATCAGGTTCACCTGGCAGGCACAAACTGTTATTAAAATGATGCCAGATGACACATTGACCTGACTCCTGGGACATTAAAGTGGTTAAGAGAGTAAGAACATGACATGCATACCAAACACCTCTTTCTCTTCACACACACATTGCCTTGTGGGACATTGATCAGGATACAGGTGCAGCTGTGTGCATTTCTACTTGCAATTCTACAGCAAGCTGATGTGGACTCCCCACCTCCCTCAGCACTACACAGGAATACACGTAGTGACAGTAACCACTTATCTAAGCAATGCCTAAAGTGTTGCTTTTACAACTAGTTGGCTGAAATGCAGCATTCCATCTGTTTCAGCTGGAGCGTAGACTTGGGAATGACATCACCTCTAACTTAATGGTGTTCCAGTTACACACTGGAATTCTTCTGGTGTTCCAGTTCTCTAACTGGAACACCAGAAGGATTTACTCATTGTTGTTTTCAGCTATTATTAGAAGCACACGCAGATAATAGAATATTACTTCACACTTCTTGTTTTTCAACACTTTAGCATTATCTTTACTCTAAGAGAGGCTGCACAGTACTACGTGTGAATCACTTGAGGGGACAGAGGCGGATATAATAGAACATGGTTGTTATTAAAAATATACTTTACGCAGCCATTTGGATGTTGAGGTTGATTTGAGACCTAGCTTAAGCTTGGCTGTTAAAAACTTGAGACTTGATTGGATTTAGACTTAGGCTTAAAGACTTAAGAGTTTACTTGGAATTTTAGCAGATTTTATACTCAAAGACTTTTGCACTCAAAGATTTTATACTTTACTTGGACTATTTGCTTAAAGGATCATAAATTAACTTCAATGGAAAATGAAAGACCTGGAAGTCAATTTAGCTTTATATTTATATTATAGACTTCTGACATGGAATTGACTCTTAAAGACTTGAGACTTGACACAGGCTTTGGTTATAAACATTTTTCTGTTTTGAGTGAGCAGAGAGTCACAGAGAGTATCTTTTTTTTTTTTTTTTGAGTTCTTGAGTTTTTGCAGCACTAGTGGCTTGTTTTTTTTTTTTTAAGGTAGCCTGACAGGAAAGGGGGTATGAGAGAGAGGGAGAGACATGCGGCAAAGGACCACAGGTCGGATTTAAACCCGGGTTGGCCGCGTCAAGGACTAAGGCCTCTGTACATGAGTCGCGTGCACTAACCTCCTGCACCCCCACAGAGAGTATCTTTGCTAGTTTTGCTGCATACCTGGGAACATTTCTCAATCAACATGACATGTATACAGTATAAGGAGGCAAAGGATCATCTCCCTTCACTGGATGATTACCCCTGATGGTGTTCCAGACAAAGACCTAAACCAGGAATATCTTTCTTGTTGAAATTTGTCTTCTTGTGAATCTTTTTTAATGTGGATTCTGTTATTGTTCCAGACAACCAGTGAACTTCAGTCTGTGTCCGATCTTCATAAAAAAAGTCTTGTGCAGCAGTTCTCAGTCTTCATCATCTGCCTGCCCGCTCTCCCACCTCTGGAGCACAGTCTGCACAGTAAGCTGAATCATCCCCCACATATCCATACTACCTCCCCATCATCTCTCAAGCAGACCAATCAGTCATCAGTTGTCATCAACTACTCCCTTTCTGATCAGTCTGCTTTCTCACCTCAGACCAACCACAAAGTTAAACTGACATCGTGCAGTTCTCCACTTCCAGATTCTTATTGCTTTTATAAATAAAGCGTTGAAATTGATAACTTTGAGTATCTCAGTTAAAACTGAACAAACTAATTAATAGCGCACTCCACTCTTTGAAGGAGCATTGGGCAAGTTTAAAAACTAGATCGTTTATATACATGTTATATATATACGTTATGCCTCATGTTTCAGGCTCTGTCTGGGTTTCCATTGACAACACATACACATGAAAATGTGTACAAACGCTGCCTCAAACCTCTGTATAATTCAAGTGCACAACACTCTGACTGCACACAATTTCTCAGAATATATCATGCAGCACAACTTACAAAAGATTTTCGAAGAATGTAGTCCACATAGAGACAAACAGCTGACTTAGAAGGCTATGCCAATATTGGGGTCACTTTCGCATTTTCCTTGCAAATGTGCAGTCACTTGTAAAGAATGCTTTGATCTGAAAATGACCCAAACATAATCCATTGTGTGTGTAATATCTGTCACTTAGAGGCTTGCAGCACTATTATAACGAGCATACGGTTGGCATCACACACAGCTCATATTAACCCTTTGGCTTTTTTCTGCTTATTCTTTGTTTTTTTTTGTGTGTGTGTGTAATTGTGTGTTTTAATCCTTGCAGTTACAAATCTCTTCAAACTTCCTTATTTACGTAATTTGTTATACTCATGTTTTAATGACTGATTAAAAGCATTAAGTCTGGGAAACAATAAAGCAGTTTTTTAGCTCAGAGCTATGAGTTGAGTGCCAGCTCATTTTCCTCATCTAGCCTCATCATCCATCTCTATCAAGCCTGAACCCTCTGGTCTTGTCCTGAAACTCTGCTGTTGGAGCCCTGTGAGAAGTCAGCCGTGCACTCTCGCACTCCCACAGCTGCTCAATGAAGACCATTCATGGCCGTGCTGTAGGAAGTAACAGAACACAGCATTGTGCTTACATGCATTTAAGCGAGTGTAAGGGTGAGCCAGAGGTGAGCGAGAAACCCCCCAAGAAGTCCAAATGTAATTTCACAGAGAAATACTCTTCAATAAAGACAAAAAATATGCACAATAAGATGCTTCAAGTCCAGCTCCAGTCTCTGAAGAGTTGCAGTCAAACGTCTCAATGATCCCACACTCCCTTGTTCACGTTAATCCCTCTTTCCTCCAAGAACAAGGTCCATGAGTGACTTCAGCAGATATCTAACCTGGCAAGCATATGTATATGTGTGTGCTGGCCTGTCTGTGTGTGTGAGAGAAATTCTTCCTTGGGCCGTCCCACAGGGGATCCAAGTGTCTCGTCTCTGAGTCACAGGCAGCGTCTGTTTGTGTGTGAGTCCATCAGAATGGATCAGCATCAACATCTCCAGTTCCCCTAAGGCACATATGTACACACACACACCCACACAGCCCACACACACATACTGTACGTCGTTAAACCTCCCCAGGGCTATGTGGTATCCCCCCACATCCCCGTGAGCAGAAACCTCAGTATCTCAATGTTAGATGGGCCGTTCACTCACGTAGGACAATGGGTTGCATGGCTTGGAGAACACCATGAGCTGTCACAGAGTGGACATGCACACATTTACAAAACAGATAAATTGGATATGTAAGATTCAGCAACATTATTTATCTTAATTCTATCCTCTAAAATAAAAAGAAATACCTATTTAATTAATAATTATATTAATGTGTTGTGCATTCTAAAAACACTTTCAGACCAGACTAAGGCCCACAGCAAATACATGTGAAGCTATGCACCTGTGTAACACATATTAGAATTGTTGATACAAAAGTGAAGAGAATATTTGAAAGGTCCTGTGAGCATGCTGCACAAAAAAAATATAGATAATATAGTAAATATAAGGAGATGCAGAGGGACTACTACCTACAACACCCAGTCTGAGAATTATCAGTGCGAGTCCATGCAAACTGTAAATGACTACCAGTATAACAAAGTGGAAAATACATATGAAAACTAAACAAAAATGAAAAAAGCTCCAATTTTGTCTGAACTGTAAAATGCTGAAGGTGTTATGCATCTTTGTTAAATCTTTAATTAGGCCATAACCCTAACACAACAACCACGCATTTCTGCATTACATGCAGCCCACATAGAGTAGTCTATAGCAGTGGCTCTGGGCTTGCAGGTAAAAAGAAAAACCTAAATTATTATGTTACAAAAAGACCAAAAACTGTGTTATTATGCAGAGTTATCCTGCTTATAGCAACTTTGTTTGATGGTGCACACAGAAGTACTGAATCTCTTTATTGAGCTGGTCAAGCTGTTGTTGTTATTCAGACTTTATCAGACCTTCTTGAAACCTTGAGTGGACTTCACTTAATCTAGTGGTATTCAAGTCACTTTGATTCAAAAATGCTTGAACCCAAAGAGAAATTAAATGTTGTCCTAACTCATAGAGTTTTGTTTTTTTTCAATGGGTTTATAATCATGTAAATAGCTGTAGACAGGAAGGATCTTCTGTAGGAGTCTGTGTTGTACTGAATCTAGAAAAGCCTGTCATTAAGAAAAAATATGTTGTTGTTTAACAGTTTTTCAAAGAGGATTCTCATTGTTGTCCATAATTTTCTTATGTCCTCTTTGCGTGAGAGGTTCTGGAAAAGTTCATAGAACAGAGCTGGCCTTCCTTATCAGCTTTTTTTTATTTGCTCTAATGCTGCTATCGCAGCAGATGATATCAGAATACAACACTATCTCTACAACGAATTCATAGAAGATATACAGACCACACCAAAGGAAGCTAAGCGTCTTTTAGAAGGCCAGTCGGTTCTATCCTTTCTTGTAGTCGACTTCTCAGTTGTATTTCAATTAGATGCAGTTGTCCAGTTCAACACAGACGTATCTATATATTTCTCCATGACTTGCACTTCTACTCCCATGAATTTGATAGCATTTGACTTGCTCCTGTTTCTTCTCAAATGTACAAATAGATGCAATAAGTTGGATAAATTGAAATTTTGAATAATTCATTAATTATTAATCATTATTGAGGGCATACAGGTGGCGCAGTGGTTAGCGCACATGACCGATGTATGGAGGCCTTAGTCCTCGACGTGGGCGACCCGGGTTTGAATCTGACCTGCGGTCCTTACCTACATGTCTATTTCTCTCTCATAACCTTTCCTGTCAACCTACTGTTGAAAAAACAAGCCACTAGTGCTGTAAAAACTCATTAAACTCATTAAAAAATAATTGTTTATATATATATATATATATATATATATATATATATATATATATATATATATATATATATATATATATATATGCAGCCTCCACACAGTGAGACAGAGCGTTCTAACCAGCTGTCCCACAGTATGGTGTGGAGGACAGTAGTGAGAACAGCAGAGAGGATCATCGGGGCTCCTCTTCCCCAATGATATTTTATTTTTATTTTTTTTTACTACTTTTGCACACACGATGCATATACTTCCACACAAGATAACTATTTTTTACCTATTATGCAACAAATCTGACAAAGTGTTAAAAAATCTGATTGAAAAATCTTGGTTACATTCGTGTTGTGATGTCAAGTCACAGTCAAAGTGTGGCTCTGACCTACAGTGAAGAAGGCAGCGGAGACAAGGATTTTTAATTAAAATGAAAGATAGAGCAAAAATTTTGACAAAGGCTGAAAGGTTAATTGTTCCTAAGAGGTTTGTGGGTGGCTTTTTAAAAAGCAATTTTAGTTTAATCCAGAAGAACTGTTTCATCATCCTTCCTCCAGTGCAGACACTGCCCAGCAGCTGCCTTCTATAGCTGTATATATATGAATATTACATGCTGCAATTCATGAACATATGTGCTTGTTTTACAATTTTAAGTCTCCTCCAAGGATACCAGTTCTTCATATTTTTTCTGGTTTTTTTTTCATAATTATTTTTAACTTATGTTTGTACATTATATGTGCAATACATGTGTATTTGTCTCTCAAAAAAAGGCCACAATGATTACATAATGAAAATAAATACAGTTACACGGCTGCTCATTGCTAACCCTCCAAGCATGGATGTTTATTCCTGTGTTGACTTTGAATCTTAGGCTTCCAAAAATTCCCCATGCTGCATCCTGCTCACTCTTCTTTGCTCCATCTGCAAGTTGGAAAATTAATGCTGCACTAGCTGACCTTAGTGACCCTCTTTATTAGTGATCCCCTTTATCTGAAGTTAGTTAGCACGTTGCCTTGATTTCTTGGCTGGATTGATTGAATTATATGATTGACAAATAAATAAAATAGTAAAATAAATAAAAATAAACTGCTTCCAGTTCAGGGTGAAAACAGCTGACTCTCCACCCAGGCATTCACCCTTTGCCTTTCCATGCTTTTGAAGGGTGGAAGCTTTGCAACAGTTTACTAACTTAGAAGAAAGAGGACATTTTTTTTCAAATAAAAGTGAAGAAAAAGTCCACATCTTTTTTGTTGCTGTTTTTGTTGTTTTCAGTTTCAATAAGCAAAGAAACAAAGATTATACAATTTTAAAAATCAGCTGACAACCTACAGCATCATCCTGACTTTAATGATCATCTGGCTTTGTAGTAAAGCTTCACCCTTAACAACCAGCCAGTAGAGGACATGGCACCCAAGGTGACGTGTTGAATCCTCAGATAAATGCTTTTGTGATAATCTTGACTCTCCCTAAACAATGAGGAGGGAATCTCCAAAAAATCTCTGGAAAATCCTTAAGATCCGTAAACTATCAAACAACCTTTAATGAAAAAATACCATGGTAAATAATTAAAGTTGAAAAAATAATTATAAATGTATTCATCTTTACAGGTCTCTTTTGGAAGCGCTCTTTTGATCAAATAAGTAGGGCCAAAAATGCCCAATTTGCCCAAAATGCCCAAAAGTTATTGGTGACTAACAACTGTATTTAACAAATACAGGTGAGACCTGACAGAAAATAAAAATATAGAATAATTATTATGCTAAATATTGACACGTAACTCCAGGAAAAAAGAATTGCACTATTAGGCAAAAAGAACTATAGATAAAATAAGATAAAAAGAAATAGACACACAGAGGTATGAAACAGAGAGGGAGGACTGGACAGCAGAGCATTTCTGGTTTGAGTGCTTCAATGAGTCTCGCTGCAATAAGAGTCATTATTGTTCTATAACACAGATGAATAGTACATTAGCATAAAGGAGGGCCTGACATGACACATGACAGACACAACTACCTCCCCTTTCGCTCAATCACCTTTTCATGAGCTTCCTCTCACCAAAGGCTTTTCTTTCCTTTTTTGTCTGTTTGTATGAAGTGTGCATGTGAGTGTGTGACTTTAGCTTGGCAGCGCAGCTCATCACACAAGGAGAGGATCGGCCATTGTGCTGATACAGAGCGCACTGGGTGAGTGTGTGTTTGTGTGCAGAGGAAAGAATAAAAGAGAATGTAACAACACAGCAGAGCTTCCCTGCACAGCGAGGTAAGAGCCACTATATGGACTTGTGGCCTCGTTTAAAGTGTGCATCATTCTGGGTTGTTGTTTGATGAAGAGGCTCTCATAAGAGCCACACATACACACTCATTCGCCCACCACAAATCATATCAATGCTTTTCCAGCACTTTAAACACAAGTGCATGCTCAGGGCCTTATATGCAGCAACCCAAGGTTGCCCATACTGTTTGTTTTTTTTTTTTTTTTTTTTTTTTTTTTATTCCTCTTGATCATTTTCAGACTGCATTTGTCTTAGGCAAATCCTAGTTTGTCAATAGAAGAAAATCTTCAACTCTGGCTGAGCTCAGACTTTTCAGTTCAATTTCTACAACTTTGCTGACAGAGTGGAAGTCACCTCTTAGGTTCTTCCTATTCTTTGTAGATTCCCTGCGCAACTAGCTCTTACGTCTCTGAAAATAGCAGGGGGAATCCTTTGTGCGTATGTGGTATCCTCCTAAAGCTGTGGCCCAGTGCCATTTAAGCACCTTTGAGCTGGGAAGCACGGGGATTGCCCAGCCAATCCATCCGGTGATAATTGGATCAACATGCAGCTGAGGAGGCCTGAGCCAGGCAGCCACTAACTACTGTCCTAATTGGATTAGCAATGTGGCTTTGTGTGTGTGAGAGAGAGACAGAGAGAGAGAGAAAGAAAGAGAGAGGGTTTCCCTGTCTTAGAGTGACCCAGGTGTGCGTAGTAAATCTCCCGGAGTTGGACGTATTCATGACGTCACTCTCAGAGACAGTCCTCTGGTCATCAGTGTGACCTGATGACTGGCATTTTCCTTCTCACACAGCAGTGTGTAGCTGGGGATTCCATCAGCAATACTCACATGACGTCACATAATGATTAGAGCAAAGGCACAGGAAGGAAAAGACCAGCTTGTCCAACACCTTTTACCAGTGAAAGTCTCATAAGATGCGTTCTCACTTTTCAAGAAAGTGTAATTTTCTAGTGTCATTTATTTCCATTTGCATTTTTTGCAGGTTAAATAAGCAGGAATTTACTCCAAAAAATGTACCTCCAGGGGTGTGCTACGTGAGAAAAGTATATATTTCTGTTGCTTTTGATGTATCCAAACACAAAACTAGCATGTCCTCACAGCACTGTCTGCGCCCTTGGTTTAATGTAATGTAAATATTCATAACCCTTTTGCTAGAAGCTTATAACATCAACATATACTGTATTGTATAGGCAAACTGTCATCTTGAATCTTTAAGTCAGGGTTTCACTGCGAAAAGAAATTTTGGCTAATTATAGATTATGTAATTAGGTCATGTCACAGTGTTGTCAATCAAATTTAGGCTTTAATGTTCTAATGTGCTTAAGTTTAAGATCAAAAGGTGATGGCGTTCCTTGAGGATTTTAAAGCTGAAAGCAAAATCTTATAGTACCTCAACTACAGCACATAATATTACCATTATGTTTGGCTGAGATGATTTTCTTTTTTTCCGAATACTGCTTGCATCCTCAGCAGACTTGTTTTGGATTATTTTGTGGCTTATAGATTAATAGATCTGAACGACCTTATTTCTCATCTGTTAATAATAAATGTATTTATATTGTAAGGAAGTGTATCCTTTGGTGTCTTTTAGCCTACTTTATAATGTCAAATTTAAGGGGCTATGGTATCTAAACTAAACTTTTCAAGCTTTTAAAAAATTTTTAATGCTTTTCCTTAATTCAAATCATGCACAAAGTAGCATCTCCTTTGATTCATACATTTTTCATTCATTCATACATTTCAAATTCTGCTCTCTAAGCAGCAGCTTCTCCCTGTCCTGGGAAAATGAGAGGCCATCACCGTCCTATTTAGGAAAGTGTTATCCTGTCCCCTCAAGAAGGTACCCACCTTGACCGTGTTACACCTGCTCATTAAATAAACGCCTGCTTTCTCCGATCAGTGAGCAGTAATGTGAGGCAGAGTGCAGTCGTTGCGGCTCAAAGTTGTGATTAAGTATTACAGTTAGCAGCTAATTTTCATAGAGACAGCAACTGTTCTTTTTTACAGCTAGTGTTAAAGATGCAAAAAAATGTTTTTTGGCTATGGGAGATCTCAGACTTCAATCAACCTTCCTAAACATCCAGTAACCATGCCTCCAAGCTAAATTCTCAGAGTGCTTGTACGCCAACAAACACAGGAGAACTGTTTGAGTCCATATTATTTCATAATATATATGCTATAGTTCACATTTAAAGGCTTAAAAAAAGCTTAATATAGGACTTTTAAACATCTTGAAATAATGGAATGTGAATGTGAGTTTGCCCTAAATATGCTTTTACATGGGGCCTGCTTGGTTTGGATAAAATAGATATAAGAGTGCTACTATGCCTGATTTTTATATTAGCTCAAAGAACTTGCTTTGTAAAATTATGTCTGATAATCTGACTTTTTTTTTTTACTGCAATAACAACCAAAAAAACATTAACTCAAAAAGGAGCAAACTGGGTCCTCACCGGCTACATTAGTCAACGATGACTATACTTCCTGCATGACTTCTTCTGTTGTCATTTATCCCCTGTAGTCCTTTTTATGTAGTATTCAAATAAATTGATATAGCATGACAACTACATCAGTTGTATTACTTGACATGCAATGATATAAATGGCAAACACTCTGTTTGCATCATGGCAGAACAAATGTGTGGATGTATGCAATTATATATTTGAAAACCAAAGCTGAGGAATGGTAAAAATAGCTTAACAAACAGAAATAGAAAACATGCAAACACGCAACAATAGTGTGACCTAAGCAAACTCTGAATTATTAAATTTAACAACACATGCAGTAAAAATATACACAGACAAAGATGCAAATTGTAGGCCACTCGGCCAAAATGGAAAACACATGTAAAAATAGTAACTGTGTTTCTGTCTCCAGGAACATAAATAGCGTTGTT
Organism: Cyprinodon tularosa; assembly: GCF_016077235.1. Taxonomy (NCBI): domain Eukaryota; kingdom Metazoa; phylum Chordata; class Actinopteri; order Cyprinodontiformes; family Cyprinodontidae; genus Cyprinodon; species Cyprinodon tularosa. The sequence goes on along the minus strand of NW_024038998.1, from coordinate 476,281 downwards.
CCAGTTGTTAACGCTTTTTGACTGACAAAGTGTTTCCGTACACAACTGGGAGCAGAAACACTTTGGTTTTATCAGTGCTATTCCCACCTTGCATAGGTTGTTATATTACCAGGGATGGAGTCAAGACAGGTTCTTTCAAGACCAAGAGCACTCCCTCCAAGACTTGACTTCCAAAGACCATAACCAAGACGGAGGCAAACAAAATGTTTCGAATTCAGATAAATGTTTCTGGACGTCATTGTTTGTAAACCAAAAAATGCAAACATTTATGGGAAATGAATAATTACCCAACCAATAAACTAATATTATCATAATAAACTAAAAATAAAGTTAATAAATGACACACACAGATACACATTCTCTCAGTTCAGCTAATTGGTTTACACTGTGCAATAATTATATGATGATTTTAAATAACACTAAGAATAATAACTTCATATTCAAAAATAAAAGATCTGTGTCAAAGAGTGTGTTATAACGGTGTATTTTTAAAGAAGTTCTTATATTTTTATGATTTCAAGCCCTAAAAGAACTAGTTATTGGCTAAATTACAGAAAGATTATCTCTGAAGTGATGGTGCGCAAACCTTCCAATTAGCAATGAGAATGGATAGGTGCCTGCGGCTAATATCCAGAGCGGACACAAGGTAAAATTCAGCATGTTTGTGCTCCAACCACTTTATCCATGACATTCATATTATTTTATATTTGCAACCATTCCAGTTTTGAGACTATAAATGAAGACCATAAAACCATACACTCACTGGCCACTTTATTAGGTACACCTGTCCAACTGCTCGTTAACTATTGATTTTTAAGCAGCCAATCACATGGCGGCAACTCAGTGCATTTAGACATGGTCAAGACAATCTCCTGCAGTTCAAACCGAGCATCAGTATGGGGAAGAAAGGTGATTTGAGTGACTTTGAATGTGGTATGATTGTTGGTGCCAGAAGGGCTGGTCTGAGTATTTCAGAAACTGCTGATCTACTGGGATTTTCACGCACAACCATCTCTAGGGTTTACAGAGAATGGTCCGAAAAAGAAAAAAACATCCAGTGAGCGGCAGTTCTGTGGGCGGAAATGCCTTGTTGATGCCAGAGGTCAGAGGAGAATGGCCAGACTGGTTCGAGCTGATAGAAGGGCAACAGTGACTCAAATAACCACCTGTTACAACCAAGGTGGGCAGAAGAGCATCTCTGAACGCACAGTACATCTAACTTTGAGGCAGATGGGCTACAGCAGCAGAAGACCACACCGGGTGCCACTCCTTTCAGCTAAGAACAGGAAACTGAGGCTACAATTTGCACAAGCTCATCGAAATTGGACAATAGAAGATTGGAAAAACGTTGCCTGGTCTGATGAGTCTCGATTTCTGCTGCGACATTCGGATGGTAGAGTCAGAATTTGGCGTCTACAACATGAAAGCATGGATCCATCCTGCCTTGTATCAACGGTTTAGGCTGGTGGTGGTGGTGTCATGGTGTGGGGAATATTTTCTTGGCACTCTTTGGGCCCCTTGGTACCAATTGAGCATCGTTGCAACACCACAGCCTACCTGAGTATTGTTGCTGACCATGTCCATCCCTTTATGACCACAATGTACCCAACTTCTGATGGCTACTTTCAGCAGGATAATGCGCCATGTCATAAAGCTGGAATCATCTCAGACTGGTTTCTTGAACATGACAATGAGTTCACTGTACTCAAATGGCTTCCACAGTCACCAGATCTCAATCCAATAGAGCATCTTTGGGATGTGGTGGAACGGGAGATTCGCATCATGGATGTGCAGCCGACAAATCTGCGGCAACTGTGTGATGCCATCATGTCAATATGGACCAAACTCCCTGAGGAATGCTTCCAGCACCTTGTTGAATCTATGACACGAAGAATTGAGGCAGTTCTGAAGGCAAAAGGGGGTCCAACCCATTACTAGCATGGGGTACCTAATAAAGTGGCCGGTGAGTGTATATGGGTAATATAAGCAAATGTCAGTTATTTTCATGGGGGGAAAAAACAGTCTTGTTTACCCGATATTCTGCATCCGTCATCCTTGTGTGGATATATACAAAGAACAGTTATCTTTGCTGCATAAATATATTAATGGTGCGACAGTGGCGTCTGATGCAGGAGTTTGCCCTGCAACTAAAGGGTTGTTGTTTTAAGCCCAGCCTCTGGCTTTTAAAGTTATTGTGTCCTTGGGCAAGACACCTCATCCTAGATGCCTACTGATGACGGTCAGAGGGCCCGGTGTGTGCATAAATGGGTGAATGACTGAATGTAGTGTAGAGTGCTTTGGTCAAGTTACCCGACTTAAAAAAAAGTTCTATATAACAACAGGCCATTTACCAATATATACCACTGAATTACACTACAGAACTGACACAGCCATAGGAAGAAAGTTTGCCCTGCTCATCAGTGTTTGCACTCGGATGTTTTTGAAGAGTTTCTTACATCTACAGCCTGTTTTAGGTCAAAGGATAAACATCTGGCTGTCTTGCAAGGCCTTTCACAGGTTTTCTGCCAATCAGGGGTAGATGTATTTATCTGTTATGTTTAAAATTTTCATGATGCTTCTTCTTCTTATAAATGGTATAAAGTAGAAACAGAAAAGGGAAAATTATCAGAGGTCCAAGAGTGCCAACTGACAAGGCATAGGATTCTTTTTTTGGAGTGCTGTATTTTATTTAAGTTAGGTTTCATGATATTGGGGGTTTATGTAAATTTCATTTGGCATTCTTCCAACTCTTTGGGTTGGATTGCCAGGCTTCGGTATGTTGAGGTTATTCTGAAAGTTTAAACCATTTTTAGAATCACATGCTGCAACAACATTCCTTTCAAAGCCTCAAACACTGCTCTTTCCATCCCTTAATGGTATGCACTTTAGTGTTGTAGTCAAAACCACACCAACTGGGACCAAGGTGTACTGAGACAAGGCAAAGACCTTTAGAGGATAAAATCAAGACAAGGCCAAAACAAGTCTAAATGTTTTGGTCTTGGTATCAGCCTCTAAAGGTCTTGGCGTTGTCTCTGTCACAGTATTTCTTGGTCTTGGTTGTTGTGAGCTTGACTACAACACTAGTTCAGTTTTCACTCCAAAAGTCAGAAGCACAACTAACCACATATCTAACGGCAAACATCCTGAAAAATGCTGATTAAAGATTCTTTCCTCGTATGCACCTGATATGCTAGACCTATGTTTGACTTTAACCACTTCAAGTGAGAATAGATATGGTTTAATTCCTCACCACAATCTGCTTTTATAATTATTTTTACATCTAACAAGAAGTCTCAAAATATTCTGTTAAGTTTTTTGTAATATTAACTGATTTGTTGTTAATTATTCAGATCTATATACTTTTTGATATGTCCTACATCACTCACCTTACACAATGATATAAGGTTTGATAATATAATCAATCAGCAGAAAATCTCATGTGAAGTCCATTTCTCATCTAATTTTTTAGTCCTTCAAAAGCACATTGTAATTTTCCTACATAGACTAGTGTAAAATTCGGCACATATTGTACACAGTAAATTGTAGGCATTTAATGGTAGAAATAAAAAAACACACAGAGGCGTTTGCATTAGAGTTGGTTTTAAAATAGTTTATTGTCAAAAACAGCTACAATGTTTTAAGTATTTCATCAGTTTATTTTATGGTTAATGTATGCGCTTTATAGTGCAAGATAGCAAGAAGATTCTGCTGAAATAGATTTTCCCTCTCAGACATGTTCCTTACAGACATGTTTTTGAACTACTAGGTCTTTTTTCTGTCAACTTTAAAACAAAAAAGTCTGGATCTACAGTACTTTGTTCGTATGTTGCATGTGTGGGCGAGTGAGTTGGGGGGGTAGGGCTACAGGAATGTGCCGATCCATAAGCCTCATTGACAGAAAAACTTCTGTTTCTCGACCGGAAAGAGCAGTCAAGGAGAAACACTCAAACTGGATGTCCTCAGTGCAGTTCAAACGAACTTATTCAGAGTTATGTAAACACACACTCATGCAGAGAGGGTGGATAGAGATGTCAATACTAAAATTCAGCAAAAGTAATGAGTGGACCTCAGGGAAACAGACCCAGAGTGTTTTATTAAAAATGCGACTGTATGATCTTTGGTTTTTATTTATGATCTAACAATTTAAGATGATCTCTAAGCTTAAAGTAATGTTGACGATGTATTAGGCAAAGTTTTGCTTTAATCTCTTAAGACACAGCTGCTTTTTTTTGGAATACAGAATGAAAGAAGACAGACCTAACCAATGTGAGTCCACCTCTACTCATAAGTGTATTGATAACTGTTAAGCAAAGCATACTGCTTATCAACACAGATCATCAATTTCAGTCTGATTATGCTGGTTAAATTGCACTAATAATGTATATAACTGTAAACATTAAGCCTAAGCAGAACTGTAGGATAATGATTTCAAAATGTTTCAGTTGTTAACGGACGAACTTTATTGGAGTGTCAGATCAAGGTCACTGCTGCATCTGCAACATTAACAACCTGTATTATCTAAAACCTACAATCCCAAGGTTTTCACACTTCAACCTCAGCCCAACTCGACCACTACCACATAAATACCCCCGCTGGCGCCCAATACGCAAAAATTCTCTGCAACCTTACACCAGTGGTGTCATTTTTTTTCTTTTTTTGACTTTATGTTTTAGTTATATGTCCCTGATCCTATAAAGCATGAATAAAAACAATACAAACAAAACAAGGCTTTAAATGGTGAATTCTTGCTTTAGGAGAAAAAAAAAATTGATTATGACCAACATGATCTTAACTTTTCTTAAAAAGTAAATGCTACCTCATACTACTTATTTCAGCCACGGAGTTCCTGTTTAAAGTTTTATTTCTGTTTTAAGTTTTGTCCTTATTTTAGTCATTCTAAGGTGGACTTGTTATTATGGTTGATTTTTCGGACCAACTTGCACTAAAACATTTTGAAAGACAAGTGTAAGAAACATTGAAAAATTATAAAGGCAAAAGCAAAGTCCATTCTCTAACGTATTCTTATTCATTTAGATGGAGACATCAGTTCCCTTCTTACAGCTTTGACACCTGCGACACCTCTTCAGTCACACTTTGAAACATAAATTTGTTCTTTATGGTGTGGGCTGTAATGACATCATTTGGAAAGAAAAAAAAGCAGAAAGAAGATTGCCTCTCTTGGAAACAGGATGTTTTTATCAGTTATCACTGAAAAGGAAGCCCACAGAGACCCCTCAACACTCTGGCCCACATGCGTATATGCATGCACTCACTAAATAACACACATTCACAACCTCAAAACCGTTGCCATTGAGAGCAGAAGCTCCGCCAATCAGAGGATGGAGAGTAAAAGAAGAGGAAGTTGGTGTGGTCACACTGTATGTGTTCATCATCTGCGCCGACAGAAATAGCTTTGTCAGAGAGTAAACAACACGGCCCATTCATAAAAAAAAGCGCAGCGAACGCCCACTCTCCAGCAGCGTAACATGAAGAGAAGCAATAGATAGAGTGACAAGGAGAAGGAGAGCAGACATGTGCAATGACACACAGGGACAAATACAAAGATGGGTGGAAATATGAATAAAGACTAAAAAGAAAGCGAATGAAATAAAAGAAAAAAGTTGTTTAAAAAAATAGGGTTAATTTAGAAAGAAAGCTTGAGTATGACATCACATCGCCGTCACTGCTGGTTCCACTTCCTTGGTTTGGAAAACACCAGAAACTCACGTCACGTGGTGAGACATCTCTTTCCAACTCTCACTCTTTCTCAGTAACTCACACACACATTGACACACGCACACATTTATACACTATAGCAAACCAGAGCACGACAGGACGGACGTACAGTAATCCTAATTGCACCACTTAATGCAACCGTGTGCGTTAACCAGAGTGGCCAGCTGTTTTTCCAACCCACGCATTGTACCATTACATTAAGCGGCTTTCCGCACACACGCTCACATAGCACATGCTTGCCACATCAAGCCAGACAAGGAAATTGTTCAACCTTGCATGTGTGTGTGCATGTATGATGTATCAGAAAGAGGAAGTGATGCAAAGTGCAGACTATTCTTAGCAAACAGTAGAAGTGCCTCACTTCTCTTTCCAGGATTAGTATACTCACAACATTTACACACATGCACACCAGAGGAGCCAGTGAAAGTGCACACTTCCTTGCCACAAACGCCCACACCGTCTTCCAGTTGTGGATGTGATGCAATGAACAAAAAAAGTTTCAGACGATCCCTGTGGGTCTCAAAAAGCTAGAAAAAAGCTGCAGCCTTCCACAAGCTTCCACTGGTTTCCACTCCTGTGGCGGGATGGCAAATTTTGGTTCCGGTAGAGAGATGAGTGCTTAAAAACATCATAACTGATCTGAACTTGATCTGCACACGCAGGCTCCCACACTGCATTTCAAAAAGCATCACCTTCAGACTTCATCAGCCAATCTGACTGCAGTGTGAAATGCCCAGCACAGGTGATAATAACGCTTTGTCATTGCAAAACTGATGTCATATGATTGTCATGGCACTAAGAGGGGAGTGGGTGTCCTTTTTTCACTTCCATTTACATCACATGGTAGCAGGACGAAACCGGCAAGTGAGACTTGAGTGGGAGGTGTTGCCACCTTGATCAGTGGACCACAAACCCGCTGCTTTTTGGCCAGTAGATTTAGAGAAAATGGTAGGCAGATTTCTTGCAGATCGTAGGACTGTAGTTATGACCTCTCATGCCACAGGGCCGCATGAGTATCGGCAAGCTCCCCTCTTTCTCATGAAACAAGATTGGTAAAACACTCTGCAGGTGTTATACCCCAGTCTGTTGTCTTGCTTCATTTTCACAGAATAAAAAAAGGATATAACCCCACACCACTGTTTTACCATAAAAGGTCCACAATTGTTCATGATTGTGAATTAAAGATAAGCCACAAGAACTTGAAATAATTTGTTAATTTCTTTTATTAGCAGAGAATAAGAAATATTGGGATAGAGTCTTGCAGTGCATTGCAAAAGTAGCGATTTCTTTTGAGTCATTTTTATATTCATATTAAAACCAATCTCTTCAATGCATTTGAGGATTTTCTTGAAACATATAAAAAATATGCTAAAATATGGTGGTAGGAAAACTATATCAACATATAAGGATTCTCAAATGTATTACACATAAAAGTGTCACAAAAAGACATCTGTCTTTAATTGACTCAAGAGTGTCTCTGGAAAATTAGATTTAAGGTTTTGCCATGGATCCCCAAATGAATACACATCTAGATCTGGACCAAGCTATTCTGTACTTAAAGGCATAGTGGAGGATTTTTGTGAATTTTTTAAAAGACCCACCCTTTCACTTAAAAAGAGCGAGAGTGTGCATGAGTCCATTTCTCGTGCACACTCTGTTTAAAAGTTGCTGTTCTCATGCCAGCTTACTGTGTCTGAATGCCCAGCCTAACCCTGACATCCCTCAATCATTATACACAGCGAGGAATATATGGTGGACTTAGTTAACCGACTGTTCATACTGATGACCACTGCTTTTTGCTCCCCGTTGGTCACATAACTCCTCCTCCACCGTGCCGTGCCTGCGCCATATTTGTTATCAGTTGCCGCTGTCAGGTAGCATTAGTCTATGGCGACAGGGGACTGCTGTGCCACAAATCTCATAATGCTTTGCAAAGAGAAGTCTCTGCGCAAAGCATTCTGGGAAATACAAGCCCCTTCTGAGGCCTTTCTTTTCTTCTTATACTCTTCATAGACACTTTTTCTCTTACGACCCTCGGCCACTTTTAAAGAACTGTAGAACTAAAGAAAGGTGTGCTTCAATGACTGTCTGAAACCGAAGCTCACCACACATACAAATTGCGCATGTGCAGAAAGTTAGTTACATAAACATATCACCAGAATGATTGACAATTAGGAGGAGCACCTATTTTGATGATCCACCCAGAAATAGAACATTCTCCACTATACCTTTAAATAACTTTGAACTTAGTCATTGATCTGTATTTCTTACTGGCTTCCTGCTGGAAACTGAATGTCCACCACATTCCATAATTTTGCAGATTATTGTTCCTCTTGTTCGTCTTTCCCACAGCATTTTGCTGCCACCCCCAATTTTGAAAGAAGGTACAGTATGACAAAGTTCATTATTAATTTCCACAATGTTGCCCCATCTTCCCAAAGAAACCCAGACATGAAATTTGGCAGATTTTAGACAGATTTTCATATCTTTTCAAAAATTAGGACATTATTTATAAAGTATCCTGCTTCAACGCTTTCCAAAGCCCTCCCCACTTACCTTTCTGCTCCATCCTCAGGTTGCTCTTTGTTCCGTTACATTGAATATCAAACCATTGAGGCCTTTGAGGCCTTTACAGCTACAGATTAAATTACACACAGAGGAACTTCAGTCACAAAAAGGTGAATTTTGATTGTAAGCAGTTGCACTGATTTTAATTAAGGCTACTTAATTCCTATTAAGGTATCTTTAAAAATTCTAAAATACCTTCAGAAAAGATTGACTTTTGTGTGGAGATTGCATATAGTCCATAAATGCATTTAAAATTGTGGCCATAATGTAAAAAAATAAAAAAATAAAAAAAATAAAAAAAGTTACACTTCAAGGTGTATGAATACTTTTGCAAAACATTATTTTCAAAATGTTACTCGTTTAAATGTAGGTTTTCTAAATTAATTTTGAGATTTTTTCCTCCAAAAAGGATCCTGTGTAATGGATAAAGTATGCACCCATTCATTCATTTTCCACATACCTACTTAATCCTGGATAGGGTTGGTCTAGTTAGTATTTGAATTGGGGCTCTCTCTCACTGACTGCCAAAAAACACTCCACACCCTCTGCAGTTGTGCACCAAAAAAAATCTAAACCAACTGAATCTGTAAACACATTTTCTTTAAAAAAGTCTGTACATCATGTTGCAATGGTGATGCAGAATGCTGGACTGCTGTTTGGTTTTACTCAAGAGACTGGAGTTCCCCAAAAGTATTTTCAACATATCAACAAACCAGGAGTTTTCCAAACAGCCCCTTCCAAACACCTCCTTTATAGAGCTGCATAGCTCCTTGATGATTAATCTGTAACCAAATGAAGCAGCTATATCAGGCTGACTGGAAAATTAGACTATATTTAGCATCACGAAAATAAAAATGGATTCACTCCCAAAATATGTCAAATTAAACCATAAATACTATATTTTTCCACCTGAAATGTCCAGTATAGAAAAAGGTATTCTAAGTTTTATTGGGGGGAGGTGGGGGGGGGGGGTTAAGGATATATTATTTGGCACAATCCTGGTTCCTCATGGGATAAAAGTGATCAAATTTACAGGGATACATGTCAGGATACGTTTACATCTTTATTTATATTTTTTATATATATTCCAACGCATCCTCTCACATCATGGTAACATAACATCAGTGTTCTTGCATTATTTGCAAAAGGGAGTAACAGAACCAGATTATTTCTTTACATAGGAAATAGAGGTTAGAGGCAGCGCTTTACCCATGATCCTTCTGTGAGGACATTTAAAAAGTTTCCAGTAAAAAACAAACAAACTTCCTAATAGAAAAGTATAATGATATTTAAGATAAAAGAAAAATACGTTTTACTATGGTTTCATTAAGGCTGTTCTATGGATTGATATACTTTCTTAGCCTTGTGTTATACAGGTACACTGACTATAAAAGCTATGCAGTGTATGTTCTGTTTTAGGTTCTTATGATGGGGATTTGGATATTTGAGATGCTTAATAATTATAGAAATTTACTTTGGCATTGACCCCTGTTAGACTAGCCCGAGGCAAAATAATCTGAGTGAATAAAAGGCCAAGAGAGTATATGCACTGTGGATTAAGTATTATCTGATCATTGTCATGATCTGTGAGAAGATCCTTCCTGCCTACAGCTATCAACACCTACAACTAAATAAAAAAAAACCCTGTGAACCCCATAAGTTACACCAACATTTAATTTCACTTTGGAATTAAGGAAGTATTTTTGAATTAGAATAAAATTTTAGGCTATTGTTTTAATTTTATGTTCACGTCTTTTCACATTCTCCTTATTGATTATTTATGTTCTGTAGTTCCTTCAATTCTGCTATTTTTTTCATTTGGGCTTTGCCAAGTGCAGTTCATTACCTTATACTTACCACCTGTCGCAATCAGAACTGAGGGACCCAGTATTCAGGCAAGACAGACAGTGGGTAACCTCAAAAAGAGTTTATTAAAACAACTGGGTCTGCAGAAACAACAGGCATTTGTAGCAGGAAAGTCTGGAAAGAGGAAACACAGGTTAGTGACCACCAAATCTGATGGACAATGGCGTAACGACACAACAATAGGCCCGTAAGCAACATTATCTGGGTGGGCCCCATATGAAGTACAACACTTGATAAAGGTCCAGGATACAGGGACAGTTTCATAAATCAAGCAAGAATAAACAATTATGCAATTCTCAGTAGTATATGATCACACATCACACACGGAAAAATAGTGACTGCACACCTTGAATGGTACCATTGGTGACAGCGCACCACCACCTGTTGCAGACATCTCAAGTTCCAAAAACTCATGTCAGGGAGATGCTTATCCATCATCGCTAACACATTGTACGTAACACTATGGTTTTGATCTACGCTCTGGATTACTTTTACATAGCTGTGCAGGATTATTTGCCCATTCTTCTTTTCCCTGTTAAACCTTTTTGCTCGTATGGTCTTTATTTAAAGGCCTCCAGACAATAAATCTGTGGTAAAAGGAAGAGCTAATGGCCTCCAGCAAAGGTCTCTTGATGAAGACTTGAACCTGCAACAACATAGTTGTCAAGTCTCCCGTTTTGGATTGGAACTTATGGTATTTCACCTCTTCTTCCCGTCGTCCTCCTGTATTAGCAGTCTCCCATAAATGTCCCATGTTATAGAATTATATATAAAAAACATTTAGCTACCTTTCTAAACGGAACTGTTGCTAGCATCGCATTTCAAAATATCATCACCTTATTGTAGTTTCCAAATAGTTGACAAGTGTTTGTTTTAGCTTTCTTGTGCACATGTCTTGAAATTTAATTGATACTGGAGCTTGAGGGGGACAGCTTGCAGTGGATGTCGTAAAATGTCAGTATTTTCAAATCCAAAACTTGACAGGTTCGCACAACAAGTCAAAGCCTCTAAACCTGTGCCACATGCTTCACCACAGCACCCAAGCTGATTCTGATACTTGTTTGTAGAATTTTCTAATTGAGCCACACAGGGGTGTTTTGGAGAAGAAATGATTATGTTCAATAAGCATTAAATATGAATTTTGATCAGGCAGCTTTAAAACCATCCATTGTGGTATTTGTGTCCTCCAGTGATGGATTTGATGCTTTGAGTCATTGCCCTGGTACATGCAGTCAAACTAACGGTCGTTAATGGATGAGCTAATGTTTATGGTTTGTTCCTTCAATTATGGCAACTTTTTTTGGTCCTGAATCAGCAAAGTAGACTCAGAGGCATTACATAGCAGCCAGCAAATGGTGATCTATACCTAAAATGCTTTAATACTTTTTGCGAGTAGACCCCTTCCAAAAACAATTGACCTTTGTTTCAACAGGCTTAAAAATATTCTCCCAAAGGTCTCGAGGACCTTAATGATGCTTCCTGGACAAATGCAGGCCTAACTTGTTTTCCTCTAAGTCAGCTGTGGCTTTTACCCTACAACTCCACAAAATGCCCTTCATAATCAGTTTAATTTCTAGCTGTAGTTTTAAAAGTAGTTAATGGAGTAAATTTGTTAAACTCTCTGCTCCTTGGTATAAAGAGTTACCACTGTTCTATTTTCTAGATAATGCATCACTGTGGTTAGCTAGAGACTCAAAGTCTTAGAAAGGACTTTCAAACCCTTCCAGCCCGATAATAAAAACACCTTTTCTTCAAATTATTTCATCAGGACCTTTGAATATATTTGTCTATTTCATGTTAGTAAGGAAATGTAACTGATTTTTTGATGCAATGAGTCAAAAATTAAACAGGTCTTTGGGCCAATTTACACAAAACCAGAAAGCATTTCATTTTTACTAAAAGGAAAAACCGTGGCAACGGTGAGGAATAAATCAGAATTCGAAAACTTCTATTTTTATTCACATCTCAAATTCAACGTATTTAAAGATCAGATATATTTAAGTGTGAAAATCAAAAGCGGAAAAAGTCTGAAAGGGAGTGGTGTACACATTTCTTAGTTTCTTAGTCACAGTTTCTTAGTCAGAGTATTAATGAAAAAAAAAGAGAAATTACATATAAAGTGAGTCTAGCAAAGGTGAAAGAATATGAACACTTGAAAATCAAGTAGAAAGCAGAAAGGTGTAATAAGGACTGGCAAATGATAGAAAGCGCAGGTATACCCAGATGAGATTGATCAGAGAAATTAGGAAATGATTAACCTAATTATGGAATGAGAATCAACTTCAGGGCCTGTTGAGTAGTAGACACAAACAGAGAAAACCAACAGAAAACACAGAATAACCAGAATTTCCAATGAATTTCAATGCAATAAAATTCGAAACAGAATTATGAGAAACTAACAAATTAATTATTGTAAACTTTCAGCAGAAGCTCACTTTAAGAATTCGGAATTATCCCTTTAACACACGGTTAGAGGTCAAAAAATGTAAACACTGCAGAGAGTTGGTTTCTCTCAAAGTAGTGTCAGAAGAGGAGGCAGGAGGCAGACTGGAAGGGTTCCCTGATGTTCTGGATGCTGGACACAAGATGGAAAGTGAGATAGGATGTTTTTTGTTTTCATCCAGAACTCCACCTTTCCACTAACACATGACCACACACACTCGTCAGCAAACACACTTAGCACAAGTGCAGGGGCAAATCCCTCAACCCCCCTATGGCGCACCTCTGGGGGAGTTAATGGACATACTCACTCAACCTGATACTTTCCTCCGCCCTAAGCTCATCTGCCACTGCTCCTGCCTTCCCACACCCCTCTGTTCCCCACTTCACCAGAATTTTCCACCTCAATGGAAACAAGGAGGGCTGCGCGGCAGGGCTGTTCGACAGTGTCTGCAGCCTGCACATAAAAATGGGTCAGATACAGAAGCTGAAGAGGAGGTTGGCTCTTTCTTGACCATTAGGTTGTGCATCTGCAGATTGTGTGTGTGTGTGTGGTTGGAGGTGATCAGGGTGAGCTGTGAGCTGGTAGCAAGAATCCCTAGGGCTTTATCGCCCACAGCCACTTTCTGCTACTTTTATTTCAAAACGGCATGTTTTGATGTTTCTCACGTTTTTCAAGAAATTTATTTCCCAGCATCTTTTTCCTTTTAAAAATATAATCTTTTGCCTTCCTTCCAGTGAGATAAAACTTTCTGACAGATTTAAAAGTAGCAGCACTTCAGGACTTGTCATTTCAACCATCCATCTGTGCAGGATAAACACTCTCCTAATTTTATCTCATAAACAAGTAACTCTATTTTGACACTTGGTTTCAAAATCTGTCATATACGTCGTCGTGCTTGTGGGCGTCTCTTGTGTGTGTGGATAAGCGTATGTGTGAACGGCACTGATGCGTAGGAGACGGTTACGTGTTTTGGCTTATAACACAGTTGTCTATGGCTGGAGTTGTCATGACGATTCTTAGTAGGACTTCTCCATGGTGACCATGACTGGACATACACACACACACACCTGCAAACACAAACTGGGAACATTTTAATCCAAAGCAAAGGAAAATTTCCCAAATGAGTTATAAATCTCTCAAGTATTATCTAATTTATGTTTTTCACACAAGATAATTTCTGCCTGATAGAACTAGTTTAAAAACATTTTTTTTTTATTTAGATTACTTAGGCTACCTACTTCCATCCTAAAATGGAAAGAGCTCAATAACGTTTTGTTTTTTTTACTTTGTGTGTGTGTGTGTGTGTGTGTGTGTGTGTGTGTGTGTGTGTGTGTGTGTGTGTGTGTGTGTGTGTGTGTGTGTGTGTGTGTGTGTGTGTGTGTGTGTGTGTGTGTGTGTGTGTAAGAAGTTTGACAAATTTACCCATCTTTGTGAAAGGATGAGAAAAGGGAAGCCATAAATTTGCCAATTAAATACTGCCACAATACACTATACAAAAAAAAAAAATGAAAGACTGAAATTTTTGACTTACTTGCAAAAGAGGTAATGGGAGGGAAAAAAATAGCTTGGCAGAGTTAACATAGGGGTTTCAGTAATGCTTTTCTTTAATAGTGACAATGAAGCCGGTGATAATTCCTGAACAGACCACTTGAGCTGTATGAAGGTAAATTCTGGAAGAAAATTGGGTAGGTGCTTCTAAAAATTGGACAAAGGTCAAGAATCACCTTTCAACAGAACAACAATGCTGAGCATGCTGCTAATGTAGCAATGAATGGTTTAGGACAGAGCATGTTTATACCCTTTTATAAGTTCAAATATAAATCTAATTGTGAATATCTGGGAAGGAACAATTTTAAATATAGATAATGGCCACCCAATCTAACCAAACTTGAGCTATTATGCAAAGAAAAATGGGGGGGAAAACATGTAGCTAGATGCAATCCTGGTATAAAGTGGACATATCCCACAGGGTTATGTGTGATATCCTTTACTGATGAACAGTGTTTTGTTCAATGCTGCAACAATAAAATTTGGTTCATTAAAGTTAAATACAGTAGCAGCCAGTCAAACGCCAGCCAAATGGGTGCTCACTTCCCTGCAACTCCCATCAAAATCCCCTCCATCTTCCAGCCACTGGTGACCCCTTCTGTCTCCGTGGAGAGCATATTTTTTTACTTTGACTCCACCCTTTCACTGAATTACAAAGTCTGACCAGGAAAAGGCTCTTCTCTTTAGATCGTAATGTCCTCAAAAAATGACAGAAAGAATATTTTAGTTCCTAAACTGATGCTTAAAAAGGAATTATAGGGGACCAGCCAAAGACCACTCAAGGTAAAACATATTTCTTAAGTAAAAAATGTAAAGAAATTATATGAAATCATATGAAAATAAAATAAATGCAGTGGCATGTATGATGTCAACTAGATGCAGAAGGCTAAAGCAAAACAAACATGGCTAAGTCATTTTCAGCTGGAATACCCTGGTTTTCTTTCTGAAAAACAAGGACGCAATTCGTGCCTGTGTGGATGAGAAGGTTTTTGTGCGTTCCTCCTGACCGGATTTGGTAAGAATTTGATTTATCAGTTAACTCTGGCAGTTGTGAAACAAATCAAGAATGTGATACATCATAGCTGCTACTGCTGCTGCGATTGGCTAAAAACTGGACATGGGAGGCAGAAACCCAATCAACTCAACACATTCTATATGAGGCTTTCCAGATGAATACTTTGTAGAGTTCAAATTGAACTACATGTTTCAATCTGGGCTATGCCAGGTAAGAACTCTACAATAGAACTAACTCTTTTATAGTTCTCAATCTCTTCTTAGTCCCTCGTTAGAATATCTGTTTTTATTGAGGGTTGTAAAGGTGACTGGGTTCAACCTCATCTATATCTACTTATATACTGTATCTATTTTCTGTTAATCCTGTGCAGAGTTTATGCTGAATCTTTCCAGCAGTTAGGAGGCAGGGTACAAGCTGGACAACAGTCCATTGAAGACAAACGTGGACTCTTAACCTGACGGGGTTTTTTTTGTTGTTGTTGTTGTTTTTTACTGGGTATCTTGCAAGCTAGAGCACCGGGAAAAATCCTTTAGTTTTGAGAAGAACAAAGAGCCCTAACAGAAAAGTCCTTTGCCTCGAGTGTTTGAACCCTGTGCCTTCTTGTTCTGTAAGAACAGCCCTAAACACTACCACAGTCAATTTATGCTATAATAAAGTTATGATAAAGCCTCTCTGTCAACATCCTCAATGATACCAGGCAGCACTCCTCTCTGTCATTTAAAACACTAATTAAGGGAAACTCTTTTAGAGGAAATCATTTCACATCATTCCAGTAAAACCCTAAGGATTTGTAGAATCAGTGCCAACGTACGTAGAGACGTCTCTTGTGGCCTTACTTGGATGCCCTTCCAGTTTTTCTCTTTTAATTTGTAACTTTTCCGTCAGTGTGACACAGAGGAGTAAGAGGTCACGTCTGACGACTTTGATCATGACTGTCTGCAACACAAAGGCTAACAAGGTCCTGCATGATATCACCCACATATGCAAAAGTCTCAGACGTCAGTCAATCACACACAACAAAGCTCTGACATCCGGGCTTGCAGCACAACTAAGGAGAAACAGCTGTTCTGTAGTAACTTACCACACCACAGGAGAATGACGCAATGGCATGAGTGAGAATGGGGAAGTGTAGTAGGAGCATATGCATGTGCCTATGAGGGTCTAGGTCAGTGCTGCGTCTGTGCAGGACATACAGTGCTGCTGTGGTCAGTGTGGGAAAGATGAGTCACAAGGTCAAACTGGAGTTACATTGAGAAGGGAGAGGGAGGATAGAACACAAAATGAGAGCAAAGAACCCAAAAGCCAGAGGAAGTGGGAGAAGATACATCTGATCAAAAAGAAAGGTTTTTATCAGATTTAGAACTGAGTAACTCAAATGATTATATCAATTATCTGATGGCCTGTGCAGCCAAATTCAGCCCATGAAAGTGGCCACATATTTCAGGGCCTGCAGCATTGGGAGTTTACCATCTGCACAGATAGCTGCATGTGAAAGGCCTGCTCCAGTGGGGGAACAGGGAGTATTGCCCAGACATTCCAGTGCACTGATTCCCAAACAGTTTCTACTACAAGTAAAACACACATCTGTGCATAGAAGTACATAATGCATCCTAGGATGCATTGCTTTCTAATGTAATATGGGAATGAAAAAAAAAAACAGAACACCTTATGATGGCATGCCACAAAGGGTGGCAAATCTGAGCTAAATCATACAGTGAAAGGTTACTAGAGCCTGCAGTCAGCACTTGGCATGCAAATACTCACTAGGACAAAGGTTCATACGGGGCTTCCCATGATGCAAAGTAAGGACAGTCCCTGTCAGCACGCATGAAAACGTCAGATGTGCATGTTCACATATCCAAATATATGAGTCGCTTCTTCTGAAACTTAGATGTAAACCTTAAAGGTTTCACGCTTCATAAAGCAAAAGAAAAAAAATGAAAGTTACCTGAAACAGTTGAATTTTACTAGGTTTAAGGCAGATGATTTGTCACAAGACTCAATGCAAATAATTCTGAACAAAGTGGCTGATTTAAAAAGAATGAGAAATACAAGCAACAAAAAAGAACGAATAAGAAAGAATGAATAAGAATAAATTGCTTATTCTTATCGAGCTTTACGCTAAGTCTGCGAAATCTCAATATCCTACTAAAACTCTGTAATGTCTAAATGAAAGGGAGTTTTACCTAACAGTGTTATACCATATCTGCAAAGAATGCTTGAAACACAACATGATTCCTCTGAACAGAAAAACAAAATGTGTGATGTAACTCAATAATTTCATATAAACTGCAAAAATATACTAATATACATTTTAGCCAACTATATATAAAACATTAATAAAATAAATTGTTGATCATACCTAAAAATAAATCCATATCAAATATATTTTGGTGTGGCAAAATGTGGTTATCAGATGCTCACAAGTCAACATTTTTAGATTTTTCTGCTGCTTTCGACATCATAGATCATAACCTGCTATTAACAAAATTATCCTGTTACGGGTTTGAGCAATCTGCAATCACATGGATGTACAGTTACTTGTCAAATAGAACACAGACAGTGTTTTTCAATGGCAGTTTCTCAGGTATCAGAAAAATTACATGTGGAGTACCCCAAGGTAGCTGTCTGGGTCCACTATTACTTAATATTTTTACTAATGATTTACCATATATTTTACATAAGGCTAATATTGTCATGTGCGCTGACGATTCAACTATATATACATCAGCAAGTACACAAATTGAATTAGAAACCGTTTTAAATACAGAATTACAATATGTAGTAGATTGGGTCAAATCAAATAAACTGGCATTAAATACTGTAAAAACTAATTGCATGATTTTAAGTTAAAATTACAATATTAATCAGAATCCTGTAATTAATATTAAGATTAACAACGCAGTTATTGAACAGGTGCATGAGACCAGACTGCTGGGTGTAATAGTTGACTCTAGATTATCATGGAAAAACATATTAGTAATATTATTGCAAAAATGGGAAGAGGTATATCCATTATGAGAAGACATGCAAATTTCTTAACTTCAAACATTAGGAATTATGCAATGAAAGCACTAATATTGACATACCTCGACTATTGCCCAGCAGTTTGGTCAAATGCCACTGGAGAATATATAAATAAATTACAGCTTATACAGAATAGAGCTGCTCGTGTAGCACTCAGGTGCAGCTACAGGAGAAATATAACATTAATGCACAAAGATCTTAATTGGTTGTTGGTCAAAGATAGATTGTTGTATTCATTGTTAATTTTCATAAGAAATATTTCTAATTCCAAATTTCCTTCTGTTTTGTTCAAGCATCTTTCTTTCAGTGTAGTAAATCATCAGTACAGTACTAGACATGCAACTAAAGGTAATTTCACTTTACCCATAGTAAGAACAAATGCCATAAAAAATACTGTTGTGTTTAGAGGTATGAAAGAATGGAATAATCTGCCAAAACATATCCTGCTTGCTAATAATGTCAATAAATTCAAATTATATGTAAAACAGCATTTATCAAAATAATATAACTTCATGTTTATATTTATATATGTGTGTGAATATGTATGTATATGTGTATGTATGTTTACAGGTGTAAGTGTAGAATGTGTACGTTAGTATGTGTATATATTGTATATGTATTTTTATATGTGTTTGTGTATTTTCTTTTTCTTTCAAATATTGGTTGTATTCTTAGTTTTGTTTTTAATGTATATATTTTTTCAGGACGCCAGGAAGAATAGCTGCAGCATAGCTGTAGCTAATGGGGATCCTTTCAATAAAACTAAACTAAAACTAAACACTCTAAATCAAGGCTGCTTCCAAATACATAAAGTTGTAGCTCCTACCTCCTGCTCATACTGTAGCTCGTACCCCTTCACCTTAAGCACGGTCAACAGTAAAAACATTATCAAGGATAGGAAAGGAACTCCAAACTGCTATGCTGAATCCGGACAGTCCTCAGCCTTAGGTGGGTATTATTTGATAGACTCACACATGGATGATGCTTGTAGAATCAGGACTACAGCCATCTGAAACAGAACCACAAAAAACAAAAGCTACACAAATGCAGTGGACAGCTGAAGCTTTCCATTTGTTTGTGTCACGCAGACTACATGTCAGGAAATAATATATTTGTTAAATACAAAGATTTAGTGCAGACCGAGCACAGGAACGAAGACTGTGCCCACTGCCTACTGGAGTGATTCTTATACAGGCAAGGAGAAAACTTTCTGGCAGAGAATAACTGAGAGAGGCAGGTATGAATAGAAAGAATACCAGCTGGGAGGAATTAGGGTAATTGGGTGAGTGGCAGGTGTGTCTGCTTACTCTAATCAGCTGAGTGGAAGAGCTGAAAGTGGTAACAGCCAAACCAAAAAAAACACTAAAAAAAAAACAAAAAAAACAGGCAGCATTCATGACAATCCAATCTATCAGTTACTGAACTATATAAGCTTTTGATGTTTTTATCTCTTTATTCGTTTTTTATTCTTTTTTAGGGAAATTATCTAAATCTTGTTTTTACATTGAAGACATTTCAATATCTATGCAGGAGCTTTGATCGATAAAAAAACTTAAAATATCCGGAGGTTTTTTAACTAAAAAACTGCAAGACGATAGTATAAAGGGTAGAGCGCTCTGGCTAGCTGTGCTCAGTAGATAAAAGGTTGCTCTCTTTTTGCTTGGTTAGTTACCCAAATTAAGCCACAACTTTTAACTTCTTGGCAACTACAACCATCCAATTTCTACTATTAGATTAACTGTTCTCCAAGAGAGTAATTTTCTTGTAAGATGTTCAACTTTCCCTCCCCTGCCCTCAGATATTAATACCAGTAATGAAACATTTTGTGTCACTTTGTTAATGTCAGAGTCTTAAGGCCAATTTATGCTTCTGACGCATAGCTTCTGCAACCATCAAATCTGTCTTTGTGCGCAATCAAAAGGCTGCGCACAGACGAAAGGTTAATCTGTCTTTTTGCCAACTCCATTAACAGAAGCTGTTCCTCTTCGATGTCTAGCAACTCTACATCCATCTCAGTATTGTATCTACATCATCTCTGTTTTGGAAGATAAACACTCCTGCCGGGACCGCCAAATTTCTCGCGACTTCTCGAATAGGCTCTCCTTTGCGCTTTGGTGGGAAACTGCTGTGCGTCCCTAGAAATTCCAGACCGACGGTGCAGAAGCATACCAGCAAAACTCGTTCGCAACCAGACCCAAGTGACATTTGATGTGTGCGGTTGCAGATGTATAATCTGCCCTTTAGAGTATAGAACTTGCCTATAAGATTGAGAGTAATTATTTTTTGTTTTTGGCTAATTTGGGTCACCAAAAGAAAAAAAAAGAATAGAGAAAATAGGTAATGATATATTGAAATCTTGATTATTGTAAAACAGGTGCAATGCAGTTTGTACGAGGGGTGTTTTTGTATTGCCAAGTCATCAGCAGGGGCAGGGCCAAGTAGATCGGATCACCTGAGCAGATCTGGTACCTAATCTATCCAGGAGCTTGGGGATTTCCTGCTGCAAGATATTTGTTAATAGTGGCTAAAAGCAAATATAAAGCATTCATCAGATATGTGGTAGGAACTGCAACTGCGAGAGAATAAAATGCAAAATATTTAGCAGGAAAGTTTTTTTTCCATTTCAGGTTAATGTAGGTATTGAATATAAACTTTGCAAAAGTTTGAAGAAAAATATTTAATAAGGTAATTATGGTTGGTATGATTTTTATAGGAACAAGAAACATGCATTCTCCTTGGAGTAGCTTTTCGTGTAAACCTTTTTTTGTGAAATGTAACCCCTTTATACACACATATAAATAAAAAAAAATTTTGGCGGGGTTGTATGTTGACAGCACTGCAAGAAAACAGATCACAAATTGGATGATGTCTGTCGGCCTCTGAAGAGCCATCATGAAATCCTGATATTGTGACTCTCCTGTCTGTAGCTTCTATATGACATGAATATTTTGTTATGATTACAAAGTCAAGATATTAATTCCATGTACATTCAGACTAACTTTAATAAATCAAATTTTGACTAAAAACAGTTTTTGTTCATGCTCTAGATATCTGAGATTTACATAATGATTACTGAAATAAAAGAAAAAAAATGTTAATGAGTATTAAGTAGTTAATTTATATAAATCATGCCATTATAAAATCTGTTCAGATGTAGGTTAAAGGGGAATGGCAGTTTTTTTACATTGGGCCCTTGATTTTATGTTATTACATCATGTTCTACTCACCCATATGAGTTTTGTGTCATTTGGAGCTGTTCTGAAGATATTCTGTTAGATTATATCCAAGTAACATCTTCCTATGGGCAACCACTTGAAGGCACAAACTAAACTGTTCATAATTTATCATTTATGGTACGCCAGCATTCATAACATGTAGGCGAAACACTGTCCCCCAGACATCCGCCGTTATATTTTTTATATTTATATCTTTTAAAAACGAAGCGGCGCGTGTATGACGTCATCTGTGCGGCAGGCTACTGTTCATTCTTCCTGTCCACTGAACTGCTGTTAGTTTTACTCACATGCCCGGAAGATGTCTAGTTTTACTAACACAGATGATCTCTCGAAATGGAATTGAACGATTCAGATTAGCTAGCTGAATGAATATAAGGGGTAGAGCGTAGTGGCCTGTGGCCTGGGCTGCCTGTCACAACTCCAGTCTGGCACACGGATGACGTCATACATGCGCCGCTTTGTAGCAGAAAGTTAAGAGTCATCCTTTTTTTTTTCTTCAAGATATGCCTATAATCTATGTATGGGTTAGCTTCATCTAGATTTATAGACATATATATAGCTGAGTATCATCAGCATAACTGTGTAAATTAACCCCATGCTGTCTAATAATTCTACCGATTGGGAGCATATATATAGTAAAGAGAATTGGTCCTAGCACTGATCCCTGTGGTACTCCACAGTTAACCCTTGAGCATGAGGATAGTACAAATTCTACAAATTCTGGGGCTTTACATCTGATAGGTTTCAGTAGGAAAGGGGCTATTGTTTTTCATACTTCCTAACCATGGCTGGAAAAGCATACTGGCTACTGAAAACACAGCATAGCATGAGCAAATGATACCTTACTTGTCCAAGCTCAGTTCAGTAGCTTAGTTTCTTGCTTTTAACTGCTGATTACACAAAATGCATATTGTAAGTATTTCCCAAACGTTAAAGCTGCGGTAGTGATTTTTGAGAAAACTGTGGACTTGGCCTGTAAACCCCTGCTGTGCTACAGTACAACCTTCGTTCCATAGCTCCTTTCCCAGAGCAGAGGCTTATGGGAACATGAAGACTAGTTAGCAGTACTACCACTGACAGCAAAAACACAGCTGTGGCACATTCACTGGTAGGGAACAAACATAAAGGCTGCTAGGCACAGGTGCAGAGCTCTAGCACACCAGAAATTTTGTGCAGGGGGCGGAGTGTTAGCAGCAGTGTTGTTTTCGTCAATAATGATGATGAAATTGTTTCTTTAACGCTCCTTTTTTCATGATAACGAGAACTGATGAGGTAAATGTGGATGTTTGAGGACGAAAAAATTACAACTCATGGGTGTTAGTTTTGGGACGAGACTGAATAAAAATGCAGTGGTGCACATTCTACACGACCACCGATGGACCATGGCAGCAGCCGCAGGGGTAAAAGTAGCCTCAAATGGTCCGGCACTGCGCACTCAATGCTGACAAACTCTGCTCTTCCAGCTGTTCTTGTGCAGAAATGCGTCTTTTTCGTACATTTAGCTCTGAGTCTGTGATTTACACTCCACACTGATGGTTCGCAGTATGGCTCTTCCTGCACTCTGTACTTAATAAACCATATGTGGCTGATCATCCTCTGCCAAGCGTAAAAATTAATTTTGTCCAACTACCAAAATTCTATTTCTTCCAGCTCACAAGAGGGGATGCAAAACCTTCTTTAATTTCTACTAAAAGGAATCCCTAAATTATATACAAAGCAAATATATATTTTGTTTCTATCTATTTTAATTTTTGGGTTAACATATTGAAATTAAGGTTGGGATTGCCGTGGCCTTAAAGGGCAATTATGTAGGTTCTTTGTGTATATTTTTGAGGTGTCAATCTGCTACTAAAAAGATGTTTTAGTCCTAAAGGGTGAAGTAAAAAGGCTATTTTAAAATAGATTCTCAGTAAAACATAATGTCTTTTGAATTTAAGTTTAAGCAACACAACTGTTCTCATTTCATTTTTCCACCTATTTTCTCGGTCAACGCCTTTGTAAAACTGTCTCTGCCCTCCACCCAAACACTCATATGTGCTTCTATCAGGGTCTCCACCACTATTCATACTCTGCAGGCCAGCAAAGCATTTCCACAGCGGTGGCCAGGAGAGCCTCCACATTTTCGCAGAAACACATAAAACTTCTTAGGACTTCCAGATACACGGACTCATAAAAAAAGGTGGGGGAGAGAAAGAGCTCTGCTAAAATGGTGTAGGTTCCAGGCATACTTCATGAAAAGACCAAGTCTATTTCTTGGAAAAAAGAACATCTCTGGCTCTTCACGGTAGCTCACACAGACTCACAATGATGGGTTACTGGTCAAGATTATTGTTGAGGTAATGGTATTGCTTACGCCACTGTGGTTACCTCATGTAGTCTGTGTCTATTTCTGTCTGCTTTGAATATTATGACTTGTTCTGTGTTTTCTGAGAGTGTGTGAGTTTGTGTATTCATGCATGTGAGTAAGCTCCTATCTATGTGTGTTTTCTGTCCATTAAGGCTGACAGTTGGCCAATTATAGCTGCCGTCTTTTAGGAGCAGATGAGAAAAGGAAGATTTTGACTGATATACACATGTGCTTTGCACACGGGCATCACTTATATGAAGATTTCTTTAAGTGGGTGCCAAACTATGGGCTTTTAGAATTTTATTTTTTATTTATAAATTGACATGATGGGCTGTTGAAAGGTTTTAGGTAAATTAATTATAGCATAGGGAGATTTCAGTTGTCAAATATTTCCTAATTCAAATTCAGAATTTCACAACATTTCTTTGAAAATCTAATTAAAAACAGTAAAAATATATATTTTTACTTCTGTAATTTTAAAAAGATGTCTCATGTCAGACCCTAATGTGGAAAGCAATGGCAGCAGTAGTATGTAGTGGCCACTGAGGAGGCCTGTTCCTGGATAGAAGCTAGAGTGGAACTTCCCCTCTCATGGAGTAAAGAAGCTTGAAGAGGAAAAGCAGAGCAAGGGAAGATATGAGCGGGGGAGTTTAAAGAGAGGGCAGCCGAGGGAGAGGATAATTTACCAGTGACATCAAGGCAGCATGATAAGAATAAATAGTAAAGAGTGGAACAGAAACTGTGATGTGGGAGGGGGGGCTCCAAACATCAGCTAAGTGGGTTAGTGTAAGCCCATCATCTCTCGCTAAACAAAGCCGCCTCTGAAAGCCTCTCTACATCAGTAGGACACAAGCAATACTCAGAAAAATAGAGGTACAGATCTGCTGGCAGTGGTCATTATTGAGGCATTAGATCCTACTTGGTTTGCTTGCTGTTCATTCATTAAAACAAAACAAAATGTATCAAAAACCTTGAAATAAGATGCAAATTCTGAAAACATTTTAACATTCAATATTTGTAGGACATTAAAAGATGCCAATATTGTGCTTGGATCATTTTAAAACCCCATGTTTTAAGATTTTGAAGACCTAATGATCGTGTTCCCAAAATAGTTGAGGTTATAATAGGTTTGTTTTTTTATTTTTTAAAGGAGCCAGTAGCACCAATGGTGTCTTCAAAGGTCTTCCTAAAAAATGTATCAGAGAGCTGCGGTTGATGCTGCTGTCCTTACACTGTCTCCCAGTATTCAGAGAAAAGACAAAATAGCGTATCACCCACTCAGTGTATCACCCACCTGGATTTTGTTGGTCTTATTGCCCAAGTCTGGTCTGCATACTAAGATCAAAAATCAAACATGTAGAAGCAGCTTTTAGTTATTATGCTCCACTAATCTACTAGCCTGATAGACCAGACTAAATGGGAGTGAAAGTTGATATTTATTCTGGCCCTGATGAATGAGACAGATTGTTGATGAGAAAAACCCGTTGTTTTTCAAACCATGTCTGTGCCTATTGGCCAACGCTCTGACCAATAAGCGCAACTGACTGTATCGTAGGAAGTGCGACAGAAAGCTGGTGGGGGAGTGCACCAGCTTTCTGCTCACGTTTCAGCAAAAACCCTAAGTCTAATCCTTCCAAAGCTGAGTCAAAAATCGGCATCAGAGCCAACAGTCCATCGGACTATGCCGAGACAGGGCCACTGCAATTCAATTCAATTCAACTCAATTCAATTCAATTCAGTCATCTCAAGGCACTTTACAGTTCAACCAGATCAAACAGTCAAATTGATACAAAGTTTTCTATCTAAGGAAACCAGTTGATTGCATTGACTCATTGACTCAAATACAATCCCTCACACTAAGCATGCTTGTAGCGACAGTGGAGAGGAAAAACTCCCTTTTAACAGAAAGAAACCTCCAGCAGAACCAGGCTCAGTGTAAGCGGACATCTGCCGAGGCCGACTGGGGTTCAAGGAGACAGAAGCAGAGACACAAAAAGCAGCTGTAAAAGGCGGCCCCATCCAGGAAACACACAGCCAGGCAGACGAGCTCCGAGCCAGCTCCCATGCCAGAGGACGAAGAGAGCACTGCAGACAGGCTGCCGTTAGCCCTGGCCGCCGTTAGCCTCGGAGCTCCGCTGGTTGCCGCGGTCCTCTCAACTTCGGACCATATAGTGACGCTTTAAAGTATAATATTCGCGCCTCATATTATCTTAAAACATACTTTTATTGAAGAACAGAAACAGAAAGAGAACTTTTAACTTCCAATGGAGCGCTCCATTGAAAGCTGCTGTTGCCGCGATGCATGCTACTGTTGTACTTTCTCCAGCGTTGCACAGCTTTGTCGTCACACCCTCAAAACCCCACCCGCTTTGCATCCAGACATTCAAAACACATCTTTGCGTTGTGATTGGCCCGCCAGATTTAGGGCCTGGGGCATTGATCGAGGCTAGACCAACTCGCAGGCAAAAATTATTTTGGTTGCTGACGGATGGGGCTAGTTTACTAGGCTACTAATCTAAAATAAACCCCCAGAAGACTGTAAATTTGCTGAAACCCTAAGTTTTAAAAAATTACTTGTTTAGAGTGGCCTTTGAGTGTGTATCTTACCATTATTAGTTAAGTTTGAAGTGCAACTTTAGTTTATTTTTCTTATCCATCATTTTATCAATAATTATAATCATCTTATGATTTTAATACATAATTTTTTTCTTCTTTTAAATCATTTCTGGTTATTAATCATTAATCATTATCTTCACTGGGACAATTACTAAAATTTGCTATATATATAAACTTACCGTGCCTTGCCTTGCTGCCTGTAAGCGGGTCACGCAGATTGTCTGCGATGCCTTCGCAGACTGACCTCTACCAATATTAACGAGTCTGTAATCAGTAATCATGTATCCTCCTTGGAGTAGTAGTAGAATGTAATCTGTCGTTGTGTAAGCAAAATTAAAATCACTTTTCTACAGATAAAAAGGACAAAACAAATTAGACTTTAATATGTGAGCAGTTGTAAAGAGAGTTTTCCTAATATTTTATGTTTGCAAGTCAACAAAGATAAAATATAATTATTTCATCTCGAATATTTAAACTGAGCTTTTCAGCGTGAAGGAAAGATTGTCGAGTAGTGTAGACAAGTTATGAGATTTTCTTTTTAACTAATGACAGCATATGAGTTAAACATGCTCTAAATCCAGTTGCGCTGTTGTCGGCTGCTCATTGCTGCTCCCAGGTGCATCCATGTGTACCTGTGAAATTTCAGTGTCTATGATTGTACGCTATTGATCCTGTGGAGATAGTGGGAGTGAAAATTAGAGCATCTTTAGCTCTGTCACTGGGCCGATGAAGACAGCACTCCTCCCCTCCTTCCCAGCTGAATAATCTTCTTACTCACCGGATGTGAATCACCTATCTCACTCTGTTAGAAGAGCACTCTGTTGTCTAAATGTTTGCTTGATTATGTTATGTAGTGTTTGGAAAGTTCTGTGCCTGCCAGATAAATAACCTCATTTGAGTTTCAGCCTTCTGTGCTGTTTTTACTGAATGTGTGCAGAAATACATCGGTCAGAAAGGGTTATAAGTGTTTGGGTGATGCAAAACTGTTGATGTTTTGGCATTAGAAAATCAAAAACTTTTCTGTCTAAATATATTGGGAAAATACATCCAAAAATTACAAAATTATAGAGTTGGAATGTACATATTTTTTAAAAGAAGTATAAAAGTGTATTGTTTCATATTGTCACAAAGAGCTCATTAGATATTAAAATGCTAAGAAACGTTAAAAAAAAATTGGGTTTAAAATTTCTAAATGTTGAAAAGACAAATTGTAAAAAAAAAAAAGGAAATCTATGTACTGTAACCACAAGTATGTCTCAAAAAATATCAATAACGTGAAAGGGTACATTATATTTCACTAGTCATTTCAGAAGATAAAATTTTAATATTAATGAATAGGTTTATTACATGCAGAAGGAATTAGTTCTTTTTTTAACCTTGAAGTGTTTTATGATTATTGTGTACAGATAAATACATTTCTAAACTCATTGTCCCAGAAAATTCAAATATTACACATCAATCTTAAACCTGCCTTTTTAATTGTAAATATAATGTAATCACAATATTATTACACACGAAAAGACAAGGAGGTTATGCCACAAAGGGTCACTGCTAAAGAAGCTGCTTGTTCACAAAATTCTGTATGAAAGCAAATTCATAGAAAGTTGAGTGGAAGGAAGAAGTGTGGTGAGAAAATATGCACCAGTAAACAAGGATAACACCAATAATGAGGCCCAACCAAGTGTTCAGTGCAAAGTAATGAATATGCTTCATTACTATGCACTGAACACTTGTCACTAGTCCCATATTTTTAATCTAAATTCTTTTTTCAGTTAACCCTAAACTTTAGGATACACTAAATTTTAGGTTAAAAAATGAATGGTTGTTAAAATAAAATATTCAGATTCTAGTAAGTTTGACTAAACAAACTGTTTATTTTTGTGTTTGGGTATATGTGATGTCCAAAAGCATACTATTAAACATTATTTTTGTTTAGATATTTCTATTATATATCTTTATATTATAACATAAGAGGCAGAAGAAACACTCTTCCTGTTTTTCTCTGATTACCTAGAATACCATTAACATTTTTTTCAAGCCAAGTTATTACCAATTCCTATCAAATCAGAATAAATATGGTAGCCTAGCACATGACTATCAGCTCGTTACGAAATCAAATAAGCATAAAATACGCAACTTTATGAAAGATTCACTGGGGCACAAATCATTCTAAATAAATTTGCAAATCAGTTTTCAAACGTGTGTAAAACATTGTGTAAGTGATAGATAAAAATATGTAAAAATGCTTTTAAAACTAATTCAAACCTAATAGTGATTAACTAACAGCTAAAAACTGTAAAGCCTCTAAAATACTAAAACCTAAGCCACATATGTAAACATAGCAACTAGTATAAAAATCGGGCCATTATCTATGTAAATAGATTTATGCTTTAAAGCAGCTGACTGCACAAGGACCCACTGGGACAAAATATCTATAGCAGGGCATAGTTATAATAACGTAATCTAGATCAGGTCGTGTTATACTTTACTGTAATTTAAAGCTGCTAAAAAACCTAAGTTACAAGTTACCAGTTTGAAAGCAGTGCTGAACTAGGTTTCTACAAATCTAGGGGTTTATATTGAAATATAATATTACCCATAGTATACATTAGTCTAAGATCACTTCTGTCTGTAACCAAGAAAGAACTGAGCCAACTATGCAATATTTTCGTCCGCTAAATATTTTGAGGGAATTATTACAAAATTCCCTTTTTTTTTTTCTTGAGCCTCACCCAAGCTATGATAATGAAAAAAGCTGAGGTGCATTTGTACTCTGTGATGTGGTTATTTAGAAGTATCTGTGGGAGGGCATATACATAAAATAACGTCCTCAACTAGAGCAAAACTAATGCCTGCTTTGATACCTTTTTTTCAAAGTTGGCATGTTAGAAAAGAATTATAAAATTCTCTCTGATTTCTACCCTTGTAGAAGATAATGCTACAAGGGCAACTCGGTGATCTGTAACAGCACTGAGTTGTGTAAACAATTTTAGGTGCTGTGTTTCCGCTCACCGAGTCAGCAATTCCAGTTACAGGGAGCAGCAAGCTTGCATACTTGCTCCTCTGCTATGCAGCTGAGCGAACGTCACTAAGGGTTTTTCTATCGTTTCTCTTTCACTGGAGGAAATCTTGGGCATAAAATTTAATGGGAGAGCCTCACTCTGCGCACAGAGGGCCGCTGAGAGAATAACAATGACTGAACTGGCACCCACACAGCAGACTAATTTGCCGTGATGCACATATTCCCACACCTTAGCTTTTGTAAAACACCACGTGTCAAACGGCAGGGGATTACATTTTTTGGTCAGAGTTCACATGCAGGGAAACACTGTAAAAAGACCTGGAGTAATTAGAGGTAACACTAGAACAGCACTAGTGAAAAAGAACGCATCTTCATTATTTATAGAAACTTAATTACACAGCAATTAGATGTCCCTAAAACTGAAAATGAAATGTGGAAAGAAATAAAAACATAATACAAAAGCAACTTTTAGGCCCCTAGCTTTTTGTAAGAAGTTGCTTCTTTAGTCCATCAACTATGAGCTCTAATGCAGCATTTATCACAATTCATACAGCCAAATTTTACTAAAGCACTTTCCATTCACATTTAAGGCGATAATTAAAGTTTACCAATCCCTCACTAATGGAGCATGAAAACAGTTAGACAAAATGTACCCTCTGTCTGGATGAATCATACTGAGATATTATTCACATGAGATGACTATTAGTTTTTGCAAAACAAACACCTGCATGCAAAGAAAACATAAAGGTAAATAGGGCAAAAAGAAATTGTGTTGATGACAGACATCTTAAATACAAATTAACATGAAAATAGTTGCTGTGGTTTAAAAAGTATGAAATTATACTTTGCCAGGCAGAAGCTTAATCTTGGACATTAATTTGGATGTTGGGATCTTTATAAATAGTTTGAACCATTATTTTTTCAAAGGTGGGATGATCATGCAACATATAAATTCAATGAATAAAAAAAAAAAAAAAAGAATCAAATACCCAACTTTTCAGGTATAATTGATGTTCTCTTGGGCTACATAGTGGTGCAGGTAGCAATAAGGTTCCGGGTTTGATTCCTGGCCCATCTAAATTTAAGTAGCCAGCTTGTTCCCAAAAATGTAATAACTGTACTGACAAATCTAAAAATCTTCCACTTACTTTGAGGCTGTGCTTTGGTTTTGTTAGTTTGAAACATTTGACTGCTTGGCATCGAGTGTGACAGTTGGGAAAAACAAAACAGTCAGCTGTTCTGTTAACCAGACTTGAAAGTGCCCATTTTGAAGTTTCAGAATATCAGAAGGAAGTGTGATTTCTAAAAAAATAACCTTCTGTAATGAGTCATCTTACAAATAAAATGACTATATGTAGAAAAACCAGCATCTGCACACACACGGCCTAAGTAAGTGTGTATAACTATTTACCAGAGCATGCAAAGACGTGAACAGACACGTTTCTTTGCAAAAACTTTAGTTTGCTGTTCCTCCTCTTAAGAAAAATCCTTCCATACATGACAGTGATTAAATTCAAACCTAATGTGTCTCAGATTAGATGCTGCCATTGGTCACTCAAACATATTATGCATGGAAGCTTGTTTATTTATGGATGTGTATCTGTATTACAAAAAAAAGATTTCTAGTGTTGACATAAGATAAACTTTAATGATAGCTTATCTGGGGTTGGGTCATGTTTGTATTCAGTACAGCTGTTGCTTTTTATATGTAGATGTAATTCTTTGTAATAATTTATCTTCAGGTTTAAACTGTGATGGTTTTATCTAAAACCATGAAACCTCAGATAGAGAATCATAAAGAAAGTGGATAATTTGGAAAAAACTATTTGAAAAACATTCTACATGTCAAACTTTCAACAAGTACGTTATAAGGTCGCAACCTGAAATTTCTAATGTTATTGTTTTACTTATAAACTCTACCCCACTTTTTCAGGTAACCCAATTTCAGACTCGAGTCCCAGAAAAGTCTTATTCTAAGACACTTCATCAGCTTTTACTCATCTCATTAACATTTTTTAAGTCTGCAACCTTTAAAGGGGATTTTTTTGCCCCAAATTTGGTTTCGTTGCAGAACCAGTACTTGTTGATTGCTTCAAACTTTTTCTTTTTCTTTATATTTTCATTCCCAAAGCCCCTGCTGTGGCACTGGTAGGACGGAGAGAAGAATGCAGTTGAGCAGAGAGACAAACAATTAAAAAGTAGTGAACTATATGGTTGTTGTTTTTTTTTTTTTTTTCTTTTCTTGAATATTGAGTAAGATTCATGTTTAATATGACAAAGTTTAGCAAAATCTGTTGATATTCTGAAATAATAAAGGTAGTCACATTTCAATTTTACTTCTAATGAATACAAAGTAATTATTTTTTTTATTCCTTCATAAAGCTCTTTAAATTATCCATATACAGCAAAAAAAAAAAGGTATCTGCTTTGGTGGAAAAACCCTAAAGAGCTTTTTTTATTTATATTTTTATCTATTTGCAATAAATGTCACCCTACAGCATGATACATCATGTAAATTTTGTTTCACATGTATAGATTTGCCATTTACCCTACATTTGGATGTAAAATGAATGTAAATCACCCTAAAAAAAAAACTAATCTAGTTTTTTCTGTCTTTTTTTCGTTTTGTGGCCACTTTGCGGGATTTCATGTTTTACGTGATACATTTTCCAAACAGCCTACACAATGATAATATATTTTTACTATCTATGTAATCCTCTCAGCAAAATCCCCAAGAATTTGAAGAAAAAATGATCAAAATACTAATTTTATACTAATTTTATTTAGCAAACGAAGACCAAAAAAGTAATTACGTATGTGTTGTGAATATACTTCTAAATTTATGATACAGTAGTTGCAATGGCAAAAACATTGTACTTTTGTACTTCAGCTTAAACCATAGAACAAGTGTTAAATAAAGGTTAATTAATTTAAGTCAGTTCAGAAAACAAATGTAGTTGTACTGTAATCTTTAACTTTATCGAGTGAGTTGCCATTACTTATAACTTTAAGGTGTTGGTTATATCAAAAGGCTTAAGTTCATGTTTTGCTGTGAAATGCGATAAAACAAACTTTTGGAATTGGCTTTTGAGTTAGAGCCTTGACGGGTTGTTGAGGAACAGGTGAGACGAAAATTTCAGCAAGTCTTAAGAAAAAGTTGCTTGGCACCAACTTTATTACCTAGGTCCTGGAACCTCAAGTGGTACTGAAGTTTTTACTTTACCCGACATTTGACCCTTTTTGTGTACCGATTGGACTTTGTGACAAAGATTTTTCAATCTCTGATGTCAGGGCACAACCAAAGTCCAGCCAATTGTAAACTGCATAAATTCTAGTATCGCCTATCACATAGACCAGTGATTCCAACTGGGAGCACCCGTACCCCTAGTGGTCTGCAGGTGCATTGCAAGGTGTACAGGAAAATACTTTATTTCTTAGGGAGTAAAATTTATTTCCATTCCTTACTATCTTCCAGGCAACATATTTATGTTTTTTTTTTTTTTTTGAGATGGAAAGAATAAAATTCCTAAGAATTAAATGCTTAAATTAGAAGATTGTTATACTGATTATGCAATAACTGAATTTTAAAATTAGTTATTGTATGTTCCACTTTTGGACAATCAATACTTTTGACTGAGAGGGGTACTCATGGTAAGACAAAATGCCCAAACAATTCAAAAAAAGTTGGGGAACACAGAAATCGACCAACAAAAATACAAAGCAGAGCTTCAGGCAAAACTAACTTTTGACCAGAAGAATGTCCGACGGAGGGATAATTTGTGTTAAGGTGAGACAAAGATTGACATCTGTGACCTCAATGAGAAAAAAGTGTAGATTTCAACCCATTAACTGTGAAAAATACTTCCCAACAAGCATGATAGTTATGCCAGCAATGTACAGAGGAATTGCACAATTACAAAATTGAACAAAATGGTTTTAGTTAACAAAAGGTGTGAAGCTGCAATGTTTTCATCTTCACCTAATATGAATAAGCAGAGAACTGATTTTTTTGACACAAATGCTTCTTAAAGCAGGGGAAATTAGCCAAAAAAGTACGGATGGCTTCAAATGTTTTGTGGCTAAGGTGAAACCTGCTGAGGGATATTTAACCAACTATTATTGAGAAGTATGTAAATATCGTGACCTATATGTAACCTACTATCAAAAGATCAGATAGAATCAAAACTAATCTCTGAATTGCATACCAAATTCCTCTTTTAATAAGGAGTGCTATCAATAATCTAGATATGTAAACTGTTGTTAATGAATCATGTAAAGGCCCTAACAATAACTATGTAATAACTACTATATGCACCTATTTACCGCCCTTGTATAAAATTCTGACCAGTGTTGCACATTACTGAACGTATGTTGTCCAAACAGAGCTCCATTTTCTAGTCATGGACATATTAATTGCTAATAGGCTTTTATTTCAAGCTGTATCCCTTTCTGTTTGTAACTAGGCAGATATATACTCTGCCATTAATATCTACTGAGAAAGACTGAAACAGAAAATCGCATCATACTGACATGGGACCAAAAACACACAAGACACTTAATAAAAGCATCAGAAGTGTCAGCAGGAGGATTAGCCCAAACAAGGAAACTTTCCACCTCTACCCACGACTGCTGTGACTCATGCAGAAATGCAACCACTTGTTTATCTCTGTTGTGTGTAGTATTGTGTGTCTGCCCATGTAGAAACTCATGTGGTCAGTGTATGACCTAGATTGACATTGGTCTAAGTGATGACAGGAAAGAATAAAACAGCCAGTACATGTTCATATTGTGTGAATTGAGAAAATGACACAGAAAAATGGATACCTGGGCATATGGAGTGGGTGTGGAAAGAGTAGGGCTGAAACAAATTGAGGTGTGCAAGGGCATCCAGCCAGAGAGTACACAGGTCTCAACAAAGCAAGGCCCAGAAGTACATGACTTACGGTAAAGGGCAAACGTTTATCAAAAGCATATAAACCCATAGCTGCAAACACACATGTGCATGATATGCGAGATCACACTGCTTTTAAGTGCATTCATCTCAGCTCACCAAAAGCAACCACCAAATTGACTTTTTATCTACAAGCTACAAGCAAGTATCTTCTACCTAGTCACTGTCTTAACCTCTATTAAGAGGACTAAAACTGTGTCTGAGATAGCAGGGGGTTCTGCCAGTTGCCTCATCTGATCTCAAGATCTATTTTAAAAAATCCCTCAGAGAGGGGCAGTGCTGCACCATTTTAACACTAATAATGCAACCATATCACACAAGTTGTTTTAGTTACATATAGTTACAAATGTATGTTCCTGTTCCTGCAAGTCCTCTATAAAATGCGTTTTTAAACAACTGCCTACACCAACTGACTCATACACTCAAATATTCACATATTTCCAGACTCTATCTTAAAAATTACACCCACACACCTAAAAATCACCACTGCTAAGTTGTGCTTTTCGTAATAATAACAGCAATGACAGAGGGTTTTTGTTCTTTTTGTTTTTTGTATATTGCATAGGAATACAGAAAAGTATCTGATTGGTTGGTGAATGGATACAGATAGACGGGAAGTGCCTGGTCTCATTTTTCTGGTTTAAAACAGAGATCAGAGATCATTTCATGGAGCCATCCGCTGAATGAGAAAGAAAGAGCTGAGTATTCAAATATAATACGGTGAGCATTTCATAGGCCAAATAGTACATATCAGGCTTTTTTTTCTCTTTTGAGACCATAGAGCCGTCCAAAGACATCAGAAACAACACTGAGGAATCAACAAGTGAGGAATCAGCCCAGAACTGCACAAGAGGAGATGGTAAATGACCTGAAGAGAGCTGGCACCACTGTTTCCAAGGTCTGTGGGTAATGCACTAAGATGACATGGTTTACAATCAGGCATGGCACAGAATGTTCCCCTGCTTAAACCAGCACATGTCAAGGCCTGTCCTAAGTCTGCCAGTGACCATTTAGATGATCCAGAGGAGTCATGGGAGAAAGTCATGTGGCCAGATGAGACCAAAATAAAACCTTTTGGTCTTAATTACTCTGATCGTGTTTGGAGGAAGAAGAATGCAGAGTACCATCCCAAAAACACCATCCCTACTGGGAAGCATGGGGGTGGTAGCATCATGCTTTGGGGGTGTTTTACTGCACATGAGAGAGGATGACTGCATTGTATTAAGGAGAGGATATATTGCGAAATTTTGAAGAACAACCTCCTTCCCTCGGTTAGAGCAATAAAGATGGGTCTTGAATGAGTCCTCCAACATGACAATGACCTAAAGCACACAGCCAGGATAACCAATGAGTGGCTCTGGAAGAAGCATATCAAGGAGGGAGCTCAAACTCCGTGTTTCCCAGCAACAGCCCGGAAACCTATTTGATCTAGGGAAGATCTGTGTGGAGGAGTGGGCCAAAATCCCTCCTGCAGTGTGTGCAAACCTAGTGAAAAACTACAGGAAATGTTTTACCTCTGTAATTGAAAACAAAGGCCACTGTACCAAATGTTAATATTGATTTTTGCAGGTGTTCAAATACAGCAGTAGGTTATAAAAAGTAATTAATTGTGATTTCCATATTTTTTTATTATGTCTGTCACAGTGGCCATGCACAGTGAAATGTCAGACCCCTCCTTTTTTTCCTCATTGTCATGTCACACAAAAGATTGTGGACAACTGTATAGCTTTGAGCGTGGCATATCATAAAAAAGGTCCCTGTGCTAATTGAAAGTGCTAGAAAACATACTTCACCCTCGTCCCAGCTTTTTCCTAACTTCCAGTACTTTTCAGATAGCACTTACTATGACAATCACTAATGTTGAAGCTTAAGCGTCCTTACCAATTTGAGGTATTCTGATTGAGACCAAGACTTTAAGGTAGGTGAAACCTAATCCAAGACCTAGTCAAAAAAAAGATCCTTCTTTAAAACTATTGCTGTAATTATTCAAATGTAGTTGTAACAAATCTACCTGTGGTGTCTCGTTTGCTGTTTAACCTGCATCAGGTATGTTCCTATTTGGCTGTGACGCTATCTGGGAGAGAAATATCAGCTTTACTGTTGCCATCAATACCTTTGTTTATAGATGTAGGAGCTTGGATTGTTTTTCAGTGTAATCCTGTTTCTCTTACTGTGACTAGTAAAGTTTCAGAGGCCCAGATTTACCATAATGGACAATATCAAAGGTACATGCTATGCAAAGAGGCCCCAAAAACTATCCAGCATCTCACAGCAGGGTGCCTGATACTGGCAGGAAATGAATACATGGACTGTCATTACCAAGTGGCTGGTATAGTGTAAAGAAACATCTGTACAGAATACAAACTGGAGACGCCCCGGTCAAAAAGGGAGCAACCTCCCAAGGTGGTGGATTGACAGAGCTAAAATCCTGTGGGACTTCCAGATACAAACAGGCAAAAATGTTGTGGCCAACCAACCGAATATATATGCTGGGGGGTGTACAGTTGTGTAAATACTCTCCTATTAAAGTTGGAAACAAAAGTCAAGCTGCCAGTGAAAAAAAATGACATTAATAAAAGTAATATTAAATAAAAGTCTTATGAAATTAATGACATTCATTTTGAATTGTTGTTCAACATAAATTTTAAAAATAACCAAACAAGAAAACAATTACACAAGCATGATTGGGCTCCTAAACTAAAATGTTGAGCAACATATTTAGGGAATCATTGCAATCAGGTGTTTTTCTGAAATGTTCGATCAGATTTCTGCACCCGTTGTGGACATGTTAGTGAAATGTTCACGAGCAACTTGCTCTAATGTCTCTAATCTGGGACTGTTTTGTTTGTTTGTATAGTATTATGTCTAAAACCACAATTCAAAATCAATATTTCAGTTTACTAAATCATAATTTATTTGTAATTATTTACATTTTTTTCAGTTTCTTGTTATTTGAAATACTGGTGTGAATGTAGCCTTTACTTTAATGTGAATGTGTCCAAACCTCCAAGTACAACTGTGACTATTCATTTAGTTAAATACATTTTATGATTGATGGTCCAAAGAGAGAAAGGTGTGCAAGATAAGGAGAGGAGCAAGGTGTGTGAAATGTGCAAGGTCAGGAGAAAACAGGAACAAACAGAATAGTGGCAAACAGCAGTTGTTACGCTGACAAAGAATAAATATTCAGAAGATAATTTTAAATATATCATGGAAGTTATGTGATCGCCCATATTAAATGCTTTCCATAAGCACCCACACACTTAACATATCAGTGGACTCTAAACAAGACATTCTTATTACATTTTCCTAATTATTTCTACGCTTTGCTACTTGCTTAATTACACATTATACAAGAAGGAGAGGATCAGGGAGATGAGACTGACCAGAGCAGGGAAAGAGATGAAGAGGAGAGAGAAAACAGCATACCGGCCACCAAGCCAAAGGATCTCAAAAGTGGCCTTTTGATTTGGGAGATAGGACTGTTTTGAACAGAACTATCCCAGTATTTACTCAGTTTGGCACACAAAAAAAGAGATTCATGACAACTGGTTCAAAAGCTTTAAATAGTTGGAATATTCTTCTAAAAAATGCCACTTACTGCATTGCTTGTCAGTTATTTGGCAAAGGTCTCAGATACAATGCCTTAGTGAATGAAGGAGTCACATATGGGCAAAAGAGACTGAGCAAGTTTCAAAAATGTAAAAACATTCTTTCAATCTTTAAAGCCGGGCGTACACTATGCAATTTTTTTCAATTATTGCACGCAGCTACTGCTCACACTGTACAACTAACCGCAGGGTTTTTGTCGTACAGTGTGAGTCAACAGCTCAGGATTTATGTGCGGCCCGACACTCTGATGCGATCTACCTGCTCACACTGCACGACTAAAAACCACGTCAGACTCAGCTCCGCAGTGAGATGGAGCTGCTCTGACTCGTCTATCCGGAAGCCAAACAAATAGAAGGGGAATATTAAGCTCAGTGCAGTGAAACGCTCTGCCTTGGCAATTTTTTTGCTGAAAGTCCTAAGAAGAAAAGGCGATGACGTATTTGGAAAAAAGACATGGCTGAGCAAACGTGGCTACTACGGTCTGTCAGTTTTACAGACAGAACTGCATTTCATTCATTGCATCCCCGCCACGCTGCTGTGTTTTGAGAGGGAGAATAAAAAGAAGGATCCTTTTTTGCGCATGCGCCCTGAGCGATTTGCCCACAACGGTCAAATCAAACATGTTTGATTTTCTCCCAACCTCGAGATTCCTGATCGGGAGGTGGTCTTGAGGGGCTGATTGCCCGTCGTAACCTCCTGTACACTACACGACTCACGACGTACAATCCGGCTGAAAGTTGGCTCAATCGAAAGATTCTCGCACCACTAGAAAATCACCCCGAAAACCGCACAGTGTACGCCTGGGTTAATCAACTAAATCTCATTTAAAGGTATTCTTTGGGTCAATTTTACTGATCTTATGTTTGTTATGACTTTTCATAGATTGAAGTTATTTCTGTGACCATTACAGATTTTGCTTTCATTAAATGAAAGAGCATGAACAATTTTCTCCATATGTGTTTTGATATACAATACATCCGTGTGTGTCATGCCACGTTTGATCCTGCCTCACATGCACCTGCTGCTCACTTCATGTGTATTAAGTGTAAAATCCATCAGCACGGTGCTTACAGAAAGTTTCAGCGTAAGCTCTCAAGCAGAGACAACAGAACTGATTCGGTGGGATAATCTGGTCACGCCCCGTCACGCACTCTTTCAAACCCCACCACTGTTGGGACAAGTTTCCAGCTACACTTCCTGTCAGGCTACAAAAGTGAATTGGGGTAATTTAGCTGTCAAAGTCAGTATTCACAGTCATCCCTCTGAATGTTTTTGCTCACACAGCATACAAAGGTCCCAACTGCAGACACTCGTATAAATGAACTCCAATTGAAAGATTAAAAAGAAAAAACAAAAGCAAGGTGAGTTGCATTTTCACTTCCTATCCAGAGTCTTTTAGCGACCTCATTCTCTACACTCGCCTCCCCTGTCTTTGGGCACTGGTGTGATAAGGTAGTGATGGGTTGTATTACTCCTGGGGGGAATCCCCTGGTGAAGCTTTGTGTATCGGGGTGTGTTTGTGTGTATGTGTGCATGTCCACACATAAAAGGGTAAGAATACCACCATTGAAGCGCCCTGCCATTGCGCCAGCAAGCCTCTCCCCCACACCCACACCTCCTCCCCATCTCCGCTTCCACTCTGACGTACAGTTGGAGCAGATTTGGTGACATAAAGATAAAAGCCTTCCACTGTTTCTGTGCTTCCTCTTTCTCTAGTGTCACCAGAGCGCTTTAGTGCCGGTGCCTCAGCAGCAGACATAGAAGGCTCATTCAAACTGACACAATCACTTTTTGCTCCTGCTCGGGGACAGGACAGAGGTCACAGCGTCTTGGTGCAACATGTTCACCAGAAGCTCCTGTAACAGTTATGGGCTAGGCAGCTAACTGCGATATCAGAAAAACAGTTCGTTAAGGAGCCTGAGGTGTGAATGAAAACACAAGGAAACTGTTTTAGTTTTTGTGCAAGTGTATTATTGTTTTTCCTTGTAAACAGGGAAACAAATAAGGGGCAGGAAAAAAAAACAACAACAAACAAAACAATTACAAATACAGAAAAAAAAATCAATTCTAGAGTCCTAGGGGTCTTGTCCTTTTTTAGCTCGCCATCAGTTGTTCAGGATCTGAGGATCTGATCCATCATATAAAAAAAAAACCCGACCTTAAAGCAGGGAGTGGGGCACACCCAACAGCGATCAGCTGTGACAGCCCAGGCACAACAGCAACAAGAGAGCAAATCAGTGGTTTCAGAGACTTGGATTATTTCCAGGGTGAAACGTTCAGCAGGATGCCAACAGCCAGCCACAATCACAGTGGAACAGGTGATGTAGTTTAACCTGGCTGGAGGCGGGGCTTTAAATAAGTTGAGGAGTTTGGGCAAAACAGGAAGTGGGCCCGCAAAAATAAAAGTCTTGATTGACTAATTGCGGGTTACAGGTTCCCCCCCTAAACTCATGTGCGTCCTCGCACATGCAAGCGGCTGGTGACACATCACACCGTCATATGATGCCGAGGTCATGGAAGTCTCATTCAGTTCCAAAGCAGATGTAAAAGCTGTACTGAGTCCTTGGAACAGCGACTGGATGCTTTGCAGAAGTGGATGCCCAAGTTTCGAATACTGCAGACGAGATGGTGGCTGACGTGTTCGAGTCGAGCATCGGACAGGTGGTTCAGGATCTGGACTAGAGAGTTCTGAAGCAGTAGAATCACTTAACATGCTGGTTTGTTCTGGAGGGGATGTAGCTTCTGGCTGGGGAGAGACGGGTCCTGATTGAGGAAAGCAGTTTTCCTCGAGACGCTCCGAGTCGGCAGAATCTGCTGCATCTTCAGTTATTTGCTCCAAGCCCAGTTCAGCAGTAGGTTCAGGTTCAGACTCTACTTCCTGTTCCTCAGCAACCATTCCTTCCATGGAGCCTTGTGAGTGCTGGCCAGGCGGATCCACAGGCATAGGAGCGACAGTAGATGGAGGAACAGGCAAGTCAACCTCAGTTGTAATTCTGGTGAGATAAGAGCTGGAATAATCAGATAAATCAGGTAAGAACACTTCTTCATTTTCAGTATCTGGAAGATCTACATTTTCTGAAGTCACGGGTGCAATCACTGTTGGCTTTATTTGTTCTGGTTTGGAGGCTGGAGACAGGTAGCCACATGGCAACAGCAGGTCACGGTGGAGGGTTCTGATGGGACGATCTTTGCCTTCTGGTTTAACTGTGTATACTGGAAGAGTGCCGGCTTTCTTCTGAATAATATACACATCCGACTCCCACCGGTCTGCGAGCTTGTGCTTGCCTCGTAGTTTGACATTCCTAACCAGGACTCTATCTCCAACTGAGAGTTCTGCGGCTGTGACTTGCTTGTCGAATCTGAGTTTGTTCTTCCACATGACTTTCTCAGAGTTTTCAGTTGCAATCTTGTAACTTTCTTTGAGGTGTGACTTGAGCTTTTCAACATACTGTGAATGAGATGTAGATGTTTTTTCAGACACAGGCAGTCCAAAGGCTAAGTCAACAGGAAGTCGGGGTTGTCGACCAAACATCAGTTCATATGGGGAAAATCCAGTGACATCATTTCGGGTACAGTTGTAAGCATGTACTAATGGCTTTACAAAGTCTTTCCAGTGAGTTTTATCATCTTCTTGCAGCGTACCCAACATGTTTAAGAGTGTTCGATTGAATCGTTCTACAGGATTGCCACGGGGATGGTAAGGTGTGGTCCTAATTTTTTGGATTCCTGTGATTTGACAGAGCTCTTTGATAGTGTGGGATTCAAAATCAGTGCCTTGGTCGCTATGGAGACGCTCTGGCATTCCATAATGAACAAGGAAGTTCTCCCATAGCACTTTTGCTACAGTTTTAGCTCTTTGATTTGGTGTTGGCACTGCAACAGCATATTTTGTAAAATGATCGGTTATCACTAGAACATTTTTGGTGTTACTTCGGTCTGGTTCTATGGAAAGAAAGTCCATGCAGACAAGTTCGAGTGGTCTTGTGGTTTTAATGTTAACAAGAGGTGCAGCTTTCTCAGGTTGTGCTTTTCTTCGAATGCACCTCTCACAGTTCTTAAGTTTGTTGCAGACATCAACTGCCATACGTGGCCAGTAGAACCGTGATCTCACCAGCTCCAGAGTCCTCTCTGTTCCTAAATGGCCCATCTGGTCATGAAGCTGGTTGAGGACCTCAGCCCGCCATTCCTCTGGAAGTACAAGTTGGTAAGTAAGCTCACCTCCAATGTTCCTTTTCCTGACGAGAACATTATTACGGAGCTCCAGACGTGTAAGCTCTCGCAGGAGTAATGGCAGATCGGGGAGCTGTTCCCTCAGAGATGGCGGTGGGTTTTCCCCTCGTTCCAACTGAGCGATGATGTGCTGAATGACTGAATCGGTTCTTTGTTTGTCAGCAATTTCACCTTCAGAAAAAAATGGCACAACAGGGCTGACATTTGACTCTGCAGCTTTAGCATTTGCTTCCTCAAGTCTTCAATAGCACCCGAGTCTGACAGATGGCCACATGAGCACGCACTGGTGGTATGAGCTTGTACATTAACACGGTGCTTGACTGCTGGAATATGTTTTTTCATCAACATCTCTTTTGCCAACTGTCTGTCTTCCTCTGTTCTAAGTGTTAATAAAAACTCTGAAAAGGGAGGTGGTTGGTTTTTTTTCTTTTCTAGTTGAAGTTTGTTTATCAAGCCGTTATCCCAGCAACCCCTACAAAATTGTTTTAACAAATATTTGTCCATTTCAGTTGCTGGAATCCCACCACGCTTCACCACTGTACTGAGAGCTAATTGGAGTCTCTGCAGATAAGAAGAAGGTCGTTCCCCATGGTCCTGAAGCGTGTTTAAAAATTTTGCAAACAGCTCTTCTCCGTCTTCAACAGTAGCATATGCAGAATCAAGTACTTGCAAAAATTCTGCAGGCAGGGCATTGGGCCCCAAACCTCTCACTAGGTCAGCAGCTGGAGGTAGTAAACCTTCCAAAATGCGCCTTGTAACATGTAAAGGTGCAAGACTTGGATCGGCATTTAAAAGTTCTATTTGAGACCTCCAAGATTCATAATCTGCCTCATGCTGAGGTTTCGGAAGCTTTCCTGAGAAGGTACGTAGTCTAAAGGAAGACAGAGGTTGAAGATTTACATCATCTCTGTGCACAATGTGTTCAACTACAACCCTTTGGACCCCAGGAGGGTTTAGATCGTTCTCTGAGAGAGAAATTCTCGGCCCCACGTTTGTAGTTGGATTTGGTTGAGTTTGTGGTCTTTGCTGGTTGGTGGTGGACTGATCTGATTGGTCTGAGGAAAGATTCAACGGCCGAGTCTGACTGGATTCTCTGTCAGTAGCAAATATTTCCACTGTGGTCTCTTCATCATCAGCCTCATCAGGCTCCCCTCCAGTAGCCGCTATTCCTAAATGAGCACTTATTTGTTCAAAAACTCCTCTCAGAACATCATCAAATGATTGTCCACTCTGCTGGGAAATGCGTTTCAGTTCATAAAGGTAATCAGGGGCTTGGGTTGTATCCACTGTGGTTGTGGCACAGCACTCTCTTGAGAGTAATTTAATAACAAATATAACATCGTCTGCAGCCTCAGATTGGTAAATATATGGTAAAAGCGATTTTAGCTTTTCCAAATCTGCAGGATTAACAAATTCAACGGCCAGGTTTTTATAAAATGGACTCTCACGTGCAGTAACAGTAAAAACCTTAACGTCACCATAGCTGCGTAAATAATTAATGATCTCATCATCTGCTTGAGTGTTTGTTACACCACTAACGATAACAGAATGAGCAACATTAATACCAATTCCTTCAAAGAAATCCATGTTTCAAAACAAAACAAAATACATTCACCAAAACATTCACAGCATCAGGCTCCTATCTAGCTCGCCAAAGAATGTAACAGTTATGGGCTAGGCAG
This sequence comes from Cyprinodon tularosa, assembly GCF_016077235.1. Taxonomy (NCBI): domain Eukaryota; kingdom Metazoa; phylum Chordata; class Actinopteri; order Cyprinodontiformes; family Cyprinodontidae; genus Cyprinodon; species Cyprinodon tularosa. Next base: position 432,382 of record NW_024038998.1, on the reverse strand, counting down.
CTAACTGCGATATCAGAAAAACAGTTCGTTAAGGAGCCTGAGGTGTGAATGAAAACACAAGGAAACTGTTTTAGTTTTTGTGCAAGTGTATTATTGTTTTTCCTTGTAAACAGGGAAACAAATAAGGGGCAGGAAAAAAAAACAACAACAAACAAAACAATTACAAATACAGAAAAAAAAAATCAATTCTAGAGTCCTAGGGGTCTTGTCCTTTTTTAGCTCGCCATCAGTTGTTCAGGATCTGAGGATCTGATCCATCATATAAAAAAAAAACCCGACCTTAAAGCAGGGAGTGGGGCACACCCAACAGCGATCAGCTGTGACAGCCCAGGCACAACAGCAACAAGAGAGCAAATCAGTGGTTTCAGAGACTTGGATTATTTCCAGGGTGAAACGTTCAGCAGGATGCCAACAGCCAGCCACAATCACAGTGGAACAGGTGATGTAGTTTAACCTGGCTGGAGGCGGGGCTTTAAATAAGTTGAGGAGTTTGGGCAAAACAGGAAGTGGGCCCGCAAAAATAAAAGTCTTGATTGACTAATTGCGGGTTACACTCCACACACATGAGATATAGCAAATGTGTTCAGAGCCCTTCAACTTTTTCTCATTTCTCAGATTAAAACCACAATTTTTATTATATTTTGTTTTTAGAATTTTGTTCATAGAATTTGCAATTGTAATTGCAACTCTGCATAGCTAGAGATAGTATTGCAGAATAGCTCAAGCTCAGTCATATAGAAGGGAAGCATTTTCTGGACATACATTTTCATATCTTGTCGAACATTTTAGATTCAGATTTATGCCGTTGTTTTAGAGAAACAGGCTTTTTATTTGAACAACCCTTCCATAGCTCCAGCTATATGTATCCAGCGACTATTTTACCGGAAGGTGAATCTTCATCCAGTCCAGTCCCAATCCTTCAACACAAGTCACTCTGACTCCAGGCCTCAACAACTTCTGTCATGCAAGTTTTAAATGCATCCCATTTCCAGCTGACCTAAATGATGTCTGCAGAATTTAGTGACATGTTAAGGAGGTCATTCAGACATTTGATTCAGCAGGGATGCATCTCAAGGTTGTAGCTCTAGAGGACTAGACCTCTGTTCTAAAAGGTTTTCTTTCAGGAATATCCTGTATTTAGCTTCACCGATCTTCCCATCAGCTGTATGGGGCTCTACTTTATTTCACTGTTGGGACAATGTGCTCAGGATGTTAGCTTTCCAACATCCATAGTATGTTGAGCATAGGGGCAAAATGGACATTTCTGCTTCTTCTGTCCACCGTTTTATTCTTCAACATGTTTGTCGTGGCCCCTTATGGCTTATTAAAAAAAAACACAAAAAGGACTTCATTACAAAAATCCGAGGTGCATAACTAAAAGTTTAACTAGTAAACATTTTGTTCCATGATTGGTTAGCTTTGCATTTGTCTCATGCTCTTTCAATTTGGCAATTATTTTTTTCCTTTTTTTTTTGCCTCTGGACTCTGGGTTTGATTCCCCTCCCAGGGGGCTTTCATCATTCTGCTTCATTCTATCTCTATTCTCCCACTCTGCAGAATCTGTTAGTTCAATCTCTAATGTTGTGCTCTCTCTGCTTTTTCTCATTGTAGCTTTGCCTCGTCTGTTCCTGTTTGGCAGTGACAAATTTGGCTAAGCCTGGTTCTGCTGGAGGTTTCTTCCTGTTAAAAGGGAGTTTTTCCTCTCCACTGTCGCTACAAGCATGTTTAGTGCGAGGGATTGCATTCGAGTCAATGAGTCGATGCAATCAACTGGTTTTCCATTGGTAGAAAACTGTATTATCTGGTGACTGTAAAGTGCCTTGAGATTACGTGTTGTTAATTGGTGCTATATTAATAAACTGAATTGAATTTCTGCATGGAGTTTGCATGTTCTCCCTGTGCATGCGTGGGTTCTCTCCGGGTACTCCAGCTTCCTCCCACACTCCAAAAACGTGACTGTTTTAATTGGCGTCTCTAAATTGTCCTTAGGTGTGATTGTGTGTGTGAATGAGTGTTTGTCCTGTTTGTCTCTGTGTTGCCCTGCGACAGACTGACGAACCGTCCAGGGTGTACCCTGCCTCTCGCCAGTTGATAGCTGGAGTTAGGCACAAGCACCCCTTGCAACCCCAGCAGGGATTAGCATGATGGAAAATGGATGGATGGATGTTTTTTACCTAACTCTGCTTTACACGGATTGACAATTCTCTCCCTGACCTGTCCTATGTTCCTTGGTTTCCATGAGCATGTTTGTATACTTGAGTTCTCTAATAAAACTCTAAGGTCTTCGCAGAATAACGTGACATGATGCAGATAAAACTATACTCAGATATTATCCATGAATACTATTTACAAACAACTAATAGATAGTATCTTGGATACTGTAAATTGTGCTGTAATTTATCAAAGGGTGTCAGCCATATGAAGGGATAAATATGCACACCACACTGTCAAGATTTTAATTTGCACAACAACTTTGAAAACCATGTATAATTTTGGCTCCACTTCAATAAGTTGCACTGTTTTATGTTGGTAAATCAAGTAAAATCCCATTAAACCAGTCTAGGTGTTGTTGTAACCCAACAAAAAGAGGAAAACTTACTGGTCATTCTGCAAGGCAGTGAGCCATCCATTACTGCATATAAACGACAACTTTCACACACATTAACTTAGCAGGCTTTAAGCAACAGAGCAAACTTCCTCTGCTATTATTCAAACAACAGTGACAAGCCTGTGTATATTAAATACCTCTCAAAAAAAGTCTGCAGAATCTCACTCTGCTTGTGTTTTATTCTGACACAGATGCAAGGAAAAGATGATGAAGAAAGCAAAATAAGAGTGATTCCTCAAAACGTGCATTGAACAAGCCATAGATGAAAGCAATAAATAATCTTTCTTTTCCACCATGAAATTATGATTTTCTCGTTATGGTCTAAATAGTAGCCATGGGAGAATAAACAGTTTGAGATTCCAAGAGAAAGGGAGATTTTAAAGATAAGTGACCATGAAACTGACACAGATTTGCAGCAGAGCATATAAACTTCTCCACAATGACAGATCAGGTTTCAAGGCTTATATTTCCTGTTTTTGTATTACATTAGTTCAGCAAACTGACACTGAAATACAGGAAAACAAAAGCACGGTTCTCCAGAGTGAAAAAAAAAATCAATTTTAAGTTCACAAGTTTGGATTTAGCTAATTTCAGCACAATTCAGTTTATTTATGTAGCGCCAATTCACAACACGTCATCTCAAGGTACTTTACAGTTCACCAGTTAATACAGTCAAATTATTTCATCTTTCTATCTAAGGAAAACGAATTGATTGCATCGACTCATTAACTCGAAGGTAATCCCTCAAACTAAGCATGCTTGTAGCAACAGTGGAGAGGAAAAACTCCTTTTTAACAGGAAGAAACCTCCAGCAGAACCAGGCTCAGTGTGAGTGCCATCTGCTGAGGCCGACTGGGGTTCAAGGAGACAGCAGTACACATACAGAAAGAAGCAAAGATGCAAAAGGTAACTTTAAAAGGCGGCCCTATCAAGGAAATCCTTCAAGCCAGCTCCCATGTCAGAGGATAAAGAGAGCACATCCAGCCATTCACAATCAGAGAAACAGGACTACACTGAAAAACAGGCTGATCTCAAACATCTTTAAACAAAGGTGTGGATGGCAGCTGATATTTCTGTCCAGGATGGTGTGACAGCCAAGAGGCGAAGCTACTGTGAGAAAAAGCAGAGAGAGCATAACGTCAGAGATTTAACTAACAGATTCTGCAGAGTGGGAGAATAGAGATAGAGTGAAGCGGAATTATGAAATAGGGGTCCCTATGTCCTCCAGATGTTTAAGCCTATAGCAGCATAACTATAGAGATAGCTCTGGATAACCTGAGCCACTCTAACTATAAGCTTTATCAAAAATAAAAGTTTTAAGCCTACCCTTAAAAGTAGACAGGGTTTCTGCCTCTTTGACTAAAACTGGTAGTTGATCTTTTGCATGAGCCTGTATTGGTTAAGTTTTAGTGTGTGCTGACTTTTCAGGAAATGAATGCAAATCAATGCCCTGCCTCCCAAGGCAGGCAAAAATTAAAGTAGCTGTTTGTGTGAAAAACTGAGAGCTATGCGAGTGAGTCACCTGACACACGATGGACGCAGCTGATTACCCACACATCTGATTCTAATAAAAGGAACACGGTCATAATCTGTAATCACTTCCATGTCTGGTGGAATAAGAGAGCAGGTTAATCTGGATTACACGTCACTGTGGGGAAGTCACAAACAGGGCAGCTGATGACCAAGAGAAGCAAGAAGAAGCCAAGTAAAAATCATTTTTTTAACACATAGAGATGACAAGAGGAAGAATGATGAGCCCCATATAGACTTCTGAAGGACAAACAGTTTGCAAACAGCTGGATCATGACAGATAAGGAAAAGGGAACTACCATACAAAACCAGGAATGCAACATATGAAGGCGTCTTTTGTAAATAAATCAGAGCTCGCCCCTTTGATGACCCAAGCGTCGGCTAATAATTGTGGGAGAACAGAGAGAGGATGTGGAACATGAAGAGGAACTTGTGATCTGTGCCTATAGGATATGTTCTGCTCTAAAAATCATGCTGATGAAATTAGGCCAATTTATAATCTACAGAAGACTTTTGGTGATAAGAACTGCTCCAAGAGCTTAAAAACACTGACCCACAACAGGAGCAACATTACCCATCCTGTTTGATGAATAAACCAGCTCTGACCAAAGGAGGCATTTCTGCTAAATAAACTGATGTGAAATTAAGCACAGAAGTGTGTGTGTTTCTGGTGGTGGGGGGAGGGGGGTAAGTCTAAATCACAAATAAATGAGCCCCATGGATCCCTGACGTCTGGCGGCATGTGATCAGCACGCCCAGCAGCTAATTGTGGCACAATAGGGATGAATGACTGGTGTTTATATACGTATTCATTACTGCACCCTGTGACCGTGTCACAAACAAACTTGGCAAAAGAAGAGGAATGTAGGATTTCCTGCATGTTTCATGGCAACTGCAGCACTGGGAAGTTGGAAGGGTCTGCATTAGTGTGAGTGTTTTGATGCATAGGTAGAAAATTTGTGTTTTTAGTTTCACCTCCTTTAGCTCATTTCTGTTTAAAGTGGAACGTACCTCACCATAGGAAGCAGGTTTTGACAAGGGCGGTGTGGGCAGATACCCAGGGCAGCATCAAAAAGGGGTGTGCAATATTGAACTACATTAATATCACAATAAGGTTTGTAGGTCTAAAAAAAAGATAAAGGCGTGCTAAGTTCAATTGCAAGAAAATGTCGAAAGATTGAAATAGTAATGTGCTACCTTCTTTAACTTTTTCCACAGTGTGTGACTGAAAGACAATCTTGAGTCGACTTTCAGCTTTGTTTGGTTTTTTTTAAATTTCCTGACAAACAATGATAATTCATGGTGACTTGGGAAAAACTGTGGAGATCCAGTTTAAGTGGAAGAACCGCTGGTGGTGTCAAAGTTTCCAGTTTGCCACTACAATACCTACACAACCCGTCCCCATCATCAAAAGTAGTAATGGTGGCATCATGCTATGGGATTGCCTTATCCTGCTTCAGGTTCAACATTGAACTTATCTCTGGATAATAACAAAAACAAAAAACAATTGATAAAACTTTTTAATTATTTTTATTTTGTCAAAAGGTGAAAAACGTACAAGTATACATATTTTGATGGAATAAAGCATTATTAGTTAGCACTAAAGAATCATTTTACAAGTAGTGTTTCAGTTTATGATGCAGATGGGGGGTTGAAAGGGTGAATTTTAAAAAATTAATTCGTTTTTTACTGAAGAGAAGTAAAGAATTCAAGTGGATAGAAGGTCTTTATACGACAGATGGGACTCATAGATAGTTAGGAGATGCTTTTTGTGAAATAACAGACAAAAAGAAGCTTTGTCAAAGTCCATTCATCCATTTTCTGACACGCTCAATCCCAAGTGGGGTCTTGAGGGGTGCTGGTGCCCATCACCAGCTGTGTATGGGCGAGAAGTGGGGTACACCCTGCACACACCAGTCACACATTCAGACCTAAGGAGAATTTAGAGAAGCCAATAAACCTAACAGTCATGTTTTTTTTTTTTTTTTGGACTGTGGGAGGAAGCTGGAATACCCAGAGAGAACCCACCCATGCTCAGGGAGAACATGCAAACTCCATGCAGAAAGACCCCGAAACTGCAACCTTCTTGCTGCAAGGCTTTGTCAAAGTCTGTTAAATATTTAAATGTTGATTACTTTGGTTTATACAGTAGATTAAACTGTAAACGTCCATATGACAGAACAGTGCAGGTGGTTATTCTCCAGCCCAATTCCAAAGTGCGCCTTTTCTGAGCAGCTCAGAGCAAGCAGCTTCCCCTGCAGCAGCGGTGCTGTGAAGCTACTCTAAACGCCTAGTAGTGTGGAGAGCACTAGTGCTGTGCAAAGCTGCAAGCCATCACATTTACAAACCTGATAAGTGTGTCTGTGTGAAGACGTGCCCCGGCTATTTATCTTCGGATCTACGCTCTTTTCCACCCTTATCCCCGTAGTGAGAGCAAACCTATGTGGTTTAGAGGGATTTACCCCTGTCAGCTCCTCTCCCTCTGGGCTATGGCTGCTATCAGCTGACTGTAAAACTATCCAGCCGAGAAAAAAACAGCTTCACACTTTCAGAGCCGAGGCTCATTTCAGCCTCTACAATCTACGCCGAGCTTTGCCAAATGAGAAAACGGGGACACGCTTTGTGGCTAAAAATACCTGTCTACGACTATATTTGGCTTGGCAGGATCACAATCGCGGCGTTAAAATAGTCGGACCCGCCCCGGTACAATGAATGGGCTCTCTACTGTCTCACCCTGCCTCCGTCGGACAGTAATCGGCTAAATTTAGCAACGAGGCTTGCGTCAATCAGGAGTCTCAGTGCGTCAAGGAGCGCTCCGCCCCCTGGGGCTCGTCATTGGTTAGAATTAGGACGTTGACCCAAGAATACGCGACTCGTGATTGGCGGTTGTGAAGTACAGTTTACATACTTCGCAGTAACGTTTAATTTTGTGGTTGTTGGGCACGCTGAATGAAAATGCCTCTCCGTTTATAACGGCTATCAAATTCTTGGCATCTTGTGAACAAGTGACCTAATTAAGTATTTATAAATCAGTTCAATCTTTTAAATTTACAAACACAATAAAATTCTAATCTATTCAAACGAATACAAAGAAACCACAATTGCCTAAAAAAAAGTGAACATTTTAATTGCTCTTTTTCAGAATAAAAATAATCATTATGATTCAGAATGAAGGCAATACCATAAATCTATGTAAAAAAAAAAAAAAAGTAACATATGTGTATAAAAATCTAAAGGAATTAAATAAATTGTTTAAAAATCCTATATCTGAAAAAATACATTAAGAAAATATTATTATTATATATTGAATAACAAAAAAAATTGTAGATTTATTACACAAATACATATTTAAGAAGCATAATTGTATTTCTTAACTGACATAACAATGTTGTAAACTGAAAGAAAAATCTACATAATATTATGAAATTCTTTTTAGGAAAGAGTGATTCATAAATGTGATAAATCAGCAAAAATAGATCATTTATTTTCGAAACATTACCATGTTACCCCATAGTTCTGCTATCGTCAGTTTCCAATGCTGAATCATGTACAGAGTACTTTTTTGTATGTAGTCTGTTATTTTTACATGTATGTTTTAAACTGAATACACAGAAGGACTAGCTCTGAAGTGCTTGAAAAAAAAACTATTATTGATTTTAAAAAAACATTTTCTGAATGCTTCAGTTGTTGTTTATATTTAACTGATAGTTAGCAATGCATTAAGTAAAGTTTTCAAAATGTAATTATCAGTTAATTAGGGTAGTTTTTACAGAGACAAAAATAACCTGGGCTGTTTAAGCACTCCGGCCAGGGAAACTAGCGCCAAAGGAGTATTACAAGGTAAGTAACTCCTTAAACTTTAGGGAATGCTATTTTTAAATAATCAGGAATGTCAGCACTGAGCCATCGTCAGATTTAAATGTCCCACTTTCTAAAATAAACTCAAACTAATCTCATTTTCTCCTGAAGCTGTTTTGAATTTTGGCCATTTCAATCTGGCACGTGCTTTGGCACAGACAATGGTGAACTGCAGCCAGATCCTAGGAGATTATCCTCCTTTGAGGGCTTCTGTCGCAGAAAAGAGTGAGGTCATCTATTTGGATCATAATATTTCATAAAAAAGCTTTTTGGGGTGACGTGTTAAATACCTGAACAATTTTAATCTATACACTAAATAGCTAAAGGTTCAGGGAGCTAAAATTAAACATTATGAGACTTTTTTTTTCACAACAAAGTAAATAAACTGAGTATATGGAAGGTAACATTTACACCACTTGGTCATTTATGAAATGGAATACACTTCCTTGTTGCTGCAAACAAAGTCAACCCTCTTACATACATTTAATTGCAGGCAGTTGTGTAAAATTCATACTAATACAAAAAACTCAAGAAAGACTAGAAAATGGCCGCACTGAAACATAAAAACTAAAAGTGTGAGGCCCCACAGTTGTAGGCATACAGCAAACCGAATATTACTTGACTGGTTTGTGGTTGTGTCGTGTCATTTCGCCTGTCTTGTTCTGCTGTGGGCGACGGCCCCTGTGGATGTCTGTTGTTTCATATCTGTGATCTAAATGTTTCTTCCACCACTGATGTTCCTTTACTCGTGATGCTGTGAAAAAAAAAGAAAAAAAAACATCCACTTTGTCTTATCGTGCTTAAAATCCCCTTTGTGGTGTGAACGTCTGTGGTGGTTTGGGTTAGATAACTGCCCAAACTGCTTTGTTTAGATCCACAAATCTATTATTATCTATATTCTGACTAAAACCACGTGTGCTTAAATAGTTAGTCGTAATGTGACTCGTCTGAGTTTATTGAGCACAGTTGTCTGGGTACAGCATACAGCAACATATATGTTAAAATTTATGAAAACATAACATAATCATTTATTGAGTCTTTAATTTGCCACCTAATAAACTTTCATTATAGTTTATAATGAAATCTTTACTTTTCAACAAAAATCCTGGAGATTTCAAGGGTATTTTTTTCAGTAAACTTTTATTATAAATTTATTAATCTCCTTTTAAAAGTATTTTTGTTTTTTAAGAGAAAACTTTATGTGGTAAATGGTAATTTACCTTAAATTTATTTGATAAAGACTGCAAACTGCTCATCTTTTACATCTCAGTGGTTCCAGAGACATTTTCAGTCTGTGGTGACCTCTCTTAACCTCTCTAATGTTGCAAATGAGGAACATGAGCATCTGCTATAAAGTTTAGAAAAACGATCAGATGAAAGTCATGGTAATCTGGAAGTTTTAGGGTCATCTTTTAAAAAAATATCTGACCGAAAATTGAAACGATAGAAAATCATATGAAGCTATTTAAAACACAGATTGCAGTGTTGTGGCAGCTGCTCACCCGGCGGATCCCCCTCAGTTTCCTGTCCTTTAACCATCAAACCAACAGCGCCTCTGTGTATCTCTCTCTCTGTCTGAATGATCCTCTCTCTACCCCTCTCTCTCTTTCTCTCTCTCTCTGGCATACGCGCTCGGGGCTTATGTGTCTCGTACAGTACAGAGCGCGAGAGGGAGTGACGTCACCTCTCCCATGGCGTCACATTGACGTAGCGCATACCAGGAGCTCTAATGTGGAGGCAGAGCGCTCATAAATGCAGTATTTGACTTTCTCCCCTCAGACGGCGCACATAAACAAAGCCGCATTACAACTCCGAAAAGCAGCACTGACAACGCTCAGCTGTCCGGAGCGTTTTACTTTATTTATTTATTTTTTATTGATTCTATTTTTTTTAACAAACTTCTTTGTGTTTTTTTTTTTTTTTTTTAGAACAAGAAAATAAGACGATCGCTAAACTTTTTTTTCTTTTTACCTCCGATGACTTCGTGCCTCTTCAGAATATCTTAAAACCTTTTTTTACTTCTTTAATATTACAACTTTTTGTGATTATTCTGGATGGAAAAGGGGATACTTAATGTGAGGTTATAACCACATGTAAAGACGGAACCGCTACAGCAAAGCAGTAAGTAAACTGAATGAATGAATCGCTCACATTCTGTCTCCAATAGGTGATTTTTCCTGTAGAGAACAAACCTATTAGCTGTGCGTGTTTGCGTTCGCATTAAGTAAACCGCATGTCATGCTAAACTCAAACCCCAGTATCCTGTTTTTGCTTTTTTTTCACAACTTTCTCAGCATATAACCTGTTGCTACATGGACGCGCACTGCTCTCTGTGCTATCTCTCTTTGTGTGTTGTTTCCAAGTGAGGCTGAATTCGATTTTAATTTGCGCCGGGAAGGTATCATATCCTTTCTGGTTGTCATGGAAATGAGATGCCTCTTACTCAATGGCACAATGAAGAGGGGAGTCAGACGCACAAATGAGTCTGAGTGGAGAATAGTCCAGCTTACATTCATGTGGGATCTAGGGGAGAAGACTTTATTCTCTTTTATTTCAAATTCAGATTTACATATATATGGATATATGTTTTCAATTATGTTTATTTTATTATAAAACGATTGAATGTGTTGTTAAAAAAGAAAATAACAGGATTATATGAGGGGGTTTTCCCCAAAACTGCTTAAAGCATAGGTTTGCTTAAAAAACATAAAAAGTTTTTTTTTTTTTATTAAAATAAGGGTCAGTCTCATTATTCCACTTGTTTATGGAAAACAACGCACAACCACTGTCAATTTCATTTTTTTTACACCTTAATTAATTTTCCCCGAGGACATGTGTTGACATTGCGTTGTGATCTATATCTTTTGCGCTTTGGGGCATTCCTGATGGAACTCTCACTAAGCTTGAGCTCACTTTAAGCACAGAGGCAGACACTTCTGACAGCCTCCCCTCTCAGGGCTGATTTACAGTACTCATATATTCCTCTTTTTTCCCTTTCTCCTTTATGTTCCCTCTGTTTGCTGGAAGCCTTCTCTTGCCCCCCTGTCTGCCCGGGGTTATTGGTGTGAGGGGCTACCGGGGCCCATACCGGCGCTCCGGGGCGCGTGTTTTGTGGCGCTTGTGTCGTTCTCTAGGTTACCGGTGGATGATCACGTTATTGGGGCCTGATCCGCTCTTCTGCATGACTTTCGAAGACAAAATACAAGCGGGTTGAGAATTACTTGAGAACTAGTCTTAGTTTTAATTTGGAAAAGTGCGCTCTTTAGACACAGGTTAAGATAAGAGCGCATTTACGCACGCTTCAAACTTTACCTCAAAATGGAATATAAGAACACTAATATCTTTTTTTCTATAGGCTCTTATCAAGCATGAATGTTTTTTATGTTTTATCTTCGGAAGCTCATGCAAAATTGTTATACTCTAAATTGAATAATGACTTAACTGTTCCAAACCAGCTCTAATCAAATAAATGTTATACAACTTTTTTTTCCTATAATTTGATATGTTAAATTAGGCGTCGAGACTGTAAAAGGGGAATCTACCAACAGAAGAACAAAAATAATTGCAAAGTTGCATTTTTGTTCTCCAATAGTTGGCAGGAAAGTAAGAATAAAAAATTGAGCCGCTGACGCGAAGTTTATTATCATTGTTGACATTACTATCCCGATGACGGTTGTGGTTATGACTTACGCAAATAAGGAAGCTGGAAGACAATGAGTGGTTTTTCAACTAATCGTATCACTGATTTTTCCTGCTTGAAAAGAGAGGGAGAGAGCTGGGAGAGAGAGACAAGACAGTATTTGACAGAAAGGGGGCGCTCCGGGTCTTGAAATCCCCCTGCATGTGTGGGTCCTCCTGCAGTTGACAAAGAGCCGGACGAGCGCCGCGCGCAGGAGCCCCCCTGGTTGAAAGGTTTCAGGTCCGACTTTTCCCACAACATCTAGTTTATTAAGACTGGATGAACCTTGAGCGGAGTGCGATCACAAACAGGAGAAGTGATGGCCCGGACGCGCTGTTTTAAAAAATATTCACCTTTATAGGTGTGTAGATCCTTGTTTATTTTTTTTTTTTTCCCAACTTCTTATGTTTGAATTCATCCTTTTGGTGAGCACATTCTACTTATCTTTAAATAACAGCTGTGCGCCTTGTTTTGTGTTAGAATGAAACCTGTCACCCACGTAAGTGCAAGTTCTGAAATGAGCCGGCAGACCTTAGTTGTGGTTCCTAATATTTACTTTGCCGCATAGATTTTAGTCTTAAAATCAATCAGTGGTTGATAATGGGGTGTAAATATTTGCCTTGCATGATATCAAAGGGGTTTTGCATGGATTCTGGTTTCTATAGACTGTGCCTCTGTGCGTCTCTGCAATTGGTTTTGCGCACTTTATCTGTTAGGATAGTTGATAAATGATTACTTATTTTTAAGGATGAACTCATTTTATTGTCTTTAATATGTGCATTTCCTTGTTTAGAATTTTAGAGTGATATTTAATACCTTTCTTAGAATTTGTCATCCGAAGTTATGCATGCACGAATTGTGGTAATTATAGTAACGCATACCTTGCTCTTTGTGTGTTTTTGCTTTGATGGAAGCTACTTGCACAGGGGTGTCATTATCTATGTTTTCCTTCAGGTTCTTTCTACTAATCTGCACATGTGTTTCTGCAGACACAGGTTCGGAAGAGCGCGCCCAGCCGAGCTCGGAGCCCCGGCGATCGGTCCCCTGTTGTGCCACGTCCGCCGAGTCCCCCCCGCTCCAGGAGCTTTGTCCCGGCCGCAGCCACGAAACCCCCAAACCCCGGACACCCAGCACCATTCAGCGCGAAGCTCTTTCACCAGGTAAACAACTTGGACACGTCTTTCTTTCTTTCTTTCTTTCTTTCTTTCTTTCTTTCTTTCTTTCTTTCTTTCTTTCTTTCTTTCTTTCTTTCTTTCTTTCTTTCTTTCTTTCTTTCTTTCTTTCTTTCCACCTAAATGAACAATACAGAACATATTCCTTCAGCTGATGCCTTCTGCAGTGACAGCTCTCTTTTTGCGCTGTGCTTGATGGGAGACGCAGTATTATGATTTAACTGAGAATTTCCTCAAATACGATTTTTTTTTGACAATTTGTCCAGGTTTTCCCTTGATGAAATATAGAATTTTATGAGTTTAATGATTTGTAAAAAAAAAAAAAAAAAAAAAAAAAAAAAAAAAAAGTTGTTGTGCGTAGGTGTGCTGGGGTTAAATGACATTTTAATCATTAAAGATAGGAGATTGGTGCTAGGTGGGGTGTATCAGTATTCTTTTCAGAAGCAAATACACTTTCATTCCAGTTCTTTACACTGAACCCTTCACACAACAGGCGTATTTTACGCAAATGTCACGTTAAAAACATACAGTTCTCATGTGAAAGGGGCCTTTGAATTCAATTTTGTTTTCATTATTTAGTAGTAATGAGGGGGAAAAAATGCTTTCTAATTGATGTGTGCAACTTCATGTTTTTATTTGTTAGATCTATGGCATTCTGACAATGAACAGGCGCGCTCAGTTATTGGAACAGCTGCAGTTTGTCCAGTTGAAATGCACATCTCGAGGTTAGAGACTGTTTCCCTTTGCCTCACTGTACACTGCACCCCCCCTTTTGTCTGACTCTGCTTGGGTTGTCTGTCCTGTTGCTTGTATACACACACACACACACACACACACACCATACACACAAATAAACAAATTCATTTTGTTGTCAAAAATGTATAATAATTAAATCCAATGTAAATGAGGGAGGATCTATGTGAAGCTATAGGCGTGTGTTCCTAAAGGAAGTGGTTCTAAGGGTTCCCCCTATGATGAGGGTAGATGTTATTTGCACAATGAGCTCACGCAGGCACATGCTGACATCCTGGACATCAGTGGTCGATAGATGAAAAAAGGTGTCCTTATGCATGCTTTTAAGAAGAAAAAAATCTGCTTTTCAAAAGCGTTTGCTACTAATCTGTTTCAGAGAGACCTAGATCTTTAAATTTTCTTATTTTCACTTGATCTCACCCGAGGCAATGTCAGCCCTAAAACCTTTCAACTTAAACTCCTCTGACAACTTAATGAGCTGCTGCAAGGTGTGTTGGGACATGACAGGTGCTGGGAGTCTTTACACACACACACGCACACGCAGCCACACTAATACTTATCTAGGGTTTGACCTACTGACACAACAAAGCCTCAAAGTTTGCCGCCGCACTCTGCTCTAATCACACCTCATTTCATCTTCCTTTTATGCATGATCAGTAGAAAAAAAAAATATTTAGGTTTAGCACAAAAACAGCGTCATGACGCCCTTGTTGCGCCATGCGTATTTTTCCACGTGGGTTGAGAGATGGTCACTCCTAGTGTAAAAGAATGAGGATGACGTCAAGTACACGTAGGCATGGGGCTTGAGTCATTTCATGAATTAAAAAAAAAAGCCTGTCATACTGATTGAAAGACTCGTCGTAGTAATTTGTGGTTTAGATATCTAAGTACTGAATAATAAAAGCCCTGCCATATATTGGTATTTATTTGTAAGATAAAAAATATATCAGTAAATAATTCTAAATCTGTATTATGTATTTATCATTGAGTCATTAACTCAGAGCCCATGCTGGTCTGTCAGGTATATTTTAATTTATCGATATGAGAGTTTATACAACACACAAACTTGAACAATAATTGTGCTTTTAAAGTCTCTTGTTATAATTTTCGTGGTTTCTTGATAAGAACAAATGGATCTTCAGTCACATTGAAAAATATGTCAAAGGCTGTGATCTGGAATTAGAGGGAAACCGCAAACCATGCGGGACCTGTTTGTCCCGTTCCTGATTTTACAATGACGCGCGTGGAACCGTGACGATCCAAGCAGAGCGCGCGCCTGTGGCGCACGGGGTTGGCAGAAAAATAGAGGCGACAAACTTCCGACTGAGCTGGTATTCAGTAGTGGAGGCACATGTTCAGGACAGGAGCCCCTATCCTAAGGGTTTCGGTGGAAATGGATAAACTTTTTTAATTTTATTTTTTAGTAGAAACACCATTAATCTTTATAATAATTGCAGTCTAACGCAGCTTTAGCTAAATAAATAGTTTATTATGAATTATTAGGTGTATGAATTAAATTAAGGAATGAGGCTCATTGTTCTTTAAAATAACAGATCAGATTTGACACGCCATGTTATTCTATGCTGACGTCACACCCACGCTGTCTGCGTCCTATTCATTTCAGGAATTTCGGCCTCGGATCTAGCTATGATGTCACACCCATCGATCAGTAGAAAAACAGGTTTGCCACGCTAAATGGTGGCCTTTTAATACATTGTAATGACAACAAAATGAACATATTTAAAAGTGCTAATAAATCAATTTAGACATAAAACATTCATTGCATTTTCTATTGGAGGTTGTATCTGGCTGGCAATCATGGGGCATTACTTTTAATTTAATCCATTGAAAAGCAAAACAAAATGTCCTATACAAAATGTCTGTGATATTGTGGTTTAATGAGTTTAAAAAAAATAGGATGTTATATGAATTTATTTACTTCACTAAACTTTATATGCGGTGTATCTACACTGAGTAATCAACCCATGGCTATTTTGACTTTGCCATTGATTTAATATCTGCAGCTTGGAAAATCTTACTTCCAGGACAAAAAAGGACCCACTGTAAATTCCTGATAACAATCTTGGGCTCGTTACGGCATGGCTTTAGCTCAATGGGGGAAAAATAAGTTAAACCAGAGCTACACTTTGAGCTTTTTAACCTAATCCTTAATTATCTGATTATTTTTGTGTGTATTTTTATGCAAAAGTCCAAAGAATGGTTTGTGTTTCAAATTAGGCAGTACAGACTGTCTACTATTAACAGAATTATACAGCCCTCTGTAGTGTGTCAGTAAGTATCAAGCAGTGGGACAACCGAGCCAGGTCTAAAAGATGGCCTGTTTCTGTGACAGCAACTGAATTGAATCAGAGAGGATAACTCAAGATATGCCGACTGGCGTCTGCCTCAGTTAGGGGTAATATCTGAGTATGTTTCTGTCTATCTTTATCAGCGTATATGCATGTGCGTGTGTTGGGTTGCATCCAACACCACCATAGGGTTCCATTATTATTTAATGTTATCTCATTTGCTTTACCATCTGACTAACCAGAGTGCACCCAGCCAACCTACACACACAAAAACAGCATAAACACAAATAACATGCTCTGTATCTGAATCTTGCTGCTTCTTCCCTTGTCTTTACTTGACTAACCGTTCAGACTTAATCAGTTAGGGTGGAAGTTGTGATTGTTGGAGGTTCACTATTTCCTGCTGTGTGAATTTTCAGCACAGGAGCATGACATATAGTAAATGGCACTGTGTGGCAGAATCTATCAAGTTTCTGTTTTGTTGTTTTTGGAGGGGAAAATAAATGTGCATCCAGATAAAAAAAAAAAACTGCCTGTTCCAATAGAGCTGTACAGAGGTTTTTTAGTCACTGTCTAATTTGTAGGCTGATGTGCATGAGCCAATAATAGATACTGCTTTTTTCCCTTTAGATTGACTACAGTATCTGTTTTCAAAGTCCCACCCTTTTGTTGCATATTAATCCTTGCTATAGGCTTCTACTTTACCCCACTAACACCCTAATAGTCTTATAGAATAAAAAAAACCTTATGACTGATGTGTGCCATGCATTTCTGACCCATTTGTGTGCCCTTTGCTCCACAGACATGCCCTGTGTGCAGGCTCAGTACGGGCCGGCCCCTCCAGGCTCCGCTTACTCCGGCCAGTCCTTCAGCTACCAGGGTGACAGCTACAGCTCCGACCTTATGACCCAGGACTACACCAAGCTAGACCTGGGCGGGGGGGAGATCTCTGCTGCCGCCACCACCTCCCTCCCGAGCTTCAACGTTTTCGTGGAGGGCAGCTACGAGCCCAAATCCTCCTGCCTCTACCAGATGCCCCCCCACAGGCCCGCCATTAAGAAAGAGGAGGAGAGCTACCCGACTGTCCCGCCTCTGGAGGCCATGTCTTCCACTACCATGTACTTTAAACAGTCCCCTCCATCCACTCCCACCACCCCGTCCTTGACGCAGCAGCCAGGCACCTCCTTCATGTGGGACGAACACTCCTTGGCCCCTCAGTCACACCCTCACTCCATGGGCTCGGGCCTTGAGACCGGGCCCCTGAAGTCCCCACACTTTTCGCACTTTTACCAGCACTCCCCTCCTCACAGTGGAGGCAGTGTCGGTGGCTACGAGAACCTTGGAGCGGGGCTGGTTCGCACCTCTTCCTCTTCCTCCTCCTCTTCTTCATCAGTGTCCCACCCCCACGGCCAGCACCTGGAGCAGCCCATGTACCAGCTTCATCGCGGGGCTGGGGGCAGCAGCCTCGCCTTCCGCTCCCTGGCTCTGGGACCTTGTGGCCCCCTACTAGGGGACAGTCTGCCCTCACCTCCCCCTCGTGGGCCCCAGGGAGAAGGAACCTGTGCTGTGTGTGGGGACAATGCAGCCTGCCAGCACTACGGAGTACGAACCTGCGAAGGCTGCAAGGGCTTCTTCAAGGTAAAACCTCTTCAAAGCTATTTAGATGAAACATGTGAATATTCATGTGAATATTACCTCAAGTAAGAAAGTCCGTTTAAAAATTGGGATTCGAAATAGATACATTGTCATTCTTCAACGGCATCCAATCTAATATAAAAAGCCTTTTACAAAAGATTGATGGCAGATGAGTATCCCATCATTTTGGAGCAGCTACTGTAAAACTCCATCCCCTTTACTTTTCAATCTGTACCTATGAATATCTAAAAGACACGGGCTGTATATCTGGTATGCTCTCACAGGTTAATGGATCACTGTAGAACCTTTTCTGGCATTTTTAATAAAACAAAAGCAAAATAGAAACTATAATGAATAGAAAATCTAAATTAACCAGATGATTTTTTTTTTTTAGAGGAATTGGTTTAAGGAGCTTAATTTGTGGATCTTTTAAGAATGGCAAAAGTGCTGTAAACATATTAGGGCCAGCTGACAGGCAGTGGGCAGTAACAGGTGGGGAAGGCACTATGCACTTTAGTTACTCCTGCATTTGTCTGGCTTCATGAAGATGGCCTAAACTGTTGAAATAAAATGATTGACTTTTTTTTTTTTTTGCCTTTTGCATCTTATTTTTCTCTATCCAACCGCCTCGACCTCATCAAACCTTTCATCCTCCGAATTTACATCAAACTGACGTGTTTCTCTTAAAACTATTTTCTTGCCTTGCTCCCACTCTTACACCTTTCTCAGCGCTCTCTAGATCATCCTCATAGTCAAAGTGAAAGCTCAGCACACCCACAAGGTGGGTCATCTCTCTCAGCAACCAAGTGGGCAAAGTGCCTGCATTTACCCATGAGTGTGTGTTGGCTTCTCTTCTTCAAGAGCACTGAGAGCAAGGACTGGATGATTCCAGTCCTTGCTCTCAGTCTTTAATGCAGTGCAGCGAGTGTGCAATGGAAAAAAGGACTCCTCCTTGAAATCAAAGATAACTTTCTGCTTGTTAGTATTGTAGCAGCGAAATTGACCACATTTCAGTGACACAATACCACAGCCAACATGAGTCAGTTTGAAATTTGAGCTCCTCAGATTATTCAGGCGTGCAATTTTTCAAACTGACTACCCCGCATCTCACATCACCAGACAAACGCTAATACAAGAGGCCAATGAGCACCAGTCATAAGAGTGCAAACACTTTCAGATTTTTCTATAAAGTGCATAAAGAGGTTGTGAAACAAAGTGGTTCAGCCAATACAATCCAAGAAAAAAAAATATATATATATATATTTTTTTAAGTATTATATATATATATATATATATATATATATATATATATATATATATATATATATATATATATATATATATATATATATATATATAAAACACTGCTCAATTTGTTAGGGCTTTCTACGGCAGCAAAAATAAAGACAACAGGCATAGAGTTAATTGAATAATGCCTCTGGTAGGTGGAAATGAATTATCCTACTTTTCAATTAGGTACACAATTTGTTTTTATTTAGTAATTAATGAAAACAGTTTCTGATGGCAGCAGGCTAAAGGCTTCAGGGAGTGTGTGTATGTGTGTGTGTGTGAAAAAGAGAAAGAGACAGAGACAGTGTATGCTTGTTGCAGAGCTCAGCAGCCACAGAGCCTGTCGATCCTTGCTATGCTTCCTCTACACACATATATGAAGATGCAAACATTAAAAAAAAAACACATGCACGCAACCACACTTAAAGAAAAACATATATTTTCTTTTTTGTTGTGTTCAATGTAACTCAAGGATACAGCACAAGTAAGAGAAACCACCTGTTTTTCTGCGTATACATATGTATGTAGTATATATAATTACTATTTTCATGCGCATTACCTCCATTACCCTGATGGTTTTATTGTCCCCTGAAATTCCTCCCTGATTATATTTAATTATTTCAGAGTAGTTATTACACATTAAACCACAGAACTGGCTAGCTGTAAATTATTGCTAGTTTATTAATGCAATTCGAAGCACATTTCCTCATGAATTAATTTCAGATGTTAAGCATTTTTCTTCCCCCTCATTCTATTATTTTCTGCAGAATAATGTGTGCTATTTGCAGTTTTTTTTTCAAGTAATGAAGTCAATCTATTCAGCTTAAGTTATAAAAAATTTAGTCCATCTCAGCTGTTTTTATGTTGCATTTTGTGGCAAGAAATAGAGCTTTAAAATTATGCATTTTTTACTGTGTTTACCATACTTATAAGCTGAGATTGCTGCAGAGAAATGTCCTGTTACATCTCTTGGAGTGTGTGTTAGTCACAGTTATGTGTCAGAATGTGACAGAGCAGTTTGCAAAACAAGCTTGTATGGAGAACTTGTATTTTTAAACGCTCAAGTGGCAAATACAACTTGGACAACATGCACAGAAATAAGATGCAGTTCAGTATGCACAGATAAAATCCTTTATTGCTTCGAACAACTTTTTTGTTGGTTTACAAGGACACTGATAGGGATTTGAGCTGTGAAGGGCTTTAATTGAACCAAATACGTTACATTTCTAGAACCTGCTTCCGCTTGCCTCCATACAGCCCCCACAACAGCCACAGTGTGCTTTTTTTGGTATTTGTGCTCATTTTGGAGGTTACTTTTTTAATCTGAAACCATTTCAAAGCACAAATGTAAATCAAGCAACATAGAAAACATACTTTTAGATTGTTATTCAGGAGCTCTTGGGGCCCCCCTGCTGGCCTGGTGTGCACTACACTATACCATTGATCACATGCTAAAGACACAAGGAAAACTAAGAAGGTTAAAGTATTTGCAGCCTCAAATACATTGAACGGAATTTGTAAAGTCACTGCAGAACACGGCAGAGGAGGCCCTACCCCTCTGACAAGAGGGTAATTTACTCAGACTTTAATTGATCAATGAAAACTCAGGCTTTTCTTGGAAGTAAAAGTCTTGTAAATTAAACCCTGGGGTCAGAGATAAGAAAACGTTCAGAGGTAAGGCAGCCTTTACCCACCTCTTTAAACCTCTAACTTCAAATCAACTGCAGGGAAACCAAATTTACTCATCTTTAGACTGGCAAAACTGAAAAAAAAAATGCATTTGACTTCCTTGTGGAGAGCAGAGATCAGGGAATCCTATGAGCACAGCTTTCAGACCTAGTCCATAGTCTTAATTGAAAGTTTCAGTGGTGACTGACAGATAGCAATCAAAATATGTTGACTTTACCAACTTTTAGCAGAGCTAAAGATAGCTAAGTTACAAGCTGGAGGGCTAAACTGATGTTTTAATTATTTTGCAGCAAAACCAAGTATGAGGTAGATCAACTGTTCAGGGGCGGAACTAGAAGCGGGGCCAGGGCTGGCCATGGCCACCCTAAGCCAATCATTGGCCACTCCTGTGGCCACCCCTTCCACTTTTTCCCTCTAATACAGACAGTAGCAACAGTAGTACTCTCAAGTGGTATATTCAAACCATTTTAATTT
This sequence comes from Cyprinodon tularosa, assembly GCF_016077235.1. Lineage (NCBI taxonomy): Eukaryota > Metazoa > Chordata > Actinopteri > Cyprinodontiformes > Cyprinodontidae > Cyprinodon > Cyprinodon tularosa. The sequence goes on along the minus strand of NW_024038998.1, from coordinate 411,385 downwards.
TCCATATACTAACATTTACTTGACAACAAAGATGTGGTGAATTGTGCACATAAATATACTGAAATTAAAGATAAGTACATAATTCATGCTCTTTTCAGATCTAGATTTTGTGTTGTAGGGCGTAAAGAGAAAATTATGTGTCTCTGCAAGTCATCTAGGAGTTTTCAGTGAAATCATAGATAAATAACCATTTTAATAAAAAAAATTGTTAAATAATACATGTATGTAGATATATATTATTACTTGTAAATATAATTTTTTGCAGAATGATTATTGATAGAAAAAAATAAGTAATGACAATGTAAAAGATGTTTGCCCCAGAAACATATATAGTTATATCCACTATGCACTATGCATCTATCTGTTAGCAAAGGCTGTAGGAAAGGATAGTTTGCCTTCATTTAGAAAACATGAATGTTGTGCTCCTTAATTTTCTTGTTGGAACAGTTTAGCTTAACCCTGAGGTTATGCCACCCCTCAACACTTATTCTGCAACTGTTATATCAAGAGAGATGAGAACACTAGAGTGAGTGATAAGAAAATAAATACAATTTATATATAAATACAAATAAATACATAATCAGGCAATAGAAATATAGTCCATATTGGAGCAGGTCTCTCCCCTCCCCGCTGGTGGCGCCACTATTTTTGCAGCAGCCCTGCTGTTAAAGGTGTAAACCCCTGTTGACATGCAAAGGCAACCTGCGTCACCCCGCGCGCTCTTCCTACTCCATCCTGAACGGATGCTGCTTTCCCTATAAGCTCCGCTAATGGCCATAACTAACTTATCCCCCGCGCGCACGGGTCAGCGGTCGCCGAGGCAAGGAGAGCGCGCGCCGTAATCCAGGACGGTGCCATGGCGACCACTATCCTCCGACCCTGGCGTCCATTGACGCCTCGGCTCCGCAGCATATGGAGTAATTGGTGTGTGATTGGGCTCTCTGGGGGCTCGGGCATGTGTGGCGCGAGCGTTTCCTAATTGGATTTATTTGTTTTGATACATTCTAGAGGCGTTCAAAGAAAAAGGGGAAAAAAAGTCCGCAGCACTTTCCGTGTCTTCCACTTGTTTAATTTACAGCTCGCTCTAGAGTCACAGCTTGATAATGTGTAACATGTAAACAGTCTGCAAATAAAAGCAGTTACACTTAACAAGCGCCTGTGCGGTCATTGTGAAGTCAGGGATTACCGCGGGGGATGTTTGGAGTATCTTCTGTAATTGTTTGATGTCTGAGCTAAACCATGTGTGTGTTTAAAATGAAATTGAACTAGAGTTAAGGTCTTAGGGTGGTTGGTATATCTTTGCTCTATCATATTTGCACCAAAAGATGGAGAAAAAAATACCTCTAATCAGATTTAATGAGATTTAATCCCATGCTGTCCAATCCTACTGTAAAAATCCCCCCCCTGAAGAATTAACTCCCTGAAAGTTAACAATCTCATGTTGCTTTTGTGGCCTGTTTGTGCCAACATAATAATTACAGAGCACTTTAAATAATAGTGTTCCAATTGTCACTCTGCACTGTAAACATCTAAATAAGTCAGTAAAAATAGGCTTTCCCACTATCCGTTCACACAGTTTTGTGTTTCCAGCAGTGCCCTTGCATCATTTGTGTTGCAAACTGCTGCTTGGGCTGGACTAATTTTCTTAAAAAGCATGTTTATTTATAAAAACTAAATTTATTTATCATGGTGACCTATGTTGCTTGCTTTGTATACAGTTCTACAGTATATTGGTGGATCAAATCAACCAACCTATTTAAATTCATGGTTGTCCTGATGTTGGAGAAAGCCTCGGAAAATGCTCTTATTCACTTTTAAAGAGAATTTCAATTTCACAGCTTAAGGATAAAGAGTGAAAAGGCCCATTAGTTTTGCAGAAACTAATCCACATATTCTGCAAGTGTTTGAATTAATCTCACAAGACATCTACAGGTAGAAACATAAGAAAATGAGTGGAAACCAACTGCATCCCCATTGAACTGCCTCCCCATGTGGCGCAGGGCATAGAGCCATACAGCTGATATCAGAAATGTCCACCTGTTACATGCTTGATGCAGCCTCCCCCCTTCTTCTCAGATATAATAAATTGCATATTATTCAAACTAACCTTGGGTTTATTCAGTCCTCCCATGTGGCTCTTTTTGGTTTTCACTCTAATAAGTTGCCTAATAACATCACAGGCCAATCAGGAGAGGAGAAAGTGGCACCAACAGAAACCAGAGATAAGTGGGGAGCTGCTTGTGTGGTTCTGAAAAGGTACCACGAGCTGACCCGCAGGCCTCCACTGGCAATCTGATCAGACAGACCCCAAACCACCACCCCCCCGCCCCATCTCACGGGACCTGAATGTGTACACCATGCGCTCTGGCCCCCATTGTCAGCTCAGGCTCTAATAAATTTGTTCCTGCTGCAGGCGAGGCTTGTTGGAAATTAATTTTATCTAATTATACTGATGTCACCGTCGCCTTTCAGCTCGTAATTAAAATCTGACCTGCGAGCTTCTGCTTCCTACTCTTTGATAGGGGAGGAAAAATTGAATTAAACAAATCAAATATTAGGTTTTGATTGTGTTTGGAGGCTGATCATTGGTATGTCTTGTTTCTTTTCATTGTTATTCCAGCGCACCGTGCAGAAAAACGCAAAGTACGTGTGTCTGGCCAGCAAGAACTGTCCTGTGGACAAGAGGAGACGCAACCGCTGCCAGTACTGCCGCTTTCAGAAGTGCCTAAGTGTGGGCATGGTTAAGGAAGGTAAGGATCATCCTAAATGAAAGCAGTTGGCAGCATAAACATCCAAAATTTAGTGCCTTTTGATTGTATTCATAACCTTATGGCCGAGTTGATATATTTCAACTTCTGATTTCAGTGGATTTTGTTTGGAATAATTTTATTTTCTAATTTTATTTGACATCTGATAAGATTAGCATTTCTTTTTATCCATCCTGAGTCACTACTTTGTTCTATGGTTCAAGTCTTTTTGAGGAATATCTCTACCTAAGGATTATGCTTTGATCCAATCAGCCTCTCTGACCCTGCGCTGCCCCATAAGGAGACCATGGTCCAGGAGATCTAAAGTTCAAAGTTACTCTTATCTGACTAGAGCAGGTTCTTCTACATATTTCTCAAGTGGCCATTTCCAAACTGCTTTCCTCCCTAATGACCTTTTAACATATTGTCAGTGAAGAACTGTGAATCCTATAGCTCTTCTAGATTCTGTTGGTATGTTGTTTTATAACCTAATGCGATTTTAAACTTTGGTACTTGATCTCTGATCTGTCTATCATGTTCACTGTGCTTCAAGATCGGCCAAACTTCACTAAACCTTTGAGTCCTTCACAAACCTTCACAAGTCAGCTGAATCAAACAGTCTATCGACATTTATGTGCTACTTGGAGCTACTTTATTGCATAAAACCCCCAAATAATATTTGGAAGTTTGTTTTTTTTTTGTGACAAAATGTGCAGAAGTTTAACAGGTGGAAATGCTGCTGGTTTTCAGATGGTCGGTAATGAACCACATCACAGACATTCATGCTGTGGACAAAAACAGACCATAAAGAAATGAACCACACCAGCCTTATTGCTTCCTAAAGAGTCATTGCTGACCCTTAGAATCACACATTCTCACTGCTTCTTTCTGTACAGTGTTTTTCTCATGTGAAAAATCAGTGTGATACTCATAATGTCCTCATTCCCCTGAGGTTTCTCACCTGTCTCACACATCCTGTAATACCCCCACCCACATGCAAGCAGCACATTAATGCAAATATACCCACAGAGCACATATTCCTCTGCCTCACTAATACATGTACCTGCAGAGAAGCTCCACCGCCACCTGCTGGCCATCTGTGTGAGAAAGATGCTCATGCTGGACAGCTCCTGAGGGGTTTGGGTCACTAATTTGGAGGCAGAAAAAAAAAGATGTAATTCTGCTTTTCGTTTTTCTCTGCTTCACAGTGGTCCGCACTGACAGCTTGAAGGGGCGACGAGGCCGCCTGCCCTCCAAACCAAAGAGCCCCCTTCAGACAGAGGCGTCTCCCCCTTCTCCCCCTCTCAGCCTGCTCTCTGCTCTGCTCAGGGCTTACTCCCACTGCACACCACGAGACCTTGACTACAGCCAGGTGCCCACTCCCACCTTCACATGCTTAGTAGAGGTCAGTCTGGTTTCGTACAGTCTTGTTTTATCATTTCTTTCTTTCTAAACAGTTCAGCGCGGCTGACCCTCCGTCATCCACCTCAGATGCAGAGCATATCCAGCTCTTCTACAGGCTGCTCACTATCTCGATGGAGACCACGAGGTGCTGGGCCGAGCGGCTGCCGGGCTTCACTGAACTCCAGCGTGACGATCAGAACCTGCTCATAGACTCAGCCTTCTTAGAGCTATTTGTTCTGCGACTTGCATACAGGTAAGAAAGATGTGGAGGTGTAGAGGATGAATATACTTTTTTTATCTAACACAATATAAGTAGCATAAGAGATTCTATATCCCTTTGGTATCAGATTGGAGTGTGTAAATGTGCTGGCAAAGTTGGTGCGCCCCTGTGTTGGTGTATCTCCAAAGTGGGAGGAGTGCAGCTGAGTAATCACCATATGAAGCAGATTATGAATGGAGTCTTTAGCTATGACAGCAGCTACGCCCACAGAGTTCCGCTCCGCTCATCTGATATCTGACGCACAGAGGGGCCTGTGTGTGTGTGCAAAACTGTGCAAACTCTGTGAACTGACAGCATTGATTCCATCTAAACGCTGGTCAGCTGAGTGACTGAAGAGAGTTGTTATGGAAGGAAATACATGTTCAGCTGACTAAAAGAAGAAGGGGGCTGGGTCATACAGCTCCTCGTTAAACCACTCATACCGCTGGAACGTTTTTCACATTTGTAGCGTTATACCCAAAAACCTCAATGTATTTTTAGATAATTTTAAGAGAATGACAAACATGATAATTGTATAATTGTATAATAATTGTATGTCAGAAAAAAGAGAAAGGTTTTACCTTTACCAATAGGAAGTTTTGTGTAGATTTTATTAAGACTGCAACTGAGCAGAGAAGCTCATGGTAACTTTGGAGGAGCTGTAGAGTTAGGAGAATGAGTCTGCAAGATGGTTCTGAACTACATAAATATGGCCTCATCGCTTGACTTGAGCAGGCAAGTAAGAAAGGTTGCTAATGGAGTAAGATGATATATGTTTAAAATAATAAGAAAATAGAATTCCATTACATTATCTCAAGAGCATACTATCTAATTATCTTATATTGAGGACAAAAATCTGAATTTTATTGGCTGATCATATTATTTACATGGTCAAATGGTCAAAATACATTTTTTTAAAGGAATTATTTACTTTTTTAGATCATTTTTTTCAGTATTCTACTGGGAAATGCTAAAATTCGTGAAGCAAAACTGGAGGACTGAACTCTGATATAAGGAGAACCAAATAAAAGTTTAAGCAGAAGAATGAGTATTGAATCGTTCAGAGTTAAGCGGTATTTGTGAGTCAGAATGGCCCAGTCAAAGTCCAGACCAAAATTCAAGTTAGAGTCTGCTGCAAGTTTTTAACATTAAACTTCGAAGATGCTTAACGTCCATTTCCACTCAGCTTGAACTATTATACAAAATTAATAAATAAAGAACTAGTACAATTTCAGCTTCTTTGACGTGAAATCCTTTTATAACACAATAATGTTTTTGGTTATAATCTAAAAAAAATGTGAAAAGTTCCAAAGGTGTGAATGTTTTGGCAGGGTACTGTGTGTAGAAGCATGTGGGTGATAGCTGGTGCCATAGCTGCTAGCCTGGCCTGTCTCTGCATCAAAATGATCCTGGGTTACGGATCTGCTTCTGTAAGGCATGCAGCTGGTTAAATTTATGGGCAGGAGGAGAGGGAGGGGAGGTGGCGCTACAAGCTCGTCCTTTTGTCTGAGCTGTCGTCTAGGGCAGAGGACCAACACAGTCAGGCAACACAGGCGCGCTTACTCAGACTCCCTGACGATGTCGAAGTTTCTCTTCTCCCAGTTGAGGTCCAGGTGCAGGGTGGGTAGAGGACGGGTGGTGGCATCACAGTCCCAGCAGGAGGGGCAACTCTGAGTCACACTAAAGGGCAGACAAGCATGCATGCATACAGACACATGCATGCGCTTCTCAGGTTCCCAACAGCAGAACTCCCACAGCATAAAGGAAACCACACACAAACTTTGTGCTGCCTTACTTTTTGTGCAATCCTCAGATCCCATCACTTCTTTCCTGCCCTGACCTCGTGCTGAACCAAGATGCTTTCCTGCACTGCAGCCCTGTACTCACAAACGAGTGTCTAAACCCTGAATGTGTCTGTGTTCCTCGAGCTGCAGAGCAAATTTGCTTCACTCTTGTGGGATCCACATCACTGTGAACCCCTCCATCACCAAACAGTTTCTGTGGTTATTGGCTGATAACCATAGTGACAGCGTAGTCAGGGGGGAGTGGAATGTGTGGCTGACATCCAGCTGCGTGTGTGTGTGTAAGCGTGAGTGTGCATCTGCCTGGCTGCTTGTCTGCCAGTCCATCAGTGTAGCACTGATCATGTGCTACTACCAGACAGAGGCCAGGCAATGCCATGAAATGAAGCCAAACATTCAGCTGAGGGGCATCAGCTTAATCGTCACCAATCAGATTTTGTGAGGAAAGACAAACAAACTTGATTTTGTTTCAGTTATTCTTAGTTTGGCTCCTTGGGTTACACGCATGTCTGATTTGAAAATTTTATGGGAGTTTTCAGGGAACATTCTGCAACCTCGATTTTTAACAGTCTGGTTAAAACTGAGCAACACTTTGACCAGGACACAAATAACACCACAAAGTTTTCTTTTTTTTTGTACACTTAAAAAATAATAGTAGTGACTAATGAATTTTAGCTTTGGATCCTTTTTGTGTATAATATTACTACTTTTAAGGGATGCTAGGATATTATTCAAGGCGGTGCAGATTTGTGACTTGATTAGAGTGTGATGTGATGATGATTATTGTGAATGCCTAAACGTTTTGTCCGAAAATGCAAAATGATTTGAAAAATCCATAGTTTTTTAGTTGGTTTCGCAGTCAGTCTGAAGTCTGCTGCAAATACAGTCTAATTTATTTTCCTTTTAGATGAGGAAGGCTTTTTTTTTTTTTGCTAACTTTCAGTCGGCTTGCCAGCAGTGTGTAGCAGCAATTTAGGAAGCAAAGAAGCAGGACACTTAATTCTCTGTTTAATCCGAGCACCTGCACCTACTTTGGGACTGTAGTTTGACTTGAAGTCATTAGCTAGCCAAACCCTAACTATGATCTGTAGGTAATAAAAGGGAAGAATGCAGGGTTTTATTCTTTCTGAACACTGTGTTTTAGAAACCACCATGGTTAGAGGAGGAATGAAAGCTTTGAAAGCTTTTCAGAGGTTCCTCTCTAGTTTCCTGTTGAGAACTTTCATATAGAGCTGATGGTGTGAAAGGATAAAGTCAAAAACAAGATCACAGCTCCCTGAATTTCATTTCTTGATACCTGCATTTATGTAATTCTGTGATATCCTCAGAATCATTCTGAAGTGACATACTAATTTAGAAATATTTTAGCTTAACCTGTTATGTTCTGACATGCTGTGATGGTGGGCGTAGGGTATAACATAAAAGTGCATAGCAGAGACATATGCTAACACAAATAAGGGGTGTCTAATAAAAATCTAAAGCATTCCTTAGATATAGATTTAGATTTTTTTTTTGAAATCTTGCAGGATATGAAAACCTATTTTTCATGCATGTATAAAAGTGTGTATTATGTGATTTTGGCTAAGGGGGTAAATCTTTTCATCTGTAGTGAGGATAATTAGAATCAAATGTTGCTGCTGCTTAGTCCTATAACTGCTAAACCAATGTTTGCATAGACTGTAATTAGTGGCTTCCAGGTCTTTTCCCTAATCCCCCATTTTTTCTTTCTATTTGCACAATTATCTGTTTTCCTCTCTCTCTCTCTCTCTTTTTTCCTCCCGCATCCTTCCATCTGTCCTATGCGTCATTCATTGTTTGCTCCCCCCCTTTTTCCTGCTTTGTTGGATAGTAAAAAAAATGAAAGCGGGATGTTGTGTGCCGTGAGTAAGTGATGGTTAAATGCATCCAAGAGGCCTTTTCATTTCCTCATTAAAGCTTTGTGTTTCCAGTGCACTCCACAGCCGGGGGACATTAAAGCTGTAACAGTTTACCTATCTGCACACACACACATGCACATACTTTGAGCAGCCTCCACTTTATACATTCATCCAACCCTGCAACAAGGAAATGCAAGAATTATTTTAAGTGCTTTAATTTAGTAAAATACACGAGTTTAATATGATGCATGTCTCTGTTTTATGAGTGTCTTGTCTCTAGTGCAGTAGTTTAATTGTTTCCTTCTCAATGCCTGAAATTAATCACAAGAAAATGCAGCATTTTTGTTAAAATAAACATTTCACAAGTAGTTTATTTTTTGCAATTTCTGTTTCTCAGATCAATGCTGTCAGAGGACAAGCTGGTGTTCTGCAACGGCTTGGTGCTACACAGGTTCCAGTGCCTTCGTGGGTTTGGAGAGTGGTTGGACTCCATTCGGGATTTCTCAACCCACCTTCAGACTCTCAACCTTGATGCTTCTGCCTTCGCCTGTCTCTCTGCCCTGGTTCTGCTAACAGGTAACAACCAAAATAATAATAATAATAATAACTACCTTTAAATCACTCAAGATGCTTTATGTACTGTAGATATCAAAATACAGTTTACAATTTGTGCCCTTACAAGCAAGATTTGATAAACTATTTAAAATAGTGTTTGACTTTAGCTGTAATTGGTACCCTAGTAGAAATGAAAAAAAAAAAAAAACATTTATTAGATGTTCATTTATAACATATAAAATAGGCGGTTTTTGTATTGGGGAATTGTTTTTCATAAAATACCTTGGATTGGTCTGAGGAAGCCAAAGAAAATTTAAATATTTAAATGGCAAACCAACAGAAACGTGCATCACCAGAATAACTTCAATCCTATAGTCACTTTCTATAGAACTGGACTTTTTCTTTTCAGTTGATGAAATTAACAGATCTGAATATATCCAGGCAAGAAAGCTATAGATGAAACTGGATTTTTTTTATTTATCTTAACATCGATAAATCCATTCAAGTAAAAAATTGGATTTTTCTAGTATAGGATTAAAGTTTTAGAACAGCCAAGTCTAGATAACAAAAAGTGTAATGAAAACAATTTCATTAATTTAGATAATAATTTTAGGAGAGCAATATTTGCAATTTAAGACGTGGAATTTTGATAAAGGTCTAAATAATAAAACACTATATGCTAATATTTAGTTGCAAGGTTCTTTAATGATGTATCATTTTATCCTTTTTTGGAATGTAAACCGATTTATCTATTTCAGTTCATTTGCACTGGAAAAATATCATGTTAACTATATGTAAAAAAAAATTTAATTATATAATTTGAGCTTAAAAACCAGAATTTTAAACAGTGGTGTTAACACCATGCAAGGTGTTTCTTATCTTTTTCCTGTATTTGTTCGAAGCGTGGGGATTTTTTTTGTCACCAATCAGGTGGATATACACTATATTGCCAAAAGTATTTGCTCACCCATCCAAATTATTGGAATCAGGTGTTCCAATCACTTCCATGGCCACAGGTGTATAAATTCAAGCACCTAGGCATGCAGACTGTTTTTACAAACATTTGTGAAAGAATGGGTCGCTCTCAGGAGCTCAGTGAATTCCAGCGTGGAACTGTGATAGGATGCCACCTGTGCAACAAATCCAGTCGTGAAATTTCCTCGCTCCTAAATATTCCACAGTCAACTGTCAGCTGTATTATAAGAAAATGGAAGTGTTTGGGAACGACAGCAACTCAGCCACGAAGTGGTAGGCCACGTAAACTGACGGAGCGGGGTCAGCGGATGCTGAAGCGCATAGTGCGAAGAGGTCGCCAACTTTCTGCAGAGTCAATCACTACAGACCTCCAAACTTCATGTGGCCTTCAGATTAGCTCAAGAACAGTGCGCAGAGAGCTTCATTGAATGGGTTTCCATGGTCGAGCAGCTGCATCCAAGCCATACATCACCAAGTGCAATGCAAAGCGTCGGATGCGGTGGTGTAAAGCACGCCGCCACTGGACTCTAGAGCAGTGGAGACGCGTTCTCTGGAGTGACGAATCGCGCTTCTCCATCTGGCAATCTGATGGACGGGTCTGGGTTTGGCGGTTGCCAGGAGAACGGTACTTGTCTGACTGCATTGTGCCAAGTGTAAAGTTTGGTGGAGGGGGGATTATGGTGTGGGGTTGTTTTTCAGGAGCTGGGCTTGGCCCCTTAGTTCCAGTGAAAGGAACTCTGAATGCTTCAGCATACCAAGACATTTTGGACAATTCCATGCTCCCAACTTTGTGGGAACAGTTTGGAGCTGGCCCCTTCCTCTTCCAACATGACTGTGCACCAGTGCACAAAGCAAGGTCCATAAAGACATGGATGACAGAGTCTGGTGTGGATGAACTTGACTGGCCTGCACAGAGTCCTGACCTCAACCCGATAGAACACCTTTGGGATGAATTAGAGCGGAGACTGAGAGCCAGGCCTTCTCGTCCAACATCAGTGTGCGACCTCACAAATGCGCTTCTGGAAGAATGGTCAAAAATTCCCATAAACACACTCCTAAACCTTGTGGACAGCCTTCCCAGAAGAGTTGAAGCTGTTCTAGCTGCAAAGGGTGGACCGACGTCATATTGAACCCTATGGATTAGGAACGGGATGTCACTTAAGCTCATATGTGAGTCAAGGCAGGTGAGCAAATACTTTTGGCAATATAGTGTATCTGCTGATGTCACACAAATGCTCAGAGACACACATGTGAGCATGTCTTCTCACGCAACTCTGCCTGAAACAAGAACCCGATACCCAGAAGCACCTGCTACACCTGCCACACACCTGGCCCCTCTAATTAGTGTCCACTGGTGAAAAATCGAGCCTTTCTCCACGGAAGCACCTCTTAAACACACAACTATCATGTTGTCTGTAGAATGCATTTGAAATGTAACCTCAGGCTTCAAGTCTTCAAAAGATGCACAGAAATTATGTGCTGAGATTCTATTCTTTAAAGCTCAAATTTTGAGTGAGATGTTAATGTGCAGTGGCTAAAATCCCCCTCCACCTCAGCCATACAACCCTACCCTGCCCCTCTCCTTCTCACTCTCTCTGGGGGAGCACTTAGCTCTGTTCCCAATCGACCAGCCCACCATGGGACACGGCTCTGGAACGCCGTCCGCGGCGTTCGCAGTGGCACTCCACCACCTCGGTAAAGCACACAGCGCATACCCACGGCAGAGCCACCAGGGCCACCGGGCGATCGACCACTTTGGAGTGGCCTGTGCAGAAAGGGCCCTCATCGATTTCTCCCCGGGAACTGCCGCACATAGAGAAAGAAGGAATGGGCGAACGAGAGAAAAGCAGAGAAGCAAAATAATGAAAGGGGGGAAAAAGAGTGCAAGAGGTCTGAAAGGCGCAGTGGAAGGTTTGCTGGAGTAACTCTGCAGCCTCAAATACTGCAAACAAAAGAGTCACATAAACAAACAATAAATACACTTCCAATAATGGATACCTCTAAGTGAGACTGGTCTCAGAGGCAGCCTCCCTGCAGCACCATGTTTGTGTGTGTGTTAGGGTGTTGGTGGGGGGGCAGGCTGGACACCCTGTTCTCTACAGAATGAGTTAGTGTCACATTAAGTCTAATACGAGTGCCACTGGAGTTGCTATGGGCAGCAGGAGTCTGCGGCCTGCATCAGTGAGTCCGTGTGTTTTCCTAATTAAATTTGGCTGCTCACAAGGCCAAATAATCAGCTAATTGTTGAACACTGTTGTGTCTTAAATTCTCTAAACTGTAGGGCCTATTTGAGCATCTGCCTGCATTCATTTAAGTTTTTATGAATGACAAATGCACAGCATGTGTCTATTTCCAAGGTTATCTATATTTCTATGGTATGTGAGTGTTTGTGTTTGTGGAGCGAGGCTTATTAGGTTAGACGAGGTATTGATCTGCAACAACTGAGACAGCGTAAGGCTGTTAAGGACATGAGCCATACGGGCTAATGAGGTGCAATTCAATATAAAACAAGATGAGGCTAATGTTATTTTACCTAAATTAGCTCTGATGTATGTATATGTGTGGGTTTGGGCTTTTTTCTGCTGACTTAATTTTTGCCATTTTCCCCTGTTTTTTTTGTTAGTTTTTTGTTTTGTTTTTTTAATGGGATCGTTTCAACTCCCTTATTTTGTCACATTTAAACCAAAAGCTTCAAATGAACGTTGTTGGCAGTAAATCATTAATTTAATTGTAAATAATTATGAAGTGGAATAAAATCAAGAAATGCTTCAAAATGTTTTTTTTTTTCAGCTCTATTTAGTCTGATCTCCTCAAACAAAACCTTTTAAAGTTTGTTAAAGGCTTCAAATGATAAAAACTAAAGGGGTAAAGTTGTGCAGATGTCATGTTACCCGTGGATTGAAAGTTTGTAGAAAGTCTTAGTAAACCATTATCAGCATAATATTTGTAAAGAGACAGGAAATTACAGCTCTAATGCTCCTGTATTTGCTTTGCAGATCAAGTCACAGGTCTGAAGGACTCCAAGCGTGTTGAGGAGCTGCAGAATAAAGTCATCTGCTGTCTCAGAGACCACCTGGGCTGTGGCGCCTCCTCCTCCTCCACCAAAGCTGCGCCTCCTCTGAGCCGTGTGCTGGGCTTGAGGACAGAGCTCCGCTCCCAGAGGACCCAGGGCCTGCAGCGGATCTTCTACCTGAAGCTGGAAGACCTCGTCCCACCCCCGCCGTCAATCGACAGATTCCTGGAAACCTTGCCCTACTGATGACTTGGACTGACTGTGTAGCAAGAAGCCCATGTCAACGTCCTGTTCAGGCCTTTTAACCCCCGCCTCCACAATGGAGGAGAGAGCGAGAGAGAAAGAGACTCTCCCTTCTGACCAATTCAGAGATGAGAGAGCAAATGGAAAGCATCTCACTCAGTGGGGGTCCACCAATCGGACAACGAACGAAAATGCTTTTCACCTGTAAAAACAAACAAACAAAAAAAGAAAAAGACAATAACTCAAAAATACTTTGCAGCCTTTTATTTGATGCTCCACTCTTTCTCTTACGGAGGGAGGATGAGGGCTGAGTTGGACAGCAAATGATTCGCTCCTTTCCTTTCTCCATCTGGGTGGCAGCTCGATTTGCAAAAAGAGAACACGGTTTATGAGTACTTTAGAGCTGAGTTGTGGCCTCACTCCTTCAGGACGTCTTTTTTTTTTAAGAAAAGGTCATGTCTCAGTGGGACAGAAAGTTTCGATGTCACAGTGAGACTCAAGTTAGCTCCTGATGATAAGAGGAAGAGGGTTGTTTTCATACTGAAGTGTAATGAAATGTCAGAGGTCAGACAGAAACATGTAAAAAATATTTCACATACATGTGGAAGTGGCTAACAAGGCGGGCTCTTAATTTCAAAGTGCAATTTCACCACAAAAAGGAAGACACGGAGGAGGGAAGGTTTAATCTCAAACTCTAAATTATTTTAATACAGACTTTTTTCTGTGCTGTCTCCATGTGGCAACGGAGGAGAACCTGTGCACTAAGCGGCCCATGACCGAGTCACCCTGACTTGAACCCACTTCTCTGTGTCAGTTTTTTTTATTTTTTTTTATTTTGTCATTTTGAAATCACAGGTTGGGGTAAAACTGTGGAGGAATGAACATGGTCACAGATTGGCTTTTAAAGTGCTTACAAAGAAGGGCTACAAGCTCAGACACACGCCCTGCCTGCTTGGGCCAGGGGTGTTCGATCAATGGGAAGGGGGGGGTTAAACATTCCACGTTCGTTCTTTTTTTTTTCTTTTATTTCTGTCATGGAGGCTGCACCGGTGCCTGTTAGCATAAGAGGTCTGGATCATGGTGCAAGCTGCCGAGAGCTGCCATCGCATTTCAAAAAAATGGCTCTAGCTGTGTGTGCTGCACGGGGATCTCCCCAGGCCTCCACCTCCCACTCACACCCTCACAGCAGCAGTTTTCAAACGATCGAAGCAAATTCTAGATATATAAATATAATATAAATATATATATATATATATATATATATATGAAAAAAACTAATATTTTGAAGTGTTTTTAGCTTTTTCAAATATTGTGGTACGACTCGTGGATTTTCTTTTTCCTTTTTTTAAAAAAAAAAGAGAAATGAAAAAGAAAAAGACTTGCTGTTTTTTCAATGTACTTCTTTGGTTTGAGTTTCCTGTTCAATATATATATATATATATATATATATATATATATATATATATATATATATATATATATATATATATATATATATATTATATATATTTTCTCCCCTCTTTTGTTCACTGGATTTTCTGTTCAGCACTTTGAAATCATAAACTAGTTCTGATTATTCTGACCCACTGCGTCTTGTGTTTTGATTCCTTTTCAACTTCTTATCAAATAGAAAATAATTCAACTATTTGCATTTCCTCCAACACACCCATGTGCCTGTTTCCGTTATCATAGACACAAGCTAATGTGTAATTATGTCCTGGGAAGGATAAATAATTTTCAACATTTATTACAAATAAAGGTCTAAAAATTGTTGGACATAGTTGTAATCAGTGTCTCTGATACAATAAAGCTTTCTGCAGTTAAGTTTTAATCTCAGACAAGTTTAAGTTTCTGGGCAAATGGAATGATGCTGCCACCTCTGTGTTTCATCATTTGTATGCCGATTCAGTTATGTGAAGTGTATGTTTTCTATTGCTTGTAGAGATTTGCAGGTTTGACAATAGGTTTGGCTCTGACCAGAGCTGCTCTATAACATGTGGTGGACTTTAAAAGGGACTTCTTAAAACTTCTCTGCAATATCAGCTTTTTTTCTCACCACTTTCCACTGAGAGCAGACTTTAGACAGATTGGTAATCTGGTCAACAGATTCATAAACTGTAAATCTCTGGGTCTCTTCCAATAGGTCTCTTCTCTGGTTTAATCCTCTCCACGCCCAGCCTTGGAGATCAAAGACCTTTTGGTTAAGGTTGGGGGATTATTAATTAGGAAAAAGGGATACGCATGAACTTATTTATCAAACACTTTTAAGACAGGTCAAAGTGCCGTACAAAAAATAATAATATTACCTATATATCAGTACATCTATAGAATTCAAAGATATTTTGAAAGATGATTTTGAGTCACTGTTGAAGAAGCTTGTGTAGATTTTAAAAATTTGAAATGCCTGCTTCATCATGATAACCGCTAAAAATAAGAACCAAGATCTCGTAGCAGTTATTGTTCCCTGGTTTCAATAATGCTGTTGATTAACGGATGTTCTTTAACAAACCTTTCAGACTCTGAGATTTATAGCTGTATTTATACCAAGATTAAATTCTACTCTGATTGCAACAGATTTTCATTCATGGGTAGAGGGATGGAGGAGGGGCAAAAATGCACCCCACATTCTTTGCATTTTTAATGTTTAAAGAAAAGTAAAACATAGTGTATTTTTCTATTTATTTCACAGTTTCACATTATTTTATTTGTTTGTTTGCTAAAAAAGAGAGAGTTTCACTTTGGCAAAACACTGTATGTTTATGTGCGTCTCCTGTCGCAGACAAAATCCTCTTGACAGTTAAAAGGCCTCGCCTTTCCCCCCAAGGGGCTCTTGGGCTCTCACAGAGAGTAGAGCGGGGATTAGGAGAGGGAAGAGTGGAAGGAAGAGTGAGGAGAGGAGAGCTTTATGTTAGCATGAGGTCCAGATCAGCCTCTAGCCTCGTTAAACAACATCGATCGGCACTGTGACATTTCACAGCACATGCCGTCTATACTGTCACTGCCATCACTCACTGGCAGCACCAGGAGCACCTACACAGAATCAACCATGCTCTCTCTTTCTCTTTCTCACTCAAACAGCTCGTTGATGGATAACAGCTGGTGGGGAAATAGTGAACAGATCTATCAGTATGAGTGTGTCTGAGCTAGAGTGGGTAAAAAGGAAATGCATTAGGCTTCAAATTGAAGAGCCCTATCTGTTGGTGCAAAACATGCAACAAATGATGTAAAATCATACACCATCCTAGTAATCTTTTTTGTAGGTTATGTAGAAATACTGGGAAGGTTTTATATTTATTCTGATTTTCATTGTCTTTGCACTTTAAAAATCCTCCCCCCCCCCCCCCCCCCCCCCCCCCCAAAAAAAAAGCAATAAGACCAAAACAATTTCTGCATTATCTTGTTAAATTATTCTTGTGGAAAAAGGACTGACAATGTTCTTCGGTTTGGGATTATATTGCTAAAGTTTACGGCAGAATCAGATGACATGAAGCACAAAATTCCCCCTGAAATTGGCCTGATGCACACACACGTACACACAGAGCGTAAGCCGTCAGTCTTCCAGCCGATCGATCCGTGCTGACAGGTAGCAGATACCTAGAGCCCTAATTAGAGCTCCTATCAAAGATACATAATAATTATGCATACAAACACACATTCAGAGCAGGATCTCTAATCCTGTATCCATAATTTGTAATATTATCCTTGGAATAAAACCATCCTGATATCAAATGCAGCTTTTATTGCTTTATAAAGAAAAATGATATGTCACAGACTGAATAAAGACTTACAATGTATGATCAAATGTTGGCACTTCTGGTAGAGATGTGTAAAAAGTCCTACAAGACATATTTCTTAATACAGTAGGACAGTCGTTGCTTCTTAACATGGGAATTTCCCAATAAATAAACAAGTTCAAACTAAAGGTTGGGTTTTTCACAAATGGTTAGATTATGTTACTATAACATTAACCCAAAGCTTTTTGCACCTTCTATACAAAGTACTAAAATGTCTAGATGTGAGAGGAAGAGTAAAGAGATAAACGTCAAGAGTACATCAGCAACATTAGAAAAAAAGAAAATATATGTGAAATAGATAATCCGTTTATAGATTTAGGTCACAGAGGAGATACCCAAAATTCAATAATCAAAAATTAAAAAATAAAATAATGTTTAAGTTTTTTTCTTTTAATCTGAAGTTTTATGAATGGGGAAAAGCTTGAATTAAATCTCCATCATAAACATCCCAGAGCAGATTTTATTGCACACATATAGAAGTACAGACATGTAAGGCTGTGTGTTGGGAAAACACTTTTATCTGAAATCACATGCAGATATAAACAACTAGCGTAATCAACCAACACAGCAAATTTCATACACAAGACAGACGGCACAGAAAGATTAACACCAGATAAAACTGGAGGGAATAAAAATTAAAGAAGGACCAAAACACATAAAAAATGTGATATCAACATCCCTAAACATAAAGATACCTAGACATTTAAAAAAGATCTAAATACCTAATATGCACTAAAATCTAAATTCAATGCAAGCATCTGACATAAGAGAGCATTGATTATGATAATGAAACAGAACAAAGATGCAAAGAGAAATATTTGAAATTAGAGTGAAAGAAAATCGTGAGCCTCAAATTAAAACAATTTTTAAAGCATACAAACTTCTCATCTACAGACTGAGATTATGCGAGCTCCATTTTTAGTCTTTAACAGCATTCATCCAGTTGAATACTTTGACTGTAAAGGAGCTAAGTTCTTTCAGAGGGTATCGAAGTCTCTGTGCTGGACCAAGAGTGAAACATATTGGACACTACTGATTCAGGTCCCTGGTGCTGCAGGCTCACTTAGACATAGGAGCACCTGCGTATTAAGTATGCCTCTCTAATTTCATTAGTAACACCTGCGTTTCCCCTACGACGACATGTCAATGCCTTTGCTGTGAAAAAGGCCTGCACCCTCTAAGGGTGTGCTAATAACACCTTTCCATAAAAACAGAGAGATTCAGGAGGTACAAAGTGAGCAGAACTCCCTGCTGGCTTTCTCTCCTGCTGATGAACCTCCCAGATTAGCCTAAAGCAAACTACACCTGAGTCCCTTGGAGCCTAATGCACTCCCACACCCATATTAGTATAATCGATTAATCCCGATTAATCTAATTATTGTTTTACATATATATATATATATATATATATATATATATATATATATATAGATTGATTATTAATGGAGTGTAGAGACTGTAAGACATGCCTCTAGCTGACAGAGCAACCTACTTAGAGCAGTAATTATATCAAAATTGTAAAAAATAAAAATAAACAAATATATATATATATATATATATATATATATATATATATATATTTGTTTATATTTATTTTTATATATTTATATTATTTAATATTTTATATATATATATATATATATATTATATATATATATATATATATATATATATATATATATATATATATATATATATATATATATATATATATATATATACATTTTTTTTTAAGATAAAAAAAGTTTTTCGTCTGTCAATAGTCTATTCTGAACACCTCATGTGGAAAAGTTTTATTTTCACTTGCTTTAATTTAGTTACAAATCTTCTTTAAGGAACCTTTGGCTATCCGATTATTAATGGATTAATCAGAAAAAAAATCGACAGATTAATCAATTTGCAAAATAAACGTTAGTTGCAGCCGTAATATATATATGTGTAAATATTTATTTATTTATCTACATACATAGAAGAACTGTAAAGGGAAGTGAAAAGCTATAAAGCATGTATTGCAAATTAAATCTGAAAAGTAAAGGCGCCCGTTCAGATTTAACCTAAATTGCAGGGAATTTTAGATCAGAATGGAGGTAAATCTAACAAATTAGAAAGTCTCAGAAATCTAATCTTATTTATACTTTTTGTAAGCTGCAGATCCCACTGAGGTAGGAGAATCCATTAAGAGGTTTTCACAAAAGAAAGCCATCAGAACTGTTATTTAAAATATGACAGGCCATGTAGGGGACAAATAAAGTATGAAAGGAGGTGCTCATCATGCTATGGGGAATTTTTGTAATAATATGAAAAGATCAGCTGGTCACAGTTAACTAAATTCTAGATGGAGCTAAATGTTGGAAAATCCTGGAAGAGAACCGTCAATACTTCAAATAAAACTGGAGGAGATCCTGTTCAAAGTAAGCTGATACAGCAAACGTAGCCTGGACAAAGGCACAGTTAATCTTATCCAAATATGTCAATAGAATCAGTTAGATAGAATTTTAATCAATCTGTCTGTATAATTTGATTAAACTGTGTTTTTAATGTGTCTAGAGATGATATGCCTTGTAATTTAATTTAATATTCAAACCAACGGTGTAACAGACCATAATGAAAATAAGAATAACCACAAAAGGTAATTCACTAGGAGCAGTGGGTAGCCCTGCTGCCTTTCAGCAAGAAGGTTCTGGGTTTCAATTCTTTCTGCATGGAGTTAGCATGTTCTCCCTGAGCATGCGCGGGTTCTCTCCGGATACTCCTGCTTCCTCCCACAGTCCAAAAACATGACTGTTAGGTTAATTGGCTTCTCTAAAGTCCCTTTAGGTGTGAGTGTGTGTGTGAATGGTTGTTTGTCTCTGTGTTGCCCTGCGATGGACTGGCGACCTGTCCAGGGTGTACCCTGCCTCTTGCCCGTAGACAGCTGGAGATAGGCACCAGCACCCCTCATAACCTCACTTGGGATAAGCGTGTAAGAAAATGGATGGATGGATGGATGGATGGATGGATGGATGGATGGATGGATGGATGGATGGATGGATGGATGGATGGATGGATGGATGGATGGATGGATGGATGGATGGATGGATGGATGGATGGATGGATGGATGGATGGATGGATGGGCAATGCACTAGGAAGGATTAGACTGAAATGGTGTGAACAAAAAGCTTTTATGAATAAAAAGAAAAAAATTGACATTTGTGAAACAGAATGAAAAAAAGATTAAAACAAAAATTTCAAAATCCTAAAAAAAACTTTATTTTTTTAACCATGAATGCATATTATGGATAAGATTTCAAACAAATAGACTTGTAAAGTTACTGAAGTTCATGTTTTTTGTGAACTGGTGCCACGTTAATGAACTGAACAAATTCACCATTTATTCTTCAGATCATGTGCAAAATGCATTTTATATATTAAAATGTAAAGTTGTTTTATATGTTGTAAAACAAAGCCCAAAAACCCTTGGTGCAGAAGAAGGGATAACCTTTGCGGCAGCCTAAAACTTCTTAGGTGGGTGGCGTCTGGCTCGAGTCTGGAGATGTCGCAACCACTGAATTTCCACCTTCTAGATCTTTGTGGTCACACATGTAAGATGTTGGACATATGATAGGGCAACAAAAGTCCTCTCTGTTTAGATATCTGAAGAAGATAAACATTAATATGGCAAACCCAGCTTACTTCAGTGATAATGGTGATGTCTATATGTGACATTCAGCTTTTGATATGGTGTCTGAGCCTACTTTGTGTATAAATAGTGTAGATCTTGAGGAAAGTTATATTAAGTGTGAGATTTTTATTTGTTGTGTTTTGAAGACAGGACTGGGGTTCCCCCTCCTCTACTATGAGTGGTGACTATCAGTCTGTGTGAGTGGGTCTATTGCATGTTTCCATTTCTCTTCTTCTTCAGCACCTTTTACCTTTGACATTTAGGCCTACCCCCACACACAAACACACTTCCCTCAGCGGATGCGCCATGCGAGGGGCCGCAGTGAAGCATGCCGTCCCCAGATGCAGGGGATTTCCCCTGGTGTTATACCCATCTGCTGCAGTTGTTATGTTTGTATGTGTGGCTGTCTGTGTGTGTGTGTGTGTACGAGTGTGTTTTGTCCACTTTCTGGGGGACTCCCAGACTTGCAGACTGAGGGGGAGGATCAAAAATGACAGTGAAAGTTTAAATAGCAAATCATCAAAAATTATTAACCTGCTGTGTGTGCATTACTCTGTACTGAGATAGAGGGGGCAGGAGACTGATTACTTTTGTTATTGAGGATTGTGTATTTATCAGGTTAAAAGCTCAGGATCATTTGCATTCACTTTTTTCCTTTGAAAAAAACAACACATCATCACCACTAATGTGGAAACAAGGTTAAAAAAAGATAGTAATTGAATACTGAATGTATTTTAGGATCACATGTCAGTGTATGGGCGGCGCAGTGGGTAGCACTGCTGCCTTAGAGCAAGATGGTTCTGGGTTCGATTCCCATGTTTAACAGACTTTGACAAAGCCTTGCAGGTCTGCATGGAATTTGCATGTTCTCCCTGAGCATGTGTGGGTTCTCTCTGGGTACTCTGGCTTCCAAAAAAACATGACTGTTAGGTTAATTGGCGTCTCTAAAGTCCCCTTAGGTGTGAATGGTTGTTTGTCCTGTTTGTCTCTGTGTTGCTCTGCGATGGACTGGCGACCTGTCCAGGGTGTACCCTGCCTCTTGCCCATAGACACCTGGAGATAGTCACCAGCACCCCACTGTGAACCCCCTTAGTATAAGTGTGTAAGAAAATGGATGGATGTCAGTGTACTGTGCTTTGCCAAAGCGTTCACACCTCTTTCCAATTTAATGATTTTGCAAACCATGTATAATGTAGGGGTTTTCTTTTCTAGAGGAGCAAAATATTGTGCATAAATGTGAAGTTGGAGGAATATAATTGATGTTTGCAACAAAACAAAAAAATCCTTGGATGTAGAGTCCATTTCCACACGGAATCAGTTCTTGGTAGAACCATATTTATCTGTAATTACAGCTACTGCAAGTCTTTTGGGGGTAAATCTCTGTCATAATTTTAGACTGATGCTTTTTGCTCAGTCTCAGTTAGACTAGTTTGAGAACCTCTGTGAAATAAGTTATCAATTGTATTTATAAACAGACATTGAATACTAACATATGATTATATTTTTAACTGCTCTGCGAACTCTGAACTCGAGTCCTTGGGGTTGGTGCCCGACAACATCAATATGTGTCTCTGCTTCAGCAAATATGAATCAAGTAATTAGGTCATTAATGGAGCTCTGTCCTCCCTCAAAACTACTTCAACTAGCTTTGCTGTCCCTGCTGAGGTATTCCCACTGACATGATACTGCCACCACCTCTGCTTCATCAGAATGCAGAAGCAGTTTACCTCCACATGTTGGACGAAATATAAAAAATATTCTTTCTCTGCAAACATTTTCATTTATATGTTTGATCTGTCCCCTTCTTTACTTGTAGGAAACCAAACAAGACTTCAATTTACTTTTAGTCATCCATAGGTTTCCTCAGCCGCTGCTAATTTAAAAAACGATTTGCGGAGTGACCAACCAGTAATTGTTCTGTGGACAGATTCTTCCAGTTGTGACATTTCTGCAACTCCCTCAGAGTTACAATGGGTTTTCCCTAAATAATGCATTCCTTGTTCATTATGTCAGCTGAACATTGTTGTCTGGTTTGCAATTGTGGCATACTTTTTTCACTTTAAGATGGTGTTTAGATGGTGGCAAATATGAGAACAAATATTTTGTTTCAGTTGAAGTTTGTTTTCAAATGTTCTGGAAAAAATCTCTCAGGCATTCACAGGGAACAACTGCCTATCATGTTTATACCATACGTGCCCAGCAATAGATTATTTGTGTTCCAAGAACATGAGGCAATTGGTTGCTTTATTTTTATTTTTAGGGGTATTGAGTAAATAGAGCTGAATAGATATAAAGGGCAGATATTATGTTGTTTTTAAATACAGAATATCAATATATTAGTTTCTTTATTTGAATATTTGTGTAAAAAGTATAACTAGTTTTGAAGTTCAAAGTGCATGCAAATAAATATGATTTTTACAAAGTTATAAATAACGACAAAAAAAAAAAAAAAAAAAAAAGTGAGTAAAGAGGTAGGAACTTTGTTGCTGTGGATGACATTCATGGTCGGAAACTATTCATTGCCGTACCGGGAAGAGCGTTGTTTACAAATAACTTAATAATGTTGGGCGAACATTAGAAATAGTTGACTAAACTCTCGTATTGAATATAACAGTTGATTTTGTGAGCAGTTTGACGGTTTAGGCCGAACATCACCGGTATAAATCCTCTAAATGAGCTTTTTTTCAGAAGGGTAAGACTCGCAGTTTCTCTTTTATCGCTGGTGTTTACAATCTGTCAGCAGCAGGCCAATATCTGAGTTCATTTAAACGTGTTTTCCTTTTTTAATGACGCTAGACATGTTTCATTTCAGTATAGTCGTTCAGGCTACCGACCGAGCTGTCAGTAAAGTGAATGTCTGTTTAATTTGATTCCACTTTCTCTTTAGATTTCTTGAAAAGTGACCTGACCTGGTTCCAGTAGTTAAAACTGAAAGGAACAGTAAGAGGTAATGTATTGCGTTTTAATTATGTTGCCTCACTGCGGGGTTTTCTTACTTTTTGAGAGCTCGGTCTCTAATAAATCAATCTACCAGAAGATATTTAATTTTCATGTTGCTAAACAGTTTAAAATAAGACTAAGGGCAAGTTTCTACATTGTTATTTTGACAATATTGAGATTTTTTATGAAAATTTCAGCGCTGACAGCAACATCGTTTGCTAAATAAACAGAATAATTCAATACATTTTCTCATGTCTTTAAGTTAATTGTGTTATATAAATATGAACAAATTCTGCCTCTTAAATCAACTTCCCAAATTTGTTTAATACAACTGATATTATTTACGATCCAGTATTGACTAAAATATAGTCTGATAATGGCAATACTAATATTTTGCAAATACACCTGCTGTGTTTATTAAATATCATTAACAGCTCTATAAAAAAAAAAAAAAAAAAAAAAAGTTAAAGAACAATCCACTGGACTTTGTTTTCCAAGTTTGAAGATGTTTCACTTCCCATCCAGGAATCTTTCTCAATTCAAAATGTCTGGATTAGTGTTGAGTTCCAGTCTTTCTAGAGTAGCCCATAAAAGCCT
Source organism: Cyprinodon tularosa (assembly GCF_016077235.1). Taxonomy (NCBI): domain Eukaryota; kingdom Metazoa; phylum Chordata; class Actinopteri; order Cyprinodontiformes; family Cyprinodontidae; genus Cyprinodon; species Cyprinodon tularosa. Next base: position 387,517 of record NW_024038998.1, on the reverse strand, counting down.
TGTTATGGCTTAGAAAATGTGCAAATTAAACCGGAAGAACAGGTCCACCCCTTAGTAATGGGGAGTTGTTGAGGTCTGTCAATAGGCCCTGGGCCCCGTAACTCAGAGGCCCCGCGCAAGAGAAGAGAGTAATTAAACTAAAAAAGCCTTGAAATACTTTCAATCTGCAGAAGGGTCAAAGCAGACCCAAAGGTCCATTTCCCTCTGATAATGACAATCAGTGTTTCTCGGAAAGTGGTTATACCTCTACCACTAATTCCCCCAAATCATACTGCTGTTTCCGTGAGCCTAGCTGGCTTTTTGCCAACCGAAATGACCGTATTACCATAATGCATGGGTTAATGGAATAAAAGGCTGGAAACAGATTTCTACAAAAGTTGAGAAGCAGGAATCTACCAAATACATCTTGGTGCGTGCATTGTCTACGCGCAGTGGAAAATCAGCAGCACAATAGATGCTGGAATGGAGAGGAAGGTGAGTAATGCAGCCTTGTTTTGGAGACAAGTCCTGGAGCTTGTAAGCCCTGCTGCTATGTGTCAGCTGCAAAATGATGTTATAATGTTAAGCTACAATAAAGGGCCTGGTCATTTGCGCTGCCCCCGGCCCGGCTCTGACTTATTCGGTTAGTGATCCAAAGTATAGAAATTTGAATTTAAAAATAGATTTTAGTGCCTAAGCAGCCCACTGCTTAGGCACAAGGGGGGTGGGTTAAATGCAGAGTGAATTTCGTATTGTCATTACACTGTGACAGTGTAATGACAATACAGATGTACTCTACTCTATGTAATTATCAATCTACACATCACAGTATTCATGCATTTAAAGTGCACAGTATGCATTTAAAATGGAGAAATTAGTGCAGCATGCAAGCGTGTGCACTTGATGAAATGCATGTCATACTGTCAGTGTGTTTAGATCTGAAAGCCCTGATTGTCTTTAGAATAATGTTTTTCTACACATTGAGGAGCTGTAGCTTACAAATAAACCTAAACCCACTTGGTTAGATTAGATTAGAGACAAAAATAGCTGTAAACTTAATCCAATAATTTTTAATTTAGATATGTTTTTTATGTGTGTATAAAACCTGTGCCAGCTCCAAAAAGATTCAGAAAGATTAAGCAAACAAAAAATGTTTTATCCTAGTCACCTTTTACGCCTATAAGGATCAGTTCCATGTAGCCAGATTAATATTTAACATATTTTCATATTTATCCCTTAACTTGTTCCAAATAATACAAACTCTGCTTAATACAATACTGCTTGATGTAAAATCCAAATCATTTAAACTCTGCTTTGCTCCTATCTTTGGAAAATGTAATCTATCAAAGCTGGTTTATGAAATTGAACAAAATTGGATTTTGTCATTAATAATACTAATAAATAATATCGACACAAAGCCATTTTACCATTTGAATTACAGTATTTTATACCTTTACCAATTTGTGTTTTTGCTAAATAATCTGCTAATTTTCTTTGGTTGATCCTGTCCAAAAGGTAAATCTAATCAACTCCCGAAAAATTCATATTTTATTTTTTTTAACAATTGAATCTGTTTTCTCCACTGTTTTGTAAGTGTTAACATTCTTATCTCAGAGATAATTTAACTATTGTATTGTGCTGTGTTTGTTAGGTCCCTTACTGTATGTGCACATTGCTTTTGAATCTTTGTGTGTCAAAGAGAGTCTTAAACACACAAACACGTTTAGTAACATGTTACACATCTTAGTACTGTCATATTGGATATTTGGAAATAGGTAATGTGTAAGATTTTGTGTAAGTCTATAGTTTTCCACTGGTTTAAGGTGCACTTAGAACTGAAATGCATGTACCGGTACTTATTTTGCAGGTAATAATGTGGGATTGTATATCTTCACAAATCGTCTTAAGAAATAAGATGTGTTCATATAATGTAATTCACATAATAAATCTATTTTCGATTTTCTGTTAACAAAATTCCTTCATGTGCTTCAAAAAGGAGTATTATCTTAATGTGTCAAATAGCATTAGGGAATCCTGTTTTTTTTTTTTTTTTTTTGTAAGTAAAATAAAAAAGTAGCCCACCTTTATGTTTCTCTTTTAACATGTGGCCTAATTAATTTTAAAATATTGTAGAATCTAACCTCATTCTTCAGCTGGGGAAGGTTAAGATATGCGCCTTTCTGTAAAACTAAGAGCAAAAGCCAAAATACAATCAAACAATGACCTTCCTTCCTTCCTTCCTTCCTTCCTTCCTTCCTTCCTTCCTTCCTTCCTTCCTTCCTTCCTTCCTTCCTTCCTTCCTTCCTTCCTTCCTTCCTTCCTTCCTTCCTTCCTTCCTTCTGTTTTTCTAATCTTTTTATCTATTTATACCACTTATTTTATGTTCCTTTACTTTCCTTGTGTTTTTGTTTGCCATCTTTAGTTTCTTTTTCTGTCTTCCTCCTTGCTTTAGTTTGCCCTTTAATTTGTCAGGTTTCAGTTTTTAGAGATGATGGTGTGCTTATTGCATCATAAGGTTTACTTTTTCGCATTGTGTATTTAATACAGATCAAGCTCTGCCGGTACATGCGGTTTGTTGACACGAGGAGATAAAGCGGAGTGGCTGCAACATACAAGTTTCACAGAGGGGTCGGCTGTGGGTAACTCTGCAGGACACATGGCAGAGGAAGGCAACAAGTTAACGCTGAGGCGTCTGGAGGGACCCATCAACAAGTTCATTAAAGTAGCTCTGCCCACGGACTTGGACAGGCTGCAGAAACACCACGGCAACATACTGAAGGTCAGGGATTATTTCTGCCAGCTCAAATGATCACACCCAGGATGTTGAATCAAAATGAATAAGTACATTTATGATCTTTTATCTTTACAGTATCAACAGTGCCAGCAATGGGAGCATCTTCATTACGAGCACATAAACGCCAGCAGAACTGTTCAGGTGGATTATAAAACATTTAAGCTAAGATGACCTTTTAAGATTAGGAATGTAGTTAATAGGCTTTATTTTTATTCTAACCTACTGCTATGTCCCTTAACCCATATTACTCTTCATCTAATTAATTTATATTGGTGAGAAATGGTCTTAAACTTTGTGGCCATCTAAATGTAGACCTCAACATTTCCTACACTTGTAACAAATGAGTTTCCCAATTTAAAGATCAAAGCATAGTTTAAGGGCAGCTATTGGTTGCCTTATCCTATTAAGCACAGGCAGCAGTGGAATGTGGCCCGCCTGAACGATTCCTAGTAAGTTTTTGTTAATGCATTGTACACTAATTTTCTTCTATATGAGCAAAACTTATATACTTTATATAGTGTGTGTATTTCTATTTTTATACCACAGGTGTTTATACTCTATAAGTTATAGCTTATCTATACTGTAGTAAACTAAGAAAAAGAAGGTTTTTCTTAAGAAAAATGACCTACCAACATTATCTTAAAAAACTTTTTTATCTTAAAAAGTCCATTGAAAAGTTTCTTATTTGAATACAGGATTGATATCTTATAACTTATAAAATGTAAAGCAAAACAGAAATTCCTGGTTGTGACAAACAAAAAATGTGTATTTTAACGGTGTTTATAACACACATCCTATCAATGTTCCAGCATTCCTAAAAAATTCCAACAGCTAATGTCTTAAATGTAAATATATTTCACACTCAGTCTGTAGATTATGTTTGATTTCCCTCTCTATAAAATGTAAGGAATTAAAGGAAGTCAAAATCTGGACAACAAGTAAAAGCCATGTCTAGAGAACCGTACCTCCTGCATGTACTTCTTTGCGTGCTTGTTCACATGGTTGGTGTGAAAAGCCTCCTGGGATGATGTTGCCTGGAAGCCTCCGTGTCTCTGAAGGTGAAATGACTCCAAACAGGCACACACCTATCCTCTCACCGTTACTCCACTAACCCCCCTGGGATTGCTCATGGAGTGCTTTCCCATGTCTTCATGGCGGTAATTCAGGATCGTGTTTGGCGCTCCTGCTTTAGATATTGGTCTGTGTATGTGGGTGTTTTTGTGTTCATATGTCCCATACATAGGCGGGTAGATGGACTCCTCAGAGGAGATGTTTGAAATCAGATGTTTATTCATGCTCCACTCTCTTCTCTTAGCAGTCTTCACTGTGTTACATAGAATATCTCTCCTTTCATGTGCTAGGATGTGTGCTCACATTGCAAGCGCGGTTAATTTGCAGGCTAACAGGTGTGAGACGTGTCTGCCTCTCTGTTAATTAGTGTGTCTTTTCCGTTTCATGCACGCGAAGACACGACTGTGGGCGTATGTTTATTCATATTGTATAAGTAAAGGAGTGTGTTACCGGCAGGAGGTTGGCCCACTGAGCCCGGGTCATGCTTTAGCCTGGAGGGTCGATGGCTGGGATATAATCCTTCTGTCACCCTCAGGGCACTTCCTGTGTTCCCCAGCCTCATATCTAAACCTTATTAAGCTCCCATCAACTTGCAAACAACCCGGCACAGACGCATGTAAGCAAGAACACACAGACAGGCCTGGCATTGAATGCACACTGTAAACCAATTACTAAACCAGCTAGAAAACTCCATGATGGTGTCCACTACTGTCAGCTTTTACTGTCTGCATTCTCCAGACAGTTTTAGAACCAGCATATCTCACCTTTGGGCTTCAAAAAATTAAGAAATCTAGAGTATAACTATGTGTTGATTGAATAAAGAACACACATAGTCAAACTTGAAAAAGAAAAACACAAAGTAATGCTTTTATATTATTTTTATTTTATTCTTGTATCTTATCTGTACTTACGATTTTATTTTCTCTTTTCTGTAAACGATTGCACTGCAATACAAGAATTTCCCGCTAGGGATTAATGAAATATTTCTGATTCTGATTATTTTAAAATCTTAGTTCTGATTTATTTTTATTTTTTATTTAAGGACAGCAGCTTCACTTGGTAATGTGGAATCTCACTTTGCAATAATCTATTTTTATAAATTATGAAGGCTTTTATTTAATGAGTACCTTTAAGGTTTATTTTGAAAGGCCAATGTAACCCAATTCTGTGGTACCTGGTTTCAGTTAAAATGTTTAATTTCTTGTTTTAATAATCTACACAAGGAGATCAAGCCTTTCTTTTGAATTTTTTCGTTTTTTTAGTTAAACATTTGATTTATCAGTAAAGTGGAGCTTACTTTTGAGTTATTCAAACATTTAAGTTTCCTCTTTGATTTAAAGAAGAGCTTACATGCAGCCTTCATTTTAAAGCCCAACTTACTAAACCTACTTATGGTGCATTTGATCCCTTTAGGTGTTTTAAAGTTATTCAAGAAACAATAGAAGATAAATAAAAGTCAGCATTTTTTATTTCAAACATTATCCGATTGTTAGTTGTTTTTGTTTTTTTAAGAGCTCTGATTTACTTTATTACTTCTGGTTTAAGCCCTTAAGAAATAAATCCTCTTTTGATTAATTTCACCAAAGAAAGTCTTACTTTGAAAGGTATATATGTTTGTCTTCTTTGAGAGAAGGCAGCACTTCATGGTCTCATTTAGAGTATTTAAAGTAAAGCAGAATCACACAAAATGCGATAATCTGAACAAATAAGTGCTATTGATACTTTTAGCAGTACCAAATAAATCTAGGTTCCTTCTCCTACCTCTTTTCCTTAATGAACTCTTAAAGGAATAGTACACCCAAAACATGATTAGCCTTCATTTTCTACTCACCCCCATGCTGAACAACACTCTGGAGTACTTTTTTGATATCTCAAATGCATCTGGAGATCTGGGAGGCTTCTTGCTGTCTGCTGACATTCAAATAATGGAGGTCTATGGCGCCCGAGACAGAAAGGTCCATAAAAGTCCATAAAAACGTGTCAATATTCCTCCATACTGCTCGTCCAATGTATTCCAAGTGTCCTGAGTGGGTAGCGTCCATAATTTACTCGAAACGAAGTCATTTAGAATGTTTTTAGAGCATAAACAGTAGTGTATAGGATTTCCTAATAGCGCCCCCATGCGCGCTCACGGCGCTACGGAAGCCGGCAGACCAAACCAGCGCATTCAGCTCGGCAAAGAACTCATGCTCTTCCTCAACACTGAAGTCCTCAGACATTTTTCTTTCGTTGTTTCTTTCTTTGCACAGGTAAACAGCACATTTCTTCTTCTACGCTTGCATTATCGGCAGAGCAGACGCTGAATGCGCACTTCCTTCCGGTTTGGTCTGCCGGCTTCCGTAGAATCGTGAGCGCGCATGGGGGCGCTATTAGGAAATCCTATACACTACTGTTTAGGCTCTAAAACGTTCTAAATGACTTCGTTTCGAGTAAATTCTGGATGCTACCCACTCAGGACACTTGGATTACATTGGACGAGCAGTATGGAGGAATATTGACACGTTTTTGTGGACTTTTGTGGACCTTTCTGTCTCGGGCACAATAGACCTCCATTATTTGAATGTCAGCAGACAGCAAGAAGCCTCCCAGATCTCCAGATGCATTTGAGATATCAAAAAAGTACTCCAGAGTTTTGTTCAGCATGGGGGTGAGTAGAAAATGAAGGCTAATCATGTTTTGGGTGTACTATTCCTTTAAGGAAAAGAGTTCCTTAAAAGTTCATAACTACTTTATTTTAAAATTTTTATGTAATTATTTATTCATTACAAGTTTACCAAATATAATCAAATTTCCCTCTTAGTAACCTTGGAGTCATTTGTCCTTCTGCAGCAACTCAGAGCAAACATCAGAGAGATGGAGAAGCTCTGCAGCCGAGTCCGTCCAGAAGACAGCGAAGCTCTTGAAGCGCTCGTCAAGCCAATAAGGGACAGAGCGTCAGCCGCCGCACAGGACTTCCTGCTTCTGCACTCCAACCCACCTCCGCCTGTCCCTGCAGCACAACCGGCTGCAAGACCCTCCATCACTCAGTCAAGCAGCTACCATGATGTTGAGGAGGCCATCGAGGACTTGCTGTCGAACAGGCAAATTCAGCTTCAGCTTCCCGAAATCCCACTGGATCAGAATGCGGCTGAATCCTGGGATAACCTGGAGGAGGTACAGTGGAGCGGCTCAAAGTGGGGTCGGCTTATAACCCCCAAAATCTGCTTAGAAAAATTGCAACGTGACTTTTAAAAGATCTGTTCAGTATAGAAAAAAAACAAAAACGTTTTGCAGTTTGTATGATCTTCTTACTCTGAAATGCAAACACCACCTAAATTGTTGGTGTTCATAAAGATATTTTCTGACACATGAAATGGATCTTTTCTGGAGCTTATTTTAATGTGGGTTCAAGGTAGTTTGGAATTTTACTGCCCAATTTATGTCATGTTTTTACCACTTTCTTCATTATAGTTAAAGTATAAAGCAAGGTTTGCGGTGCTTTAGATTTTCTTTTGGGGTCTTTAAGGTGATGTTGGGGTCATTTTTAGGAAGCCACTCCTGTTCTTTGCTCTCCCTTTTAGATTGATGGTCTTAAATATTTAGAAAAACTAACAGTGGCGTTGGATGTAGGAGTTTGCCCTGTAGGAGTTTGCCCTGAAATCGAAGGATTGACGGTTCAAGCCCTGACTCCGACTTTCATTGTCGTTGTGTCCTTGGGCAAGACACTTCACCTGCATTGTCTACTGATGGTGGTCAGAGGGCCCGGTGGCGCAAGTGTATGGCAGCCCTGCTTCTGTCAGTGAGCCCCAGGGCAGCTGTGGCTACAATGTAGCTTGCCACCATCAGTGTGTGAGTGTGTGTATGAATGGGTGAATGAATGTAGTGTAAAGCGCTTTGGTCAAGTCTCCTAACTTGAATAAAGACACTATATAAGTACAGGACATTTACCATATAATTATTAAAAAATTATATAGATATTAAGAGATATTTTACTTTGTAGCAGCTCTTTATTATGACTTAAAACTTGAACATAAAACAGGAAAGCTGTCTTGCAAAAAAGAAGAGGACTGTAGTGGGATCTACAGTTTCCCTCATCGTGACGCCGTCTATGACAATCCGGCTTGTAATAAGGTCTCCGGTGTTGTAGTACATTTTTTCTTCAGATGATACTTTATATTCTCTCTCCTTAGGACCTAAAGGAGCTGAGCGGCTTAGTGACGGAGTTCTCTATGCTCGTCCATGTGAGTAGAAACGCTCTGCAGGCTGCTACACCCATATTTCTGCACTATATGCATTTCTCCATCTATATCTCACCTCCAGTGTTTGCAGGAGACTCTCAGTATGTTTGAGCAGCACAGGCTTGTGTTGCCTGGAAAGACTCCTCAGAGATCAGCTCAGGAGTGAAGGGCCCCAGAGGTCCTAGGCAGGGGCCCGAGGAGAGACCTAAGAGTTCTGCAGAAGGAAGGAGGGAGGATTGCTGGGAGGATAGCAGGTCGTCATATGGGGGAGAAGAGGGATGTAACAGAGCAGGTGGAGAACAGACGGTTCAGATTATCTCTTTCCTCTGGGATGGAAGGAGAGGAGCAGGGAGGCTGAGAGGCAGGAGAGATTAACAACGGTGAGAGTGTGGGTTAAGATGTAGCTGGTTTAAAAAGGAAAAAAAACGCAGGAGGCAAAAAGAGCATAGACATGTAGTGGCGTCTCTAGGGCGAGAGATGCCGTCTGGGGAGAAATATTCCAGCAGGCTGAGCCCCAGCGGAAACACTGAGTGACTGTGTGGTTGTTTCTTTGTTTGTGTCACCTTACAGGCTGAGTTTCTCTGCTCGTCTGCCTTCCTCAGAACTTTCCACCAATCTTTAGTCATTAGATTATCTATTTAGAAAATAGATTTTTTTTTTTAGGTTTTGATGTTGTTAAAGATGAAAGAAACAAACGGTTATCAGTGTTTCTCCACCAACCGTCGATCGTCCAAGCTTTTTTTCCTCCAAAAATTTTTGACTAATGTTAAATATTTACCAAAACATCGTTGGTTTATTCTAAGATGAATTGGTTATGTAGTTGCCTCACTTTTAGATCTTTTTTATCAAAATTGATTGTATCAACAAAGATCTGACATCTGTTCTATTTGCATTTTGTAAGGAAATGAGGAAAAACCCTAATGGGTTCTTGACAAATATATCAGTTTATGGCAGAGATTCTATGCCTGGCTCTTAGTCTCAGCTTTTATGCTCAAAGACAAAATAAAAACAGCCTTTAGGACGATAAACATGACAGAACGGCTTCACAAAAGTCTGAGGCTCTGCAGGAATGTGCGTAATACTAGCAAAACCATCAGAAAAAAACAGGAAGTTTCCTTTAGTGCTGTAAGAGCAGGTGAAGGTGGCACAGGGTTGACTCTGAGGAGGAAGTGGAAACAAAGGTAAAGCTCTGCTCTACTTGTTGTTTGGCCCCTGTGTCCATTCAGTCCTCACATGGAGAGAGAGACAGCTGCCTTTCTGAATATTTCATGAGATCCACACAATAGCGCTCACAGTTGGACTAAATCCCAGTTCTTATATACCTACACCAGCCTCACGTGCTTTTGCGTATCATTCTGTAGAGCAGAATTTGTTTAGGTGAAAAAAGAAATCTTTGAACACAACAGGTGGTGACTTCAGCTGAGTGTGTGTGTGTTGGAATATGATTGTGTTTTAATGTGCACACCCTGCGCTTCAGTCCCAGCAGGAGACGATTGACAGCATAGAGGACAACGTTGACGCAGCAGCAGTCAACGTGGAGGAGGGGACCAGGAACCTGGGGAAGGTGGGTGTTTATGTATCTGTGTTTATGTCCTGATGATCCCCTGTGGGTGGGTGTGTGTTGATGTGTGGGTCTGCATGGTGTTTGGGAGATGGGGAGATCGATGGCACTTTGCCTCCCAGCCATTCCACAGCGTTTGTCCCCATCGATCCCTTCGAATATGGAGGAAAGCTGCAATTAAGGAAATAGGGAGAGGAGGGGAGGGGGAGTGATAAAGACGTTGGATAACGGGGCTAACAAGGCAGGACCTACATGTTGGTGCATGTGTGCAAGATTTAAATGATTGTTTCATCATTTCCTCAGCAGTTACTCCATCCTGTAATGTAAACTAGAGGACAGTCACTGCCCTCCGTATGAATCTCATACGTCTAAAGGTTTTTAGCCTAGCGTGATTTTTCTCTACATTAATTAAACAACCCTTCCTTTAAACCTAAGTAACACACTGGTTTAAAAGTTTGCCTCTCGAGTTAAACTTTTTTTTTTTTTTAAGGCAGCTCATCATCAGTATTTGTTTTGATGTTTATCTTTTGTTATAAACTTCAACATTTTAAATATAGGAAGTTATTTGTGTTATATTGGTTGAAATATACAAATCTTGTGTAGCTGGGTGATACTGATACTTTGCTTTCATTCTAACTTTTATTACCGCTAACTCCTCCGTTATTAGCACGTAAAAGCTCTGAACCATTTTTTGCATTTACTTAATCATATTTCATTACTTTAACACAATTGTTTCATGTTAGCAGGGAAGGACATAAAACAATTGTGTTAAAGTAATTATATATGATTAAGTAAATGCCAAAAGTGGTTGCATTATTTTTTTCAGCTGTAACATTATACCACACACAGCTTTTCAGCAGTGATTGTTTTTCTTTTTTTCCTGTCCCACCAACATGTGAATCTACTTTAATCTTAAAGTTGATTTGGGGCAAGTTTTGGAGAGTAGCTGATCACAAACCAAACACATTTGCTCTTTCTGATTGGATGTGTTCTTGTATCTCTCCCATTTTGAGGGATGCCCAAAGAGATTATGAATCTATATATTTTTACCTCCAGGAAAGCGGAATAGTAGGAGGAAATTTACTGCGAGTGCTGCGTGGCTCAGTGATGGAGCGGCTGCACCAGATACAGTAGCTACTCTATAGTCCGAGACCCAGCTATCTCTGTTTCAGTTCCTGCCTGGGCCTCCCCCAATGCACGCCTCCCCTCTTCCTCTTTGCCCTGCATCCCGTCAGACTACTAATGAATAAAACCACTACTGCAATAAAATGCTATAGTTGCATTTACGTCATAGGAATGGTTAATGGTGCACTTGTGCTTGTTTTTGTGAATTATTTCTTAAAGGTATAGTGGAGGGTGTTCTTTTTCTTGGTGGATCACCTAAATAAGTGGTCCTCCTAATTGTCAATCATTGCGGTGATATGTTGATGTAAGGCCATCCTATGTGCTCGTCCCCACTTTCACTTAGCGGTAGTGAGTCTGAGATAGTGGAAGTTTATAAATCTTCTTTTGGAAAGTAAGCTTGTATGAGCGATGCAAACAGTAACTTTTAAACAAGGCGTGCACGAGGAGAAATGGGCTCCTGCATGCTCTCGCACGCGTTTAATAGGCGTTCCCTCTTAGGAGCGGATACAGGGTTGCTCATGTACATTTTTTTTAAGTGCAGAGGGCACTTTTGTTTTTCTTTTTTTTTTTTTTAGACTCACAAAAATCCTCCACTATACCTTTGACTTTATTAAAACATTTTAAAGTTCTAACTCTTGATCAACAGGGATGCAAATTTTTGTGGATACTTTCATTAGATCCAGGTAGTTGCATTTTGTAGCCTAGGGTTTGTTTTACTTTAGGGATATAATGCATTTAAAAAAAAGTGCTACAGGCAAAAATATCTACCTATTTTAATAGCCTTTCAGTTCTGTTTAAACAGCATTCTCTCACCGCTGTCTTGATTAATAGAAGCAATCATATTAATATGAAAATTAACCCAAAACCCTGTATTTGGTGGGACAAGCTTTTCATGAAACTTAAGGGTCAATATAATAAGATAAAACAATGATTTTACATTGATGTTTTTCAAAGAAATTTTGCAGGAGGTGAAGACAAACAAGCAAACGCTTTCCCTGTCATGTGAGGCGGCTGGGTGGGTGTAGAAAGCTGCACAGTAGAGGTTGCTGAGAGATTAAACAGATGAGAGAGGTGTCAGATGTTTCAACGTGTTTGAAAGCTTGTAATCTATAATCGGGTCAAACACTATTTTACACACACAGACTTATATATACAACCCGCTCATTTCCTCCCTCCTCCATGACTTCTATAGCCAGAGTCCTTTTAACTCAGCTCAGATGAAATTAAAATTCCCTCTACTGCCACAGGGGTGTGGACCAGCAATGCTGGCTTTTGAACTAGATTAATTTAATGGTGAAGTGTTAATCAAGTGAGTGTGTGTGTGTGAGGATGGTCAGAGAATCAATCATTAATTGCCATCAGCAAAAAGCACCTTCTACTCTGATGATAACCGCTGTAATAACACATGGCCACATCTCTCTGATTTCTCCTAAATGAAGATAGTTAAAAAAAGGCTTTGATGCAGCTGTGGAAGCGAATGTTTCTATTTACACATGCAGGCTTGTTGGTGTTTTTTTTCCTTTAAGCTTCAAGCTTCTGTGTATTGATGAGTGATCATGAAAGGGTAGATGCATGCACACTCTGTCACAGGGTGCCTTTAAGCCACAATGTCTTGATGTCTCTAAAGGTGTGCGAGGTAAATTAAAACCGAAGCGTATCTCTTCTTCTTGTCTCTCGAGGCGGTTGGCTACAAGCTGGCTATGCTGCCAGTCGCCGCGGCTCTGCTGGGCGGTGCATTAGGAGGTCCTCTCGGCCTGCTGGTTGGATTCAAAGCTGCCGGGGTGGCTGCTCTGGGAGGGAGCGCCCTCGGCTTTGCAGGCGGTAACCTGGTCCGCAAACACCGCCAAGCTCAAGTGGACCAAGGGATGGAACGACTGACGCTGAAAGAAGGGGAACAACCTGAGAGAAATAAGGACAAATGACCCACAAGATTTCTCTATGTGGACTGAAGAGACTCGGCGTTAGACAATGTGTGCACTTTGACCTGATGTTATTAGGAGTTGAAGTTCTGGAGCTTCATGTTCTCTCATCATCAGAAGGAATAACTCGCTGTAGATATTTTTATTTATATTTGTCCCAGAGTGGACTACAAAAAAAAAAAAAAAACACACAACTTCAATTAATTTTTTAAAACATTAACTGAGCACAAAAATTAACTTTTTTTAAATCCATGCTCACATACAAACTCAAACTTATACATACACCTCCACATAAATCTTTCCCAAAAGTTATTCCTCAACCTCAGAGTTTTTGGCTGGATATTGGACAGGTCTGCTATTTATAGACGGTAAAGCTGGTTGAAGGTTGTTGGTTTCCTGGCACAAAGCTCACAGGTTTCCTATAAGTTTGGTTTTTGATCCAGTCCATTTTTTATTTGTTCTTTGTTTGGGATGATTATACAATGAGGTTTGTCTTAAGATTTAATCATTTAGCTGCTGAATTGAGTTAAAGTAACAATTAATAAAAAAACAAACATCACCTTCATGATTCGACCACTTCCATGTAATAAAGTGAGTGTTTCTATTCGTCTGAGGAAGACAGGTTAATACCGCTTTTAAATTTGGTCAAACTGACTGACGTCAGTCTTTTAAAGCATCATCCTAACTAAACTTAATGTAAAATGTATGAACTATGATCAATAAAACAATGCCTGTGGCAGGAAGCCAGAAACTGTAAATTAGTGCTACAATTACAGCAAAGAAAAGCAACTAAATATTTTGTCCAAATCACCCCAGGAAGAAAGCCTTAGGTCGAAGTGCCTTTTTCAAAAATGTTGTAGCTGCTGTATGTATATTTTTAAAACTTTACGTATCAAGGCAAAGTCTAACTTGAAACCACATTTGTCTTGGGCGTTGGCCAATCGTTTCAATATTAGCTCAAAATGTCCAGGCAGTAAAAATATCCAGGTGTGAATGGTTTCCTATTTAAGTTGTGTTTACAGACAGTAACACAGCACACTACAGCTTATAATTGTTGGATTGAATGTATATTTTCTTTTATCAATAGAGATGTAGCCTTGTATGAGAGCAGTGGCGGATCTAGAAAATTTTACATGGGGGGGCGAAGGGGTGGCAAGAGGTCTTGGCAGGGTGGCAGAAGTAGACGGTACATGGGAATCCTTATATGTGAGCTGCTTTAACCAAATAAACACAAAACACTTTTAAACTACAGTAGTTGTTGTTTAATCATGCCCTTACACACTACAAAGTTTTTCTTTTAAATTTACAACAGAATAAGCAAAGTGCAGTGATCGAACAAAAAAAACCTGCATCTTTTAAAAAGTAAAAGTCTAACAAGCAAAATCCCTTTAATTTATTTGTTATAATAATTGTGTCCAAGATGCAGTGGACTACAAGCACTTATTTCCTCATTTCCTTCACTCATTTCTGTGTCTCCTTCATGTATTTCCTCTTTTTCGTCACTTATTTCTGTGTCTCCTTCAGTCTTTTCCTGCACTGACCCTCCTGGGCTCTCCAGTTTACTGCCTTCTCCCTCATTTCCCTTGCGCTCTTCCTCTTGTGTACTTGTTGGAATTTTCTTTGCAAAAAAGCTGGTTATATCCCCACTTTTAGCCTTCCTTTTCATGGCTAGGCCTATGAAGTAATATTTGCATGCAAAGGTCAATATGTGAAAACCTCTGGTTATCCTTGTATTTCATTAGCCTACACTGTAGGGCCATGGAACTTATAAGTTAAGTAGCATATACTACAATACCTATATATATATATATATATATATATATATATATATATATATATATATATATATATATATATATATATATATATATATATATATAGGTATTGTAGTATAGCCTATATAACAAATATAAATGAGAAAGATTTATCACATTCACACACCAGTTATGTTTAGACTACTTAATTCTATTGTATTTGTTATTTCCCCAGTTATAACCTGGTTTCATTGCTGCGTTATCTGAGAGGAATTGGATTTATAGGACTGCTCAGCTAATCAAATCAACACTGTAGCCTGCGTGTTGTAACGTAACGGCGGCATAACGGTTACCATCAGTAAATCAGTTAACGTTATGGATAAAAAAAATATTTTGTATTTTTTCATTAAGCTGTTTTTTTCTTAACATTAATCAAAGGGAAGAGTGCTCTTACAAATCCCGAGGGAAGGATTTGACCGACACACTCGCTGTTTTTGCTAATCGTCTTTAGCAGATATTGACTACAAATGTAACTTTTAAGTGAAACGTGTGTTTAAACTACACCTGGTAAAAGTCACTTCACCTTCAGATGCCCTGGGACAGCTCAGTCTCTCCAGTTGGTTTGCACACTACAGAGCCACCGCGACGCTGCAGACTGTGTGTGTGTCAGACAGACTGAGCGCGAACTGCGCTCTGCACGTTTGAATCAGGGGCGTAGCTAAGTATTTGAGGGACGGTGGCAAATAATACATTAAAAATAAAAAACTAAATTGCAACCTTTTGGTAAATGTATTGTTTTGAGAAGCCTGTGAACATAGTGGCAGGTTGTTTTTACAGGTACGGCTTTTGGATCATCAAAGTTAGGGGGGCAGCTGGGGGGGCAAGGCTCCATATTGGGGGGTCAGCTGCCCCCCCTTGCCCCCCTGTAGATCCGCCCATGTATGAGAGATTCATCTTAGCTCGAAATATTTTGTTCCAGTTGGACAAGTATCCACATTCTATGTTTCTTTTTTCACATGAAGGTTTTACTAATGTCTTTTTCTAAGTATTTTTGTATCTTGGAAAATGTGAACAGCTGACAGTTCATGTGGGTAAAACAGCTTCAAATTAAAGAAGCAATTCTTATATGTATGCAGTGATGTACCACTAATGGTGCCAAAGTCCAGACCACTTCAGACTGAAATGTTTGAGGTTGACATACTACTTCTGTCCAATAAAAAAAATTATAAAACAAAATTGTTGTTCATTGGATAAACTGATAATAGATTTATTTAGACACAGTATTCATATTGGATGCATTTCAGCTTTACTGCCAATAAACCTTTATCAGGATGTGCAGCCCCCTCTGAATTATGCTGCTAACAGGCTTTTAAGTTTAGGATGTTTTGCTTTTATGCTTTACCAGAAAATAAAAATGTTCTGATGGCAGAAGTAGTGGGCATTCATCAATATAGGGTGTCTTAGTAATGAGAAAATAGAAGCAAAGTAAAAAAAAAAAAAGTATTTTTCACCTAATAGTAGTCCGTTTTATATTAAAAATGATGCAATCGAAATAAAAACATTACAATATCGAAAATTTGTGCAAAAGAAACACTTCAGATTATTTAACATGCACATGGAGACCAGTAAGTAATGCATTTATATTAGGAAAAGATGAAATGTTGACAAGACCTAGTTTTCTGCAATTTCCCTTGATATCAAATAGCTCAACTTGTCGTAGGTAAACTAGAAATGTTACTCAATATTACTGCAGTAAATTTAAAAGGTAAAGTACAGCTCCTAAAAGTACTCTTATTTTAAACGTATTCAAGTAAATCTAGCAAGTTACTACACACCTGTTTTTATGTAATGTCATTTATTGTAAAATATATATATATAAAAAAGGGGGAGGGGTGCAGGAATAATAGAGTTCAGACACAAACAAGTCTGTAAAACCTTTTTTATTTCCTTTTATCTATTTTTTTTGTTCTCATTCACCTCTGAGATGAGTGATTGAAATATGGCATCAGACCCCCTACCCCCCTTGTTTCTTTGTATGTGGGCAGATATGTCTCAATGCTAGTCCTACATTGAAGGTTAGGACACGCAACACAAATGAGCCCCACCCCCGATACAAGCATGTTCAAACCGACGTCTTGATTCTCTGAAATTTGAGAAAACCTTATAGACGTAGAGACAAATGCAGTTAAAAAAAAAAAATCGTACAAAGTGGCAGGCTTCATTTCCACCATTTTTACCGTGTGGGGTTTCCTCCTAAAAATGCTCGACTCTTAATGTCCCCCACCCCCAACCATAAGGGCACACAGACAACAAATACACAAATTCATGATATTAATGGAAATCATGTAGAAGCCTTTTATAATCTCTCTGCGACTTATTTGAAAAGAATTCGGGTCTTTAACTCAAATGAAGCTTTATCCCCACATCATGATGCTGCCATTACCGGCTATTTTAATTGCTGATTAATGGTTTGGGATTTTGTGTTATAGCAGAAATCTTAATTGGGTTGTCCAGGGAAAGTCTGATTAGCTTGAAATAAATTGATTAATTAAGTCCAATGTGGCACCGTACTGTAAAAAGTAGAACATAAAAATATCTAAAGGGTATTCTCATTAGCATCTGAACAGACCTCATTAGCCATAACCAAAATACAAACAGTACCAGAGAGAGGAAAAAAGGCATATTACAAAAGGATGGAATAGCTCAGTTTCTTGTCTCAGTTAGAAATGTTGCTACTCCTACAAGCTGTTTTTAATGTCGGTATGATGAAAAGAAATTAAAATAAAGCTACTTTAAACAGGTATTTTTTCTTTCTTTTTTTTACGTGTGCTCTATAAATGAAATCAGACAGAAGTTGATCGTGTTGAGATGCAGCCATGAGGTTAATGATATTTAAGGATCATCTTGTATGGAGACCAGGCTAAATTTGAATAAACCACAGATCAGGACCGTACAAATGGAGTGAGGACAGTTCGTTGATCATCATGAAAAAGAGACTGAATAAAATAAAGAAAACTCTGCATTTAACTTAGACCGATATTGTGATTCCAACTTAGCAAACATATTTACAACCTCCAAAGAAATAAAACTTCTCTTTAAGTCCTAAATGCCCCATACCCCCTGACCAAACACATCTGCTTCTTATTACCAATCCTGCTGATTCAAAATAAAAAATTGCATGGTTAAGTTATGAAAATATAGATTACTCCAACATTGTTGTGTTATGGACTGCGCTCTCCTTCTCCCTCCCCCCCACCGCTTTATGATCTTCGTTTGTTAACTTTTCAGTCTTCCTTCTTGTCCATTCTCAATTTCTCTAGTAAGGGTGTTGGGTGTTATTCTTCTGTCCTGCTGGCCTGTCCCAACCCTGACCCCCTCCCTGACCCCGGGGCGTGGCATTGAGTCTCAGGATCTCTGAAAGGCTGTTCAGGTCACAGCTCGTCACGGTCCCGTCTGAGGATGGTGTAGCGGGTCTCACTTGGTGCCAGCTTCTGGAATGAGCTCTCTGGGGGATTGCTGGCCACTTCTTTGCCTGTTTCCTCCTTAAAACCAAAGTAAGATTCAATCAAAACGGGAACATTTCAAAATGATAAAAAGAAAATGAATAAAATCTTGTGAACAGAGTTAAGTGAACCCTTTGGCCCACCTGTCCAGGCGTGCTGTCTGTGGGGTCAGGACCATGGTGGAACTCTCTGTGAAGCTTTCCAGAGTGAAGATCCAAAACAAACTGTTTTAGCTTTCCAGGAACACTAAGGAGAAGAAAAAAAAAAGAAAACAGATGAAATATGCATTTAGCCAAATTTCCATCAAATTCCCATGCAAATTCTTATGCGAATTTTAAGCAAAAAGAAATTGCTACTTAGACATAAGAGATCAAGGTAATGAACACTGAAACTGAAGTGAAATATCTGCATGTTTGTGGTTTGTACAGCGGAATAGCAAATAAAAAACACAGTAATGGTAAAACAAAAGAAAAGAAGCTATTTTGAATTTTAAGGTAAAAATTGTTCAACCCTAGCTTGGATTAGCAGACCTTTATGAAAGAAATAAAGTCAGATACCAACTTCTAACAATTCTTATCCTGGGCAATAATAGATTTTCATTATTTTTACTTTAAATATCTTCAACAATAAATTGCTTCCAGAAATTAAAATGGCAAAAAGTGTTGACCTTCTAGTATTTTGTGCTACACAGCTCTGTAACATGACAACCCCTGCTGAGCACAAAGGCTGGGGTTCCCAAAACGGTATCCCTAAAGCAGGTAATACAGCACTGAATTTCCACAGTACCCGAACCATACCATTTCAAAAACAAAAGGAGAGCTAAATGGGTGAAACGTTTGCTGTATGATAAACGGTGCGCTACAAGCTAACTGTTAAAAAACCTAACTCTCTGTTCAAAGTACTAATGTGTGCTGTGATGAAATGAGCGTATGTAATTAGATAAAAGCAGCTGGACTTGCTCTAATGCTGTTTTGACTTGCATAATCAAAGAGTATTTTGTTGCAGGTTATTCATTTTATACACATACAAATTGCTGCTGTGGGATTTTTACAGGTGTAATTTGCGCTGGTGAATTTAAACAAAAAAAAATTGCAAAAGCTAAAAAATTCAATGTTTAAGAAAGGTCTGATTCTATGCCTCCATTCTTTTGCAGACCTTTTAGACAACAGAAGAGAAATAAATATTGGAAATGAAAAGATTTTTCAATTCACCGTTTTATTTTTCCTCACTTATTTCACCTTCGTAATATTTATGTCATCTTTCGTTCTTACCTATTCTGTATAGAAAGGCAGTTCTGGAGAGTGAAAGAAATGAATTGTTCTATTATCAGCATCATGTTTTTATTTCAAACATTCCATCACTTTATCCCTAACAATGAGGTGCAGCCCAGAGTTAAGCGCTATTAGACGGAACAACTAGTGGCAGCAGTTGATGCCTTCTGTTGAAGCATGAAAACAGATCAGATCTGGTTGGTCAAAGTGATGTTGAGGGGGGGAATCTGCTGGTGCCATGTCACATAGGCAGCTCTGACCCAGGGTTTAACTTAACTGTGTTTATGGGTGTCAGATTAGGACACACTTAAGCAAACAAGTATATATAACATAATGTGCTAATGTAATTAAAGGCTGTGTGCTACGCATGCAGAGCTGTTGTAATGAAATTAGGTTGTGGAGGATCTAGTAAGGTCCTCCAGGCTACGGTCTATCTGATCAGACAATGATTGTAGGGGGTGTGGTGGGGTTGGGGGGTGGCTGAATAAATAAGATTAAGTTAGATTAGACTGGATTAGTTTAGCACTTATTGCACGTGCCAAATCATGTCACATTAGCTCCGGTGTCCTGGCCCATTCATAAAGGGAAAATTTTAGTAGGTTTGGCATTTCTCTGCAGCTCAGAGCATAGCAGTGTGTATGTGGTGAGTGATAAAATTCATTTGGTTCTGAACAGATCTCATTATAAACAATTACAAATGGGTGAATAATGCACCATGCAACTCATTAATCAGAGCAATTTAAAGGAATGTTTGATGTCGGTCACTGCTTGAGAATTGCATTGTGCCATTTCAGCTAGATTTTTATGAATGTTTATTAGACCTTACTGACCTTAAATCTCTAGTTTTTTGTCATTCCCAGTTTTAGGTAATTCTGGTTTCTTTTAAAGAAGTGTAATCAGTAGCTCTGAAAATATAATATTTTCCAGCCTTGCTGCAATGACTGCTTATTTTCTCTAAGAGCAGAGGTAATGTAACACAGAATAATCGAAATAACTGTAGAACAGAATTCTTTATTCCCATTTAAAAGCAAAGCAAACGTTTGAAACAGTGGGATTTGCTACTAGTGAGTCTGGACTAGAGGTTGTAAAGTAACATGTGTAGCAATGACTTAAGATTTCAAAAACACAAATGAACCGTTTTTATTTAAACTCTTGACTATGCTTTGCAAGTGCTGCAGCCAAAGTGGATTTTGATGTGATGCACATATCCTGAAACAGTTTTGTACTTGGAAGTCAGCAAGAGGTTTCTGAAGAGTTGAAGTTAGAAGCTACTTTTCCACACACTGCTCTTTTCCTGTCTGAACGCCTAAACCTGAGAGAAATACATTATTGTTGTCCTATAATGTCCTTATATCATTTAGTACCTAAAGGATCAGAGAACGCTGATTTTCCAACTGGTAACTAGAAGGCGAATCAACAAGCACAGCATAATTAAAGTTATTAGCCAACCGTAACACAGAGGAGTGTTGTTGGTGCTTTAACAGAACAAGAAAGGAATATCTTGTGTTCACCTCTTTAAATTACTGGTAACTGTATTATGTGCAAATACGAATTTGACATTTAATTTCTTCTAAAATTAGTTATAGATTAGTATTTAACACATTTTGAATCATTTGGAATGACTCCATACTTACGCGAGGTCTTTGAAATCAGGGAAGACATACATGTGCCTAAACGAGTCGATTGCAATGACAGGACAGTCAGCAGGGGTTTTCTGGATGTGGAGCAGAGGATGGCGGAACTTATCACAGTCCGCATGAAGGAAGTTTATAGACCCTGAAGATGGTGCAAAAATGTCACAAACGTCATTTTGCTGTGTAGAAAGTATGAGGGAATGAAATAAATCATGTACTGTATATCAAGCTACATTATCTATATACTACAAAGCCCTACCTTTCTCACTGATTAGCTGTCGGGTAACTTCATTTTGGAACTTTTCTAAACTGTCCGAGTCTTCTTTAAGATGAAACAAGATAAGGAAGGGAAGCCCTTCTTCTGTCAGCTCCTGGAGATCACACACATATACAGGGAAAGGTTTAAAGGTGGGTGGAGGTCAAGGGGAAGTCAGGGCGATGGACAAAAAACATGGATTCCTGACTTCCATTCTAGCAATCACACAAACTGATGTGTGTATAATTATATGCAATAGAAAAAGTGCCAGAAAGAATCCTTGAAGGAACAAACCTCGCCATTTTCAAAGGTGATCTCCCTAACTAGAGGCACGCACTTGTCCTGAGCCCAAGCGTATGTCAGGTCGAAGTTGGTGAGGGAGCCGAGGTAGACCAGGTCAGGAACGCCCTCGCCCACAGGTTTGTAGATTACATTGTCTCCGCTGAAGCGCTCAGACTGTGACACGGCACTGAATGGATAGAAGTTAAAAAAAGCATGTATGAGGGAAAACAGTAAAGGAAACAGAAAAGATGGAGATGTAGAGATGGCAGTGCGCTCACCCAAACGCGGCTAAGAAGGTGCAGTCATCTCGCAGGATGTTGGCAACTTTTTCATAAGTGTGATAGTTATCAGAGTCCTTTGTCTCAAAGTATCCGATAATGTTTCTTTTGCTTCTCTGTTGAATTACAATGTAGGACAAGTCTTTAATAGAGCTCCTTGGTATTTAGCCACAATGGTATAATGGCTCCTAAGTGAATAAACAGAATGTGTGGATTTAGCACTTACATCTATGGTATTAACCTCCTCAATGGAGGGCATCTCCTTAACTGGGTTGACCTGCTGCTGACGGATGAAGTCAGCGATGGCTGTCACTGACCTCTGACCCCTGTACTCCCTCTTCATCATCATTCCATTGCGAAATAGCTTCAGCGTTGGATACTTGGTAATGCGGTAACGCTGAGCTATATCGGCTACACACAGAGGAATGGGAGGAGCAAAGCAAAGACGAGTAAATCAACTGATAAAGAGCAAGATGCTGAGGAGGAAAAAAACAGCACATGGAGATGAAGAGCGCCACAGTGACAGAGACAGCAGTTAAACCAGAGTCTAAAAGCACAGCCCCTCAGTCAGCCCCGAGCTCTGATCTCCCACATGAAAGCCCCCCCGCCAGGAGTAAATATTCTCGCTGCACACAGTGAATGGGTGTGTGTGTGCATGCGTGGCAGGTGTCAATCTCTCTGCGGGGAGTCTCTAAGCTTCCAGTCTTCACAGGATGGAGCAGTTTTGTCATTAGTCTTCAAACAGTTTGCAGGTCATCAATAATTCTCTTTAATTTGCTTTATCTCTAAAGGCTGAAGCTGGCAGCTTACGTATGGGAGCTCTGCTGTGATGGGCATCTCTGTGTGCACATGTGCATCAAATATAGTAAGAGCACAGGTGTTAACCTCTTATTTTCTATGTAAAGAATTCTAGAATTTTTTGGCAAATTCTCGTTGCTAATGCCTATGCTAAAAAACTGATCAGTACGGGTGTCCTGATCCAATATTAATAACGGTCCATTAGCCAAAAAACTAATATTGAATTTTATCAGCCTGCATCTGAAATCTCCAATATATTCATGCTGATAGAAACACTCCTGTTAAAAGTTTCTGTAAGTAATTGGTTATTTTACTAGGGTCAGTTGTTTTCATAGCTTCAGTTGACTTTTGTTCCTTGGTTTAGTAATATTACTTGATCAAGCCTTTTCTAACATTCTATAGTATAAAATAAGTAATAGAAGCTGGTATGATTCATAGAAATATCATTTGAGGTAAATATCAGTATCGGCCAAATCCCATAGGCAATATTGGTAATGTATCAGAAATGAAAACTTTGTATTGAGACTGATCAGAAATATAAAGTAACACTTTTTTTAAATTAAAGCTAAACCTTGTAACTGAGACAAAACAGTTATTTTTAAATTTGCAATGTCTTTGAGATATTATTTGCATCTCAGGTTGAGCTTTTCCTTTTTCTTTGATATTCTTTTTCCCTGTAAGTGGATGACTATGCCACGCCGGTTTTCATTTGTCACCATAACACTGATAATCAGGCCGCTACTCATTTTTGATGAGCTCATCAGCACTATGACTGACATCTGGAGTTCGTCCCCCAGAGCTTTGTCCAGCTCATTTCAGCACACATGCTGGATAAACAGAAGGTGTCAAAATTACACTAAAAATCTGCCCGATACGGTGGTTTAATAATAGGTGTAACAACAGTGGAAGTGGTGCACATTTACAGCCTTATGTGCATATGTAAAGGCTAAAAAGCACTGGGAAAACAGTGCTGAAAAGACAAACCCTAATTTGTTTCCTACACTCTATTACCTATAAATGCTTGGAACTATATATTTTTTTAGTTAAAGACTGATTCTTACTTTTTAAGTCCCAACAAAAACATTGAAAAAGATTTGACTGTATATGACCTCTAAAACAGGTCCATGACAGACCGGGCACCCATCAAGAGCCTGACAGTTTTTACACCAAGGATTAAAATGCTTAACCTATCCCAGTGAAATACCATCCCCATCTTTTTTTGTAACAAAAAGACAAAAAAAACTCTCCACAATTATCCAGTTATCATCTAAAAATCTGGGCTGGTGCAACATTCATGAAGAAAAATGTGTTTGTATGTCCCATGGGTACTTTATAAGTTTTATTTTTAGTAACATCCTGAATAGAGTTAGAGAAAACACAACATAAAGATAAGAAAGATTTTACTCACAATGTTGGTCACAATCGACTCGAGCAAACACCACCTGCTTGGTATCAGGGAACTCCTCCCTCACAATGTTTGACGCCTCTTCAAAAATCGGATGGAGCATTTGACTAAATCTACACCTGCAGAAAGTTTAGATGAAAGGTAAATTCAGCACAAACTGGATGTATATAAAGTACAAAGAAAATAAAAAGTCAAAAAAGAAATTACATGGTAAATCTAGGAGATAGTTGTATAGTTAGTGTAATGAAAGAGGGACAGGAAGCCAAAAACTTAGAAAGAATGTCCATTATAACAGGA
Source organism: Cyprinodon tularosa (assembly GCF_016077235.1). Taxonomy (NCBI): domain Eukaryota; kingdom Metazoa; phylum Chordata; class Actinopteri; order Cyprinodontiformes; family Cyprinodontidae; genus Cyprinodon; species Cyprinodon tularosa. Next base: position 363,373 of record NW_024038998.1, on the reverse strand, counting down.
CTAAAAAAGTACAAAAAGGTCTAAAAGCTGGAAAAGAAGAAAAATATTACTTACCAGTCTGCGTAAAAGTTGACTAAGGCTACACCAGCATTATCTATAAGAAAAACACAAAGTCATCAGATCTGTACATTTATATGAAAACAACTCTATATGTTAAAACTCATAACTGCATATGTTGATTTAGGATATCTCATCTTAAATCTAATAGATTAAACAGATCCCTTCGTAAAGAGACCCGCAGAGAAAACACTTGGGACAGGATGCTAGTAAATATATATATATATATATATATATATATATATAAAACATTTTCAGTACAAAAACTGAGAATGATTCACTCATCTAAGTATCACATGAGTAACATATCACATAAGTCATCATATAGTAATAATAATTTTCTTCTTTTCATGACTCAACTTAAAATTCAATACCTATACGCCTGGTGAAATAAAGCGTAAATTTCTGAAATCATAAAATGATAAATGTTTAAAATCTACACTTCTTATTTTCTGATCAGTTTAATAATTCACTCCCTTTATCTTTCAGACTACTTTATTCTTGTTTACGCCTCCAGCGAAATCTCCATTGCTATAAATGCAAATAGATTGTCAGACAACTTTTAAATACCCTCTAAACGGCATTATTCCTTCTACATTGGCTGGGCAATGTTAAAATATTTATTCACAGCCCTGCTTGAAAGCTCCTATTTTATTATTTTACAGAGTTTTCCTTAAATAAATGTTATAGTCTAGTCTAGTTCAATGGCTCTTAAGTTCACTGAAAAAAAAACAATGTGCATAACAATTTTGAACTCAAATATGACAGCTTTTGAAAGAGAAAATAAAATAACGATATTTAAAACAAAGTTGCACATTCTCAGTTTCCATATGTAATACAAAGAGAGCAAAAAAAAAAAAAAACAGGAGGTGGGGTTGCTGCAAAAGTCAACATTGCAAAAACCCAATGAAACTGTGGGCAGCCATTAATAGTATCATTAGTATGATTATTTCTGGTAAAACAAAATAAATAAATAAATATACAATTTACTTAGATAAAAGCATATAACTGTATTGACTAAAGCTAAATTAAAAGAAAAAAATATGCACAAAAGCAGTATCAGCATAAATACGATGGCCAAAACTGTTATACTTGTTGCAGCTAACAACACAATGTCTTACTTAGGACATCGTCGATGTTGGATGAGTCCAAACTGACGATTTCTGTTTGCCCTGGAGTAGAGAGGCCCATCACCTGCAGACAGAACATCGGTTAATTGAAGCTGAGCACATGATAGGAAAAGATGGATATAGGGAGCTAAAACCAATAGCACCTCTAAAAGTGAATCAAAGGTCGTGGCATGCACGTCTCTGGACCAATAACATACTAATAGATTGTTACAGTCATTCTTATCAACTCTGCATTGGTAAAGCTTACACATCTTCCCTTTCTTCACATTTTATTTTAATATATCCTTATTAGATAATGAACAATTACTTTACACTCTAAATTTGACAAATATTATCATATTATATAACAAACAGTTAATTTGGCTAATTTGTTAAAAAAAAAAAAAGCTGACAAGTATTTAAGTATCCACAGATTTTGCTAAATACTTTGTTCAACCTCTTTGATAGGAAATACTGACTCTTTTACTAGAGAGTGTAATAACAACTAAACGTGTTATTTATAATATTTTATCATTGTTCTTCGCAGAAACACTCAAGCTCCACAACGTTGTATGGGAAGTCCTGGTACAGACATTTTTCAGATCTTTCCAGCGAGGATTATACAGGTATACGTCTGTGATGTCGCTGGTTCACTCAGTGTTGTTCACAGACTCCTTCGTAAACCACTCCTTTTTCTGCTGGAAGATGAACCTTGACCCCATACTAAGGTTGTTTGGAGCAGGTTATTGCCAAAGATGTCCCTGTGCAATGTTATTATCAACTTCCCCTGAAGCCTGAGTAGTGTCTCACTTCCTGCTACAGAATGACATCGCTCTCAGTTTGAACGTTAACACCCATTTCATTGTTTAATCACTTAGTGATAAGATGTGTCTAGTAAATATAATGCCTAGGATTCAGGCCAAAGAGGGGAATCTTTTATTTCATTTCATCAGCAGATAAATATTTGAACTTTTTTCTTTCTTCAAAGAGCAAGGATGGGGCTCTGCTAGAGCGACCAGCGGCTTGTTGGTCAGCTAATACTGAGGCTCTTTTACTACAGTCATTCAGAGTTGTTTTGAGAGCCAACTATAGGAAGTGACATGGTGGATCCAAATCAGTTTAGAAGGACCACTAAGCTCAATAGGACCTTCAGTACTCCACACATTTTTTACCATTCTCTCAGGATATATGCCTTGATACAATACTGTCTTGGAGGCCTACAGACAAATGTTGGAAATCACAGCTATTTCTTCTTGGCGCACAATTATTGACACAATTATTTTGTGCGCCAAGATGAAGTGTCAACTGTGGGACATTATGTTGTTGGGTTTGTATTTTTTTTCAAACCACATTCAATCAACCAAATCTATTACTGATAGTATTGAGACAATTTACAGAAATATTTTAAAGATAAATCGCAGAAATAGAAACTACACCTGAGTTCAAATCTCATAGCAAAGTCTGTGGGCAATTATTAACAGTTTTTTTTTGTTTGGTTTTTTTGTTTTATCAGTAATACATTTGCAAAAATATCTGAAACAATAGTTTTAAAAACCTCGTCTTTAAGAGGTAAAGTGGACAGAAATTGTAGTGGAAAACATTTATCCAGAGTTCCTGTGCCAAGCAAAGTTTTGAGTTTTATTTTGAAGATGAAGCATCAGTTGCCTTATTGGCATTCAGTTCTTTAAAACAAAGCCCTGATATCTTAAACCAGAAGTGCAGGTTTTGAAAACATGCAGGCTCCGCATTGGATTATCAAACTAAGAAAAACAATAAACATGATGACACTCCCAACTTAACTTTGACTATAATTACTAAATTAGTTGTTGAAGCACTTGTTTTATGTAGCTATAGCGCATGATAAAATGCTTTTTTTAGTTCAATGTTTTACTAAAGATGGTCTATTAAGTGCATTAGCATTTAACACTTAAAAAATATACACCTAACGCCAAACGATAGACTAAAGCCCATCATGTCAAGGCTGCAATTTGAGCAGGGCCATGTTTATTATTGTCCATGAATGACTGCAGAACTTAACCCAAAACATTATGATGATAATGTTCAACAAATCAAAAGAGCGCATAAGGAGAACAGTTTATAGTTGTTTCACCTAGTCACCCATTATGGTTTACTTTTGAAAGATCAAATTTTAGCAGAATAGATTTTTCTTTTCGAGTTTCCTTTTTCTGTTTCAGGTTTATACGCCTCCCTCTATCATATAAACTCTAGTGCAAATACTTATTAAAGAAAAGTCTTGAAAATGGTGCGTATAGTATGAGGTAGGATCAGTGATGACTCAATATGCACTTTAACCAGAATATGAGAACAATAGTACTATGATAGCTAGAGCTGGCTAAATATTTTAATAAACAAATAAATTGAAATATCAGTGTCATTTCAATAAGTCAATAAATTAAAAGGAAAACTTAAGTTGGTACTTGAATATCTGGCCTTGCTTCTAAAATCTAAGCATGGTTAATAATGGGTTTCATACCATGCCAAGACTGGGAAAAGTGGCAGTTTCAAATCCAGTAAAACTCTTTGTCGTATGACATCAACAGTTTAAAGTCCTTTTAATTTAATGTAAGAAGGTCTTTAACTAATACATGCACACCTGGATTAATCTGTTCATCCAGTCGGAAAAGACAGGAAACAAAAGAGCTGCCTTAAGTTCAGGAAGTATTGAAGTTGTGCATAGAGGCCACTGGCTTCTCTTAATTGTCTTAGGTGTAAGTGTCTGCATGGTTGTATTTCCTTATGTGTCTATGTGCTGCCTTGCGACAAACTAGTGACCTGTCTAGGGTGTACCTCGCCTCTCGCTCATAGACTGCCAGAGATAGACTACGGCCCCACCGCAACCCTGGCAGAATTTGTTATTATTTTAGGGTTGTTTTTTTAGGATATCTCGCAAAATAAATGTCAAAGTTTGTACAGACAACTGTTGTGGCCATTCTTAGCAGTCTGTCTGGGGCTTTGAATTGTTCTATATTCATATTGAAAGTATATCATATTGACCAAAATTAATCACCCCATCCTAATACACAGTTTGGCCATACTGTCCAGCCCTATTCTATCTTTAGACCAAACAGAACAGTTAAACATTCAAGATAAGAAAGCTTTTCGCTGAACCTCACCAAATGCCAATTTCTCTTGTTTATAAAAAACTAAAATATAAATTTAAGCAATTAAAATGGATTTTGTACTAGTAGGTTTAATTGTAAAAGCTCAATGCAGATGTAGCATAAGAAACTCATAAAAAAGCATTTTCTGATGCCTTTTTACAAGATTAAAACGTCCTTTGTGGTCATTTTATTAAATATCAGTAGCTGCAGAGCCATAGTTGCTTTAAACAAGGTCTACTCTGTATGCATATTGTGTTTTTGATTTCACATAAGGTGGTGTGACAGCTGCACACTGACAAACTGTCACATTCGCCGCGGTTAAACCTATCAAACCATAGCTCTGCACCTCACAGAGAAGTTTTCATTTCAGGGCTAACTAAGCTCACCTCTAGTTCCGGGTTGTTGGCCAATGAGAATGAGCCACAACAGAGGAATTTACCAACCGGCGAACATCATTAGGAGACACATATATAATGACACGAAAAGTAGGATAATAACAGTGTTTAATAGAACAGCAAATGTGCTTAATCCCTTTAAACAGTAAGACAACCAAAAAGCTTCGAAAATCGTGCTAGCAGTTAGCATTAATTTATCAGTGCTCAATGCAGAAGAGTGGGTAGTACCTGCTGCTAACTATAAGTTAATAGTATAATTAATCAAATGTAAAATTATATAACTAAATTGCTCGATGTAGTAAATATACCACATGTCTTAGCATATTTAAAGCTTGTAAAAGCAGGGCAGTATATCAGCGGGCAGAATTTAGCAGTTGACATTAGCTACATCTGTTAGTGACCGTAACCTCTCCCCTTTACAACTAAACTAAAAGGACCCTTACCAGCAGTATAACAGTGGCGAGACGGATATCCAAAGATGGAGATATTGCTAACAGTTTCATTGTATACTGTGGTTATAGAATGAGGTGGTGTTGTTCAGCCTTCCCGGTCAGTCTCGACACCGCTTTTCTCTGTAGCAGGAAACAAACGGCGAACAGATCTCACGGTGGCCACGGAAACCCGAGCCGGGCTTCCGGGTTGGCGCATGGGTTTGTGGGTAGTGTAGTTTTATTGACGTAGTTAAACAAGCGTCAGCTTCTACCTAAAAAACTCTAAAAATGGCGAGTGGATTTTGATGTAGGAGTGTAACGGGAGTTGTAGTGTTTACAGCCGAGATCCAACGGGACGCTTTGGAGGAAAACTTTTTGAAGAGTTTTCTCTGATCCTACAGGTAAAAAATGACTGCAAATATGTCAAATATAGTTTGGTACATTATCAGCTTTTCGAGTGGCTTTACCATTTGACTCGTTTCTGCAATGTTGCGACTACGAAAATGTATTTCTCGAATCACAGGAGAATTGCATCATTGTAGTTAAGATGTTGTTATTCCTATATTGATGCGTTACACCACTTTCTCCATTGATACATCCTCGATAAAGGTTGATTTTGAGCTCTCTCGGGTTATCTTTTCTTGATGTTAACATCGAGTTGATGATCTGAAACCTTAAGAGTGACAAAAATGAATAAATAAATAAATAAACTTTTAGGTATTAAAAAATAGACTCTTTGGTGTAACAAAAAAACGGTTCTTCCAAATCTTTCCATATATTATAACATTTATAAGTAATTGCTGCTTCTATATCAAACTATCTGTCCGTAAGCTTTAAAGCTTCAGTAAAAACATAAAATAAATTCCCTGCCTATTTATTAAAACATGTTATTATCAGATTTTTGTCAATATATATAAATGCTTTTTGTCTAATGTGGAAAACGAGCATAACTTCTTCTGCTACTGATATAATATACGTTGATATGTTGATGCTCTGACTTTTATTACTGTTATCTGTTATACACATTTAGATGATAGTTTATGTATAGAAGGTCTCTATCCTTATGGTAAAGGTTTATGTTATGTTATGTTAACTCAAAAGCTCAGCATTCCCTGTCCCCTAACCACTTGGCCACCACTCCCACTTGCTTCGATGTAGTGTGGTGTACAGGTGACCAGCTTGTGGCTTTGCTGAGGTGTCATAGAAGCCCATGTTGCCATAATAGTGGCCTTAAATTTGTCTGCATTGTTGAAACTGTTGTGTTTTATGTTCTTTTTCAAAGTAACCAATACATTGTGCATGTTTGTTATAGTTTTGGGTTCACAATGACAGCTACATTGGCCAGATTCCTTGGTGATTTTTTATTTTAGTGGGACCTACTTATTAAAGGAAAAATGGTAAATAGCCTATAATGATGTAGTGCCTTTACAAGTCAGGGGACTTCAAATCACTTTAGATTACATTAATTCATTAATTTCTGTCATTTATTTAGTGGTGGCCTAGTGGTTAGAGCATTGCCTTGGGTTCCATAAGTTCTTAGTTAAAGTCCCAGTCATTTCCACAGGCTGCCACTCTGGGTCCCTGAGCAAGACCCTTAACCTCAGAATGCTCCCCAGGCGCCACACAATGGCAGCCCACTGCTCCTCAAGGGGAGGGGATGGGTTAAATGCAGAGCATGAATTTCCCCATTGTGGGACAGTAAAAAGATTTATATTGAATTACATTCACATATTGATGGTGGTAAGCTACATTGTAGCCAGAGGTACCTTGGGACACACTGATAGAAGTGTACACAGGCGCAACCAAGCCATCTGATCACCACCCAAATATGTAATGCTGGTGAAGTATTAGATATATATATATATATAAACTAATAAATAATAATAAATTAAATTCTCCAAAAGTTATTCATGGGATTTAGGTATTCCTAGTTGGTCCAGCACACCTATATAATGGTCATCAGATCATAATACTTCTTTCAGATGTCCAAGTCATACTGGAAAATAAATCAGCATATGTTTGTCACGGCAAAAAAGCACAACATATTCTAAAATTTCCTGATTCTGTCACCCTTCCGGACTCTACAACCTGCGATTAGAAAATTGAAATTCAGTATTTAATACAGTTTAAACTTGTTCCTTCGAAATAGGTACCCACAATCATTTAAACCAGTGTGAAATGTTACCGATGTGTCTCCTGTGTACATCTTTTTCCCTTCACTCAACTTTCTATTATAATTGTTGGTTCACAACTCCGTGGTTACAGCCAGCTTCTACTTAAGAAACAGTATTATGAGGCTTTCCCTTCTCCAAAGGTTGCCGGTGACTGCCTGCAGGACAACTGTTCAATAAGCATTCTTTCCTAAAATTATATAGGGCATAATATGACTTAGCAGTTTAGAATGTATTTTTCTGAAAAACCAGAAAAGACTAGTAAAACAAAGGAATAATAAAGCCAAGGGTGTTTAGCAGTGACTTTTTAAAACCTCTACATGTAAGCAGTTGTAGCAAGGTGGAGCACGATTGATAGCATGAAGGATAAAAAGCAAACTGTCATTCCCATCCATGCTTTTTACTGGCAGTTATTTGTGTGGACAGGTGGGTGGGTCTCAGCGTGAGTGAGAAGCTTTCTCTGCTCTGCCAGGAGCCAGGATCAGGCCAGGTAGGGGACCTGGATGTGACTTCACACCCACTGAGGATGCTCTGAACTGGGAAGACTCTTCCAAGGTATCCCCTCTCAACAAAGATATGGTAAGAATCCAAACTCAGATAGCAGCTTCACACATCCAAATCCCAGAGGCTTTCCTCTGTGCTCATAGTTGGTATATCTGTTGGTCATTTTGGTGTCTTTGGTTTGTAATTATCCCATTAGGAGTTAAGACTGTAGAAACCCTTTGTGACAAAGCTAATTATGGGTGCTTCTGCATCTCTCTAATTGTTAAGGAGATTAGAGGGAAATGTTGAATTGAATCCTAGCATTAATATTTAATGTGCTAAAGCTGTCCATAGGGGGCGGTTCCCAGTGTGGAAGCTACTAACAGATGGAAAGAGGAAGATTCTGCTCCCTAAAAGAAAATCAACCACCTCAATTCCTTAATGAATTTTCCATTTTTGCATTAGAATAACATTTTAAATACATTTGTTGTAGAACAAATCCATCCACTCTAACAGGGTTTAAGCAGTGTTTTTACGCATATACAAGTTGAGACTGATTTCTTGTTATCCATCCTACAGCACACAGATTGTGGTATACACTGCAGTTCAGTTTTTGGTGACTATTTCTTGGTTTTACCTATCCCTCATTTTCCTACGTTCTACATTCTCCCCACACCAAATTCAATGACTTTTATATTGGATTTAGAGGTTAGAACAAAACCTATCCCAGTGCTGCACCAAACCTACCCCATATGAAAACACAGAGAGGGCAGCATCATGCTGTGGGGGTGTTTTTTCTCAGTAGGGAAATAAAAGTGGGTCAAAGTTGTTAGGAAGGCGATAGAACTAAATACAGAGCAATCCTGGAAGAACAGCTGTTGACTGGAGCGAAAGTTCACCTTCCGGAAAGACGAAGCCTCTAAATATACAACCAATGCTACAGTCGAATGGTTTAAATCAAGGGTGCTAAAGTCCAGCCCTAAATAGCTACCATGCTGTTACTTTTAGATGCATCTCTTTTCTAACACACCTGAATCTAAAGGTTCAATCTTGTAGTATAGCTCAGCAAAGGCATGGTAATGAGCCACTCATTTGATTCAGGTGTGTTGAAAATGGGGCAAATCAAAAAGTTGAGGACTGGACTTGAGTTTAAAGCAAAGCAGAGTCATCTAATAGAGTGGACCAGTCAAAGTCCGGAGCTAAATGTAATCCCTTTCAAGAGGCAAGATTCAAATTGACTTTTCATTGATGCTCAATTTGTATAAGTCTCTCCTATTTTTTCCCCCTAGAAGATAAACTGGAGCAATACTGATAAATGAATGCTGTTACTTCTGTTGCCTTTTTTTCTTTTCTTTTTAATGTATAACATGATGTACATTTCAAGCCATGCTTAGATTTTGGCTAACTGGACTGAAATGGTCAATCAAAACCAATAATCAGAAAGAGACACTTCATCTGTTCCAAACTTTTACTGCTTATTTTGAAATGCTGGTTTCTACCTTTTAATTTAAATTGGAAAAATTATAATTTATTAAAAAGAATATTTGATACCTTTCTTTTTTACCATAAGCTTGTCAAACCCAAGCACTTTATTTATATATATATATATATATATATATATATATATATATATATATATATATATATATATATATATATATATATATATATATATTTTTTTTTTTTTTTTTTTTTGTTTTATAATTTTTTTTTTAAATGTTTTGCTGTTATTTGTAAGTAACAGCTCCAACTTCTAAGCTTTCATTCTATTTTTTTTTCTTTTCATTTTCCTAAACCTTTTCCCCTCCCATTGATTTTTGTTTTGTTTGTTTTTCCATCTGATTACATCTCAGTCCTCTGATTCGCCACTGGGCAGATTCCTCACTGCATTTTAATTGGCCATTTAATTAGATCACACTTTTAGTCCAATTAGACCAGAGGTGTTTGGGAGGGAGGATGGGTATAGTGGATGGAGGAGGAAAGAGAGAAAAAGTCCTCAAGCTGATCTATCTGTCTCCCAACCCCCCAATTCATGTTCTCTCCACTTCTTTTTTATATTTCATTATTTTGTTACTCGCCTTGCTGTCCACCCCCTTCTCTTCTGCAGGCGTCTCATTAGCGATATAATGCAATGACATTAAATGCACCGCCTCTCTTACTTTGAAAGTGTCTGGAGGAGTGGCTGAGATGCATAGACAATCTGAGATGGACTCTATCGCTGATTTTGGTTAACATGTCTTTAGACAGTGGTCCTTCTCTTCCAGCAGATAACGCAGACATAAACACACTAAAAACCGTGAACTGGACTCAACCCTTCTGAGTCAGTGCAGTGTTCCAGTATAATATAATGTCTGATGAAGCTAAAAACATGCCGATCAAATGCAGGCCTGCTCTATGCCTGGAGGACAAAATAAACACTTTGTTGTTTATTCTATGTAGGTTAGACTCTATGCTCCACAACACTTTGCCCACTGTTTATCAGTAGGCGCAAATAGAAACCAACACATGCAGATGTATGCAAATACTCACACATAGACCTGGTTATTTGTGCAAACATAAAACAAAGTTAAACACGGCATCATCCCACTCCTACCCAAACGATGCAAAACCAACATCTATTACTAGAAATATGGACGACGAATCTAGTCCGAAGTTTACATCATTCATCATTGAAATGAATAAAGCGTAAAGATGCAGCTAATTGCTCACCGCTGTCCTTGTTTATCCTGATCCCACCTGTGTTAAAAGTGTGTGTGCTTAAACGTCTTTGCTATTTTAAATCTGAGAAGTGGAGTGATCAAACATCCAACCAAACATTAAAGCCATATTATTGAGGTGCAAGATGCTAAGTGATATTCAAACTAATGCTCGTTGGGGTGTTTTTACAGCAAACATTAAAGTTATACAGCCTACCAACAGGGAAAAGCACTTTAGATGAATGGATAAAAGTCTTAACTAAAAAGCGTTTTCATGTTGATGAGTGTATGGAAACCTCTGACTGTTTCATGTGTGGAACAACAGGAAGCAGGCAAGCATGTTTTAGCCATAGGCATCGCACGCTGACCCCCGTGGCTGTGAGATTGACAGCTTTAGTCCCGCCTAATTGCATTACTCTCCCAGGTGATTGGCTCACGCCCCAGGGGCTCATTTGTCGGGATGCACTCTGGTAATGATGTAAATTAGCAGATCTATATGTCACTCAGCCCGCTTGCCTCCTGCTGATTGGCCCCGCTGTGCCCCCGGGGCTCGGCCCCCAACCAGTTGAGGGAGCCGGCTCATTGGTCTTTGGGGATCTGTGGAGTCCCCCAGAAATAGTGCTTTGCAGATTGGCCATCCCTCTGGACTGATATTATCCTTCCTCCTACCTCTTTACCTGTCAGTCAAAACCTGGGGTTGGTTTCCTGCAGCGTGTATCTTTTTATCTGAGACATACAGACCTGTTCTGAAACACACGCACAGAGGAACATGTAGGTGGCCTAGACAGCAGATATAATAACCCCACGTCGACTGAGAACTTAAACACACTCTGTCATGACTCATAAACTGTAAATCTGTGTGTTTTTTACTCGAGCAATTTATATATGGGTTTGTGTGGCCCCCAGGTTTACCCAGCATGTCAAGGCTCTCGTCTGTCAAAAGCAGACACCTTCACAGTGATGGACAGCCAGAGGACCATTCAGAAAAAAAAAACGCACTGCACAAATGCACTGGTTTCTTTACCTGCTTGTCTCAATGGCATCTATTGACATGCTGGTTAGGGTTTGAGTGCATGTGGAGGCTGCCCAGTGTGTTTGTGTGCTGCACACCTGTAGTGTCGCTGAAAGGTCTCAGGGAAGTGTCTGGATTCTTTGTTAAAGTCATAAAGTGGTTATATGAGCCGGAATATGAATAAAGACTAAATAATGTCAGCATCAGCATGAGTCGATACTCATACAGATGCACAATCACTTGGTCAGGACCTCAGCCGCTGATCGATGGTTTGCTCTGAGTTATTGTCTTCTTATTAACAAGCCGAGCGCTCCCCGAGGAACACGTATGAATAGCTAAATGAGACCACTCCAAACCTCTCAACGGGTACTTGTGTTGTTTTTACACCCTCCTTTGTTTGACTGCAGACACTGCATCTCAAAGAGCCTTTTTAGCCAAATTTGGACGCACGGTGGGTGTTTCTAGAGCGCCGCGTTCCTTCTGAAACTCTAACTGGCTGCGTATGGCGGTTATGAATGTCCCACACACGGCTTCAGGTATTGACTTGTACTTCTCATGTCACTTTTTGGCCGAATGATCACTTTTTTTTTTTTTTTTTGCTTTTAAGATTATTCATAATTGATTTGCTTTGTTCCTTCAGCAGCTGGAGCCTTTCAGGTAGACTTGACAAATGTAAAGAAGAGCCACTGTCTTGCAAAAGTGTTTAGACCTCTTGAACTTTTCTATTTTTGTCATGCTGTATAAAAAATAAAAATCTCTGGATCTTATCAGGATTTTATCTTATTGACCCACGCAAATAAAATAATGCATGTTTTGTTTTACTTCTTCTCAAATAATATCTTAACCTAAATGTTCGCTTGCATCGAGAGGGTTTTTCCATACCAGAACAGGTTCAAGTTTTTACAATATGCTGAATAATAAAAGCAAATATTTATTTTTATTGATTTATTTTTACCAACTGCATTAAATACTGACTGAACATCCAAAAAAAGTTTTTTTTTTTTCACACATTGTTTTAAATATAACAAAACAGAAACCTATAAGGTTATGGAAGAGAAAAAAACAGATGAACAGATATGCAACAGGATATGTCGCTCTTACAGACTGTTACACTTTACTGTCCTTTTTTTTTAAATTGAAGTTGAAGGTAGCTATGATATAGCTGTCTGTTTTCAAGACAGTAAAGCAATCAGAGGATGGATTAACACTTTGTGGTTTTAGTAATGCTTCTAAATGGAGGACTATTAAAACGGCTCCATGAAGTGAATCAACTTATATTAGCCCCTCAAAATGTATATAATGTATTTTTTTTATATTATGTTACAACTGTCTTATTTAATGCCTTCATCTTCCTAGCACATTGTGAATATTTGGTTGAGAAGTTGATGCTGCTTGATGTTGCATTTTGCAACCATATCTCCATTCAAAAGTGTAAAATAATCTCAGGTGGAATTCTGTTTGAATCATTTCTGATTTCGGTTTTGGCAAGCCTACAGCAAGATTATTTTTCTAAAACTACTACTATCATGGGTATAAGGAACTCTGGACTGCTGTGCTGAATTCGGTCAGCCTTGCGGACTCCATTATACGAAGGAAACACACATTTTTTATGTTTAGATTTTCCTTTGATGGTAAACAATATTACTTTAGTTCACAGGCAAAACTTTTAAATATCAATAATTTAGTTTCATTTTTTATATGTAATCCTATTATTTTAATGTGTCATTTTTGTTTTTCTTGACTTAATGTCACTGATGTACTTTTCTTTTTTTAATTTATAGCACTTTAAATCATCTTGCAACTAAAATGTGCTATGTAAAGTAAAGCCTTGCCAATCAAATCAGGGTCATGAAACAAAAACTACAAAAACCCACTTAAACAAATATAGCACACGACTGGAACCCCAAACACATGAAATTGTGTAAATGTGCATGTGTCACACAAAGTACAGGAGAAGAAATAATGTATTTTTCATAATTCCATGAGGCAGGCTGTGCCATTATGTCATGCCTTGCAAAGCATTGTGGGAAACTGTATAGCTCCTTTGCCCCAGATTGGATTGTCAGGTGGCCTCTTGAAGCATCTTGCTTCTTCTTCCTTGATGTGGACATGGGCTTTTTAACTTGAAATAACTTGGAGTTCTTATTTGAGTCCAAATAATCTAAATAAGAACAGAGTATTAAAATATAATTCCCCTGCTATATATATGTTTCAGTGACTCCTGAGTGATTATGACTTCTTAATTACATAGAATTTAAACAACAGGTCTTGGACCAGACTTTGGATTTGTTAGTTTTGATATGATTTTATCAACTTAAGATTTATTTGAGATTTGATCACACAGTATTTATTCCAATGACTTGGTCCAACCTCTGGCATAGTTCTGGTTTAATCCAACCAGCACTACTGTATAGTGGAGTGGCTTTAATCAAAGCACATTCATTTACTACAGTGACTAGGTTCCCCCTTAAGTATAAACAGAGTCCAAATGTTCAGGATACTTCCAGATTTTTATTTGTAAGAGTCTGAAAACTTGTTTGTCTAACATTTCAGTGAAATACACAAATTAATGTAATTTAGGTAGATAATGTGAGGTAGAGGAATCGTTTTGCAGGACACTTAAAAGTTCAAATTTAGGTGATGAATACTGTTTAACTTAAAAAATAGTAATAAAGCATTTGTTGTTTCTGCACATGTTTAATATTAGTAATAGAAGGCTCCATGCGTGTATGTGCGCATTTCTGACTGAGCAATCCTTGGTAATTAGAGATGTTTAGAGAGGCTTGTGGTTAATCTTGGTGAAGTGGCCGTAAAAACTCTCTGCCTCTCACGGAAGATCGCTTTCCATGACGCGGCACATGGGCCAAGTACTCACGCAGCGACATAATCACACACACACCTTTACAATGCGGCATCTTCCATTTCTTTTCTACCATCCTCTTTTTCACACACAAGGATGTTCTTTGCATCAGGTCCCCACCACCGCTTGGCAGAGCGTGAGAAAACAACAAGCATGACAAGTAATTGCCGTGCTGCACGCAGTGTCTACATTAGCGCTGTTTATGAGGGGGACCAAAGGGAGAAAGAGAGGAAAATAAAGCATCAACCTGAAGTACTTTCATTCATTTAATTGATCAGTTTTTTAAGAATTTAGTTATCAAAAAACTTTAGTAGTTTAGATAAGGTTGGGAAAAAATTATATTTCAAGACTTTTTCTAGTTTAATAATAAACATCTGCAGCCACTTTGTTATAATGCTGCCAATAAAATAAAAGGATTGCATCCATCCATTCCCGTTTAATTCAATTCAGTTTGATTTATTCATATGATGCAATTTAATAATTCAAGTTCATTCTGTTCACTTTATTTATATAGTGCCTATTCAAAACACGTGTCATCCTAAGGTCCTTCACAGAGACAATTTAAACATATCATGCAGTCAGATTGGTTCTAAGTTTTCTAAGAAAAACCAGACATTGTATTGAGTCAAAGACTTGCAGGATTCTTTCCTCCTGGATGAGGATGTGGAAACAGTAGACGTTCACTTGCATCATGTCATTGACTCTACAGCAATCCTTCACACTGAGCATACATGTAGTGAGGAGAAAAAAATCCCATTTTACAGGAAAAAAAAAAACTTCAGTAGAACCAGGCTGTTTTAATCATCAAACTTTTATCTGATTTTTTTTTTTTGGCATCAAACAAGTTTTTTATTATTTTATTTCATAAGAATGTAAAGATATTTTTCATTTTCATGCATTTAATAAATCTAGATTTTTATTTTTTTTTTATGACTCCAGATTTTCACTAATTGGAGCCCTGAAATGGAAACATTTGTCAGATTCCTCTTTCTGGGTAATTGATTGTTGCATCTTTAGTGTTAAATCAGTTCTCTTTTCAGGCCTAGTGATGAAATAGTTTTGGGGGGGAAAAAACAACATCTTATTGTAAGGAAGAGTTTGTGCCTCGAGCGTTTATGTGTTTAGGGGCAATAATTGATTTCTATGTTTTGCCCCACAGGGCTCATCCCACATCTTCCAACCCCAACACACACATACACTAACACAGCCAGGCCTGCTGCAGTATTAATGAGACATGAATAAGACATGAAGAGAGACCCCCCTCCTACATGCTCACACAGGGCCCCCCCCCCCCTCCCCAGATGCTTCCTGTCTGCAGATTACCCAGCTTTCACTGGGTTCTGGTTAAGTGGGGCCAGGAAGAGATTTAACCCCCTCAGCAGGAGGAGACACCCAGCATACATGTATCAGTGTGCAGACACACACACCTTATGCTGTCAGTCCACATCACTTCTTTTATAAAGTTATTGGAAAAAGCGTATTAATGTGCTTGAGGTGTGAATGAATAACTCCAGATGGTAACCGAAGTCATCTAACAGCTTTAAAATGTAGACATAAATTAAATAGAAACATTTTAATGTAAAAAAAAAAATGCTTTCAATATTCAAATAATTCTATACATTTAAGCCTGAAAAATGTGCTTGAGGCAATAATATTAAAACAAATCAAAAAGAATGCGAGCGGCATGACTCTAAATAAAACGTCGTTGAAGGACCTTTACATTTCATTTCAGCATTCAATTTTCTTTAGTTGGAGTCTCTCAGCTTTACCTATTCCAATTCTAGTGGACTTTTTTTTTTAGATTAATACAAGGACACACAATGACAATGGAAATATTCAATATTCAGTCCAACTCTTGTTTTTTAAGGAAAAATAGCCTTATACCATGATACCACCACCCCTGTGTAAAACTTCAGGCCAATGTCTTTTCTGAAGAACTGCTCTCTTTAATCAGATATAAGGAGAATATAGAAGATTGTTATTTTATGTATATACCTTTTGTGCTGCCTTCTATCCTTCTGCAGACTCTGTTACCTGTTTCTTTGCCTTTTTTGGTTGATATAATGTTTTGAACATTTTTAACCTCTCTGTGAATTAAAGCTGTAGCTAAAGTGTCAGGAAACGACCAACCAGGACACCTGAACTTTGTTTCAAATTGACTAGATTAGCTAGAATTAGTGGTAAATGTGAACCCAGGAAGACCAAACGCTAAAGATAAGATCAACATTGCTCTAACCATGTAGAAGTATTAGTGGAGCATATTATTATTAGTTTGATTAAATTGTTTTGTCACTTAAACCTAGGCTTGATAGAGTTGTATTGCTTTTTAGATCTACTGTAGATTACTCTATTTGTTCAGGCTAAAGAGGAAATGCTAATTAAAACCCACTTCCACTCCAGATGAGCTAAAAAGATGTATGTATCTGCTCTCCAAAGTTTGTCTTAATTCAGGCCATCTTTATAAAGAGCTGGTGATGTTGCTCAGAGCGAGGTGGACGGACATAAAACTGTATAGGCTCATTATATTCCCCATTTAATAAGTGAGCCTGTGTTGCTTTAGGTTGAGTTGTAACCTTCGGCGTGTTTTTGTTGCAGGCTTCAGCGGTGTCCAGCTCAGGATCAGCTTCCCCCGGCTCGCAGGTTCACGCGGCAGCTGTCAATGGGGATAGGAGCGCCCTCGTCAAACTGATCACAGGTCAGAGACGGCTGGCTGGCATTCATCTTGAATCTTCAGTTGCTCCCTCTCCTTATCGCTGCACCCTTTCAGTACATCTACTGGATTTGAGTAAAAAGACTTAAATGTGTTCTCAGTTGCTGCAGCTTCATGCAACTGAGAAATATATAACAGCCCAACATTTAATTACATAATCTGTCTCAATCTGCGATGAACAATATTCCAGAGAGTCACAAATATCAGCGGGAATTTTTCTTTTAGTGTGAACATTTGATACCTCGTTGATTCATCTGATTTGCGTTTTTAGGTTAAAGAACAAACATACGCCCTATTTAAGGAGAGAATAAAGAAACTTTGTGGATGACATTAAGGTCATTTGAAAACATTTTCAAATTTGAAAAACTAAAGCACATAGACTGCAGTCTAGTGATTCAAAATAAATGACAGTGGTTTGCTCAGACTAAACCCAAAACAAGATTCTTTCAGTTAAAATCTCAATTGAATTTGGCAGAATGCACAGTTTTAAATTTGATTTTGTAGAAGAAAAAAAAGGCTAATTCCTGGTATGCCTTTAAAGAAACTAACTACCCTTTCTCTTTATCCTCCTCCAGCTTTGTGAAGCTTTGAATTATTACTTAGTCTGTGTATATAGGAAGGTTTAAATGAGAAGCGGTCTCTCCTATTGCATTTCCTGATTAAAAATGATCAGCACAAACTACCTAACTTAAATGGCTCATCTTGTCTTTGCTATTTTTAGTAGAAAAGATAAGCTCCTGTTTTATATCATACGCCAAGGATTTGGAAAATCATGGATAAATCATTAAACGCTTTAAGATTAACGTAAAATGCAAAGTATAAAGAAATAAAAAACTCTAAATAGTAATAGAATAATTATATGAATTCCTTTAGATGGCCAAAGAAAGCTGTAATAGTCAGAGCAGAGTTTTTTTGTGGATTCAAAATGTACTTTTTTGGAACTAGTAGCCTTTATCTGTATTAGGCAGGGATGAAATGAGCAGAGAGGAAAGGGGAGGACATGCATTAAAGATTCTCAGAGTTAGGAGTTAGCCTCTGCATATGTCTGGATGCTCTATCTCTAAAACAAACTGCATCCCATCTTAACATATCCTCCCAAATCTGTGTGCAGCCGAGCCACAGTTGAGGGACCATGAGGACCAGTTTGGGCGCACCCCTCTGATGTACTGTGTGCTGGCCGACCGACTGGACTGTGCTGAGGTTCTGCTGAAGGCCGGATCCTCGGTCAACAAAACAGACCACAGCCAGAGGAGCGCTCTGCACCTTGCAGCGCAGAAGGTACAGACACACCCTCAAACATTCACCTTTTCACGTCTAAAATGTTTGTTGTAAATTTGGTAAACCATAAGGAATAATAAAAAAAAACATGTCAGTCAAGATGAAAGTGGTGTTAAATCAGCTCTAGTAGGGAACTAGTGCCCCCTAGTGGCTGCAACAATAACCTGAGGGTTTATTGAGTGACATGTATTGATTGAACACAAACACTGCAGCTGTGAGTTTTTAAATCATGCTATCATACTCCCACATGTTAAAATGGACAAGTGGGAGCATCCTTTTTGGGAAGTGATGTGGCAAAAATGTTCACCACCTCTTTTATCACCAAGTAGGGTCTACTTTTAACGCTGGATCATCATATCGTTAGGACGAGAAGAAGAAGAGATGGAAGGTAATAGGTTATTGGTTAGGGTCTCAGCGATTTCAAGTGTGTAGGGGTGTGTGTGTGTATGAGAGTTGGGGGGGGGGGAGGTACAAGTGATTGGAAGCCCTGTCTCTTTGACATCTGATCAATAAGCGGCTGAGACAGCAAGAGAGACCAGGGATTACTGATCTAATTGGACTGAGAATGGAGAGGACAGGATTACACACACACACACCGATCCACCCATACAAACACGCGTGCTCTCTTTCACAGTCCAGATGCATGCTCACACACAAGATAGATCTGTCAGACTGTGGCTTTTGCGATCTCAGAAAGGCAAATATACAAAAAGCGCCCGCATGTGTGCACGGCCTGAGCTCTTCGCTGCAATGCATCACCCAGGGGGCCTGGTAGTTAAAGAGGCCAGGAGTGAGGGTGATAATGATGTGGAGGGGGGGTGACAGGCAGAGACGTGGCCGCTGTTTACTGTTTAACAGCTCATCACAAGCGCTGAGGACCGAGGCAGGGGGACGGGAACGAAGATGGATGACCTGCGGATTGAAGCAGACGCGGCTGAAAAAAAAACAGGGTGCATGGGGCCCCCGGGGTTGGGGGGAGTATGGGTGACACTGCTACTGGTTCATAATATTGAGAAGAATGGCTGATTTCTGAGATTTCTCATCAGCATGGTGTGTTTTGTTGGTGTGTTTGCAGGGAAACATGCGTTTCCTGAAGTTACTCCTGTCCAGACGGGCCAACTGTCTGCAGAAGGATTTGGAGGGAATGACCCCTCTCCACCTGGCCACCCGACACCCATCTCCTAAAGCCCTCGCACTGCTGCTGAAACACATCGGGCCTGGAGAGGTGGACATCCAGGATAAGAATAAGGTTCTAGAAAACACACACAGATATAATAGAAGCTTTTTATAAAGACTATTTTAATTGAATTTTCTGAATAGAATGACATTTTAATAACCAGAAATATTTTTTAGAGCTATTTTCCTTTTATTAGCTTGGATATTATGTTTTATTATAAAAAAAAAATGTATACACCTTAAAGAAGTCAATCCATGCTACATCTTTATGCATTGTTTTATGTTTTTTCTTGATAAAATAAATAAATAAACTGTTGGCTGTTTAAGATGGCAACAGAAATAATAATACATGTTTTATTAAAAAGTTATAGAAAAGGTTTCAGAACCCTGGCATATGGTGCATGGTTTTTGTGCCATAGACCATAACAAAGTAGTCCATAGTTTTAAAGTGTAAAGAAAATAACGAATTTACAATCAAAACTCTGAAAATGTTTTATTTCATTTGTATTCGGCTCCCCTTACTCTGACACCTCTGGATAAAATTCAGTGTAAGCATCCACTTTCCAGAGTAATCATAAATGGGGTCCTCATTTAACCCCATTTTACAGCCAGCTGCTCTGTCAAAGCTTCAGCGGTTGTGGAGAGGTTTATAGCTAGATTAGGTTATAAGATTATATTAGCAACACTGCAAAAACCTCCGGAAAATTTGTCAGAAATTTCTTATTTTAAATGTAAATTGTCTTATTCCATTGGCAGTGTCTCATTTACCTGCTCAAGTCAAGGAACAAGGCAAGGCACATTTATTTGTATAGCACAATTCAGTACAAAGACAAATGCAAAGTGCTTTACATGATTAAAATAAGGTAAGTAAAACACAATCAGAGCAAGAAGAAGAAATAAAATGCACTTATTTGAAGAAAAATTGACTGATTTACATTTTTTTGCTATGAAGTCCTGAACATCTCAAAAAGCACTGATGGAACATTTCTGCCAGAACTCTAAACCTACCAGAACAGAGCAGAAGATGCTTGGACCGACTTGCACCAACCTTTATCCATCACATGAACTCCAAAAAAAAAAAAAAAAAGCATTGAAAAGTTAAGCTGTAATACACTAAAATGTAAAAATCATAACGGTATGAAATACTTTTTCCGCTGTAGTGTCTCAGTTAGAAAACATCCAGTCTAGGCGTCTACCCAATGACCTGAAGAGAGATAACTGACCGGCTCAAGACGGTTTCCTCAAATCGTTGCACACAACAGCAAGCGCTCCAACAATCTGCGGCTTTGTTCTCTATTCTCCTGATAAGACCACAAACACACTGTCTCCTCTGTCTGCAGGAGCTGATGGGTATCTGACATCAGTATTTAGTTTTGTAATAATCCAATATGCATCATCGCGTCAGATGATGGTGGTTTCAGCCCATCTCAAAATAGCCGAGCAGCCGTCATGGAGTTTGTATCTTGGTTAGAATCTCCGCCTCGGCCCTTCAGTGTGAGCTTTGTGTTGTACGTTCCTTTATTTTCCCTGACCGTGTCATAGTGGAGTCATTTTTCTGAAGCTCTCTGTCTCCTAAGACTTCATTCATCCATTCATTCATTCATCTATATATTTTTTATTTCCTGTTTACAGCAAACTGCTCTTCACTGGTCAGCGTTTTATAACCGACCAGAGCACGTCCGCCTTCTCATCAAGCATGATTCCAACATTGGCATCCCGGACAGTGAGGGGAAGATTCCTCTGCACTGGGCTGCTCATAGTCAGGAGGCCAGCGCCACACAAACTGTCCGCTGCATACTGGTAAATGCTAAAGGGCACTTATATGCAGAAATTAACTCGATCTGCACACCGTCTCCCATCAGACTGCATATATTTTTCCTCTTCTTTTTTTTTTTTTGTATTGTTGTGTGTAAAGGAAGCAGCACCCACAGAGTCCCTGCTGAACTGGCAGGACTATGAGGGCCGGACGCCTTTGCACTTTGCTGTTGCCGACGGTAACAAGGCAGTGGTTGAGGTATTAACGTCCTATGAGGGTTGCAATGTCACAGCGTATGATAACCTCTTCAGGACGCCACTGCACTGGGCAGCACTGCTTGGTGAGTAAAAACACAGCCCTATAGGTTCTCTGTTACTGTGGTTTGGACCGACTTATCCCAGCAGCTGTCAGATAAGTGACGATGACAATTTGTGTGGACACTTATGATGCAGTTCCTTCAGAGGAAAATGAGAAAGTAGATTTTAGTGTTCTAGTTTATTGTGAGATTATGGAGAAACCTGTATATTCCTGGCTTGAATCCCAATCAGATCCTTTAAAATGTTACCCTTCTCTCTTTCCTTTCTTCTCTCTTAACTTTTTTCATCCTTGTGCCCTTCCTGTGGTTCTGCATCCCTTCCTTCCTTCTATCATTCCATCCTTTTTCCTTCCTTCTGTCCTTCGTTCATAATTTAAATCCTACCTCCCTTCCTTCTCTTTCCTTCCTCCTTTTACGCTGATCCTTGAATGTCTCCTTTCTTGCTCTGTATCTTTACTTCCTCACACATGCCCCGCTACATTCCTTCTGTTCTTCCTTACTTGTCTAGTTTCTTTCTTTCTTCCTCATGAAGTTCCTTCTTCCCTTCCTTACCTGTGTCCTTTTTCCTTCCCGTCTCCTTCATTTATTTTTTTCTATTATTTCCTCTGTGTTCTACTTCCTCCCTTCTTTAATTATTTTCTTGCTTGTATACATGTTTTTGTGTGTTCTAACTACTTTCTACCTTAGAAACACAAGCCAAAAAGCCATGGTGAACCTTATTATTTTACGTTTTAAACTAAACTTAAAGGCCTGAGCTCTCTGAAAATCCAGCTCAATTCAATAAAAAAATAATTGATAAATTGTGAATGAAAAATGGAATAGATTAACATCTCTTATTAGATGTAATAGTGTCTGGAAAAGTCAAACTTTTAACATGTCATATTTAAGTAGGCTCTCTGAGAATGTTAGTATAAGCTGCTGCTGTTTTTATGTTTCATTGTAATGCAAGGAATTTAAATGTACAAGATTTATGATCACTAAAAGTATATAGTATATGTAAAGTATATATATAGGATTTTTGCACAGGTTATTGCACTGAGATATTGCACAGGGTATTAAATAGTGATTGCACATTACTTTTTGCAGAAGTTATTGCAGTTATAGTACCACATTGTAAAGTCTGATGGGAGCAGGGATGAATGACTTGCGGTAGCGAGAACGCACAAACTTTTTGAATCCCCTCCTGATCGATTTTATTGGATATTTTTGACAGTGTGGTTCATGTCTCTACCCCTCTAACATCATATCTTCCCAATATTAATAAACACAGGACATGCAAAAATTGTCCATCTGCTGTTGGAGAGAAACACATCGGGGACAATTCCTTCAGACAGCCAAGGAGCGACGCCACTGCATTATGGGGCTCAGAGCAACAATGCTGTGAGTTTAACACGGTTTCCTCTAACCTTCTCTAGCTGTAGGGAAGAAAAAGCCTGTGGTATTAAAAACCTGCTGGTGATTTGGGTGCATCTTTATGCTCAAGCTCAGCAAAGAAAAAAAAAGGTTTATGTCAGTGAGTCCAGTGAAGACCATCAATAGATTGCTGCTGTCTTTCTTTGCACTTGCAGGAGACTGTTGGTGTATTTCTGTCTCACCCATCTGTGAAAGATGAACCTGACCTGGAGGGACGGACAGCCTTCATGTGGGCCGCCGGGAAGGGCAGTGATGACGTTATCCGCACAATGCTTGCCCTTGCCACCCGGATCGACATCAATATGGCTGACAAATACGGCGGCACCGGTGAGAAACGCTGGACCGCTTCAAACCAAGCCTTGCATAAGGCCAGCATAGTGCTCAAATCCATTACATACTGTGTTTGTATGATCAAAATGGCTGTATCCCATTGAACAGCAGCCAGGCAGGCAATGTTCATATATATATAAACATCTTCATCAGTCATAGTTATAAGCTGGATTGTACAGCGGTAGAAATGACCGGATCCCAAATCAGTTTTCACTCACATGACTGGATGCTCATTAGATGCCCTCTGTTTAGCTCCAGCCAATGGGAGAGCTGATTTTAAGTCGATAAGTGAAGAAAGAGGGAGAAGAGGAAGGCGTTTAGTATCGATTGCTGGATCTTTAAAGGTGATTTTTGTCTGTTTGTGTTTAATCAGCGCTTCATGCAGCCTCCCTGTCCGGCCATGTGAGCACAGTGAAGCTGCTGCTGGAGAAGGGAGCCACAGTCGACTCACTGGATGTCATGAAGCACACACCACTCTTTCGTGCCTGTGAGATGGGATACAAAGATGTTATCCTCACTCTCATCAAAGGTGACGCCATAGTTCTCCAAAGTCTTTCACTTTTTGATACTTTTTTTATTTTATATGATAGACCTACACTAAGTAGTATGTAATGTATAGTTTTGGATAAACACATGTGCATTTAGCTCTCTCCCCCATAAGCATGCTCTATAACGACATTTGCAGGTCTTTTTTTGGGTTTGTCTCCACTAACAACTTGAAACAGATGTTGTTTTACAAATTTAAGCTTTAGGTCAGTCATCGGATAAAGAATGTCTGCTAATATTGGTTTAGCCCCAACACATGTATATGTGCTGATCTAAACCCTTCTAGCTCTGTCTGTATGTTCAAGGTTGTCATCCTGCTGGAAGGGGAACGTCTGGCTCAATCTCAAGTCTGTTCATCTTTCCATCTAAGGCTACGTTCACACTGCAGCATGAAGTGACCCAAATCCGATTTTTGTGCCAATATGCGACCTGTGTCTGATCTTTTAATGAATAGTCTGAACAAGACAGATCCGATTTTTTCCAATACGACCCAGGCCACTTGGCTATGTGGTCCTGAATCCGATACGAATCTGATCTTTTCAAATGCGTCGTGTGTGAACGGCCAGATCGGATTCATCCGACCTGATCGTCATTAATACCCGACAAAGGTCACTATTCTGCGTCTTGCTACGCAGAAGTGGGAAGAAAACCAAACACCATGGCAGATGATGATGCGGAGAGCAGTATTTATGTTTAACCATATTGAAAAAATGTTGTTTTTATGGTTGGAAAAGACCGCTAGATGCGCGCCGGCACTACCATCCATGTATACTTCCAGAAAAAAAAGAGCATGCTGGCCTTTCACGTCATTGCGTCCTCTTCTGCGCATGCGGGACACTTGCGTTGTATAACTGCAGTTCACACAGGAGATCACATACAAGTCACATATAGTTGGAAAGATGAACGGCAACAAAAAAAAATCGGATTTCGAAAAAAAATCGGAATTGAGCATCAAGGCCTGCAGTGTAAACGTAGCCTAAGTAGCTTCCTCATTCCAGCTGATCCCCACAGCATCATGCTGCATCACTTTTTTTATTGTATAGGAGGGACGATGTTGTTAGTGTGATGTCCACTCCTAAAAAGCATTGGTTTCATCTGAGCAGAGGAAATTCTTCCATCTTTGCTTGTTTCCCATACATGGCTTTTCTACTAATATTTTTTTTTTTTTAACAGACCTTTTGTTTCTTTACAGAATTACTTTATATCCTCTTTTATTTTTTTTCTATTCATACTGATATTAAGCCACACAGTGGGGGATTGATTTGCTTATCAGACAGCCTCTATTTAGAGATATTAGAGTCACGGGGGCTGAATACATATGCATGAACATGTTTGAGTCATTGTGATAAATCCTTTTAAAAACTATGCATCTTTTTTCCACCTTTGTGTTAATCACATCTGTCACTGTTAAAATCGGTTCTTTCAGATATTTTTTTCAATGAACCATTTTGTTCAATGTATTTCCCTAACACACGAAATGCAGGTTCTGCTTGTGTTGACCTGGTCGATGTGGACGGTCATACTGCTCTCCACTGGGCAGCTCTGGGGGGGAACGCTGAGGTCTGCCAGATACTGATGGAGAACGGGATCAGTCCCAACGTACAGGTACAGGTCTAAATAGTTCACCGATTTCAAAAGCTTAAAGTACTTTAGAGTTTTGTGTCACTTTTTCAGTGCACAGCAAGAATTGATTGTATATAAATGGATAATTTCATGAAGGACCGGAGGGTGGTGCATTTGTTGCTACTTTTGACGTGAAAGGGTTTGCACCTTCATTTCATGCATGCATAGGTGAAATTGCTGGAGACCGACAGCAAACATCCCCCGTAATCTTGCATAAAAGGAAATTAAGATACAGTTTACAGGTGGAATTTAAAGTATAATAAATCAGTTAATCTACCTTTATTTTCCCCTTTCTTCTATCTGGGACTGTGTTTAAATTGTAAATGACAAATGTAAAAGAAAGACCGCTTCAGTATGGGGTTATTTGAATGATTCAGTTTATCATTTATAGTACAGCACATTTCAGAGTAATCATATCTACTATTTTCTGTTAAACTGCATGATTTTTTTTCTTTGTTTGTTTTTTTGACTGTGTGTTTTGAAAGTCTGGTTGAAACGTAATGCCTATAAATCTGTTTAACATTACCTGTAGACACCAACTATTCATTCTTGGGCCTCAGAGGCTTTATTAAAGCCTGAATTATTCAAAAATTGCACAATAAAACCTTTTCCTTGAGTTCCTAGTTTTAAAAGGCAGCTACCGTCCAAAACAAAATCTTCAAGATAGCATAAACTATTGTTGATTAAGTCCACATTAAAATCAGCATTATTTCTTCTCAAAATAATTGTGTTTCTTTCAAAGTTTTAGA
This sequence comes from Cyprinodon tularosa, assembly GCF_016077235.1. Classification (NCBI taxonomy): domain Eukaryota; kingdom Metazoa; phylum Chordata; class Actinopteri; order Cyprinodontiformes; family Cyprinodontidae; genus Cyprinodon; species Cyprinodon tularosa. The sequence goes on along the minus strand of NW_024038998.1, from coordinate 337,140 downwards.
ATCTGAGTAAAACCACGGTAGAGGTTAAATTTGGAGGCTTTTGTCCTCTTTGCAAAGGATATAAAACTGTAAAACTATGTACAATCTATCTTTCTAACTCATGATTCTCCTGCTTTTCTCTGACTTTGTTTTTTGTTTCCTGTGACTCCCTTCTGTCTGTTTCGGAAGTCATGAGTTATTTGTGCGTGAAAAGTCTGCAGCTCATTTATTCTGAATGGAGAAATGTGCATGCTGCCAGGCTGCAAAAATTCAAAGATCGGCAACCAAGCAGCGGCAAACTAGTTAAAGAAGAACTTCTTCTGTGATTAGATTAGGTTCTATAGAGCCACTTCATCTTAACCGTGAGCTGAAACGATACCGTTCTACCTCACATCACCACTCACTGATCAGTGAAGTTTGGTGTGTTTTATACCAGGCAGGAACAGCTTGGTCACAGTAGATGGTTCCTGAGGGGGTGGCTAATAACTGTCCTCCATAAAACAGCAATTATCTGGTGAAAACTTGTTTTTACTTAGATAGGGAGGAGTCTGCCGTTCAGAAAGCAACATTTATGAGGATTACTCAGAAATGCATAAATTCAGATGCTTTGGGTATGATTTAATGATGGAAAGGTATATTTAAGCGTAAAAACATTTGTATTCCATGATATGTGGCCCTTTGAACTAACCTTCCATTTGTTCAATTTGGTTTCAGGATCACGCAGGACGCACTCCGCTGCAGTGTGCCGCATATGGTGGTTACATCACATGCATGGCTGTTCTCATGGAGAACAACGCCGACCCAAATATTCAGGACAAGGAGGTGAAGATTCGCTTGTATATATGTCCTTCAGTCACACTTGTGTCTGAGTCGGGGTCTAAAAGAGGTCAAATAATGTGAGCCTTGTTTGTTCTGTATGGGAGGACAGGGGCGGACTGCGCTCCACTGGTCTTGTAACAACGGGTATCTGGATGCTGTGAAACTGCTCCTGGGCTACAATGCCTTTCCAAACCAAATGGAGCACACAGAGGAGAGGTGAGGAGGCAGGCAAGGGGGAAGGCAGGGGAGGTAAGGAGGCTAGGGAGGGAGTTCTATAACTCTGTTTGCTTTGTGCAGATATACCCCTCTTGACTACGCTTTACTAGGGGGGCACAGTGAGGTCACCCAGTTTATGCTGGAGCACGGCGCTCTGTCTATAGCCGCCATCCAGGACATCGCCGCTGCGACCATCCAGGCTGTCTACAAGGGCTACACCGTCCGTAAGGCCTTCAGGGAGAGAAAGCAGCTCCTAATGCGGCACGAGCAACTGCGCAAAGATGCAGCCAAGTGAGAACAAAGCACACAGAGACACACACACCTGAGATGTTTGATGATGAGGTGTCTTGGGGGGGGGGGTCTTTCAACCTATTTGTCCTTTATTATAGTTTTACTCTTCTTTGTCTGTCCCTGTCATCCATCTCTCTGTCATCTGTAAACACATGCATCTTCCCACTGTCTCTGGCCTGCAGTTTGCTCCTTGCCTGTTATTTGCTCATCCGTTTCTCCTTTGTTCTAACTGATAGATTTTGTTTCAAACAGGGGGATTAAAAATGACATTTATTAATACTTGCTAAGCCAGAAAATATTACAAGATAAGTGAAAATTTTTGTTTTATTTTTTTGTAGTGTAAGAAAATACTGGAAGGAGAGGTGAGCACAAGAGTGAAGCAGGGTTAGCTTATTGTTTGAAGCTCTGGATGGAGTAATAAAAAGAGTTACTGTTAGCATGGCTAAATGTTAAAACTCTCTCTCTAGGTTTACCTGCGGTGGAATCTATGTGGTACGAATTATTCCGTTTTGTTTTGTTTTTTTCTGTAGAAAGAGAGAAGAGGAGCAGCGAAGGAGAGGAGCAGCGCAGCAATCTCAGGACAAACCAAGGGGTTCATTTCAGAGAGCAAAGCAGGCGGAGCTCTTAATGAACATCGTGGAAAATCCAAGCATGAATGATTCCTCTGTGGATTCAAAGAAACAGAGAAAAATCAAAGAGGGGAGACATAAAGGTGCAAACACTTTCAATTGTTTTATTAACAGTGTTGGGCTGTTCTGTAACCTCTTTCTCATCAACATCATCATCTTTATTTGTAGAGAGCTTTAAAACAGCTACAGCTTAAAACAAAGTGCTTAGCATAGCTAAAATAATAAAACACAATAAAATAATAAAATACAGCATAAAAATATGAAATAAGGCATTCATTTTTTAAGCTAAATACACAACATCACAACATCTAAGTCCTGCCAGTGTTAAAAGCCAGTTAATAAAAGAAAGTCTTTAGCCTTGTTATAAAATTCCTCAGGTAAGGAGCCTTCGTAAGGTGCAGCGGGAGGCTATTCCATAAACGAGGAGCAGCGAAAGAGTTTCTCTTTAAAGTAGCTCAGTTGCTCTTACCTTACGCTGAGTTTGTCTGTTACACAAGATTTGTGAAAGAAAACAATCAATGCTGTTTGTGCATTTTACTTTGGGTCTCTGGCAGGCAGGGCAGCAGCAATTAGAGAAAAGCAGACACCTAGTGGAGAAAACACTAACATAGCCCATTCAGCATAAGTGGCTTAAGATAAGAATGAGGTTAGTTTCAGTTGACGAACCTTAGAAAGGAAAAAACAAGTGTTTTAAATGTATACTTAAAATACCGTAATAGAAATATTACGGGTATTGAGAAACGATCTTTAATTCTGCAAATCAAAAATTCAGATTTTTCTTTGTAGCGGCTCTTCAGAAACTTCCTAAATGTTTATATATTATTGCATATAGCCTTTAGGTTACCAGGTAAAATATATTTAAGATTAAGAACATATTTGCCCTCTGCCAGTGCATTTAGGGAGCCGGTTAATGAGTTTATTGCCTATATTGGGATTCTGGGTTGTTTTTGGTTGGTTGGGGGGGTTAGCAGTAAGTAGTCTAAGCAGGAACCTTCAGGTACTATTTATGGACTTATACAGTCCTTCGTATCTACATCACCAAACATATCTTGATGAGATTTACATTAGTCCAAGGTATGTGTTTGAGAGGAAGAAAAAAAAGCAGCATTTGCCAGAAATTCAACGAACAAGCAGGTTTTTCCAGTCTGCTCCTGGTTACCGGCTGAGTTAAGAAATTTCAGCCAGCAGCTGTGTGCTTGTTCTTTTTCCACAGTGGTCAGGTACACCCGTGCTCCTGGCTTCCATAAACCTGCATTTGGGTTATTTTTGTTTTTTTGAGTGTTGAAAATTTTATTTTTGTTTAATTTATTTTTTCTTTGTACAACAAGCTTCAGTGATAACATTTTTAGGAATTTTCATTTTAAAAATTAACAAAAACGTCTCTTTTAATGGAAACTCACTACTTTTTGGTGTCAGAGTTACTTTTTGATTTAAGTAACTAGTGAAGTAACTATTTACTTTTTCAGGTAACTGGCACAAATGAAGAAAACTGGTTTAATACCTTTTATTGGAATTATATGGTTGACTTTTGACTCTGCCTTACAGCCAAGAGGAGCACGTTTCCCAGTAGAAGCATTGCAGCTGAACGACCTGAAGCTTCAGAAGCTGTGAGCAGTAGTTCCCTACAGAGCGTCAGTGTTGAGCCTGAAGTTCAGCAGCACACCAGGCTGAAGAAACTTCTCTCTCCTGCCGCCTCCAAAGAGCCCCCCAGTCTAACACCCACACCTTCCAAAGCTCCCAAAGCCAGGGAGCGGACTCACTCAGTCGCCTCCGCTGCTTCCTCAGACCAAACCCAGGTGAGCTCTGGAGATGGTAGAAAGAAGGACAATGTGCACTCTTCCCCCAACAAGCAAAAGAACCACAAGGAGGCAACCTCAGAGGTCGCTTTCGGAGGCCGAACTCCATCACTAAGGAGCAGCTCATCTTCACATCCCAAAAGGCCACGGAGAAAAACGCAGCCTGGTGTCACACAACCTGGATTAGTGGAGAAGCGTGAGAAGGAGCACCTGAGGAGGAATGAGGCTGCCCGTATCATTCAGCAAGCGTGGCAGAGGTGAGTCGCTGTTCATACATGGACCGGAGCTCTTTAAATTCAATGTGTTCAACTGTGGGATACTGGAGGTTTCATGTGGTGCCCTCATGTGTCTTCTTCCTCTTGTAATAACCCCCCCACCCCCGAAACTAAACTGCTCTGGATGCCTTCAGCGGGAAAGGGGAGAGAGTCAAACCAGGGAGGCTATAATCTAAAACTTTTATAAAAGTCTAACAAGAGGCTAAAAGTTCAGCAGCGCTGCTCTAATAGCTGCCAGCAGCTCCTTTCTCCCTCTGAAGCTCGCTGTGTTTCTCTCAGAGCATGCCAGTCCTCAGCAGGAGGCCCTCTGTTTCTCTGCAACTTTCACATTCGGATTGTCTACATGCTGCTTATTAAGTGCGCTGAATAAACTGTTTACCTTGTTTAAGCTTTCTGAGCATCAGCGTGGGGGACTTGCCTGCGTTTGGGTCTTTGAACACCGTCCTGAGATGTTTTTTTATTTTTTTTTGGGGTGGGGGTGTTTCAGGTTTCGTGCACGCAAGAGGAGGGAGGGGAGAGGCTGTGAAGAAGCTGGGCCAAGCAAGTCGAACCAGATCCACAATAGGAAAAGAGTGGAAAACAGAACTGCGCTCGGTAAACCTGCACCGAGTAAGAGCTCTGTGCTGCAGAGCATCTATGGTAAGAGAGCAAGGATACTATTTTTTTTCCCAGTGCATTTAATAATATTTTATAAAAATTTCAACTTACATTCACCAAATTGAGTGATTTTTTTTTTTTTATTTGGAGTGATATATTCACGAGAACATGAGAAAAACGTTATTTCTAAACAAATCTGGAAAGTGTGGGAAGCATTCACAAATTAACACAGCAGACAGGTTTAATGCAGCCTTGGCTGGAAAACTGCTCTGCTCTATCAGATAAACATTGGAAAGGTTCAACCTACCAAAACTAACAGGCTGGGAGCGCTTTAATCAGACAAGCCACTAGAAGGCTCAGTGCATCTCCGGAGGAGCTGCAGAGAACCAGAGCTCAGGTGATGGAATCTGCTGAAGGGACAGTATATATAACCAGAAAACTATCTACTAGTTCTTATTAGTGTGTCTCATTAAACTAAAAAACTATTGAAGGCTCATGAAATAGTGTGTATCTAGTTTTTAATGGAATTGTTTTGTTCCCTAATAGACTCTTAAAATCCTTAAATGTTATGTTTAGATTTTTGTGAGATAATTTAAACACAGCGGCTGTTTGAATGATCCAACATTGCTGGTTTTATGTCATTGTCGTCACTGCATTTGCACAAACATGTTCTCTGGAAAGAAAAACATGTTTTTAAAATTGATAAAGCAGTTAGCAGCAGTCCTGTGAAGTCCAACCTGGGGATTGGGATGAAAAGCTCTCAGGTGTAAAGCAGCAGTGTTCATATCTGGACTCTATCAGCCGGGTCCTTCTGCCGTGGTTTCGCTCCCTCAGACGGGCCCGACCTTCACCACACATCACTAGGTGATGATAGGAGGACAGGCAGAAACGCACACAAGCCTGCGTGCTCTCCCTTCACCCTCAGAAGGATCCTCGGTCCGGCTGCACCCCCTCCCCTTCCTCTCTCCGTCTCTCCTTCTCCCTACCTGACAGTTCCTGGCACTGTGAAAAGTTCAGAGCTGTCACAGGGAATGTCAAACGACTGCGTAGGGCTTTCCGCCCAACACACACACTTCACTATGTTACACACACAGGGCGGATTTTCTCACTCCGTCCTTTTTTTATTTCCAAGAAGCAGAAGAATGTTTGACACACTATGCTGCTCCCTTCAACCATTTGACCCGTTTTCTTTTTTGCCCCCTCAGGATTTTGTGGCACTAGTGGCTTTTACTCATTAGTGTCTATACTAGAGCATTACAAACATGCAGTAAATGGCTCAGGTTGGAAATCGAACCTGTATCAGCTGCTTTGAAGTCAGCAGCGTCTGATCTTCCACTGAGCCAAGCATTACGAACATATCCAGAATTTCTAAAACATTTCTCACTGTTCTGCAGAAATCAACATCAGCTCATAATTTATATTTGACCACTATATTATTCCAATTCAAATTGTGCAAAATAATTCAAAGCCTGTCAAACTATCTTTCATTTCGTGATTTTCCTCAAAGTTTGCAACCAGCACTAATGTGAAAAAGACTAACTGAGGCAAAGAATAAACTGGTTTACAAAAGTATCTATCTATATACTTTCAAGACAAGTGGACTTATTTGTAGAAGTTAGTGGAACATGATTCATGCAGCCTCATCTTATTGCATTTAGAAATGATGTAAAAATAAACAAAACCTGCCTCCAATGTCATCTAAATGTCCTTTATGTCGCCTCATTTAGGCAGCTCTGTGGCACGGAGAGGACGCACCTTTCAGAGCTCTAAGACTCCCCTCCCGCATGACGTTCCCCTACGCGCACGGAGTCAGCGTAAGTCCCTGCATCCTGCCACAAGACTCTTTACACTAGCAGGTTCTTAACGTTGACCTTCTGCTTGTGTTTCAGTGGGCGGTTTAAACTTGGTGCACCTGACTGATGCCTTGAGTCAAGCCAAGCTGTACTCCTACCACCTGAGGCCACAGAGTGCAGGACAGGGTACGAGAGGCCGAGGGAAACACTAAGCACAGCCTCTCAGTATAAACTACCGGTTCTTTAAAAAAACTGTTTTATTGAGATTTTTGTGCTATAGACTACCACATCATTTTGAAGTAAAAAAAAACAAACAAAAATATGTACTTTTGTAATCAGCTGCTAGTATTTTTGGTCTCTTTATTTTTTACAAAATAGTTTAAGCGTAATCAGATTGTATGGAGAATTTCACATATATAAACAGCTGAACTTTGACTGGGACCTTCTTACACATCAATATGCTTTGATATAAACCCTCCTTCATAGCTCTGTACGTTAATTTAGTTTGAACCTCTGCACCAGTCATACACGAATAGACAACAATGTAGGTACCCTTCGTTTAATGAAAGAAAAACCAACAAAGGTCACAGAAATAAACTGAGTCTGACAAAAGTCAGAAAAAATAAGATATTTATTTCCAACCATGCTTCATCGAAATAAGTTTAAAATATAAATTCATGAAACAGGCCTGAAAAAAGATGGTAGTCCCAGAAAATGTGACCAAAGGAACATATTAAATCAAGGTTTGTCTACTAATTAGCACCACAGGTGTCTACAACCTTGTAATCAGTCAGTGGGTCTATATGTAAGGCTGCAGGTGGTCACTGTGCTGTTAAGTGACATGGTGTATACCACACTCAACATGGACCAGAGGAAGCAAAGGAAAAAGTTGTCTTAGGAGGTTAGAAAGATGTCAAAGGTAAAGGCTAGACGAGCATCTCCAAGCAGCTTGATGTTCTTGTGACTACAGCTTCACATTATTCAGAAATTTAAGCTCCATTGGACTGTAGCCACCCTTCCTGGATGTGACACAAAGGGTACATTGATGACAAAACAAAGCATGGCTGCTAAGCAATGTCTGACTTTCAGCTGTTAATTTTCATAAAATGTTTATTACTGTTTTCGGAGTAGAGTTATTTCTGTAACCTTTGTGGGTTTTTCTTTTATTAAACAGGGAACCAACTTTTTTTATTTCCCATGCAAGTCTTCTTCAGCCTCGAACATGTTTTTTTAAATCCTGTTTAGCCCTAAAGGATTATATAAAGTAATGTGTAGTTTTAATTCAAATTTGAACCCATTATTTTATATCGAGCCTTATCTTTCCGCTTGTAGCGAGGACTTATGATGGATTTGTGATTGTGAAATGCAGGCCAAATTGATGCTATGGATAGATCCCCTAATAAAATTGTTTATTGGAGGCTTTCCCAAAGTAGGTTTGAAGTTATGAAACCTTTTTGGATGATGCCTTAAGTTCAAACTCTTTACCTGAGACCAATCTAATGTGGGGAATAAACACGTACCACCCATCACTATATATTATACATAAAAGAAAACACTGAGGTTGGTGTAATAAGCTGACATGTGACGGCCTTCAGGGTTATTAATGCATCTCCAAGGCAACATATAGAAATTCTTGTTTTCCCAGCTGCCTGGCAGTTTTACCTCATCAGACGTTTCTCCACACAATGTTGGCTCAATGTACCGAGCCTTTTCTAAAATTAAGCCGTGTGACATCAGAGCAGTGACCTCACAGGGTGGGGGTTAAGTCTACAAAAACAGCGTGTGTAAAAGATAACCTTTCATCCATTGTGGCGGGAGTGCGTACACACTGTTCTCCATCGGCGTCCTGTACGCACACACAGACCGAGATAACCTTTCTCCCCTCAGCAGAGAATGAGACAGTCCATCAACAGCCGGTCATACAGATAGCCCACCTGCAGCCGTCAACACACACACTCACTCTCACACACTATGCATCGGTCTGCTCTTTAAACGCTTTCCCTTTCAAGACAATCAGGCTTTTCTGCATGAAGTCTTAAGTGTCAGTGTTGTGCAATTTCATAAATATAGACAATATTGAAGTTAATGTTATGTAACTATGTAAAACATTAAATAAAAAGAAGAGATTGTCTTTATTTTCCTTTATTTTAATACAAAAGTTTCCTGCTGGGAAAATGTTACTCAGAGGAGTGACAAGGTGAAGTTTCTTTATGTGAACATGAAGCAGAAAAAAAAAGTGTGCTAATGAGAGTTGGGTTTGTTGACCCCCCATCATCGCTAAACGGCTGAAGTTAGTACATGTCTCTGAGGCCCATACTTCCACGGTGAGCAGAGGAGCCGTGGGCCATGGTGACGCTGTAACAGTAGAGCAAATCTGTCAGCCACTGCTCTCTGGGCGCTCCCCTGGAGAACCTCTAAAAATAAAGAAACAGGTAAACGGTAACTAAACAGTCCACAAAAACTACTAAATCATCTCAGCTTATAAGTCAGAGGCTGTATGTTTACCGTCAGATTCTGGATGAGCTCTTGCAGCAGCACGGTGTTAGCCATCAGCTGGTTGTGCAGTGGAGTATGCTGCAGCAGCATGGAGAGGATCTGCCCGAGCTGCGGCAGCTCCTCCGCACTTAGGTCCCCTACATGCATGGACTGCAGAACCATCCGCAGCAGGCGAGGAACGCTGCTGAGGGCCGTCACACAGGAAGTCCAGATGGCTTCCCTGTAGATATGAAGCACAGAGACATAAAAGTGTCAGAGTCTATGAAAAAACTATCCACTCCTCTTAATAACTTGGGGATCATGGAAAATCTTTAAATTCCTTTTTTAATGCTATAACCTTCCATATAGTCTTTGCAATCATTTGCAATCATCCATCTGTATACTCAACTATTCGTTTTTTTTTTATTAGTATGCAGTTTTTTTCCATTAACCTTCATTTGACCAAAAGCCCTCTCCATCTTCTGTTCATCCCTCCATCCATCATGTTTCTCCTTTTGTCTATCCTTGAATTCACCCATTCATCTATCCTTTTGCTCATCTATCCATCAATCATTCATCCATCCTACACATTTCTACACTCACCACTTCTGCATTTCTATAAGCAAGTTTTGCCCAAAAGGTATTTGGCCTTAAAGTCTAGGAACCCTCTAGTGGTGGGAAGCAAACCCCTCCCCCCTAAATGCACCTTTTGTGGTTGGCTTCAGTGGGGACATGCTGCTGCAGGATGACGAGGAGCACCAGCAGGCTGAGGCAGCACTGGGACAAGAAACGCAGCAACTGCTCAACAGGCAGGATGGACAGATCTAATAATCTGGAAACGGCTCTCAGCAGCCCAGCCGCCATGCTGTCAGGAACCACCTCCAACTTCATCTAAAAACAAACAAAAAATAATAGATGAACAAAAATGGGGAATACTGTAAAGAGGTGAGAACTGAACAGAAGAATCTCTGTGGGATTTTTAAGGGTTAACGAATAACAGTTCCCACCAGGTATTTGAAAATGCCATTTTGCAGAATGTCAAAGCATTGAGACTTTGATCCGATGGTCTCCAGACAGTGGCACACCTCCTGTGGACCAAAACATACGTGTTAACAGCATTTACAGAGACGCTAATCATAGATGTCCAGCCAACAATGGACAGCATAAAGGGATCTACTGAATAACTGACACTTCAAGAAGAGACCTGTCCTCAAATGCTTAAATCACTCCTAAAGCTTTTATAGCTTTATGGTGGAATATACCCAACACAAATCACATTTAAAACTAAAAATATATATTTGACAAGAGTTTTTTTTTTTATCTAAATATATCAAAACAACTTTAATACAGTTTTCTAAACACATTTTAATCCAGTTTCAGCATTCTGTCTTCTTCAATTTAAACTTGACCTAAATTCTAGGGAATCTTTATCAACCAGATAGAAGATTAAAGAAATCTCAATTCTATCTGAATAATAGCTATTATTAGGTTATAAGTTATGCTGTTATGCCAAAAAATGGGTTTCATCAGACCAGGAGATTTTAACCAGGCCTGTAAAGAAAAGGCTTCTGTCTCAAAGCCTCTCTTTATTTAGGCATTTGACGAAGACAGCATGCGGTGGTTGGTGGTTGGCAGCATACCTGACTGTTTCACATTTTTTATTATGTTTTGGACAAACAAAGCATCCAGTATTCTCCTCTTGGCACAGTGTAGCCTTAAGCAGAATCACAATATTTTAATGGTTGCAATGAAATGTAAGAAAACTGAATTCCACAAATTAAGAAAGGTGCTTAAGCTGAGTTTCTGTTTAAAGAGACACCTGCAGGTACAGGTAAAGAATAAATCATGGCCTTAATATTTTAAGGTTTATAAACTTGTAGAACATTTTAACATAGGTTTGAAGCCAAATATCCTGTCCCTGATCATCCATATTTGTTCTCCCTAAATATGCCAAAAAAAAAAAAAAAATCAAGTAATGATGTTTTGAACAATTAAGGCTGCCACGTTAAGACGGCCGGCTTTAGTGTGCATTTATCTCCACCCAGAATTAGTTTCAGACCTGAGACGGCCTGCTTACCCTCAACTTTTTAAAAGTGGAAAAATAAGACTCTGCTTTTCCTCATTAACTTGAAAATCCAAATCAAATTTCTCATTACCTTTTATCAAATTGAGCTGTGTGAGGCTACGCGTCTAAACGCAGCACCTGTCAGGCATTCTCCCCGTCATTAAAAACAATCCCGTCTCATTAGCCCAACCAGACCTGACACGGTCCGTTTTTTAATGCTGCCGCTGTGCTTCCCCCCCACCCTGGCTGCCGCCTCGCCCTGGCTGTGATTGACTCAGACAGGGAGATGAGAGAAGAGGGATCTGAGGCTTTAATTGAGGGGGGCTGAATTAGTGATTATAAGCCCCCCCTGACCAGCTCACGCACACTTGCCCCGGGGCGCGGTTAGGTTAGTGGTAATTTCTGTGCTGAAATGTCACTCTACCATCATGCCACAGGCTCTCATTAGCATTTGTGGATATCCATTATGCCCGATAACCACGCATCTTCAACCTGCGCAACACGATAAAGGGTCCCCTCTCAGCAGGAGCGCAGTGATAAAACTTCCATTCTCTGAGCTTTTTTTTTGAGGGACAGAGAGACACCAGGGGGGACTAAAAGACCACAGCAGTGTCCATAATATCAAAACTTGACAATTTTCAGACCTGTATTCATGGAAGTTTCACTATGTGCATAAAGGTGACAGTGAATAAGGAGTTTGCACCTCCACAACATCCCAGTGATGTGTAAACTGCTCCTGAGGTGTTTGGTAGAGGCAGAGGGGTGAGAGTGAGGAGGCAAGCAGGGCCGTCTCGTCCTCCTGCAGGGCAGAGAGGTGTTCGGACGAGAAGCCTGCCAGGGTGGAGAACAGGAAGCTGATGTAGTCGACGTCCTGCAGAGCCGCTTCCTGGGTCCCGACCGACCAGCCACTGAGAGACGACCTGAGGAACGCAATTGGATAAAGTCCTTTACAATAGATGCCAAAACCTAAACAGCCTCTGGTTTTACAATACTTAAAAAAAATAAACAACGATGCCATTCTTCCTTTAATGACATCTAGAGATGATCAGTTTCATAACAGAATAAAATATATGTCAGAGCCAAAAGCACACGTAAATAGAGTTATGAAAATGGTTCCTTGCCCTTAGGGAGGATGCACATGTAACCGCAGGAAATGTATCTGAACAACTGTCCGTGTGTTTGGTGAAGCCTGGGAGGCACATGCAGGCAGTGCAGTCAATACTCCATGACGATGCTGCATTCCAACCTTCCAAAGAACTCTTTGTATTAAATCCATTATGTTCACATCCCATCCCATGTGAACTCCACAATCCTGCCGCTCAAAATTTGTGTAACACTGGCCCACTGACACCGTGGGGTTAGGGAAAGGCGGGAGTTTGAGCGGGGCAACAAGTCAGATGCAACATAGCAGGGAAAGGTGAGGAATCTGCTTTTACTAGCATGTGGAATATAAAATATGTTTGCTTCCAAAGTGAATAAAATGCTGCTGAGACATTAGATGGACCCGGACATAGCCCACTACTGCCATCCGGTGGCAATACTTTGCATTGCAAATGAATTTATGATTATATTGTCATCACAAAAAGTCAGTTTACCTTATTTACACTATATTGCCAAAAGTATTTGCTCACCCATCCAAATTATTGGAATCAGGTGTTCCAATCACTTCCATGGCCACAGGTGTATAAATTCAAGCACCTAGGCATGCAGACTGTTTTTACAAACATTTGTGAAAGAATGGGTCGCTCTCAGGAGCTCAGTGAATTCCAGCGTGGAACTGTGATAGGATGCCACCTGTGCAACAAATCCAGTCGTGAAATTTCCTCGCTCCTAAATATTCCACAGTCAACTGTCAGCTGTATTATAAGAAAATGGAAGTGTTTGGGAACGACAGCAACTCAGCCACGAAGAGGTAGGCCACGTAAACTGACGGAGCGGGGTCAGCGGATGCTGACGCGCATAGTGCGAAGAGGTCGCCAACTTTCTGCAGAGTCAATCACTACAGACCTCCAAACTTCATGTGGCCTTCAGATTAGCTCAAGAACAGTGCGCAGAGAGCTTCATGGAATGGGTTTCCATGGTCGAGCAGCTGCATCCAAGCCATACATCACCAAGTGCAATGCAAAGCGTCGGATGCGGTGGTGTAAAGCACGCCGCCACTGGACTCTAGAGCAGTGGAGACGCGTTCTCTGGAGTGACGAATCGCGCTTCTCCATCTGGCAATCTGATGGACGGGTCTGGGTTTGGCGGTTGCCAGGAGAACGGTACTTGTCTGACTGCATTGTGCCAAGTGTAAAGTTTGGTGGAGGGGGGATTATGGTGTGGGGTTGTTTTTCAGGAGCTGGGCTTGGCCCCTTAGTTCCAGTGAAAGGAACTCTGAATGCTTCAGCATACCAAGACATTTTGGACAATTCCATGCTCCCAACTTTGTGGGAACAGTTTGGAGCTGGCCCCTTCCTCTTCCAACATGACTGTGCACCAGTGCACAAAGCAAGGTCCATAAAGACATGGATGACAGAGTCTGGTGTGGATGAACTTGACTGGCCTGCACAGAGTCCTGACCTCAACCCGATAGAACACCTTTGGGATGAATTAGAGCGGAGACTGAGAGCCAGGCCTTCTCGTCCAACATCAGTGTGCGACCTCACAAATGCGCTTCTGGAAGAATGGTCAAAAATTCCCATAAACACACTCCTAAACCTTGTGGACAGCCTTCCCAGAAGAGTTGAAGCTGTTCTAGCTGCAAAGGGTGGACCGACGTCATATTGAACCCTATGGATTAGGAACGGGATGTCACTTAAGCTCATATGTGAGTCAAGGCAGGTGAGCAAATACTTTTGGCAATATAGTGTATTAGGACCTCATAACCAAGTTAAACAAAATTTTTGCAAATGAAAAATCTGCATTTCTATTCAACCTCCCGACTAAATATTTAGTCTTTAGGTGTCTAAAGCTAGTGCACATCTACAGACTGAATAGGAGCTATGATGAAAAGAACATTGAGCAATATGTGTTAGATAAAATAGAGAGGTCTCACTACACATTGGATCAAGTCTCAGACTTTGACTCATAAATCTGCTTGTCTTCCCCTATCCTAGCTAAAGAACAGCACAGCACTATGCTGCCACTACCTTGTTTCACCATAGAGTTGGTACATCCAAAGTGATGTGAAGCAGCAGTTTTCCATCTCACAGAATTCCATACATTCTTTACCCTATTAGTTGACTTCAGTGGTGGATGGTTGCATTTCCATCTTATTCAAGAAAAAAGGATAGTGAAATCTACTTTTCAAGAGCTGCAGCTGCAATTGTAGAAAACCATCCCTGCAGGTTGGTGCTGCAAGATTCCACTGCTGGGGTGTTCCTTACAAAATGCATATTTTTGGTCTAAAGCTGATCAAAGCATCATGCCTGCCCTCTTCTCTAAACACTTTATTTGAGGAGTAGATTCTTCACCTTCAGCTCTGGACCTGAGCAGCCTATAGAGAAAACCGTTTTCCTTTTTGTCTTGTTTGTTTTTTTAAGTCGTAATCAATATACAGTTAATTTTGTATTAAAATCTAGGATCCATCATGTTCTGTCTGGTGCCTACCATTAAATTGCATCACTGACTAAATATTCAGTCAGTCTGCAGCTGTACCTACATACACTAATATGAAATGTGAAAGAGATGCATGATTCTGTAGCAGAGTAATTCAAAATGTGTTATTTAAATACCGGGTTGTTGGCTCACCTAAAGTGTATGATACGGATAAGAGAGGCAGCGAGGCCTGCAGAGATGCGTCCGGCGGTGCAGCAGCCGCTCAGGTTGGCCAGCAGAGGTTGGGGCATCTTGGGGAGGAAATAGAGCAGCTGCACCATTCGCTGCTGGGACTCTGCTGGTAGCAGCACCACAACCCCATCCTGAGGATCTTCACACAAACAAACATTTTTTTTAAAATACTCTGATACCCTCAGATATTCACAAAAAACAGAGAAATTAAATTTTAGAAAAATATTAACATCTGCAGATAATTTAAATGCGTGTGAGGCTTTTTTTCTCTGACGCACATGCTGATGTCAAAGACCACAGACAAAAGGAGTCTTGTGATGGTGGATTGCGGTTGATCCACCCACCCCCCCAGCCCTGTGTCACACAGCCGCCTCTCCACCTAACTATCCGCTGAGCTGTGCACATGAACACGCTTTCAGTTTTGTAACTTCAGTTGAAAGCAGTCTGAAGGAAATGTGGAGTTATACTTCCCCCTAGAGGATACGGTAAAAACCTCATTTCTAAGCTAAAACAACATTCAGAAGCTTCTGAATGAATACAGCCTGTTGGAAGCTCATTCACAAAAATCTAAACAGCAGTTTAGGAAAAATTAGCTTGTAGCATCAGTTCCAGCAGCAACCTTTACATACCATCCTCTAATGACCATAGGCTCATTTATGTTCGTCTCGTAGCACAAACAACCAAACTAGATTCTGCTCTGGCCTCAGTATGGGTCATTACAGAACCCTCTGCTGCAGAATCCAAACAGAACCTACTTGTTGATTTTTTCTCTAACTGTTATTAACTTTAACATCACGGCACAGACTGAGAGGACTGTAGACTCTACAGGATTATCCACCATCTTGGTTTATTTGTTTTGTTTTTTGATATATTTTCAATTGAAAATATATTAAATAAATCTCAATGTCCTCTTGAGAAAAAGAAAATCTTAACAAATGAACAGCTATCAGTTCTTATAATCTGTAGGTTCCCAAAAATCAAGAGAAAACTGTATGCTGAAAAATGACACACCATCCAAGCATTCTGAGATCACAGACGTATCACATGCAGATTCCTAAAAGAGCAGTTTGGGAACAATAGCACTGTTATCAAAACTAAAATAACAGCAGCTTTATTTGGTCCTTTTACATTTTTTGAATGAGTTACTCAAAGAAAACAGTTTGATGGGTAAAATATTCAAATCGATACAGGATATGGAAAACCAAATAAATTGTTTAAAAAATAATAATAATTCAATTAATGGAGCATTTTGAGCTTGTTGACTTTTACATAAAAAGAGAACAAAATTAATATTATGGAAATAATATACAACATAAAGAGCTTACCATGGAGTACAGTAAAGGACATACAATCATCTAGATCTGCAGACATTTCACTAAACTCTTTTTATTCTTTACTTCTTCAAACCTGGGAAATACTGAAAAACAATACATTTTTTGGTACCAGACTGTTTGGACTCATCTAAGTGGTTATATTTCCATTTATATGCAGAATATCAGAGACGGAATAACGTCTGGATTCTCTAAGTAAAAAAAAAAAAAAAAAGATTTCCGTGTTCCATTTTTCCTATAAATATCTAAATGTTTAGGATATGCATACCAGACTGTGTCTCTAGGAAGAAGGTCCAAATTCAGATTTTTTTGCTCCCAGTCAGACTTACAGAAGTAATTTTGCAGCTGCTGAATAGAAGACCGGCTGCAATTCAATACCTCATTTAAATTTTGGTGATTAGGAAAAAATGAAAAGTTTAAAAAATATTACTAACTTTTGTCTGAGTTTTAAGAGTGGCAATTCAAAACAGAGCTGTTTCCAACATTCCCATATGCTTATCTTTCCTTTAAACAGGGAAGCTCACCATAAAGCCTGCAGGCGTATGTCTGCAGACTGTTGAGAAGGTCTTTATTTCCCCGAGAGGCTGCGGCCTGGATGGAAATGATCAGCTGAGCAGACAGCGTCGGGTTACGGTGGCCCAGCTGGGACAACTGCACAGGAAGAGAGGCCAGCCATCTGCAAAGCACCTTGCTCCTTCAGGCAGAGAGAAAGCGTAAACTTGTTACTTCAGTGAATAAAGAGTAGGACCCATACATCCTCTCCACCACATAAATTTGACCCGAGATAAAATCATTAATCATCAATCTTAGATAATTAGGACCGATATGTTGACAACATCTAACCTGGAAATGTGTGCGTGTCCTTGTTCCTGCAGGTAGAGTTTGCTGTAGAAGGAGAGCAGCAGAGATCTGGTCTGAAGCGGCAGGTTCTTCTGCTTATAGTAGATGTAAACGGCTGCCAGCAGCTCCTCTGTCACTGCTAAACAAACAACACAGAGCAACACCTTTAAGCCGTCTGCACGCACATCAAGGCTAATCCCTTAAAACATCTGGAACTCATCCAGCTCTGGAGGTAGCAAGCATATTTGATTTGATGCATCACAACTTGCAAAATGCAAACTGCAGATTCTACTTAAAAACAAATACAGAAAAAGAAAGGAATTACACTTGTATGATATTTACAGGTGCATGTATCGTCCCAACATAACTGACATCTACAGCTAGCATTGTTGATGTATAATCAGCTGCCATCCTGCTTAGACAGTCTGAGGATTTCCTAACAGTTTTTATAATAATTTCATAGTGGGTTTTATGATCCTTATGTTTCCTTATTCATGAAATGAAAAAATGCTGAAACTGTCTTATAGTTTGGTATGGGCTAAAGGGTTTCTTTCACTGCTTTTTGGACATCTAAACTAACTTAGATAAGATTAAAAATAAATAAATGTCAAGCACATGGACTGGATTATTTTAGATGCAGATTCAGAGTCTTTACTCTGGTAGTAGGAAAACAAAACAAATTAAAAAAATAAAAATAAAAGCTCTTTTTAACATCCCAACCATAAACCTAGCTCTGATCTATGAAAGCAAGAGAAGCAAACCATTTTAAAACCAGCTCTGAGTTCTCTTAGTTACAAAAAACAGAGTTCAGAGTTTTTTTTATTAGTATTCAATTAAGGCTACGTTCACACTGCAGGCCTTGATGCTCAATTCCGATTTTTTTGTGAAATCAGATTTTTTTTACGTTGCCATTCACATTTCCAAATATATGCATGTTGTATATGATCTCCTGTGTGAACTGCATTCATACAGCTTAAGTGTCCCACATGTGCAGTAGAGGACGCAATGACATCACAAGCTGGCGTGCTCTATGTATACGGAAGTAAACATGGATGGTAGCGCTGGAGCGCATCTAGCGATCTTTCCAAACCTTAAAACCTCAATCTTTTCAAGATGGTTAAAAAAAAATACTACTCTCAGCATCATCATCCGCCATGGTGTTTCTTTTTCTTGCCGCTTCTGTGTAGCAAGACGCAGAATAGTGACCTTTGTCTGGTATTAAAGGTGTTCAGGTCGGATGAATGTGACCTGGCCTTTCAGACACAGGTCACATTTAAAAAGATCAGATTTGTATCAGATTCAGGACCACATGGCCAAGCAGCCTGGGTCGGATTGGAAAAAAAAATCGGATCTGTGTTGTTCAGACTGTCAGGAAAACATCAGATCCAGGTGGCGTGTGGGCAAGAAAAATCGGATTTGGGTCACTTCAGGCTGCGGTGTGAACAAAGCCTAAGTTAGAACAAGAAAAAAAGTGGAAGTCACAAGATTTTATTTTATTCACACATCAAAAATTTCCAAAACTGCAGAGAAACCCCTGGATTGGAGCTACATATTATGATCATAATGGCTCGTTGAGTGGGTTGAGCTTGACGCATACGTCCAAGCAATCCACAATGGACTCCTGTGGTTGTGTTAAACTCACGCCTCTGCTTTGATTAAATCCTTAGCATGCCTACCTCTGCTCCTCTGCGTGAGCACCATCTTCCACACGGTGCCCAGCAGCATGTGTAGCTGCCTGTAGCTCAACCTCACACCGTTCCCCAGGGTGTCCCGAATAAAAGCCCTCAGCGGAGACAGCCAGTCTCCGTCAGCCTCCTGACCCGGACCCTGCTTCTGGCTTAGGGAAACCATGACCTGGCAGAGGGTGATGTTTAAGGCCAGGGGCTCCACAGTGGGGGCAGGAATGGCCGCACTCTGTTTGCTCCTGGAGAGAGGAAGATAGAGGAATCAGCAAAACCAGCAGCATCAGAATCCAACCACAGAATACAGCTAGATTTTAAAAAAGCTCCTTAGTTGGTTTCAGCTTCACATTTTGTCTCATTTAAAACAAACTCCAGTATATTTTATTCTGACTTTATTTGCATTCATTAGCAAAGTGGATGAAGAGGATCAATCCTTTTGGAAGTTTTGCTGATAAAAGTCTGAAAGGAATGCCTAGAGGCTTTCCCCGCTGTAAAATGATAACTCTACCTCCACCACCTATAACTGAATGAAGGGTGTTTTCTAGGTGACGTAAAACATTTTTTTTTTTTACATTATTAGAATTTCACAGCTCTTTTTATCATGTTGCTGCCCCATCTATGGGTTCTGATAAACTGCAAACAGGATTTCTAAAGGCCTTCTTTGTGACTAGGGCTGAAACAATTAATTGGATTAATGGTGATTGTTCGATTGAAGATAATTATAACTGAAATAATCGTTAACTAATTTAACTGGAACTGGAGAATAGACCGTAAAATACACTTTCCGCTGTCAGAGCAACCCACTTAGAGCTCTAATTATATCCAAATTGTAAAAAAAAAAAAAAAAAAAAAAAAAATAATATGGACATTTTGCATTTAAGCTTAAACATTTTTTTTTTGCCTATCAATATGCTCTATCCAGAAAACAAGTTGAAAAGTTTTAGTTTCACCTGGTTTAATCACCTAGGGGAGTGGTGGCCTAGTGGTTAGGGCATTGCGCTTGAGTCCCAAGGGTTCTGAGTTCAAGCCCCACTCCCACAGTCTGTGGCAAGAGTCCCACTCCTTACTCCTAACCCCACACTGCTGTGGATCTAAAGCTCCTCCAAAGTTACAACAGGCCTCTTGACAACCTACCTAGTAAATGCCCCTTAGATTATAGTTCAATTAGTGCTCTGTTGTAAGTTTTAGCTTGAGTTTCTCTGTTTTATAAACTGACTCTTTTTCTAAACTTCTGTAGTAATTAGGCAACTATGATGGCAAAGCATTAAAACAAACAAAAAAAAAAAATCACATTCAACTCTGATGCATCAACTGTGTGTGTGTGTGTGTGTACCTGTCTGGCCCTAGGAGGGAGGACCCTTTTTCCAATTTCGTTATAAAATTCAGGACCAGTGTTTGCAAAGTGAGGACATTTTGCAGGTCCTCACATGCTATTTTGCTAATGGTTAGGTTTATGGTTGGTTTTAGGGTTAGGGGATAGAAAGTGTTGAAAATAACTCAAAATCCACGGAAGTCAATGGGAGTCAACACATGGTCCTAGTGTGTTGAATGAGTGTGTGTGTGTGTATGTATATATATATATATATATATATATATATATGTGTGTGTGTGTGTGTGTGTGTGTGTATTTTCTTTTTTTACAGAAATGACAAGAAATACACTAAATTCTATTTGTAATTTTCATTTTGCCTTCAATGTTGATCACAAATCTTAATGATCAAAAGATGAAACTGTTGCTTGAAATTTTAGAGTTGCTATTCTATTTTCCAGGAAACGTTCAGATTGGCTGAGCTGTTTAACATCACTTAGAGTCATGTCAGCAGCTAAAAGCAACTCAGACCTCTGACCATCTTTAGGATATTCTATGTTGTTACTAGGGGTGGGTATTGCCAAAGAAGTCACGATTCGATTCGAATCATGATTCACAGGCCAGGATTCGATTCTATCACGATGCATCACGATACTTGAATTATTGCGATGCATTGCAATATTTTCTCCTCCATGTTTTGTTTTTGAACGACTCGGCGCAGTAGAAATGCTTGTGACACAAGGCAGCGTGTGTCAACACATCCGCAGCGACATCTACTGGACTGGAAGTTGTATTACACTTGTTTTTGGCTGATGTTCGCCAACCATTAATGCAATTTTATTTATTCATTTTTTTAAATTAATAATCGATACTTGGCATCAAGAATCGATGCAGTAGATCATGAAAATTAGAATCAAGATGCATCATCATGACGATTATTTTGCACACCCCTAGTTGTTACTTCATGTGCCAAATCAGGTGACTATCTCCAGTGTGAAGTTTATGCCCCCTCAGCCAGATCTCTCTACTCCCTCCTTTATTTGCATTCCATCAGGCTCCTCCTCACAGGAGATTTTTTGTTTTCCTTTTTCTCAGCTGCTCCATTAGGTATCTGTTCCCAAGGACTGGTTTCTCTCATCTTTTGTGTTTTTTTTATGGCATCTACTGCTGTGAGAGAGGTATAGAGAAGTTAGTACACCACTGTTTCTTCACAACAGGTCGACTAGGATTCAGGTTTGGTTACTCTCTGTTTTCCTTTCTATATGAATTTTATTATTAAAATACCACTATGGTCATTTTCACCAATCTCATTTGTTAATTGAATAGGTGCAGTGCACTGATCTCTACTTATTCACTAGATTGCTGATAGAGTGAATAAACTAAAGTCATCTGCAGCCATCTTGGTACTCCCCACTCTCACTGAGTCACACCATAAAAATGCCTTTAATGTGATGTTGTGTAATTACCATAACAATGTAATCAATACATGTATATCACATATACATAATCAATGTAGTACTTCTGGCACGTCTGGGTTATTATGCTATGTGATGGATTTGTATAATATGTTATATTACATGATTTATATACTTCATAGACTTGATGTTGAATATGCAATGTGATGTGCCCATTTTTTTATCATAAGTTAAAGTGATCTACTTATGTGTGTGTCAAAGTGATTAATTTATCTTTGTTTTAAAAGTCTTAAGCCCCGCCCCGGAAATGAAAATCATCGTTGTTCGATGCTGTAGTGCACGTATTGTTTACATTCCAAGGGGTCTAACTAGGGAGTACCAATATGGCGTCTGTTGACTTCACAGTACCGTGTACTACCAACGGCCTATCAGCAATCCAGTGAATAGAGATCAGTGGGGCAGAAGTGTTAGGTGCATATTATATTTTCTCCTTTACATAATGCAAAATCAGAATCGCCTAAAATCACCGATAACAGGTCAGAGTTTTCTGACCTCAAAATTTTGAAATCAGAGGAAGAAAAGCTTCTGTAAATATCAAATCTAAATGTTAATCTTCTTCAATGATTCCAGCATGCTGAGTATTATCTTTCATAATGTAAATTCTGCTGGTAAAACCTGAATTTCCCCAATAAAATAAGATATTTGACATTTCTATTCTCTTATCAATCATTGGAAACTTTAAGAAGTCTGCCATGGAGGTCTAATCGGAACATGGTGACATAAACACAATGTGTGCAAACCTCCATGCCGTATAAGCAACAAGAGGTGGACAAAAAAATAATGGAGTAAAAAAAAGCTGAAACCTTTAGCTGCTTAGAAAAAAGCATTTTATAGACTGGGTCCAAAGCTATAAATAATCTTGAATCTCATAAATGTGCTGGAAAGCTGGAAAGTGCTGGAATGCTTTGAACTACTTTGAAGAAAGCTACAGTAGATGGATGTCTGATGGTTACCGTTGATGTATTCCTACCTTTTGAGATCAATTTTTCTCTTATGTTTGGGTGTGTCCCGAAGACCATAGGGAAAGTTTTTCATGAAGTGTTGTTTAAAATCTCCAAGATATTCCTTACGGAACCATGCATCCTAAACAAAACAATGGTTTGCGTCATTATTTGAATCATTAGAAATGATTTCAACACAAAATAAAATAGAAATGAAAAGTGCCTGTCTGATCTTACCAGTGCGTCCTGGTTTTCACGCTGGGTGGGAAGTTTTCTAAGCAGCTGTAGAATAGTTAAGACTTGGAACATTACAGACATGGCGTCGGGTGTGAGGAGGTGGGCCCCCTCGGAGCTGTTCCAGGTGCGGTCTCCGGCGCAGGCCTCCACCCAGACCTCCAGCAGCAGAGGTACCAGCGTAGCCGCAAACATCTGAATGGACTCTGCTGATTCCAGACTCTCACTGCCCACACCGCCAGTGTCCACCTCTGGTCTGTGCACCAGTTTAAAGGGAAAAGAGCTTTACATCTACCGTTCACACGACTGTAAGAGAATATTTTTCTTCTCCTAAATGACATCATACCTAAGTTTAAAGGTGGAGTGGGGAGTGGGTTTGGCCCCAGAATTTTCATACACCTTAACGTCGATCTTTTTGTAAATCAACTCCTCCCACTTCAGATTCAGAGGGCTAAGGCCGTGCTTTCCACTTGAACCAAACACTCCTTCGGTTCGCACAGACAAGTCCCCCTCCTCTGTGGGTCTTTCCTCAACAACAGCTTGAAGAAAGTTCCCAAGTCTGCAAGATGATTAAGTTAAAAAGGGTTTTATTATGAAAAAGGATTTCCTCCCTTATTCCCTTATTGAAAGCCTGGAAAGTGCCAAGATCTGTTTGTTTGGTACAGTATGGGGCTAGAAAGTAGGTTAGAGGTAAAATATAGGAGTCTAACTTTCTGAAATAAATAATAATAATAACTAGAAAAAGCTGTTTCGCAGAAACAGCAAAGTGGGAATGCTTTTTTTGCTGAACGAAATAATAAAAATTAGCAAAAGAAACTGCAAGAAGGAAAAGAAGCACAAATTAGCTGAGGAACATATGAACATGTGATAGGAAGTCTTCAGAAACTTCAAACTGCAGAAAACATTTGAATCATCTGAAGATTTTGTAGGGTAGAATCATTTGGCAGTAAAATGGCAGAAACAGACTCCTCTTAAAAGCTGCACAGCCAAACCATACATGATATCAAAAAATGTCTTAAATGTGGGCACTAGAAGGGTCTAAATGTAATGTCTCCCAAGTTTCTAGAAAAAGTTCTAAAAAATTTTTTAAGGGGGGGCATCTACTTTCCAGAAACATGTCAGATGAATTAGCAGCAAACAGAAAAGCTTAATTCCTGTCCAGAAAGAGAGCAGAATGAAGCCAAAGTTCACAACATAGGCTGAAAAGTATGAAATTAGCTGAATTAGAAAAGAAATTACAAAGAAAAACTTGAATCTTATCTGGTTGAAGAAAAAATTAGTAGCTTAAGGATGGGAAGTAAAATGTTGAGGAAGATGGTATTGAATAAGTACCAAAATTTTCAAATCATATGTGGAAATGTCAAGACTTGGCAAAACAATTTGAAATGATTTAAAATGTGTCGGTTGATCAGCATAAAGAAAACAGTGTCATCCTTAGAGGATTGAAAATCTAAAAACCTATGTGCAAGACCGACCATGACAAGCAGAGGAAGGACAGAGAGAGAAGCTTATAGAAAGAGAGCTAATACCACTTAAGGAGCTGAATTTATAAAAAATTTAACCTGCATGTTACGAGCCGCTGTGTTGATGACAGCACCGTTGGCAGGCTTAAGCTGCATGTTACGAGGTTAGCAGATGCTTTATTACAGTGTAAATCTTAGAACCTGATTAAGAAATATGCACTGAGGTGTGTGGTCAACGGGCCTTGGTAGTGTAATTTGAAGAAATTGGTTGAGTTTGGGTCATAGCTACGAGCCATACGGCACAATGAATGAGTGTATGTAAGGAAGAGGCTTATATTTTGTAGACTCCCTTTAGTCTTATCTCGAAAGTCTATCCCTGGATGTGTGTCAAGAGAAGGGTCATGCCCAGCAGTGATATAGAATCCATTTCTAAATATGAAATCACTGATTTTCCATGTTATTGGGTGAATAGATGCTGTATTAGAGCATAAATGGTAGACTTTTATTGTGAAATTCGCTCGGGTATGTTTTGAAAAGGTCCCTAGAGTCTAATAGAATCAAGCTGGTAGAGTTTGAGTCATAATGCTGATCCATTTGCATCAATTAATGCACGAGTATACCATAGGCTTTTATTTTGTAGGATCCCTGGAGTCTTATTTTGAAAGTCTAGCAGGGTTGTGTGTTGAGAAAAGGGTCAGACCCAACAACTATACTTGAAGACTTTCCAATCGTTAAATCACTCTTTTCCCTGTTATTAGGGCAGTAGATGAAGTTGCAATGGGAGGCTTTTATTTTGAAATTTGCTGTGGGGTGTGTTTAGAAAAGCCCCCTAAAGTCTAATTTTTAAAAAGTGGTTGAGTTTGGGTCATAATGTTGAGCCATATGCTGGGAAAAAATATGAGTTTAATGTAGGAGCTTTTATTTTGAAGGGTCCCCGGAGTCTTATTTTGAAAGTCTATCAGGGTTGCGTGTGAAGGGAAGGGTCATGGTCAGTAGTCATATTGTATCCACTTCCTAATGTTAAATCAGTGTTGTCTCCCTCCATTAGATTAAAATGTGCTGTTTAAAGTGGTGGAGGTAAAATCTCTTTGAAGCACGGTTACCTTGACGACGTTAACGAGCCTGTCAGTGAGAGAGAGAAACGCGCATCACTTTCGTTCCTTAGTTCTCAGGCTTTTTTGAATGGGATTATCAGCTCCGAACAAACAAGTGCTGAAGACAAACCGTAAATGGTATCTAAAAAATTCATTCAGTCTAAGCGAGAGCTATCCTTTGTCTCCAATTGGGGTAACTTTCATGGATGTAGCTCATTCACAGCCTTAATGGGAAGGAGAAATATAAAGGTTTGTAAATCCTGCTGGTCTCATTAAATAACATGCAGCTCAATGGTAGAGCAGAACTCTCAAAAGCAAAACTTTCCCTGCGAACAAACGAGCGGTGAGCCAAAACCGTAAAAGGTATTCAAAAAATTCTTACGTCGTGAGCGTTGGCAATCTTTGGACTAGAACTGGTGTAACTTTCATATTTCTACAATATTTGGTCTAGGCGTGGTGACGATGTAAAAAAGTGTATAATTGTCAAAATCCTGATTTTGGGGTTCGGACAGATTTGTTACCCCCGAACAAACCTTTTTCCTAGCTAAACGATAAAAGATATCGACACACTTCCTTCAATGTGAGTGCTAGGAAGGTCTGAGGAACAACTTCCACCAGGCTCATGTTGCTAGGTCGAATGGTTCCCAAATGGGAGCGATACGAAAAATTCTGTTTTTTTTTAATTTTCAGTTCGGATTTTCAGAGAGCTCTCATTGGATTTCTATGGGGGAAGTGTGGACCTCTTCGTGGTCTGGGCCAAACTGTCGGAAAACTGTAAATCCCACACAAATGAGGGTTACATTTCCTGAATCCTGACAAAAATCCCTACGTTTTGATGTAAAATGTATCTAGATAGAGTAAAAAATGAGCGAGTGAGTTGAAGCTGTTCGGCATGAGTGAAATGTTTGAAAACGCTAGAGTGGCACAATCTAGCAGCTGAACATTCCGTCCATAGACTTCCATTATAAATTTGAAAATCTGTAAAAATTGTTTAAAAGTTTGAAGCTTCACTGAAGCAAAACTGTAAAAGTTAGCTGAAAGCCGAGTTAAACAGTAATAGCAAAAAGATACGGAAACATTTTAAAAGTTGAATGGTGTTTCTAGCTGAAAGTATGCTGAAGTAGTTAAAGGTCAAAGATGATGAAGTCTTAGCTGAATTTGGCTGAAATCTAAGAATTCTACATGCATTTCAATGGGACAAAAAAATCGCAGAAAAAGTTGAATATCGCGAAAACTACAAAAAATATCTTTACCAAAAGACATAGCACAATTCTCCTGAACAAGCTGAACGTTTTGATACCAAAATTGTTGAAATCGTTGGAAAACTGCGGGACTAGTTAGAGTCAAAAAAATTTAAAGTGAACAACAATAAGTGGGAATGCATAAGCATTCCCACTTGATAATAAAATCCCTAACCCCCACACTGCTCCCTGGGTGCCGCACAATGGCAGCCCACTGCCCAACAAGGGGATGGGTTAAATGCAGAGAGTGAATTTCATTGCTTTGTACTTGTAACAGTGTAACGACAATAAAGCTGCTTCTTATTATTATTATTATTTTGTTTGATCTAGGGCTGAAACAATCGGATTAATTGTGATTAAGTGTTTATTGAAATAATTGTCAACTAATTTAGTAATCGATTAATCGTTGACTGTATTATAGAGATTCTAAAACATACCTTCAGCTGACAGAGCGACCCACTTTGAGCAGTAATTACATCCAAATTGTGAGACAATATATAAATATTTTGCATTAAAGATAAAAAAAAAAAATCAATTTTTTGTCAATATGCTCTATCCAGAACTCCCAGAGTGGTAAAGTTTTTGTTTTACCTGGTTTGTATTCTTAAAAAAGATCTTCTTTAAGGAACCTTTAGCTATCAAATTATTAACCAGTTAATCAAAAAAATTATTGACAGATTAATCAATTTACAAAATAATCATTAGATGCA
Organism: Cyprinodon tularosa; assembly: GCF_016077235.1. NCBI lineage: Eukaryota > Metazoa > Chordata > Actinopteri > Cyprinodontiformes > Cyprinodontidae > Cyprinodon > Cyprinodon tularosa. The sequence goes on along the minus strand of NW_024038998.1, from coordinate 310,114 downwards.
GCCCTAGTTTGATCATGTACCTGAGAAGGACAGACAGCCGCCACTGCTGGCTGGTCACCCTCCTGTCCGGGTGGACTGAGAGCGCCCAGGTTCGCCCTTTGGCATCCAGGGTCTTCCTGATGCCTCCAGAGCTCTGCCTGTGAGAGATCTGCTCCAGAAAGTTTGTGAGGAGCACCGCAGGCCGAGAGGCCAGCAGAGAGGGGTAATATTCCAGGAAGATGTCCAGAACATTCATGGCGTCCTCCTGGATGCCCGGCTCAATGTGGGTCATAGCACAGGTGAGGTGAGCGCTGAGGAGTGGAAAAAACGGAGCCACTCGTTCTGCTGGCACAGACTGTGCAACAAACCTGTAAGAAGTTTCAGATAATGTGTTTAGGTTAAGATCCTAACACCAGCATCATTCAGCCAATGTGTGCCTTTTCTAACCTAAGAACGCGGGTAGCCGCCACGCGAACGTTTCCATCCTTGTCTGTGAGAACAGCTGCGACCTCTGAGAGCAGGCGTGAAAGATGCTGATCTAACAAAGAGGGACTCAGAGACAGCAACTCTTTCAACCCCAACAAGGCACCGTGTTTCACGTTGGCATTGTAATGATGCAGCTGAGACAGAAGCTCCTGGAAATCAAAGAAATTTTGAATTGAAGTTTAACGTAATATCTAAGCAATAAAGCGCCACAGGAAAGTATTCACACCCCTTAAACCCAACAAATAAAAGACCATCCAACCAAAACGACAGGCAAAGGGATAAGAGCATCGTCTCTGCATGCATGCTCGCTATGAGGGATTGCTTCAGTCAGTAACACAAAGCAAGCAAATGTCAGCTGTTGCTGCTTACTCATCCAGAAGGAGTGAATCCTGCAAAGTTAATAAATGAATGCACTCAGCTGTTGCTTTTTTGGATAAAAAATAAACTTTAAACCACTTTGCCTGGATTTGATTGAATTCTCTCTGTAAAGTGGCTTGAGGTGACACGTGTGATGAATTGCAGCTACAAAAATAAACCAAATTGAATTTAATCATTCAGAGCAGTGGCTCCCAAAATGTCCTTGCTGGCCTCCCTTATGTATTCAAGAAAGTTTTTGCCCCCCCTCATCTCTGACACATAGAATTCAAATTGCTAGATTGACTCCTTAACCTTGGAAAAGGGTTCACAGATTGATTAGTTCAGGTGTTTTGTTTTTGATGGGTGGCTGCGGGTCAATAAGCAGAAAGTTTTGTATCTGAAGGTTCAAACTTTTAGTTTTTTTTCTCCGATTCTTTCTCCTTCTGTCACATGTCGATATTGGCGAGGGAGAAATAGTGCGTTCATGCGGTATTGTTGGTAAATTATGGTACTACCAAAAATATCAAAAACTGACATGAAAAGCTAGAAAAATTGTATGATATCCAAGCTGTCAGAGACTAGGTGAACTTTGACCTCTCAACATGGCGGAGAGCACAGATTCTATGATGAGTACTGCACTGTTAAACATTCTCTGTTGGTGTGTTTGTAACCTACACAATGCTGTGACATACATTTCATTTCACAATATCACCATTTTAAGGTTTCAAAATAACCATTGATGTTTGACTTTATCAGAGGCTAGCTAGCTAGCAGTCCATCGAGGACTGATTTAGTGGAACCAGAAGATGAGTCCAAGTAGCAGGTCAGTGTAGTCTATGGAACCATGTTCCTCTTATCTACTGTAATTTCCACTTTACAAGAGGAAAGGGTCATCATTACCAGACCACATGAAGGCAGCATCAACCCTGAGTTTAAACTATTTTAGTGATCGGTATGACTAGATAGGTTATATAAATTCAGTCCATTTACCATCTGAAGCAGATGCATCTGGAAGTATGTTATAGACCAGGGGTGCTCAAGTCCAGTCCTCAAGAGCTACCATCCTGTAACTTTTAGATGCATCTCTTCTCTAACACACCTGAATCAAAAGGCTCAATCCCCTCATTTAGCCCAGCAGAGGTGTGGTAATGAGCCACTCATTTGATTCAGGTGTGTTAAAAGTGGGGTGCATCAAAAAGTTGCAGGATAGTAGCTCTTGAGGACTGGACTTGAGCACCCCTGTTATAGACAGAGAAATTAAAAGGAATATCAGTCTCTAAATGTATAAAGCTGACAGAGAAATTTCCCAATTGACAAACATTTGGGTGGTAACATTGTAATCTTTTTTTTTTCTTATATACAAAAGCAACTGCAAAATGCAACATTTAGGGGAGTGGCGACCTGGTGGTTAGAACATAGAACATGAACTGTTCTAGTTAAACAGTTCAACTGAAACATCATTAGTTCAACTTTTTTATTTTCTTTAGTCCAACTGTTTTTAATGTTCTTTTTTGTTTCTGCATTTTTTTTATTTTACTTCATCTATTTGTTTTTTTTTTCCTACTTGCTTTGATTCTGTTTTATTTTCCTATATTTTAATCATGTAAAGCACTTTGCGTTGTCTTTGTACTGAACTGTGCTATACAAATAAATTTACCTTGCCTTGCCTTGCCTAGAGCTTGGAATCCTGAGGTTCTGAGTTCGAGCCCCACTCCCACAGACCCTTAACCCCACTCTGCTCCTCGGGCGCCGCACAAGGGGATGGGTTAAACACAGAGTGTTAATTTCTTTGCTCTGTGCTTGTGACAGTGTAATGACAATAAAGCTGGGGGGAAAAAAAGTTTTCTAAGCCATAAGAAGGCCCCAGACATTTTGAATTGTGAAAGCTTGCTGGATGGGAAGCGAAACGTATTCAATCTTGGGGGAAAAAAACTTTTTTTTGGAATGACTATTACCTGGATGACTGAGACTCTTCACTAGTGTATTAAAATGTATTAAAATAATGAAACCTATGCTGTTCTACAATATATAATTGAGACGTGTCTGTCCATGCAGCATTTTTTGAATAGTGTTGATCCTTTTACAGTTAATACAATGTTGGTTTTGGATCTCTGCAGAACTTACATTGATGCCCAGCTGTTTGTGAGTTGTGGGGCCACTTGTTTCTCTCTTTAGCTGCTCAGGCAGACTGATTCCTCTTGTACGAAAGTTGGTGTTGGTGGCATTATCAGCTCTGGGCTTCTTCTTTCCTACTTTAAGCTTGACTTTTTGGAAATCGTCCTGCCTCTTCTTCTTTTTGGCCTTCATCTTAAAGTACACTTAAAAGAAATCTGTAAAACAAAAATTATACCGAATCAAATGACTGCATTTAAGCCGAGACAGAGTAAAAACGTTGTTGTTATTGTCAGGGATGTGGAATTAACATAAAAAAAATATCAGAGCGCCTGCACTATTGTTTGGCAGTTACCTTTTTACATCCCTGCATCATGGAGCATGTGTTCAACTTACCACAAGGATACAGCGTCTAGCTTCAGCCTTCAACACCCCTCACCTGATCAAACATTAAATCTTACTAAACACTTATAAACCTAGTTTGAGGCTTTCATTTTAGATTAACAGTATTTATTCGGTTTCCTCTCGGTTGTTCACTGGGTCCGTGATTCAATGCGTTGGGGTCATGTTGTTCATTAACCCGTTAGATTTGTTCAAATTACGGTTGTGGAGCTAATGACCAAAAGCCCCCCCTAAAGAACAAACATGTGACTGGCGAGTTAATGGGTACGTTTTTGATTCCGAAATAAATGGAATTAAACAAATTGTCACAAACATTCCAGGAGATACAATAAAAGTCGTTTTAATTAATGATAACACTACAAGCTCCTTTCTGGGCATTAGTTCGGTACGTCATGGTATTGAATCAAACGCACCCTATAGGTGTCCGCACAAGCGCCTTATCAATAAAAATAGTTTAAGATCAACTACTCTAATATAAAAGACGAAATATGAAAATGTGTTAAAATTTTCTGGAAAATAACCCATTTAGCTGTTCGTTTACTTAAAAAATATCTCTTTTAATTTGTTTTTCGTTTTATTTTATGGGCACATATTTGTCTACCTAAACTCGTCAGAGAAGTGCCCATTTTATTCCGAAAGGAACAGTACAGACCGTCTGCTGGTTTATAGAAACTCTGGTTTTGCAATCAATTTCTCAGGTATGAGTGCTGATGCATATTTTTTGTCCAAGTTATGTGCCATTTAATGAGTTTTAGCTTTGATGACTTTGAGTTTATAAACAGACACCGCTGATCTTTAGGGAAACGAGTTCCATGGACGGTTAGCAAGGCCTCTGATGCAAATCGACGCTAAAATAATCTGAAATGTTGGGGGGGTTAGGGGAAAATATACGCAAACCTCGAATACTTGCTTTGGTTCTAATATATATTTCAGATAATTTATTAATAGCGAAAATGACATAGTTACATCATCAGTATACCATCGTCATGGTAGCGGCCCACTAATGAAAAATACAATTTCGATTGTATAATATAGATATTAACACCCCGTCCTGTTGTTTAAGATTTGATTATGTTTCGGTTTCTTGTTGCAGTGGTGAAACTATGGAGACTTACCAAATGGATGCGCAGGCTAATCCCATTGAAGATCAACCAGCACCAAATAATGGGCCCCCACTAATTAATGAGGGACCGTTCCAAGGGCCACCGTTTCTTCAGGAACCGATCCAAGGGCCACCTTTTCTTGAGGAACCGATCCAAGGGCCACCTTTTCTTGAGGAACCGATCCAAGGGCCACCGTTTCTTCAGGAACAGATCCAAGGGCCACCCTTTCTTGAGGAACCGATCCAAGGGACACAGTTTCTTCAGGAACAGATCCAAGGGCCACCATTTCTTGAGGAACCGATTCAGGACCCATCATTAATTGAGGACCCGAATAATGGGCCACCAAATAATGAGCAAACGACTAACGAGCAACCGAATAATGTGCAACATCATCCTAAGAAAAAGAAAAAGAAGAAGGTATTTAATTTGCACTTGGATCTTCATAAACCTCAGATTTTTTTATTTATTTTTTTGGTTCAGCCTTCAATCTGTCTAGGAACCATCCTAAGAAGTACAGTCCAAGCCCCTGGTTTTTATGGAACTGGGCTACTGGTTTTATCACACCCTGGTGCTGCAGCATCATTCAATGCAAATCTCTCCATACATTGTTGTGCAGAAATCCCAGTTTTACTGGCACTGATTGTTGTCAGGGGTTTGGCTGCCAATTATTGAAGCCTAGAGCTTTACTTTTAGGAGATTTCTGCTGCCTAACTTGCAGTCGAGACAAAATTAATAATTAGCCTGTTTTTCAACCACACATGGTCCTTTAAAACCATTCTTAAGTGCATCGTTTGCCCCATGACTTTTTGTGGTACATGTGGTAAATATTAGAAACTAATTCTAGTGTGATTTGTTGTACTATCCAGGTGTAACACCAGTGGGCAGTATCTTCTTATAAAAGTAGCAACATTCATATCAGTCCTTGGATGAAGGGCTGCAACTGTATTTATTTTTGCATCTTTTTCTGTTTATTAATACATCTGTCTGTCCAGAGGAGCAGGCAGGTCTTTACCTCAGTGCTCTGTTATCTGGCTGCTCCAGACAAGGATGTGTTTTGAACACTGGTTATCCTCAGTGTTACAGCTCTACGTTTCCCCCTGGAGAAGCGGTAACTTAATGTTGCTGTTCTGATGTGATGAGTATTCATCACTTGTACGGAGTCAAGAAAAGCTGATTCCCGTGGCAGTCTCTGCGTGACGTAGGGCTCACGGAGAATGAAGGAATTAAACTGCTCTGCGGCATGTATGGTGTAGGGGACGTGGATGAGGTGTCCAGTCCTCTGCTGAGTGTCATTCTGTCACTAATTCCTGTATGTGTCTCTCTCCTCCTTGTGGGTTTATTCCCTCCGTGCTGACAGAGAAAGCCACCGCAGTCTGGTGATATAGGTAAGTCTTCTGACACACGGCACCACTTCCTGTGCTGAGAGCTGAAGCTTGAGACCTTGGTCTCTCTGCTTCAGCTTATGAGTGGTGGGGGCACATGCTCACTGCTCAGCATTTGGGGGACTATTTCGGTGCCATTCACACAGTTTTTAACTCTCTATTTGGTTCCTGTCTGACTCAACAGGCGGCCAGTTTAGATGGTAAAAACTTCTTCAATGGCGACACATTCTCCTGAGGTGTTGCAGCATTATAAGCAGCATCACTTTAGTTGGATAAGTGTTTAAACGTTTAAATGCTGGCAAATACAGTGTTTACACTGGTAACTTTCTTATGGACCCAATTTTCACCTGGTCATCATGTTATAAATGGGCAGATGCTTCATTTCTGTGGCACAGCAGTGAGTCCGGTGGAAGCACTGCATCTATAGTGTCTCACAGACCAGTGTGGGCCTAAGTGGGGATTGGCGGAGAGCTGTTCTTGTTTTTTTCTCTGAGAATTTCAAAAGTTTGAAGGGGTTTGAATGCCTGTTGGTGTTCAGTTAATCAGAAAGTATGCTCCCTGGTTATTAGTTGTTGCAAATTTTGGAGTAATCTTGCAGGCTCCATCAGCGTATCATTAATGCAGTGAATAGTTGGTAGTTTTTGGGCAAGCAATTATTTTGATTACTGTTTAAAGTTATGTTGTTCTGACCACTGCTGTGTTTTTGCAGTGTTCTCCAAAGGAAATTCTTTCCAAACAATGCCTTCACTGAGCAAGCTGTTAAAGGACGCCACAGAAACTATCATCGGTAAGAAAATGAATAATTTCCCCCCTTTTTACAGGGCATGGTGCTAATATGAATTCAGTTTTTTTCTTAAAAAGTTTTGGATGATAAAAAAAAAAAATTAATAATAATGCATTATTGTGAAAGAAAATTAAAACATTGTTCTAAACAATTTTCAGCAAATAAAAATCATGTTTTCCGTACTTGTTTTTTAACTATGATAGTTCTTTGGGGTCATATTTCTATTACCTTTATGCATCTTTAGTCAGAATTTTGGTTGTATATAATTCTAAAAAGCAAAAAAAAAAAATTTGTGTATGTATGTATATATATATATATATATATATATATATATATATATATATGGTTTTTTGGGTTGTTGTTGAGGCTTAGTTGTGCAGTTAATCTTTACTCAGAGCTTGAGACAGGTTTTTTCTTGAAAATCTGGATTTAAATTTTTTTTTTTGCTTCTTATTTCAGTGAGACTGACATCAGTTAAACAACTTTTGTTCTTGAATGCATACACACAACTGATAAAGTAGCGCACTATGCAATAAATGAATGTGTTATTATCTAGTAAAATGCAGTTTATTACTTGGCATATAGCAGAAAACCAAAGCTAGAAGTTGCTAGAGTCTTTAAACTCTTATTTATATGTAACTTGAGTTCAGTTTTATAATGTTTTATTTACCTGATCATAAGTTACAATTTACTTTGTAAAGCGCTGGTTATCCTCCTGCAGCAATGTGTCGCAGTGAGCTTGTCGCTGATATTTTTTGATTTATGCCCAGTATTGAAGCATGTTCTGTGGTATATTATTCCACACCACAACGCAAGAGGGACGATCACAAACTAGCTGTGGGTCTAGATACGGCTGAGGCAGTGAGGAAGTGGGGGCAGGTTTGTGCGGCAATGGAGGGACATGAGGAAAAAAAATAGCGGGGATTCAGGTGTAAAAAGGCTCTTCTAGCTAGTTCAACTTCGTGAGTCGTTTTCCACAATGGTGAAGTGAAGTGAGGCCTCACCGGAGCAAGCAGACGTGACACAGTGGGGACACAGCAGACATGCATGAGCTGCATCATCTCCACTGCACAAACCATATTTGCAGCGTTGTAACAACTACAGGGTGTTTGCTGGTCAGACCCAATTTGTTAATGTCTTCAGTCAGCCTATTGGCTATATCTGCAGCTGTTTGGCTTGAAGTCATCTTGGTGGCCTGTAGCACGAGATGCAAGGCCCCACTCATTATTATTGTAGTGGGAAGTCACCTTAATGTCACATATCCAGCACATTTTCTTTAGCTGTTTTAAATCCAAATTGGTTCCAGACATCAGACTTCAGTTGGGACAGCTTTGCTGAGCGGTGTGTTACTTACTTTGCACACGGCTGCTCATTTGAATGTGAACTTCACATGCATCACTATAAAAATTAATCAATCTCATTCCCTACACATCAATTTTGCAAAAGTGTACTGCAGTCGATCCAAAATCGATTAAATCGATTTTTTTTTTTTGATTTTTTTTTTTTTTTTACCCATCCCTACCCAGCACCTATTGGCTGATTCAGTCATTTATGCTGCCCTTGACCAGCCTGTTAGTTAGGGTGGATGTTTTTGTAGGTTTAGGGTTGTGCCATAGTCTTTCTATTTCTAGATTATGCACTGAAACGTGCTCCAGGAGAAGTTCAAACCATCAGATACTGTTTCATAATTTAAACAACTTAATTGCCGACCGGTCTCCTGAGTTTTGTTGTGTTCTGTTTTTGTTAACAAAAAAGTAGTTTTAAAAAAAGCAGCTTTGGTTTTTTGTGAGGTATTTTAGACTTTTTTTTTTTTTTTTTTTTAGATGTATTTTTTTTTTTTACTATCGATAATTGTCTGCAGGTCTTCAGTATGTGTGGGAGTACCGCAGCCCAAGTCAAGCTGTCCAACCGCACTACCAGTGCAAACTGTGTTCCCTGCATCGTGTGCAGCATGACATGATTGATCACGTCAAAGGCTGGAAGCACAGCTACAGATATATGGTAAGTACAGCTGTTTCCCTAAGCCACAGAGCCTCTTTGTTGAAAGCAACCAATTTCAATGTGTTGTGTTTTGGGTTTTTTTAAACAGAAAAAGACTCATCCTGATAAGGTAACCTGGGAAGAGGAGGATGGCGTCAAAGACCCTGTGGTCAGAAAGGCAATTAAATCTGCTGCTGCAGAAGTGGAAAAAGCAGAGGGAAGGGGACAGATTAAGGTATGTAATTAACGTATTATAACTGCAACTTAAGAGTGGCTTCTTTTATCAGTCTGGTTTAGAGTGATTTAATGTTTTTCACATTAAGAGCTGAATTTTTAAACTTCAGGTTTTTAAGTTATATGCGCACATTGACCAAATTGGTGCACCTCTTTTAATGAAAGATAAACCCATAATTGTCAAAAGTAACTTGAATGCATAATTATGATAATACAAATTCTATGAAAACAAATAAATCAAATTCAGAGCTTCTGCAAGAATGTCCTATGGACAGATCAGACTAACATGGAACCTTTTGCCAGCAAAAATCAGCTATATTTTCAGAGGTGGAAAAATGAAGCTTATTAAGAAAAGAACAGTGTCCCTACTGAGAAGCATGGAGGAGGATCTGTTATGCTCTGGGGCTGCTTTGCTTCATCTGGCACAGGGTGACTAGAGTCTCTGCTTGGTGCAATGAAATCCTAAGACTATCAAGGGATTTTCCTCCCCAGTGTCAGAGAGCTGTACGTCGGTCGCAGACACACAGCTAAAAACAACCGAGAACGGCTAAGAGGAAAACATTGGATTACTCTAAGATGGCCTCCTATGAGCCCTGATCTAAATCCTATTTAGCATCTTTGGATGAAGCTGAAAAATCCCGTCTGAAAAAGGCTCCTTCAAACCAGAGACAACTGGAGCAGTTTTTTTCTTAAAAAATGGAAACAAAATGTTTGCTGAGAGGAACAGAAGTCACTGACAAGAATTGTTTGATAAGTGTTTGCCTTGTGCAGCAAAATATTACTATCATCCTTAGGTCGGAGTTGAGATTAATCATATTCTGCTCTCCTTCCAATGTCCAGACTCTGATCATGCCATCAAGTCGTGTCCACAGTTCAGCCTCAGTATTTATTATTATGATCAACACAAAGGTTCGATTTTAGCACTTTTGTCATACATTAAAAAATGCACATACATTTCATATTATTGTATATTTGCTTAATACGTTATAGCAAATATTTAAAGGCACATTCCCATCGAACATGAATTTCGCAGTTGAAGCAAAGAATTCCCATGTTATCTCTATGCTGAAGGGCAGATCTGGAGCGAAACTGTGAGGTGAACTGCATAACTTTGGTGAAGTTGATGACATTTGATTGATTGATTGATTGATTGACTTGTTACATCAGCTCAAATAGTCAGAGAAGAAGAATGTGTCAAAGGAAGAAAAAGTTGCATGGGATAGATACAGTACACACAATGCGTCCACATATCACAGCTTTTTTTTTTTTTTTTTTTTTTATAGTAGGATCATTGTACAGGCTCCTTTTTACAAACAGGGTGTAAAAGATTGTCGCCTCACCTGCGAATGAAGTTGAAAGATCTGAACTTTTGTTTACATTCCCGTCGTTAAATCCAATCAGGGCCTAGATGTGGCTGTGAGCTACAGTGAAGATGCGCAGCGGAGAGCACCTTTTTTTATTATTAAAATGGAAGATGGAGAAAATAATGTTGACAAAGGATGAAGTAGGAATGCTTTTAAAGGGGGACACCGTTTTGTTTTGTTGTTTTTTTACATTGGGCCCTTGATTTTACGTTATTACATCATGTTCTACTCACCTATATTAGTTTTGTTTCATTTGGAGCCGTTCTGAAGATATTAGGTTTTGTAATCCAAGTAACTTCTTCCTATGGGCAACGAGTTGAAGGCACAAACTAAACTGTTCAGAATATAATCTTTATGGTACGCCAGCATTCATAACATGTAGGCGAATCACTGTCCCCCAGACATCCGCGGTTATATTTTTTATATTTATATATTTTTTAAACAAAGCGGCACATGTATGATGTCATCCACACGCCGGACTGCGGTTGTGACAGGCAGCCCGGGCCACAGGCAGCTACGCTCTACCCCTTCTATTTATTCGGCTAGCTAATCTGAATCGTTCAATTCCATTTCGAGAGCGAGATCATCTGTGGTAGTAAAACTAGACATCTTAGACATGTGAGTAAAACTAGCAGCAGTTCAGCGAACAGGATGAATGAATGGTAGCCGGCGCGCGCGGATGATGTCATACACACTCCGCTTTGTTTTTAAAAGATATATTTAATTTGCTTCTATATTCTATAAAAACTATTTGAAATGCTCCATTCTATTGAAGTGTAGTTGAAAAGCAAAATGCCTAACTTAAAGGTACACTATGCAACCGGTGTTGATTTTCCAGCGAGGCTCCCCCCAGAGGGCGAAAGTAAAAGTGCACTGTCGTAAATATGCACAGCTGTTCTCCTGGTTTCTCCGTCAAGCCAGGCGCGATTGTTTTGAGCTTAGCAGACAGGCGAACGCAACGAATGACTAACACAGTGAAAATATGAACATGCACACAGAGAGAGAGAGAAACCATTCCAATGTTACTTACAATCGCATCAGCAGAAACGCGAGGTCCGCGTCAGCCTTGCAGCCTTCTTTTTATTTTAGTTCTCGCCATTCGGAAAAAGCTTGCCAGATGTTCACCCGTGTACGACTCCTCTCTCTGTCCGGAGCCCTTTTCCTCTTTCTTGCCTGCTCCGACATGGGCTTTCGCTGTTTTCACGCTGGTTCCGCCATGATAACTGCACAAAGATCGCCACTGTGCTAGCAACGAGCATGCTTTTAACTGGGGGCGTGTAGCAGTTCTCGCCGTAAAGCAAGACTGACTCTCGCGAGACTTCTGAGCCTGTGGGTGTGGGTCGAGGGCTCCTGCAATTGCAAGTGCGGTATTTCCCCCACAGACCACCAGGGCGGCCGAGAATACCTTTGTTCAACCTGAAATGACTAATTTAATCATCCAAAACGTTATGGAACACATTAATTAACTGAAAAATGTTGCATAGTGTGCCTTTAAATTTAGTAATTTTCAGAAAATTCTTATACCTTTTGTCAGATTAAACTTATCTCTGTGACTATTCTTTTTTCAGCCATTAAATGGAGAGTACCAACAATTTTATTCACCTGTGTATTTTCAACTTCTCTCTTCTTTAATGTTTCCCCAGATATTAAGTTGAGACCTTTCTGTTTCTTGGTCACAAAAATTAAAATGATTTATCACATTTAGAAATTTGTTTTAAAGGCAAAGGGAAATAGTAAATATATATGTTTATTTGTTTATTTTTATTTTGGGGGGGGGGGGGGTTGCAATAGCTTATGTAAATTGTCATTTCCCTGTTTCTCTTCTGGCCTTTAGGTGATTCTGAAGGAGCCCTATCTGGTTCCTGCTTTTAAGGGACTCCGTGAGTGATCTTGCTTTTTTTCCTTCTGTGCTAAACTATTACATGCAGAGAACTAATGGATTACATTTACTAATGCTTTTATGCAGCACTCCTCTGATTTTATGTGTCTCTTCGTTTTTATTTTCTCACAGGTTCTGCTGCTCCTGCAGCAATGCCTCCACCGAATAAGGGGATGGGGCCAATGGGTCCTTCATTTGGTGAGCTCCTTTTGGTCAATTAGAAAATCATTTATGGTACAATTGTTTCACTTATTCAGTTCAGTTAAGGTTCATTAGATTAACTACCCACAGTGACATTTTTTATTTCTGTGTATTGTGGCTTACAGCTGATAAAACCCTCAAAATTTGGTTTAAAACACAAGCATACGCATGTACTGTATTGTATTTACACCCATTACTTGTTCTGGTCTCTTTCTGAATGAATTACTCCATTATTGCAAGATTTTTTTTTTTTCTTTACATTAATGCCACTATTGTCGTCCATAGTGGCCTCTCTTCCTTCTGTTTTTCTCCCAGTCGTAAGCCATTTAGATGTCCTCTCTTTGATGGTACATCTGCCTTTTTAGAGCTAACCTCACTTCTGTATCTGAAAGTGATTCTTATTCACCAACGACTAATGGTTCCTCTGCCTGCTAATGCCTTTGCTGTGTTTTGTAACTTCCCTTTTTTCATCTCACATAATTTATTCTTCCGTTTCAGTGGTTTGCTTTTTATCGATTTGTCTTAATGCTAAACCCTTCAAATAATAAAGTTAGCCAAAAAGCACAGCGTTGCGGTCAGCTAGATCACACAGCCACATACTTAACAGCAGCTCTGACGGCTTGCTGATTGGCAGCAAGCATGTGGCCTTCATAGGTTTCAGCTAAATGCTGATACAACTTTATTCACATCCCAAATTTCTTTGATTCAAGCAATGAAATGTAGAAATAATCAGTGAGTCAATAATTGAATGTCCACAACTTCTTTTAATGAATATAATTGCTTTTTTAAGAACTCAGCAACAGAAACAAGTGCGTTTTAAACTTATTGTGCTCTGAAAGAAAAAGCCACATCATGTTCAGGAGTGTCTGATTTCCATGTACTTTGATTGGGGTAACTGGATCCCATCCACCTTATCCCAGCATCAGTAATCTTCAGACTCATGAATTGAATCCCTTTTAATGCAGGATCTTTAGTCCCATTCAAGGCTCCATTAACTCCCCTAAACCACCGATCTTCATCCCATCATGTGGTTAGCTGTAACTACTTGTTAGTTCCCTAATCACACCTCCTCATTATGATGGAGTTTATTCTCAAGGATTGTGACGTTCTCATACATCTGCATCCTGTGGTCCTTTCTCAATGATATCCAGCTTATTTATTCTATAAGCTGTAATTCAGCTACATTCAATTTCCTAACATTTGTTAAAAAACTGGACTTGATTTATTCAAGCAGCTTGAAATTGGACCACAGACATGTTATCTTCAAAGGTTTTGGCTTAATGCAAGGTGCACATAGAACTATATAAAATTCCATGTTATACAGTTAGAAAAAAACACTTATAAAACATTTAGCTGTACCTTTTCTGTCTTCCCTAAACATTGTTCTAAAAGAAAATTACATGAAGAATGCAATTCACAAAACAGAAAACTATGTATAGTCTACTCTTCATTGATCCACTGCTAGTCTTAACTGTAAATTATAACACATCAATTCATTGTATGGTCCTTTGTATGATTTGGCTGTTGAGGGGGAAAAAGAAAAGGTTAAAACGTTCATAAGCCATCTTCTTTAAACGTAACGGTAGATGTGAGAATTCTTTGAGCCACGTTCTCTAATTATTCTCAGTATAGGTATATGAAAGGATCCTGCTTCATCTTGACGCCTTGTGTTGCTTATATAAAAAAACTGGTTACCCACTGTGCGTCATTAGCAGGAGGATTACTTCAGACCTCACGTCTCTGCAGTTTACTTCCATCTGAAAGGGTGAACGATCAGGCTCCTTCTTTCCTTAGCTGAGGTTAAAACCTCCGGCCTCTGTTTCTGGACAAATGTGAGTGGGATCCATGTCCTGGATACATTTATGTGGGATAACAGCCTTGCTCCACTCCTTGGTTATCTTCAATGCAAATTTTAGTTAGCTACTGTTATCACTGTTGCTTGTGCATTCAGTAGGTCTTCTGTAAAATGTTGGGTTTGGTGGCCTGCTTACCATGAAAAATCAACAAATCTTTCCATGTTTTACTATATTTTTTGAATAAGTGCAATAATTAACTTCTTAGATGTTCTATTTCACAGGATATGAAACAGAAGAATTGAATGTGGATTAATATGGAGCTATTGTGCATCTTACAGGTCCCAGGTTCCATAACTCCAGGTTTCAAGGAGAGTTCCCCCCTCATAGAGGTGCTCCCTCCAACTATCAAGGTGGAGAATATGAAGAACCTGGGTATGGAGGCTTTATGCCAAGACCAGCGTTTCCTGACGGGGGTATGAATATGGGTCCTTACCCGGACAGTAGGGGTCCTGGACCAGATGGCTATGGAAGGGGCGGACCGATGGGTGAAAACACAAACGCAGCGTATCCTAATGAGTTCCAGGACGGCTTTACGAAGAGACCGACGAGCAAACCAGTGAACCAGCCTAGATTATTTGGAGAAGCCCCGGAGAGTAAAAACATTCCCGCTCTGCTCAAACACCTGGTGCGAATCTCCTCCTGTTGCATCTCCGCTCCTTTGACCAAATGATATATATAAAAGACTATTTGTCATTTCTGTCTTTAGGACTCTTTCCGAATAGAGACCGAAAACGATGCTCAGTTGGTCCTGAAAGTGACACAAAAACTAACCGACGCGCTGATGGATTACAGGCTGAGGAGCATTCCAGAGGTACAGCCTGTTTTCCTCTCTTCAATAAGTAGCTAAAGCCAGCCTGCTTCACTTTATGATTCAATACTTCAAGCTGGATTTTGGACTGTGGATAAAAGTTTGGGTCTTCTGCTTCTTTTACCTCCACAGCCATCGACATTTAGCAGCTTTCCCATGAGGTCTTCAGACTTTTCCAAACCACCTCCAAGATTGCAAGGCAACAACGAACGATATCCAAGTAATCATTCAGGTACAAGAAAAAAAAAATTCTAGTTGTGTGGTAGGGTAACAAAAAAAATTGTTCAAATTGGCAAGTTTGGAAAAAAAAAAAAAAAAAAGATTTAATACTTTCTTACAAAGATTCACAGAATCGCTTTAGGGAAGAAAAAAAACTGAATGAACATTGAACCTTTCGTCGTCTTTGTTTCTTCCTGTGTTGTTTAGGTCCATCCAGATATCCAGATGGTCCAAAGAGGTATTTCAAATGATCAGCAGAAGATGGCGCCTCACTCATCCTTCTCTCACAGATGCACAACAGACGTGGAGTCTTTTTTCCCTTTTGTGTATATACATTTATATATACTGAATGTGTCATCTTGTTTTCCCACCAATAAAGTTTTTTTTCCTACTTCCTCAGATAAATGGAAGTTTTTCACAACATGAACAGGACATGTTTTAGTTGACCAATTGTATTAGTTGTTAGTTTTTGTCCAGGTTTAATAAAGGTCTTGTTGAAGTAACTGTAAAAGTCATTTTCCTGGTCTCACAAAACTACAGTAATACTGTTAAATCCAATGGCTTGGTCTTCCTCACGCCCTGAGACTCCGCCTCCAGTGGCTTGCTCCATCTTGTTGAATGCATATTACCCAGGGCGTTCTCCCCGACAACTTTTATTTACGTTTTCATGTTACTTCCTCCTGTGCAGCCGTTTCCGTCTGCGGTTAAACTACCTTTTCTTTATTTAGCAGTTGCTTGCAAATCCTGTTGAAGTTTGTTTCTCCTGTTTTAACAAAAGGCAAATATGAACCCTGGAGCTTTAGAACTTGTTAGAACAAAAACTGATCTTCCTTTAGAATTCTAATTCTAATGATTAAGCCATGCTGATTCAAAGTCAAAACCAAAAAATCTGAATTCTGTCATGGGTGAGAAAATCTCCAGTCACCCCTTCCAAAAAATATCTGTACACTTCGCCTGGTCTTCTTTTCATCGTCGGATAAAAGGCTTTGAAGCATCTTGCATCAACAGGAACGTTTATTATTCATTTTGTCAAAAAGAAAAGTACAAAAACGCAAATGTACAGGTGATCCTGACGTAAGACTTAAATGCCAAAAACAACCTCAGATCAGGCAAAGTTTCTCAGTTGTTCAAAATGTTCTCCACTTGCTCGCCATTTATGAGAGTAAGCAGCACGCTTGTCCCCAGGAACTCCTCGCCGTGCATCCTCTGGGCCTCGGCAGCTTGCTGCTCGGATTCAAAGGTAACCACGGCCTCCCCCCTGCCGCGGCCCTCGCTGTCATGCAGTAACATGATGTCGTCCAAGCTCAGATTATTAAATTTACAGAACAGGCTCCTGATCTGACTTCTTTTTACATTTGCAGGCATGTTTCTAATAAAAATGTACCTCTGAGCCATGTCTGTTTGACTCTCCCGCCGCTGCGTCCCGGTCTTCTGTTCATCTGGTTTTCTCAGGTGAATGTGTAATCTTGGGTCGGTAGGACCGGTCCTACGGTTCCTAGGGTTGTTTTTGGCTATCATTCCCCACATGATCTGCTTGGTGATAGAAGTAACCTCAATGGCACCAGAGCCTGCATGGCAGCCAGAGAGATTTATGGCATAGTCAAAGTCCTGTCTGCGGTTAAAAATCAGAAAAGCCGTGTCTGTGAGGTCTCCTGCTTCATCCAGCAGATGAAGCACGTTTCTGTGTGGCATGTGTGTGCATGCAAATAGCTCTTTGATTTCAGTCTTGGTTATGGTTTTGGGAAGGTTTCGGACCATGACTGTATATTCTGAGGTTTTTAATAATGAAGAGTCTGTTTCAGTGTCACGTCTTGGCTTTTTCAGCGGTTCCAGGTGAACTTGATTGTCTGCTGCCCTCTTCCTCTGCAGAGGGGAAACAGATTTTCTCTCATATTTTTCCCTTTCCTTAGATCTTTGGTATTGATTACTTGGCCAGGCATCTAATGCATTCCTGCATTCTTGTAGCACTCTGTCCCACATTTTCTCATCTCCTCCCCGTACCTCCACACAGAATGAGCCCAGCAACTTCAGGTTGAAGCTAAGAGCATCAGATGCATCTTGCATATTTGCAAACTTCACAAGGCAGCCATGACCCTTTCCAAGTTCAACGTTGACTATAACCTCTTTCACATGCAACCCTTTGAAAAAAGTACAGATTTCTTCTTTAGTAGTTGAAGATGGCAGCCCAAAGAGTCGAACGTAGCCTGGTTTCAAATCCGATGTGTGCTTTGGGCTTCTGACATCTCCAGATAAGGTTGTGCTAACATCCTTGTTCAACTCAAATGCTGGCACAGTGGTTTCAGACTTGAGACTCTTAAGAACAGAGCAAACTCCAAGCAGAAAAGCAGTACTAGTATCCAAAGGTTTTTCATTTGAAAATTGCTTATTTACTGTGCTCAGCTGAAAATGTTTTGCATAAGCAGCTGGCAGACTGGTAGTTTCGGGATCAAATGAAGATGCAACTGAAGTACAGTGCGACCTGGATGTTGTTTTCCCCTTAGCCATTTTAGGATCCTCCCTCCTGGGTTTGGGTTTCATCTTAGTCATTCTCCCGTCCTTCAGCTTAGATTTACTCACATCGTTTGGGTTGGATTTGGACTTAAATTCAACGCTGCCATCATGTGGACTTGGCATTTTATCTGCAGCTGGATATTGAGTTTTCCTTTCAGGGCTTACGGTCTTCTTCCCAAAGGATTCCAATTTCTGCTCCATCTCCTTTATACTGCTAGCGTGCAGAAACACCATGGAGCCTTTCAGGAAATTACCATTATGCAGCAAGGCGATCTGTGCGTCGTTTTCATTGGCAAATGCAATAAATGCTTCACCGAGACTCCCCCCCATGATGTAAACCCCTCCATCAGGTATATGCAGGGATTTAAAGAATTCCCTTATATCTTGAGTGCCTGCCTTCACATCCAGGCCTTCCAATCGTAGGATTGTGCTCATTCCTTCTTTCTTTCTTCAGCCTAGGTGTTTGCTGAGAACTCGGAGGACTCTGGGAGGAAAAGTGGAGAACAAAGGTGTCATTGTGAAGCCTTATAAAGAGGACCTGTGCCTCAGTAAAACACGTGCGTCACAAACGGAGATGAGAGAGAAGGAAAGTGTGGTGAGCTGTTATGTAAGCATGAAGGACCCGCCAATACTCACGTAGCTTCGTTACGTTTAAAAGTCGGTTTAAGGACACCCTCAGAGCAGAAATCCAGTTTTAATTAACTCTATCCGAAACGATGCAGGCAGCTGTGTCTTCCCTCCCTCCGACTGATCTGCACTGAGCCGCGTTTTCTCCTTTTATTGGCTCGGATTTACCGCAATACTGCCCTCTAGCGGAATGGAAAGGAAAATATGTAAAGGTGGAAGTTGACGAAGTGGAAAATATCGGGTTTTTTATTAATTATTTCTGAAAGTAAGACCTCTACATATTCGATACTCTACCAAGCAGATCGATCTGGAAATATTTACTCAACTGCTAGGGACTTTCCAGGCTTTCATCAAACCCCACCCCTTCTTCAGTCCTATCACTGTGAAGATAGCAGGGGCGGAGCTAAAAAAGGGCGGCCATGGCCACCCTTATTCAATCATTGGCCACCCCTACCATTTTTCCCTCTAATACAGACGGTGGCAGCAGTAAAACTTTCAAGTGGAATGTTCTAACTTATTCAACATTTTAATTTTCTATATGTAAACATTTAGCTGACAACAAAAACACTGTGGTTAATTATGCACATCAATATACTAACATTAAAGATGAATACAGAATTCATGCTCTTTTCAGAACTAGATTTTGTGTTTTATGGGGTAAAGAAAAAATTATGTCTCTGCAAGTCATCTAGGAATCTTCACTGAAATCAGAGATAAATAACTACTTTAATAATAAGCAATCAATTCAATGTATATATTAGTACATATAATTATTAATTTTATGCTGAATGATTTTTAATAAAAGTAGGTTAGTAATGACAATGAATAAGATGTTAGCCCCAGAACTCAAACTGAAAGAATTTTGTCCACTACACCTTTAATTTAGACAGCATGGATGTTTAAATATATGCGTCCAATTGTTAGCACAGGCTGTAGGAAAGTATAGTTTGTCTTTATTTGGAAAATATGCATGTCGTGATTGTTCATTATCCTGTTGCAACAGTGTAGATTGAGCCTGAGGTTCTGGCACCTATCTACTTTTGGCCACCCCTCAGTGTACATTGGTTATTGCTTGGCCACCGTTATTAAAATTTTCTGACCCACATGACCCATGAATAATAACTGCATTTCTAAAGATGAAATGCACTGGAACAGATATGGTAACTGAATGGTCCTTCAGACCCGATTTATTTTCATTATGATTGGAAAAATTAAGGTGATTGTTTCAGTCGTATTGAGAAAGGATCACAATTTTCATCCAAATATTATTCTGAACCAAAAAAAAAACAAAAAAATCTCTAATTTGTTACAGCTGAATTGTTTTACTTATAATTTGATTAAAATTGATTATTTTTATTCGAAATAAGTCAAAAATATGTAATATACGTCAACTATGAATTATCATTGACCTAATATTCCAAATATTAACTGAAATGTAACCCTAACCCTAGTAAATATTTAGCAACTAATTATTTCAGTCACTCTTTCCCCTTGTAAAGGATTTATTTAATTGTAGATTAAATAAAATTAGCATTGTCTCTCAAAAATACAAATTTTCAATTGGGAAAACATAAAATTTCAAAGGTAATGTAAATCCCTCTATTGTCCCACAATGAGGAAATTCACTCTTTGTATTTGACCCATCCCCTTGGGGAGCAGTGGGCTGCCATTGTGTGGCACACGGGGAGCAGTGTGGGGTTACGGGTCTTGCTCAGGAACCCAGAGTGGAGACTGTGGGGATCGAACCGGGTACTTGCAACCTTCTAGGAACACAAGCACACTGCTCTGAACACTAGACAAACACTAATTTAGATTAATTTTAAATAAAAAAATTACATGGAAATTTGACCTAATTCGGTGCAGAGACACAATTAACTTGTTTTCCCTATGGCTCTCTTAAATATATAATTAACTATTGTTCTGTTCATGCTTTTCTGTGCTCACATGAAAAAACACTGGGCCCCACCCTGGCCCCACTTCTTAATTTGTTCTAGAACCACCCCTGCTTGATACTCATCAAGTACTGAGTTTATTTTTATCAGTATTAATCTTGTACTGCTTTTACAAATTCAAAACTATTAAATCGATGGATATGTATTCTATTTCAAAAATCATAGTTATAAGATGAAAGTATTTTTCCGCAAAAAGAAAAACTGCCTCCTAGCAGAGGCCGAAGCTGATTTATATTGGATTTTCTTGATTATGTTATTCAAAAATATAGTATTTATTTAAAATACCTTAAAATGCCCCCTTTTTTAGCCAAATGGGGGACCTCCTGGGAAGTCAAAATGTGTGCTAAAGTGCCCCTTTAGGAGCCCATCTGCATGTTAAAGTGCCCCCTTGGGAGTGAAAATGCATTAAAGTGCCCTCGACTGTAGTGAGAAAACACTTTATACAGTGGGTACGGAAAGTATTCTAAAATCAAAACAGTTCATTTTATTTCTCATTAATGAACACTTAGCACTCTGTCTTGACAAAAATAACCGAAATATAAAATTCTTTGCATATTTATTAAAAAAAGGAAAACTAAAATATCAATGGTCATAAGTATTCAGACCCTTTGCTGTGACTCTCATATTTAACTCACATGCTGTCCTTTTCTTCTGATCCCCCTTGAGATGGCTGTGCTCCTTCAATGGAGTTAAGCTGTGTTTGATTAAGCTGACTGGACTTGTTTAGGAAAGGCAAACTCCGCTTTATGGCAGTGTGGCCTGACGGAAGCAGTGCAAGCCATATGAAAGCCCACATAGAGTTTGCCAAAAAAAAAAACACATGAAAGTCTCCCAGATGATAAGAATTTAAAGGTGTCTGAATACTTTCCATACCCACTGTATGCCTCCTTTTCTATTTCCACCCCTGCCCTTCTAAAAGTCTGTGCACGCCACTGTCAGAATCAGACTTAATTTATTAATACCTTGCGGGAAACTCTTTTCTTGCAGGGCAACCATTTGCAGATGAGAGAAAAATAAGATTGCAAGTACAAATAAGATAATAAAATAAGGCCAAAAACAAAACCAGAGAAAGACAAGAATAAAATAAGGGTTACAGCATATTTATTTAAATAAATTAAAATAAATAAATATTTGCACCGTGTAATGCAAATGTGATGTTATCAGTGTGATGCAGAGTCTCAATTTGTGAGTTGATTTAGAGTTTTCAACAGTCTTATGGCAACGGGGGAAAAGCTGTTACAGAACTTGCTGGTCCTGTATCGAATGCTGCAAAGCCTCTTTCCAGAGGGCTGCAGGGAGAACAGTACATGGTTGAGATGTAAGGGGTCGGGAAATGCAGCACTGGGATGAAATGTCTTTTAAGAAGGGGAGTGGAGCCCCGATGATCCTCTCTGCTTCTCTCAGCACTGTTATGTTCTTCCAATCTGTGGTGCTGCAGCCTCCAAACCAAACAGTGAAACAGCTGGTCAGAATGCTACTGTAGAAGGTCATGAGGACGGGTGGGGTCAGGAGGAGGTGAGCCTGTCCAAGGTGTGCCTAGTCCTTAGAAAAACTACAGTTCATACTGTGTGTAGGTTTTTAGAGGACCCAAATGGAGAGACGGAGGCTGAGGTGGTTTTTGTAGATTTGATAGGCAAAAGGTGGCAACAAAATACAGAAAACCAAATTCCAGGAGACATCAGGGAAAACACACATCAGGAACAAAGAAACAGCAAGGAACCCTCAAAACGGTAACTGAAGAGAAGTAGTATAAATGGCAGACTGAACAAATACTAGGCTAATCAGCAGATTGGGAGCAGGTGTGGGCAGAAGAATCTAGCAGGGAGCTAGAAGAAGGAGACTGACACAAGAGGGTAAACAAGAAATACATAAGAACTTAAATACAACCCAAAACAACTAGAATAACCTAAAATGGAAATAAAACTAATGAAAACTAAAGAGATAACTTAAATAGAACCAGCAGGCAAACAACAGGCCTCCTCCAAAGCAGATCACATGGCATCACTGCCTGCTGAAAAAGCTAAGTACACTTCAAGCAGTGTGGATTACTCTCTTACTCTCAAGTTTTGGGAATTTGATTTCCAAATATTAGGAAAATGCAACAGATGCTTCTGTTCTGTTGCTGGTTCTGATTCAGTAGTTCATTGAGATGAGAAATAAGGGTAAAAAGTAGAATAAGAGTTCTCTTGGAAATATGGACTATTTATTCATAATGTATGAAGCCGTTACATGATGAAATAAAGATGTATCCGCTGTTATTATGAACGTATGAGTTTTATTTTAAATGCATGTGTGTTTGTCAGAATAGAATAGACAATTAAGCTGAACCATGAGAGGAACATGCTTAGACATGTTCAGACTCTGAGTTTTTTTTAGGGAAGGCCAGCATACGACTTATCTTAACTCTGTTTGGAGGAGAAAATGTTGAGAATGAAGACACAGAAATCTGACAGAGACACATGATAGTCCAAAATGTATCCAATGAAATAACATTTGCCGATCCACTGTGGTGGGAACTGAATATAGAGTTATTGCATAAAAGTGATCAGGCAAGCTTGGCCTCCTCTGCATTTAATTATTTCTTTGTTTACTTAATAAGCTCATCTGTCTCCTGGTGTCATCTTTTAGTAACAGTTAGCTTAATCTCTTCAACCGTTTTCCTAATCTAGCCTTGATTTGTTTTTATTACATTCTCTGACCGCATACTTGATTTTCATAGTCTTAATCATCCAAATCTTTAATTCTTAGGGCTTTCTTACTTCTTCAAAAGAACAGAAAGGGAATTACAGTATAACAGCAAATATAGCTGGTCAGGTCTTCAAATGAGCGTGTTCGGAGATCTTAATGGAATTATTATTCTTTAATCAAATTTTAATATCTGCAAATCTCACCTTTATCGGAACATGTTAAGACCACATATTAATGATTGTTGCTCTAGAGGAAAAGAGGGAAGTAAAATCATTGCACAGATGCATGTGTCCATTTTCTTGGAAAAAAAGAAAGAAGAATCTGACTCAACCATAAAAGCTTTCTCTTCTTCATGACGTGACACAACCACAAGAGGGTGTTACAAGAACAGTGTTTGGACCAGTCACCATCATAACCAAAGCTGGAAGTAGGATAGCGGTAAAGATACGTTTGGGAACGGAAAGAGTCGGTCAAAGGTTTCGGATCCCACCATAGCCCCGGAATTCTCATCTAAACAAGAATGGAGGATTGTGGGTAATAAAGAACGGTCGCTTACCATGGCGACAGGGACGCTACTGCCTGTTAGCAGACCCATGAGAGGATTTCCTTGTTTATTATTTTTGTTATACTTAAATCTGCTCTCTTGCCAGCAGTTTATTATCCCATTTAAAGCTCCTTCAGACTGTGGCGTAGATGAATTCTTCGATATATCCAGTTTGTCGTGCTCCAGGTGTGGTTCAAATCAGCGCCAAAGCTCTACAGGTCGGTTTTTTACAATTATCTCGGACTCAAAAACAAACCTTAAACCATATACGTTTTACTTTTTATACTTTGAAGCAGGGTATTTTGATAAGTGTGCAAGTCTGTCACCTAATATAGTTTATTGTTAGCTAAAAGCTGTTAGCTGTTAGAGATTGTGAGGAAGATACTCTAGTGTTTTTTGAATTGATAAAGCTAAATCCCCCCAAAAAACTGTTATAATAATAAAAAATGATTGGCTCATCTGATCCGGTCAATAAGGCTGCACTAAAGCCGAAACAATTGAAGAATATAAACTGTTATAAATACTAAAAAAAAAAAAAAAAAAAAAACAACAAACAAAAAAAACCAAACAACCTTCAGAGCAAATTTACTGAAGATATAACCAACTAGAAGAATCTGATGTGGTCATAAAGGTGAAGCCTGAAGGTGTAGATTAACAAATATTATTGGAATACTATTAAATAATTACTTAAAATAATGAATCATAGCAGCAAAGCAGCCGAATCTCTTTAGGAACTGGAAATTAAGGTAAATAAAATTCTATTTTATAAAAAAAAAAAAAAAAAAAAAAGAGTTTGTACAGATTTAAAATTATAGAAATATAAGAAAATGGGGAAAAGTGATCAACAAGGTATGGACTTCAAAATCATCCCATGGATCTACCTCTCTGCATATATCTCTCATGAAGCTGTCAGGTCATAAGGGTTATTCAGTCCCTCCAGTGTGTGGTAGGTCAACTGAGGAGTTAATATTGCAACCCAATAAAGTGTTGCTCTATTTTTCTATTCTACGATATGTATTTCCAATTTTATTTATGTTGGCTGTATGTAGCACTCTATAAAAAAAAGAAAGAAAATTCCTACGTTTTAGATAATACCTGGCAGTAAAGCTGTTTTTGATTTTGATTCGCTGTTTGATTAAATTAACACTCCACTGCCACTTCTCTGATTCTCTTTCTTTTGCAGGATTGAGCTGCGTTTGCCAGACTGGCTACAGAACCACAAATGTCTCCCCTAATAGTGTGTCCATCACTTGTGAGCTGTGTCCTTCAGACAGGCCTGTATGTCAATTTTCCCCCATTATCCTCTTACTATATTAACATGAAATCACACTTATACAACTGATAATAGATATAACAGTTTTGCTTTAAGTGAGATGCAGTGTTTATTTACAGGCAGTAACAAAAGACGGGTTTGGGTGTGTTCGCTGTCCAGGCAGCGTCAACGATGAGGGAAAATGTCAGTGTCCTCCAGGCCTTATCCTGGGTGAGTCACCACATTTTTTTTCTTTAACAGTAATTTAGATTGAAGCATTCACTTCTATTTTTAGGATTCTGAATACTAAGAATGCTACTGATTATTTAATCTCTTATATGACGCTGCGACTATATGGTCTTGATGGTTTGTTTTTCTAGTGGAAAGGGATATCAACGGCAATCCTTTGAATGAGCCAAGATGTGAAGTATGCAACAACAACAGCCCTGCTTTGTCCATAGCAAACAACAAAGGAGACAGGTACCTCAAATGACACAGACTTAAAGATACTGAAATGCTGAAGGCAACTCTGTATGAACAATGTGTGTGTATATATATATTATATATATATATATATATATATATATATATATATATATATATATATATATATATATATATATTATGACAAAATACATTAAAGTTTGGTTTTGCTAAAAGTGATTGTAATTCATCTTAAGGAAATTGACTTGCTGCTTCTCTGGGTCTAATCTGGTCATGGTCAAACTGTAGTAAAATGAAAAGTGTTCATTTTTACTCTCAGCTTACACTCTGAAATTATCTTTCAGGTGTGAGAGATGCACACCTACCTTCATCAATACATCCTGTGTGTGCACTGCTCCTAATGTCCCAGTGAGTTTAAACTTCACATGGTTAAAGTACAATAAGTTTGATACACTATTGTTAGAAGAACACATAATTTGTTGATTATTTTTTGTTTTGTTTGTTTTAGGCTGGAGGATTGTGTTTCCCTACAGGAATCCTTTCCACTAACGTGAATCCCAGTGTCAACTATGCTCAGCTGGTAGGAATCCTTTGCTATTTGTTTCTTAGTTGCTATAAGAAAATTATCAGTTCTGATTTTTTTCCTCCTCGCCTGTTTGAACAGAAATTCAGCGTCCAGTCTGCCTGGTTTGTGGAAAATCTCTACTCCTCCTCAGCAGCTTGCCTCGTAATCAAAGAGACCCTTGTTTTTAACCAAGATTTTTAATGATGGATGTTGAGATTAAAGCATATGACTGCATAAATTCTTGTTGCAGGCCTACTCTAACCTGACAGCATGCCAGGCTCTGGGGAACATGTGTGTGATGAACATGCACTCCTTCGGTGGACTCTCCACAGATGCTTGTGGTCTTTTTAACACCGTGTACAAATCAAAAGCTGCTCTGAGCTCAGTTCAAGACATTTCTTATTGGTAACCATGTTTCTTTTCTTTTTTTTCTTTCTGTCTGACAAAGGTCATGAATTTCAGACAGAATTTTCTAGTTTTAGTCCAGAACAGAAACCAGCAGCTTTGATTGTTTTATCCACAGGAGAGTGAATCTCCCGTGGCTTTTCTACGGAGACGAACCGGGGCTGGCGAGTCGTGTTCTTCAAACAGATCCTGTTCCTACTGTCTTCAGTTTCAGAGGAAGAAACAAGGTAAGATTTGTTAGCATTAAATAGGAAAGAAAAAAAGATAAGCTGATTTATAGGGTCCTAGTCATTTCAGATATTCGGAATAAAGCCTTGAAGCTAAAATCTGTTGTTTCTGGCAGAACACAGAGATTCAGCTGCTTGCTGCTGTCTACAATGTCAGGGGAGAGTTCTTGAGATGGGAGCAAGTTGGAGGACGTAACTTGATGGTAAGATCTTAAGTTGTTTGAGACTAAGCAACTGCAAGAAAAAAAGATTTGTGTCTTAGATCTTCTCTTTTAAAAGAGACTACTCACCCCCAAGCAAGTAATCAGATCAGATTTTTATGTCCGGACATTAGAGTGTTTCTTTCAGTTGCAGAAAAAGATAAAATGTCCTCACATGCCTTTTTTTATTACTTTTTCCTTCCTAAAAACTGTTGTGTAAAAACATTCTAACCACTTGAAACTGCTCAAATATTATCAAACTTCAGCCAGATTGGATTTCATATTATGAAACAAAACAAGGGCTTTAACTGCAGTTTTAATGTGAGAAGATGCTAAAAAAAGGAGCAAGAAGCAGCGTTTTCAGCCATTTTAAAGACTTCATAAATGTTCATGTGTTCTTCTTCACCTCTCCCTTAGCTTTGTCCAGAACCGACCCCAAAGAAGGCGTCCGCCTTCAGCTTTGGAACCGCTTACGAAGAAAGTGTGAGTACCTCTAACCTCATTCGGTTCTGAGAATAACAGCAAACTGATTTATAAGGGAAAGATTAGATCCTAAAAAGGTTTTGTATGCGATTTGTGGATCTGCAGTGCGACCTCTCAGTGGCGGACCTCCTCGTTTCCCATCCGGAACCGTTGTTCTACGATGTTTACATGGACCTCGGAGGAGGAGAGAACAGGAAACTTCTTCCTCTGCCAACGCTGGTTCAGAACCAGCAATACAATGGGCGGTTCATCAACCAGGGTGAGATTTCATTAAATACAGAACAAAACCTTGTTCTAAATGCATGAAGGATCTCCATTTAAGTTTCTGTTTTTCTATGCAGATGATATGAGGAACTGGTATTTGTCTCGTCGAATGTTTCTCGTGGACGCATTGGGTGGCAGAGAGAAGAGCGTAACATCCTCACCTAAAGTAATTCGGGTCGCCACCAGTGTCCGAATAAGGTAGAATCCAACCTTCTAAATGGGGAAAAAGAAAAAGGTTACAGAGTGTTTCAAACGTCTTATTTTGTAGGTTTCAACTCGTTCCTCGAACCCAGGAAGGGCAAATATTTCCCCCTCTGATGACCGTGACTTACACAGATCTCCTCATCACGGACATCAACACTCAAACTGTGTCTGTGAGTATATGTCTGTGTTTGCAAATTTCAATAATTTAATTATAAAGAACTTAAATATGCTGCTGTCTCAGTGACACATTGAAAATTGCTGGTTAATCTAAACCTGAAGGACTTACATATATTTTGTAGAACATCTGTGTTGTCTTGTTAAAAGGAATTATACATTTTGAACTCAACATATATATATATATATATATATATATATATATATATATATATATATATATATATATATATATAAGGAATTTTGGACCCTCAAGTTTATTGTATTTACTATTTATGCCAGCCAAGTAGTTTTACGCTTTGATTTATATGTCTGTAGGTACGTTTTGCTATGGATTATGAGATGGATCAGACAGAGGCTCGTGCAAAGACAGATGTGAGTATAAACTTGGCTGAAATTATAAAACCGTGATGAAATATATGTTAATAGGACGGATGGTGTAGCATAAAATGACAACGATCCTTTGGGTTTCTTTGCACACAGACCGCTATCGGTATTTTGGGTGGTGTGGCCGTGCTCTACTCCCTCCTGAAGACCGTGAGCTGGAAGAGAAGGATTGCTTCGCCCGTCATTGATCTGGAGGTATGTCGCCGCTTGTTAAAAGTGCCCTATGTAAGTGTTGGAGCTCACATGTTTCTGGTCTCTCTTCTGTTCCGCAGACGATGCTGAAGTTTCTGTTGTTCTATTCCGGGGATTTAGCCAATGTTTTCTTTGTGGTCACGGTGGGAACTGGCCTTTACTGGCTAATCTTTTATAAGGTAGGGTCGAAGAAACTGCAGAAATGTTTTGTCATGCATGAGTTCTCTATCACATTTATTCATTAATTTTTTTTCTGTGATTTATTTGTCTCAAACCTGTTTTTTTTACATTATTATCTACAACATTTACATACTCTCTTTGCATGATCTTCTATCCCTGTTCTTCTGCTTTCCATGGCATTTATTTTAGACACTAAAGGCAAGTTATTGTGGATCCATGTTTAGTCCTTTCCAGCTTCTTTGTTAAAAACAGATTTAACTCTCTTTTTTCTGACAGTTTTTATTTCATAGATCATTTCTGTGTGTCTACAGGCCCAACAGTTTGTATCGGTTCTGCTTCCACTGCCTTCTCAAGAGGAGCAGTTTGTGACATACATAGGGTGTGCCTTTGCTCTCAAGGTTAGATCCATCCATCCATCCATCCATCCATCCATCCATCCATCCATCCATCCATCCATCCATCCATCCATTCCATGTCTCTACAATTACATGGTTTTGTATTCTGTGTGTTTGAATCCAGGCCGTCCAGTTTCTGCACAAGCTTTACCTGCAGGTGACAGTGGATATATTTCTCATAGACTGGGAGAGACCAAAGAGCAAAGGGAACAGGACAGTTCAAGGTACCAACATGGTGGATCTGCTTTCCTTGCAAACAAGGCATTCAGGGGTTTTCCTCTGTTCAGCTTAATCTGGGTTGTTTCAGCTCACGGGGAAACTAAACGCGACCCCTCCCCAGTCAGCATCTGGAGGACCTACTTTGTGGCGAACGAGTGGAACGAGCTTCAGACCATTCGAAAGATCAGCCCAACTTTTCAGATCATGGCTGTGCTCTTCTTTCTCGAAGTACGTCTTACATTTATGTGTTCTGTTTGAAGGAACGCTTACAGAATAAATCCAATTTCCTCATCTCTTATATCCAATTTTGTGTTAAGGTCCTGGATTTCTCCAACCTAGCTCTAAGAGACCCCATGGCAACTTTACAGCGCTCCCCAGAGGCGTACACCCCTCCTTACAGCCTGATTTTGCGCTACGGCTTTGCAGCCACGCTTTGGCTCTGCATTGGCCTTCTACAGGTAAATGGGCCTTTCAAGTTGATTTTTCAATCCAATTGATTTACTGTTTCGATTGTTTTTTTTTAGATTCAATAACTGACACTAATATTTATATTTAGGTGATATTCTTCACTGTCTTTTATGAACACTTTGTGGAGGACAAAATGCGTCAGTTTGTGGATCTCTGCTCTGTCAGTAATGTAAGTATGCAGCCATCATTTTATCTTACTTTTTTTTTATGTTTATTAATGCGTCAAATAAATGTCCTTCCTTTCTTACTCTGCAGATCTCTGTGCTGCTGTTCATCAATCGCTGTTTTGGTTACTACATCCACGGACGCTCAGTGCATGGACACGCAGACACAAACATGGAGGAAATGAGTAACAACCTAAAGAGAGAAAGTGTATGTACAGCTACAGATCTTTTGAATGTCCTATACTTTTTAAAATTAATTCTGGTACCTCATACAACTTCAGCATTACAGATGAAGTTGCTCCCAAGAAGCCAATCTTTCTTTGAATCCTCCAAACTGTTCTCAGTTGGCTTCATTTACTTCAGAGGCTCTAAAGGAAAAGTCCAGTCATTTTCGGAATTCAAACTTCTGAAAGTACTTTAAATATAAAATTATTAAATAATCTTTAGTAAATCATAAGTGTTTTTAATTAATAGTAATTTTCGTTTGAATATGCCTTACTGGAGGCATCCGTGTTTTTTAAAGAACACTACTGCCACCTACTGGTTTGTGACGTCACTGTGCGGTATCTGCTGTTGAGCAAGTTCCAGATCTGATGTTTTTCACAACGCCAAGTATTAAGTATTAAAACATGTGCACAAAATTGTTGGTAATCGTCATTTAATGGAGAAAAAAAAAACCCACAAGGGTCACAGAAATAATTTCAATCTGAGAAAAGCAATAATAACAAAAAAAAGTCTATTAGAATGTACAAAGGAAAGTCAGACACTTCTTTTCAACCATGCATCAACAGAATGATTTTAAAGAATAAACTCACGAAACAGGTCTGGACAACAATGATGGTTCACCTAGAAAAGACAAAATAATGTCACCAAAGAAACATGTTAAATCAAGGTTTGGTCATTAGCATCACAAGTGTCTTAATAATCTTGTAATCAGTCAACAGGTGAATATTTAAGGCCTAATTACAGATAAGCATGTTAAATGTAAAGGCTATAAGACCGTCTTCAAGCAAATAGAATCTTCCTGTCACTACAGTTGAACATATTATTCAGAAATATCCATCTTCTAATCTCCTGAGAAAACTTCCTTAGCTTCCTCATGTTCATGTTAAGTGTTTTACACAACATGTCCCCAAACAGCACAGTGACATATCGTGTTCTATAGTGACCTACATATTGGTCAGCTGACAAATTACAAGGTTGGAGACACCTGTGATGAGTGGACACAATCTGATTTAACATGTCCCTTTGGTCACTGTCTTCTGCTGTCTTTAGGAGTCGCTGTGCGGCCAGCGAGGTTTGGTTCCCAACTCGGACATTCAGACCTTTCAGGTGTCCATCACCAACCGTCTGAGATTGCAGTATGACAGGATACAAGATTCTATCAGCAGGGTATGTGCTCCCCTCTGTCATCTTTGTTCAACTTTAAAAAAAAACAAAATCTTCCACTTACTGTTAGAGGGATTAAATTTCTCTGCTTCCAGAGGAACAGGCCATCACGGCTGATGGATGCATCCACGGCCAACTTATCAGATCTACAGTTCAGAGCATACAACACCATGAACCATTTCCTGGGATCCATCATAGACCATGTAGGTACAAACATCCATAAATTAGCTCATTGAAGCTGTATTTGGCCTTGGAGTCTGGCTGACCTGATTGCGTTTTTGTTTGTTTTGTAGATAGGTTTTATTTGACAGAAATCTTTTTTTCTCCCTCATTCGAAATTGTTTGCTTTAGGGCCATCCTGACATGGACTACATGGTGAAGGAAAAGCTGACTTTGGAGCGCGTCATCGGAATGGAGTTTATGGAACCCTCTGATAAAAGCTACTTTTATAATGGTATCAAACTCTCCTTGTTTGCTTTGTTGGTTGATGCGTGTTTTTGTATGTCTAATGCACCTCTCTCTCTCTCTCTTCTGTGCAGATCAGGCTCACTCCTTTAGTAATGTCCTGTTTTATGGAAATGAGGCCACGCTGCTGATCTTTGACACTTTGTTCTTCTGTGTTGTTGACCTGGGATCCCAGAACTTTGTGCTGGCAGCGGTGCTCACATACGTACAGCAAATGGTCAGTGTTTGATATATCTGCCGTATCTTATCTTCATCAAAGTTAAAAAAGGCACATTAGACCACAATGTATTTGTGTATTACAGATATTCCGCTTCATCCGTAACACTCTTGGGAGGCGGAACCTTGCCAACAAAACACTGGTGGATCAAAGATTTCTGATATGAGCTCCTGTGTCTGTTCTTGGTTAAGAAGATGTTTATTGTTCACTTGTGCTTCTTTTCTTAAAGTAATGTATTTGGAAATATTTACATGCTTTTATACTGAATAAAGTGTTTTAATACAAAATCAATCTCAACTTCTGTTTTTAAATCACAAATAAATGTAAAACTCTTTCAAACTATTTCCTT
Organism: Cyprinodon tularosa; assembly: GCF_016077235.1. NCBI lineage: Eukaryota > Metazoa > Chordata > Actinopteri > Cyprinodontiformes > Cyprinodontidae > Cyprinodon > Cyprinodon tularosa. Next base: position 278,003 of record NW_024038998.1, on the reverse strand, counting down.
ATGTTACTATAAAGCTCACTAGAGACTTACATCAAATGAAAACCCTCTACAGGTATGATGTAGACACACATTTACAAGAGAATGACACATCCATGAGCAAGTACTGTAACTTATAAATAAATGTTAATAAAACATTACTAGGTGTATAATCATCAAATTAGGGCTCAAAGTTTTTATGCATAAAATAACTATTTACTTTTAGTCGAATAATTCAGGGATGTTTGTGTTTGAAATATGCTCCATATTTTATAATTCAAAGATAGTGTCACCTTAAAAGCATTTTTTTAAAGCATTATTTTATAGTACAATTGTCATAAAGGTACGGAAGAGGATTGGGGCCACTGAAAAAATAAAAAAAGTTAACTGATTTTTAAATATTTCAGTTTAATATTGGGAAAAAAGTCCGAATTTACTCTCAGAATTCTGACTTTTTTCTCAGAATTCTGACTGAATCTTGACAGCTAACAAACATGTAAGCAGAGATGGCAAAAGTACTCACTTTCCGTACTTGAGTAAAAGTACAGATAGTTGTGTTAAAAAATACCCTGGTAAAAGTGGAAGTACTGATTAAACTTCTTTACTCAAGTAAAAGTAACAAAGTACAGGCTTGTAAATCTACTTAAAGTATAAAAGTAAAAGTAGAAACCACTTTTTTCATGCCGTTGCCTACATTTTAAATGGGTGTCTGCCAATAGGACTAGATCTCCGTTGTGTTCATTTTCAATCATCTCGTCGTCCATGCTACTATGCTAACGCCACCACCACCAAGCTGCAATGATTTGCCGCGAATGAATAATCTGTCGATTCATCTTGTAGTGGTGCGTCAAATGCAACGTAGATTCCCATCCAATTAGATTGAATTTGGTATTGATGTCGTGAAAAATAATAACGGTAACTCCATTGAAATGATTCAAAACTAAAGTAACGAGCCAATTTTTTAAAAAGTAAGGAGTAGAAAGTACAGATATTTGTGTAAAAATGTAAGGAGTAGAAGTAAAAAGTCGCCATAAAAATAAGTAGTAAAGTAAAGTAAAAATATCAGAAAAATCTACTTGAGTACAGTAACGAAGTATTTGTACTTCGTTACTTCCCATCTCTGCATGTAAGCATCAAGCTGTAGCCATGTCTGTTTTAGAGACTAGCTCTCTTGTTTTAATCACCTTCTGTTCTTCCACTGATGAAATAGCATCACTGAGGATCCCTCAGGCATGAAAAAAGTCACCTATTTTTGTAATTTTTCACCAATGTGTTACTGGCTCTCCCAAACAACTCAATTCTTTTTCAGTGAAGCTGAGTGCTCACACCATAGATATCCATATGGCTCACACACCTCTTCCTTCATGGTTCCCATCTATATTAAGATCTAAAATTCTAAGATTAAAGTTAGAATTCTGATAAAAAAGGTCAGAATTCTGAGATTAAAGTCAGAATTCTGAGATTAAAGTCAGAATTCTGAGATTAAAGTCAGAATTTTGATCTTTTTCTCATATTATACTGATATAAAATTAAAAAATCTGTTAATTTTTTTGTTTTTTCTCTTCCTTCTTGGTGCCATCTACATTAACATCCAAAATTCTGAGATTAAAGTCAGAATTCTGAGAAAAATGTCAGAGTTCTGAGAAAAAGTCAGAATTTTGACCTTTTTCTCATAATATACTAAAATGAAATTTAAAAATCAGTAAACTTTTTTTGTTGTTTTCTGTGGCCCTAATTCTCTTCCGTATAAAGGTTAAGTTCTAAATATATTATAGGAGTTTCACTTATAGCGTTATGGCAAGCCGTTTTAACATAAATTCGGTTTCGTCTGACTATCCATAATTACGTTCCAGATATCTTAAAATACTTTTTGACTAGACAAAACCTATGGCAAGCCGTTTTAACATAAATTCGGTTTCGTCTGACTATCCATAATTACGTTCCAGATATCTTAAAATACTTTTTGACTAGACAAAACCACATTTTGACTATCCGGAACAGTAATTTAAGATATCTCTATTTACAATCTGATTAGGAAGAATAATAATTCAAGATATCTTCAATCACATTTTGACTAGTCAAAATTCCTTTCAAGATATCTCAAATTACGTCACCGGATTCCTCATTTAAAGCGTCACACATCGGTAATTATAATTTAAGATATCTCGAACGTAATTATGCCTAGTCAGTATTACAATTTTAGATATCTGAAGTAAGAGATTGCGTGTAAGCCTCTTATTGGCTGTACTAAGCTGTTCAAACAATTGCCTGAAGATTCAATGGTGCTGGCAGTTTTGGACAAAATTGTGAGAAAATGCCACAATATCGAAAGAGTTTTTCATTCTGGGTTATGTGGAGAGCGAGAAAAAAGCATTCTTGAAGAATGCTTGCGGAATTTGCAAAGAATTTCCGATCAACTTTCTGCCGACACACACAACGCACTTAAAAACGGCTTAGAGGAGCTGAAAGTGTTAATATCGACCCATGTCCGATCTGGAAACAATGAATATTCGGCAGCCCAGGCCGGTTCAGGTAATAACCAGATGCAGTTTTTAATACTGTGGTAAAGCTTTCTGCCTCTTCGGAAATTATAGTAAAGCCAACTAGCTTTTGATTTTGACTTGCTAGACGGCACAAAGCATTACAGCACCCTCCTTCAGCTCCTCTGAAAATAAAAGCGCACCTCCGCTTCATGTCTGATTCACACTTAGATTTTATTTTATTGAAAAACAAATTCAAAATACTATTTCAAACAGCAGAAAGGTACAATTGAACAGATGCAATCCATAATGGTTTTTATAAGATAAAAAACTATAAACTTAAACAGACAAAAAATTTTAAAGAATCAAAAGGAAAAAATAGAAAAAAAGAAAAACAAAATAAAACAAGTAACACAGGTTTAGCTAAAGTATACTGCTATAAAATCTGAAGACCTGAAGGATTCTTTATTTTACAGTAACTTAAGTCATGAAAACGTTTTGCTTGGAAATTGGGAGACATTTTAAAGAATCTTCACTTGAGAATAAACCATTTTCCAATAATGAATATAATATTACATTAAAACACTTTTAGTAAGCTTGAAAAAATTCCTCTCCAGGTTATCATTCCAAAGTAGTCTTTTTCTGTAGAATTTCATCAATCCATCCAGTTCATGAAACACTCCTATAGCTTTAAAGAAACACTACAGAAAAAAGCATCTGTTGACACAAATTGTTTTCCTCCACTTTAGTAATGCAAAGATCCAGAGACAGAGCAGGGGGTCAGTGGGAATCCTACTGCTACCACCTGGCCCTGGTTTGTCCTCATGGATGAGGTATTAGGACAGAGGCCCTCTGTTAAACCCACCTGTCCTAATTGCCTCCATCCCTGAGGACACAACAGGGCCAGGTGCTGCAGAGGCTGAGCAGCATCAGGGTGAAGATGAGGAAGAGAATGAGGATGAGAGAGGAGGGAAAGGAGGAAGAGAAGAAGGAGTGACGAGTTGGTTGATTTAATGAGGGAGGATATGAGATGGCAGAGGGAGGCGGGAAAGGATGGACAGATTATTTCATTTATTGGAGAGGATGGTGGACAGATGTTGATTTTTTGTTTTGTTTTGTCTTTTACAAGTGGAGGTTCTGTGTTGCTGTTATTGTTAAATTAAATTATTAAATTGTTTATAAAAGTTATTGTTATCGGTGTGTCTTTTAACCTTTTTACATTATCTGTTTCATCACTTCTTTACAATTTAACCCCTTGAACCCTACGGACCCACCGGCGGGTCCAGCTGCTACATGACCTCGTAATTTTACCAAACCCCCAGTATTGATGTAAAAAACACATTTGGCACAGTTTGGTGACATTTATGGATAAATGTGCCAAAATGGCCTCTCCGCCTAAGAAATTTCTCACTAATACCATTCTAAAATAAATATGATTCATCTGATTGAGTCCAAATTTGGTATATTTTTACACAACATTTAGATTTAAAAGTCTGTACTACTTTTTTGTGCTATAAATAATATTTTGGTAGTGTTTTGCAATGTTTATTTCAAAGAAAATTTTGGCGAGGTTCAAAAAATGCAAAATATTTTGTCCCTAATATTTCAGGCAGGGTCAAAGCTACAATGGTGCTGACACCAGAAAACCATTCTATGACATCTTACCTTTACAGAGGTACCAAAAGTTTCTTCTTAAATCTAATAGCTGTGAGGCTATAAGTGATTTACTTTTGTGTGTTTTTGTCAGGCGGAAATTTATTTATTCCCCCCGAGGGTGTAAGAAGTTAAGTAAACTTAGAACAACTTCTCAGTGACAACATCAGTTTATTTTTTAGAGAAGCAAGTATTTACAATAAACTATTAAAAACATTTTTAACTACATTAGATTTTAAAATTAACTACTACTATTTACGGAAGATATACAATAATTATTACTTGAGAACATATATATATATACACAATTGTCACTGAGCAGGAGTCCCTGGTGGTGCTGCTGGACTGGATGGGATGCGATGCCACACAGATGAGCTTGGAGTCTTCTGACTGCGAGTGGGACATCATCTGGGGGGTCACGGGCTCCCAGGCAGATGTTGTGCAGGACAGCACATGCCATTATGACCTGTAGAAAAAAGGAGACAAAATTTTTTTTTTTTATTCAGTCATCTATCTTTTTTCATTATCTTTGCTACATGAATTATTAGAAATTTTATTTTACCTAATCTAGATCCACTATTTAACTTTTTTTTTTCTTTCGTTTTTAGATTTAGAATTTTTTTTTCCTGTTTTCTGTTTTTGTTATATAATTGCAAATAAAATCAGGCAGTAAGGGGATAATTTAGACAAATAATGATTTATTTCTCAATCTAACACCGTTTGGGTTCTCAACACAACATTAGTAATGGTGAAAGTAGTGATTTAAGTCAGTTATTTACAGGGTTTGTACACATTTAACTATGCAATTCAAATTACTAAAGTTACAAACAAGCTTATACCAAGTCATACAAATGAATCTAAAATTTGATAAACATATTCGTCAATCTGCTGACAAACGTTTGTTTAATAGCTGGTATATTCTGATCATTAGCAGGCCCCTGTGGGGGAAAATAATAACATGTAGCCTAGATGTTACCTCTCCACTGCGCTCTCCCAGCCTGAGAAAAATCCGTCGACGGTTTTGCTGCCGCCGAAGCCGTCAAAGCCGACTCTCCTCCTCCAATAATAAGTAAATAAAAAATAAAATAAAATAAAAATTTCCATATCACAGCCATCGGAGCATCCTCCTGGGTCCTCCTAAGGCTGGGTAGGCTGGGTCCTTCGAAGAACACAGCCTGCAAATTGAGACGCAGCTATTGTGGACCACTGAATAGCACAATCAATTAGCTAGCAAGGCTAACACCTGTCCGCCAAAACGCTACGCAAATCTCTGACGTTTTTGATTTATGGCAAGATATCACTGATGTCATTTTGACTAGTCAGAATGTCAATTTAAGATATCTTTAATGGAAAAGCTGAATAATTCAAGATATCTTTAATTCATTTAGAGATATCTTAAAAGGAATTTCGAATAGTCGAAATTACAATTCAAGATATCTTTAAATTTGTTTTGTCTAGTCATTATTTGCTTTTAAGATATCTATAATTGAGTTTTCACTAGTCAAAACTGCATATCTCCTATCCCAAAATACATTTAAGATATCTTGAAATATGGTGGCATTTGAGATATCTTTAATTAGAATTATGACTAGTCAAAACTAAAATCGAGATATCTTCAATTTCCTTTATGACTAGTCGTAATTTAATTGTAGATATCTGAAATGTGTATTTCAGATAGTCAGTAATTAATTCTAGATATCTTAAATTGACGTCTCCATACAAGTTAATGGTAAATCTGACGTCATTTCGACTAGTCAGAATGTAATTAGAGATATCCCGAATAGGAATTTTGACTAGTCAAAATATATTTAGAGATATCTTAAATTACTAAAACGTCTAGTCATAAAACAATTTGAGATATCTTGAATGTAAAGGTGGAGCAGCCGAATTTATGTTAAAACGGCTTGCCATAATAGCGTAGCTTTTGACACGTAGTGAGCGCGGGAGGCCTGACGTCACGGCGTAGATTCGCGCACAACCAATCAGGATTCAGTTTGAGGTGCGGCGCTTTGGAGTAACAAACTGACGGGGTTGGGTTTAAGTCATGAACTTAAATACATACTTCACATCTTTCAGTTAAGGTAAGAGTATATTTTTTCCGACTTTGTTCTTTTCACCCTGACCTCTATAAAGTAGTATTTAATGTACCTGAGATATTTACGTGTCGTTTAAGAGGAGTAGTTTTAGTCGAACGTTGGTGGGTGTAACCTGCTAGCATAGCGTTCATTTATGTGGTTATGTGACTGAGTAGGTTTTAATCTGTAAGAGTTTATTTAAACATCGTTTTATATCATGTCGTGTCAAAGTGTAATGCTGCTGTTGCTTATATGACGTTGGTCAGTGCCTCCTCTCTGTCTGTTTTGTAATTAGCTAAAGAAGCTAACGATATCAACAAACAAGTTGCAGAGATGGGACACGGTCCTGTGTGTTCTGTTTGACTCATGGAGATTGATATTTTACGGTGGTTATTAGCTATAATTGTTTACATTAACAAAACGGGGCCATCTATAGATGACTGATGTAGCAACATCTACTAAAATGGCCCAGATGAAAACAAAAACAATTAAGTAGCCTTGCTGCATTGGGTGTTTTCTTTTTAGTCAGCTGCTTTGACACATGGGAGCAAGGTATTTCAAAGTCATGGTTAGGCTTGAGTTTTCTTGGCCAGAGGTAGCCCTAACTTCCAGAGGAACAAATGCCAGTACTGGGTTATTTTTAACACCCACAGCTGACCTATATATGCAGAAGTCTGCACGGCTGCCGCTATAACAGCTACTGCTCCTCCAATTCAAAGTTTTAATTTTGGTTACCAAAAATGCCTATTTGTAAATACTATATAGACCTTCCCCTCACTCTAACTATGTTATCCTGGGTTAGAGTTACAAAACAGTTTTTTTTTTTCTTTTTCTTTTTTTTCTGTAGTTTTGAGGTATATCTGACCAGAGTTGTCTTTGCTTGTATCACACGCAGCTTACACATGTAGCAGCACACTTCCCGTCAGCTGGCTAAAAGAATTCAATGCTTTCCCATTGATTTTGTAAATACCAATCCAACATCTTGGAATTGTTTCCTTTTCTTGAAAATAAGAAGTTGTGATGAGGAACCTAAAGAAGTGAGACCTTCATGTTAAAAAATTTAAATACTACTGTAGGCCCACTGTTCGGGCAGATAGCCCAACTAAATGCATTAAAAAAACTTATTGCATAGTGAGATCTTTTATATGTTTTGCTATATTCTCTTCATCACTGATTATTTAAATTTTAGATAACAGTTGTAAAGTGTTAGAACTGTAGTATCGATGTTATAAATTTGTATTTAAATCTGTTTGTTTTGTTTTCCAAAACAGGTTACATGAATAGATCACATTTTTGAAATTGCTGCAAACAGAACGGGGTGTATGAGCATTGTGTGTATGCTAGATAAAAAGATCTATACTAGATAAAACATCTATGGATAGCTCAGATATACCCTTCATCTCCCCTTCATCGCATTTTTCATCTCTGGTGTTAGATTTCCCTTTAGTATGGTTTCGACCTTAAACTGTTTTAATGATCAGAAATATTCTGAGCTGTATCAGCTGTAAAATATTATCCCTATGACTCATTATTTATTTTTTATTTTTTTTACATGCGGGATTGCTTGTATCCAGGAAACGAAAATGTGGTTAATCAACAGCCTTTTCAAACCATTAACCTGATATGATCTAATGTTTACGAGTGGGTGTAGTTTTAGGAATTGACGAACAACAAATAGTTTTCATACACAAATCAATCAGCTCATTTTTCTTTGACTGGCCCTGATACTTAATAATCTGATTTGTTTTTTTTTGTGTGTTTTTTTTTGGTTTTCATGAGGTAAAAACTACCCCCTACCACTTTGATTTAAAAATATATCAGTCAATGTCATAGTTTGATGGAAATCATATAAAAGTTCAGGGAATTTGCATAAATGTTTTCAAAATTTCAGATAACCTTCCTTTTTTGTACTCCTTGGTTTCAGTCCCAGACAAAAATTAGCCGATCCGACTGAAAAGATAACAATATCGGCCATAAAGGTCTGATCAGTACATCTATAGACACAATTATTCAGTTGGTGCATTTGAAGATTTCTGAATTTCAGGCTCAAAGTTGGTTGTTTTGTTGACGCTGTTCGTATTACCTCAACCTTATCGGAGAAGATCTGCTTGTTTGCACAGCATTTGCTCAATGGTGCAAACATAGAACACCCTGTTCACTATGGGTGCATATGCCTGAGCTCGTAATGTGCTTCTTCATCAGGTGTGTGCACATCGGGGGTGTTTTGATTACCTGCGGTGCATGGTCAGCGATGCCTGTTACATCCCAGTTGCTCAGGGCTTTGCCCCGTGCCAAGGTCTTTGCCACCAGTCTGTTACCATGCCAACATCACCAGTCCCACATTGGTTCCCTTCCAGCCCTGACAGGGCCGTCTCACACGTGGCTTACACATCGGGCAGGAAGATGCTATCAGACGTCCTCTGTGTCCCACAATTACATCCTGTCCCCCCCACAGGTCAACTCCATTCTCAAAGCCAATGAGTACAGCTTCAAGGTTAGTGTGGGTGGGGTTATGCTTCATCATCCGTATGTTTACATTCTCATTTGTCCCTTTGTTTCTTCTGATCTGGTTCCAGGTACCAGAGTTTGACGGGAAAAATGTGTCATCTGTGATGGGTTTTGAAAGCAACCAACTTCCGGCCAACGCACCCATCGAGGATCGCAGGAGTGCAGCTACTTGCCTCCAGACTCGTGGAATGCTCCTGGGTGTGTTTGATGGACACGCCGGCTGTGCCTGCGCACAGGTAGATCTCTGCAGCTTTACTGCTGTAGTTTGGGAGTTAAATCCCATTTTCTTTTTCAAAGGGTTATTCACACATTGATAACTATTTGTATGATGATGTCTTTAGTTTAAAGCTAATATGGACATTTTCCAAAACAGGTCTTATTTATCTTTCCTTTCAATCTGTTTATTTTCCAGGCTCAGTTTATCACAGTCTGATCATCGTTAACAATTCTGCTTCAATCTCAGAGTGAACTGTTTTACTTATACATAAAATTGTTCTGTAAACATCTGGAAATTTGACATTGAATGTTTAGGAATCCCAGAGACTAAATTTAATTGATTTGTGTTGTTTTGTTTACCTCTCACCTCTTGGAAACTTTTGCCTAAAATTTCCCCTAAGAACTAATTTCGTCATTTCTCACTCCAGGCACTGAGTGAGAGGTTGTTTTACTATATAGCGGTTTCACTGCTCCCCCATGACACCTTGTGTGAACTAGAGGCTGCGATGGAGGCCGGCAGAGCCCTCACTCCCATCCTGCAGTGGCATAAACACCCCAATGACTACTTCAGCCGGGAGGCTCAGAGTCTCTACTTGAACAGCCTGAGAACCTACTGGCAGGAGCTGATTGACCTAACCAGGTGAGAATTCACCTTAACACACCCTTATGATATTGTATCAAATAACAATATTTTTAATCTCAGTGAAGGCTTTTCTCAAATATATGCACTGGGATGCATTATTACCCCTTAAACATTTCCACATTTTATCATGATTCAAGCACAGACTTCAGTTAGTTTTACTATGGCAGTATTATAGGGTACACCAATAACATTAAATTTAAGATGTTGCCATGGCATGAGCCAATGTGACGTTTATAATGTAACCTTTAGTAAAATGTTTCAGTATTTAGACCAAAATGTAACACATAAGGTATAATGCCCATTTGTTTTTATTTAAAGCATCCTCTCAGCTATCTCAAAGCTTGTCAAGGGCATGTGTGCTTCTCGGTGCATTAGAAAAATCACCTAAACCTTGATTTGTTTTCATTTAGTTTTGGTCATATTTGTTTCCTATAAAGCCTCCATTAATGTCCGCAGATTCCAGTAATTCAATTCAGGCGTCAAGTATTGACTGGCAGGGGTTTACCCTCCTTGTGGAGGAAGACTGTGAGCGCCTGCTGGACTAACTGTCCAATCACTAGTTTTTCTTTTATTTCTAATGTTTTTAGTTTTTTTTTCCTTCTGAGGCGTATTGGTTGTGAGCGTTTAACATCCAGATTCAGAAGTGAAGTCATCAAATATGCCTCTTCTGTTGTCTGTTTTGGAAAAAAAAAAAAGTGACAGTGACCCCTACATCCTTAGTGTCTAGCCTTTCTAGCCTCTAAACGGCAGTCTTACAACATTATCCAGGTTTTATTTCTATAAACTCGGTTCAGCCTCGCTGATCCTCCTGTAGGAGGGCAGCATAAAGCCTAATGCCATGTTCAAGTAGCCGATTTACATGCAAAGTTTATGGTTGGCGCGCATCAACAGGTCATGCAGCACGTCTAGAGCATTACATTTTGAGGCATCTTGACGGAGCTGAAGCTTAACCATCTGAGGTGTGTGAGGCGCTTCACTAGCAGCAGCTGCTGGAGTTGGAAAATTTAACTTTTGCTGCTCGACGCGCCACATCAACCAATCAGAGAAGCGGATCTGAGGCTGGCAGGGAGACAGACACAGTGCTGCTGATGCAGATTGCTATGATCTCTCCCTTGAAACAGTTTATTAATTCCAAAATTGCCTTTAAAAATATGTTCACTTTAATTATGCTGTTGTCCGAAGTTTGTACAATAGGGGGTTTTCAGTGACCTCACTGGCCAGCTTCCGGTCTGCCATCTTGGGTGGCATATTATCGTATATCATATATATCATGTCGCGAATGGATAAGTAAGCCAGCACGCTAGAGCCACCAGATCATGGAACATATCTGAGGAAATGTTCCGTGATCGACCATATGGACCCCTATGCCCTCCACGGTGCCTTGTTTAGCACTAATCCAGATGATTGGCCAAATGTAGAGCACGGTGACATAGTTCATTACCTGGTGTTCAGTGAAAACCCTCTGCACACTCTTGAGGAAATGAGAGCGTACAAGGGTCTAGAGGCTCACAACCAGTTCACATCTGGTTGGGTACGAGATGTCGAAGGGATGTACATGAAGGAAATCGCCATCATACGTGGACGGGTGAGTTTTAATAAGATGGTAATAATGTAAACAATCCGACGCAGGGCTCGCTATGCTATGTGGCTAACGGCCGGCGGTGCGCGAACAGTTCCAAAGCTACAAGTCCTTGGAGTCTCATGTGCAGTTTACGAATGGATGGGTTCAGAAGCTGCAGCTCATAAAGCCAGCAAACAGTGCTAACCGTTAGTGCTAACAACCACTCAGGCATGTAATGTACTTTTAACTAGCTGCTATGTGTTTCAAAGGTTTTGTTAGTAACGTTAACTGCCAAACCTCCCTAAACCCTCCGGGTTTCTCACATATTTGAGCCTTTTCCCGTTGGTTGAAATCAAGTTAAGGTGAAATTAATCAAATTAAAACACGGCTGAGAGAGGGAGTCCAATACACGGTAGTCATAGGCAGTAGGCTGAGTAGCGGCGGCGGAGGCAGTCAACATTGCGGCCACGGAAAGTAATACGTCATGACGCCCAAGCCCTATTATTAATATATTCTTACATGTTTTAAATGCTTGACAGTTAATTACCTGTGACAAAGTGAGCACTGCAGACTCTGGCGTATTCCAGCTTAACACCGTCCAAATCGGACCTGGATATCCGTGTCAGCCATAGGTGACGGCGTTGTTCAGATAGCTGTTTTGTTTTTTCACATTGATTCACGATTACGGCTGGTATGCGATAGAAAGAGCGTTGATCTCCACCTCCACGGGCCGTGCAACCAACAATTACACACGTTTTCACCATTTTTCACTGTCAATACTGCCTAAGGCTGCCACCCAATATGGCGGACGCGCTGAGTAGTCACGTGAGCGTGACGTCACCTGAAAACCCCCTATTGTACTTCCAGCTGCCACGAACTGTAGGGAAAACCCCCAAGAGGCAGCAGCTGCTGGGGATTTCCAGTGACGGAGCACGGAGCGTCTCCGACAGAGAAAAAATATTTTAAGGCAGGATCATAATCTTAATGAACTGAATGCACAGACGATGTTTTCAGGTATAGTTTCTCACTTAAAATTATATTAAAACTACTTTTTACCAGCTTTTCACAGCAAATATAGCAAAGCCGCTCCCTGCTATTGAACTCTGGAGCATCAGACGCAGCTGTGCATACTTTACTGGACGCAATTCAGGAGTATCAGATGCTCTTGAGGCTCGTCTCACCTGTTAGGTTAATATTTATACATCATGTGCATTGTTATTCTGTTAGCCAGATTAGACAGAGTAGAAGGCCTTCCGTCACATTGTGGATGTCACTGTGTGTACGGAGGTCATCTAATCAGGACAGCCTTCTTGTCTTTAAAAATACACAGGATATGGGCACTTCTTGGAGCCGGTCTGATAGAGGAGAGCTATCTGTAACCCTGAGGCATAGAGGCAAGCTGCATGAAGTTCAAGACATGGATGGCGTGTCAGTTTCTGATACGGACAGCTAAACATCAACATGATGCAACACATAGACTCATGAGCTATAAGAAGCAGGGGATGACCTTGTTCGGGGCTCAATCTTTGCCGGACGCTCGTGGATGTGATTTTTGAGTCCACAGCTGTGCAAGCTCCAAGCATTTTCTCTGTCCTGTAACGACCTGATCTGGAATAAACTCTGTTACTTTTACTCCTGTTTTATAGTCCTTTTTTATATGTTTTTACCCAGTTTGAGTTAAGAGTAGTGAATAACTTGCTCCCAGGAAAAAAACTGTGAGGAAGCCCCCGAGGCGCAACGGCCTTTTTAGGGGACATAACTTCCTCGTTTAACACACCTTTACTTGTACAAGCATCAAATATGAAGCAGCAGGTGCTTTTTGCTGCTCAAAACATGTCAGGTATGAACGTAGCATAATGCTGCTGCCATACAGCGTTTTACATGCAGGGCTGAACCTTTAGCTATGGTCTTGTCTGGCCAAGAGAACCGTACTCCACATGTTCACTATTCCCTTTCTTCATTGGTTCCCCTACCCTGGTCCAAAGGCCTTCCAGTCCTACATGTTTCTGATGTCTCCTCCATTGAGCAGAACGGATTTAAATCCCCATTTAGTTGAATTGGGTGTTGACAGCAGGTAATACGCCCAAACTTACAGGTTCATGACTCCTGGGATGTGTGTTGGAGACCTCTCCAACTCCTTATGGCTTTCCTTCAATCATTTCTTCCTTCTGTATTCCTTAAAGGCCACATATGTGCTGTCCAAAACGAGTTGTTGCCATTTTAACAAACTTTTAACAAATGGTCAGTCACTGCAGCTGTGGCAGAGTTGCCACTCTTGACTGCTTCCCTGATCAGCACTTATCTTCTCCTTCCTGTCAATGGATGGCTGCCATGTTTTGATAGGTGGTTGGTTTTGTCAGTTTTAATTGAACAATTTGCAGAAGTCCTGAAGGGGGATGTGTGAAGACTTGCTGCTGTAACTGCAGTCTAAGGTATTTTAACAAAATGTTGACTGTGTGGTTGAATTTAAATAGATCTACATTTGTGGTTGTAACATATCTATATTTTTGCAGTACATTGATTTACCAATAATTTTTGGCCGTCCTCATCAGACAGATTAGTGGAAGTGCATGTTTCCATTGTTCTGGGTAAAATCTTTCAAACAGGACCCACCAGTTTCTCGTCCTGCTCTTTGTAGCAGCAACATGCCCAGAGCAACACTGACCCTTCTGCTGTTGGGTTTGCTTGACCTCTCTGCTTCCTCTGCATCTATTTCACACAGATCAATCTCTGTCCGTCTGTTTTTAGCCCAGGTGAGGTTCCAGACACTCGTGAGGCCCTTCTGAACGCCTTCAAGAGGCTGGACAATGACATTTCTCTGGAAGCACAGGTAAGAACAATAAAAGAACCAAGTTGGACGCTTTTCCTTTTTATATTTATTTAATTTCCCTTTGGGATTAATAAGTATTTTTGAACCGAACTGAACTGAACAACATCGGCTGCTTAAGATCACCTGTTTTGCTGACCACTGCTGCCAAGCAGCATTCATAGAAACTCTAGTTACAGGTTATGTCATAAGTCTAGAGTGTCAAATTCTAGGAAAACCTCCATCATTAAAAGTCATTAAAGCATCTATCTGTCAGGAGCAGCAATGTTAGGAATGAAATCATCCGCATTTAAACTTAAATAGACCAGAGGTGTCACTTTCATCTCCATGTGAGATAAACTTGCCAAGATGTCCTATTTTTGATTCAGGATTTTTCCTCTCTTACAGGTTGGAGACTCAAATGCGTTTCTGCACTACTGGGTTCTGAGAGTGGCCTTTTCTGGAGCTACAGCCTGCGTGGCTCACATCGATGGACCTGACCTGTACGGAGAATAGACATTACAACAAATTGTGCAGGCAGTTATTCCTATATAGCTTAAATCTATACCCTTCCTCTCTGCCTATTGTTTAAGCTATATAGCCAATGCAGGGGATGCTCGAGCTGTGTTGGGGGTGCAGGAGGAGGACGGTTCGTTCAGCGCTCACACGCTCTCTTACGACCACAGCGCTCAGAACGAGAAGGAGGTTGCACGTATACGAAGTGAGCACCCTCATTCTGAGAGGAAGACCGTCATTCGTCAGGTAATTCGTTGAAATAATACTCTCTGTCCTGGTTTAAAAGAATAGTAAAAATAATCAATTTAAACTCCTGCCTTTCATTTACTTCCGTCCACTTTAGGACAGATTGCTTGGTTTGCTCATGCCGTTCCGTGCATTTGGGGACGTTAAGTTCAAGTGGAGCATCGAACTACAGAAGCGCGTTCTGGAGTCTGGACCTGATCAACTTCACGAGAACGAGCACACAAAGTTCATCCCTCCTAACTACCACACACCCCCCTACCTGACCGCCGAGCCAGAGATCACATACCACAGGCTGCGGCCGCAGGACCGCTTCTTGGTAAGAGGACAACTACTAGAGTTGGAGCACAGGCCAGTTGGGATTTAGGCATTCGCTAAGATCTTCCTGCATTCATTCCTTCATGAGACCGTTTAATTCATCCATGCATATATTCAATCATGAATTCATTACACCTTTATTTATGCATCCAGTTATGCATTTCATGGATCATGCCTTCCTTTAGTCATTAATTTATTCCTTTTTTAAGGTGGACCAACCTATGCATACTTGCTCTAAGTGAAAAGTATTGTTACTTATTATCATTTTAACAAGGAAGGTGACCCTCCATTATCCCAATGATAGTAATTGTATTTATATAATGCACAGGAAAACAAAAAGAGTTTGCAAACTAATGAAAAATGTAACGTTACAGTTGGCATAATTTGGATCTATGGAATGAGTCCGAAATTTTGAATGTTATTCAGAGGTATGAGATCCTCGACATTTATTCATTTTTTTGGTCAAGTGTGTAGCGTTACCATTTTTAAAAAAAGTTTTTTTATGGAAAAATGTCATGATCCTTTTTTTGAAGAAGAAGAATACAAGTAAAGTGTAACCTGGAGTCATTCATGTTTGGCCCATTGCAGATTTTCTTTTAATTGAACTGGTTTGCAAAAGCCTTTCTGATGTGTTTTTTGGTGAGAGGAAAAAATAAGGAAACAGTTTTTCAGTTTCAGTATCTTGCTGATCAAACCAAACCCTGTAAATCTAATACTGTGATCTTCCTCCCTTGGCAGGTAATTGGCTCAGATGGTCTCTGGGAGACCCTCCACCGGCAGGAAGTGGTCCGTATCGTCGGCGAGTATTTGACAGGGGTTCACCAGCGTCAGCCACTCAAAGTGGGAGGCTACAAGGTGACTCTGGGACAGATGCAGGGTCTGCTAGAAGAGCGAAAGGCCCGGATGTCCTCAGCCTTCGAAGACCAGAACTCGGCGACGCACCTGATACGGCACGCGGTGGGAAACAACGAGTTTGGCACGGTGGACCACGAGAGGTTGTCGAAGATGCTGTCGTTGCCCGAGGAGCTGGCTCGAATGTACCGCGATGACATCACCATCATCATCACTCAGTTCAATCCTCATGTGATTGGAGCACAGAGACAGGAGGAGTCATGAGCTACTCCAAAGTTATTTCCTGATTATTTCTTTTCTACTGACTGTTTTTCAGTTGTGCACCACAGATTTAAAAACGGAGAACACAGGATGCTAACACAACAGGCCATATAATATATCTGCCCAAGTTTTTTTTAAACACTATTTATGGCATGCAGCAAAACTGACAGCTTTTTATGGTTTTAAACTAGTCAACAGGTAATCAGATCAACTTGCCGTTTTTTTGTTTTGTTTTTTTATATCCCTGCAAGTCTTGTTAAGCAGCCATTTTTATACACATCGGTGTCTATTGGTTTTATTTTCACTTTAGAACCAAAATAGCTTTATCCTTTCTGTCTGCCGAAACTCCTCTGGGGGAGAACAACTAAGCAGTTCTGGTCAACAGGTCCGACTTTGAACCAGGAAGCTGCTGGTTTGAGATTCTCAGGGCAAACTAGTTACCAACATCTCAGTTTTTATGGTATCACATGACTGACTCCCAAATTTAATGCTAAGACGCTCCACATGATCTAATAACAGACGCACTGAGGTGACTTTTTTTCTTGGCAGATTCCGGTTTTCATTTTTCTTTAAGGTTTGACCGGCAGACTAGCAACTACAACTGTTATTTTCACAGCTGCATAAATGACATAACTTTAACTGTTACAATCATAGTGATGTACATACAGCTTATTTATGGTTTTAAACATACTAGTTTTCTGATGTTCTTTGGGCCAAATGTTACACTTTTCTCTTCTTAATCGACTTACAACATATAACAAGCTAAAGTTAGCTAGCTAGTCGGGCTGTAAGACACACTGCTTTTAGCTTGTTAGCTGTAGTTATAAAACCGTGGTGTCTTGATTATAAGTGATGTTTAGTGAAGCTTAGTGACTCTGTCAGCCACCTGACCAACTTTAGCAGTCTGCTAGTTTTGGTCACTCCAGCTCCTCTGGTGTCTTTAAGAACCACAGGAAGGCTTAAGGAGAATGTTTGCAGTTTTGTAACCAGGGCGTTTAATTCCTTGGTTCCTTTAAACCATTAACTGCTCCATGCTTGATTTACTGGTTTATAGCACTTTTTTTTTGCTTCTCTTTTCACCTCAAAGCTAAGTTACATTATTTTTGTTACAAAGACTTTCAGAGATGTTTTAGTCCATGTAGCTGGTTGGATGTTGATGGGATGTTCATGGCTGCTGCTCTTTAGGTGGAAAACGAATTTGTCTGTTCAGGATAATGAACTTTCAGTTTATTGGGCAGCACCTTGGGCATTAGAAACTGGGAGAGGTTGCACAAAATACTTTACTGGTTTAAACATGAAGTAGTCTAATATTTTAGCTCACAACTTGATATTTACATAATCTGAAGAGAGCAAAGCACAAAACTTGTTTTCCTCTGATATCTGCAGCTTTATTTTCTCTGACGGCTGCATTTCTTTACTTGGAGAGGCGCTATGAGGGGAGTTATTTTCCTCTTATGTAAGAGCAGAGGGTGTGTTCATATAACCAAGCAGATGCAGTCGCTAAGCTCCACTCCCCTGCTTCTTTCTAAACATAAGGGTCAAGGAGCTGCATTAGTTATTTCTTTCGACAGCTTATTACGAGTTTATTTTACTCCTGGATTTTTCACTTACTCTTAATCAATGGTTGCTGCTGTGTATAACGTTGGTATTTATGATGGACGTGTGTTTTTAAAAGGAGGCTGTTTCAACATCAAATATTTATTGTGCCTCAGCAGCATGTTACACATCTTCTCTGTTGTATGTATAAATTGTAACTTATGGGGGTTGGGTTTTGAATGGGGAATAAAATGCTGAACAGACATCTTCCTGTGAAGGTTTCTATTATTTTTATTCCCTTGGTGTTTGCAGGACATCCAGCTGCCCCAGAAACCCCCTAAAGGTCATGTTGTGTCAGGATCCAGGGTGTATTTGGAGATCATTCTCACCACAAGATGGTGCCGCTGGACCTAACAACAGCCGCAAGCCCCCTATAAAAAATAATCAAATCTAAACAATAAAAATGCTCTATTTTGTAATCATTCAGTGAAATATTTATAGCCAGTATATATTACGGCAGTTCATATCGCCAACTAATGTTAACATATTTCAAAATGTCTTACCTACCTAATTACCTTTAATTTATCATTCAAAAAAGTACACAACTTAAATGTATAGGGGACCAAATAAAAGCAACTGTTATCCAAGTATTAGTAATAAACGGGTCCAATCAAACCTAAATGAAGTTCTGTTCTAAACGATCAGATTCTGGGGCGAATTTGTTTAAAGTTAAACTGAAGGTGGCGTCTTAAACTCCAGTTTTCGTTGGTGTGTCCTGCAACATTTAAATGCATCTCTAGTCAATGATATCTAAATGCGATTATCATTTTATTCATGTGTTTTGAAGCAGAACTACTTTTAAAGAGTGAGGGAAATAAGACAGTGACCTAAACCATCCCGGCACAAGGATCAAACCCTTGGTTCTGGTACAGTCTGCTGCTTAAAGTCTCTGAGATCATACATCCACAGTTGTTTTATTTCTAGCTGATTATGATAGTGATGTGCTTTCCAAAGATACTATGGAATCCACAAGCATGTCCTGTGTTATATTGGAACATAAACCCTAAAATACATCTCTCAAACCAAGTTGCTTTGGAGATATTTCTTCTAGAGACTTTTTTAAAGACCCCTTCTACCCTGTTTGCTGTGTGCCCACACATTTTTCACATATCTTTATTAGACACTTCCTGTTTTTAAAAACATTTTTAACAGGTTTAAGTGAGCTGGAATGTTCTGCAACCCTGTCCTGACCAGAGTAGCACAGATTTGTCTTATTTAAATAGCCTCCTCACTGGTCTTCCACATTTTAGGATAGTAGTAGTATAGTAAATGGGGCCTTACTCAGTTCAGATTTTTACCTTATAAAACTGGATAGATTATCAGTTGAATGTTTCTTGAATGTCTGATTCTGTCTTATTAATTTTACTCAAACTGCAATCGATGCGAGCCACTAAATAACTCTCCAAACAAATCTAATTACGGTAAAGGTAGATATTTTCAGCATTTTTTGTATTAGATAATGGCAAAGGTTTTCACATATCTTTAACATCAGGGGGCAGTGTGTGTGAAGGGCATTGCACCAGATCCTTTCAAGGAGCTCCTCAAGGCCGAGTGCTTGGCCCTGTTCTCCTTCCCTTGTACATTCTGCAACGCCTTTTTTAAGGTTATACTGACGAAACAGAGGTCAGTTCCTATCATCATCTCAATTCAAAAACAAGTGATTGCTACATATTTCTGTTACGTAACGCTCTGTGATTATTATTTAGATATCAGTTCTTTCAGAAACCTTCAGCTGGTTTTACTTATAGGAGGTGCTGCCTTAGACCATCTTTCAGTTTAAAATGCCTTTATAATGCTTCCAGGTTAAAAATAAAATTAAAAGAAGACTGATTGGTAAAGGTTGACTGTGGCTCTTAGAAACGTCATTCCAGTTTTCTCCATTCTTTGGATTGTTAATCATCTTTGCACTGACATCCTGTCAAAACCACCCAGCGCTGCTGTGTTTAGATGACATTCAGTTTGGTTTACTGAAAATAAACACCTCCGCTTTGTAATTTTACAGGCCCCGGTTACGCAGGCACTCCGACGTTTTCAGGAAGAGTTTGTGAGAAGAATGGCTGAGTGACGTTCTTTCTTACGTACTTAAACGTCTCTGTGGAAATAAGATATAGCTTCTGTAGTAAAAACAATGAACCATCCCACTTAATAAGATGACTCACCTGACCAAAAATATTCCAGCAGAGTTAAAATTACATTTATCTCAATCATAATCTGGCAGAACTTATACTGCTTTATTACTCTATTATGAATTGAATTTTAGAACCACTTTAACTTTAAAATTGAGTTTCAAATAAATCTTAGCGATGTGGGAAAAATAAAATGATAAATATACAGAATGGTTTGAAATACTTTGACTGCAGGCTAGTGAGGCAGTTCAGCCATTTAATGAAAGTATGTAGGATAAAGGGGCACATCTGAATGTTGTAGGAGAGCGAACCTCCAGGATTTAAGTTTAAGACCATTACTCTAGATCAGCTGTTACCAACTCGGTGCCCGTGGGCACCAAGGGGCCCTCAAGGACCACATGGGGTGCCCTCAATGTTTTATGAAAATAAACTCACCAGCAGGATAAGTTTTAAACTTTATTTTATTCTGTTGCTCTTCTTTTTAATCATTTATATAATTTCATCATAGTACTCATGTAGGACATTTTAGCATTTATAGAAATTTGAAAATGACAGTATTTAAAAGAAAATTAGAAATTAAAAGTTAACAATAAAAATGTGTTTATTATGGATGAAGTTTAGGTGAACGCTGACCCCTCTTGTTCATAGGTCAGTATTGGTAGCCCTTCCTAGTAGCCATTAGCCATAAAATGGTTGACCACTGCTCTAGATCAAGGGTGTCCCAACTGTTTGTGTGCCGTCTAGTTTAAAGTACTCAAAGGTCTTAATCCTTTTTTTTAACTATTTAAAACAAATCATTTTATAGTGATGTTTATCTATTGTTTGCTGGATGGCTAAGTCTTTGTGTCATCTAAACCAGATGTGTCCAAACATTTCGCCATGGGGCCTAAAAATGTCTTGTTGAAAATACTCAGGAGCACAAAACATTTTTTTTTCTATTGATACCATTTAAAAATAATTTTATTTTTATTTTAAATTTTTTTTTTCAAGTAGTTGATACCTGTAGATGGAATATCAACAAATCACTGTATACAAATAAAAAGTCTTCAGGTATGAAAAAAAGGATCAAATGGCTAAAAATGTTAAGGTTTAGTGTCTTAATTGTATTTTGTTTTTGGTTGATGAGCCAAACGAACGCTATATGAATGGGACTCACTCTTGGTTTATTTAGTTATGGTTTGATAAATAGGGTTTGATATATATATATTTGATTAATTAATTATTAATTGGATAGCAAAAGGTTACTTAAAGATGACTTTTTATGAAATTAAATCATGTGAAACTAAAATCATTCCACTTGAGGAGTTCTGGATATTGACAATGAAAAAACCTTTTTTATCTTAAATGCAAAATGCTTGATTGTGGTTGGTTGATCTGTCACCTAAAGGCACATTTTACAGTCTCAATTAATTGATTAGTTAATTAGTTTAATCCGATAAATTTTTTCAACCCTAGTTCTAAGTCTGATTTTCAGTTAAATTTCCTGGATGATTAGGGTCCTTTTTTACAATCAAATTAAAACAAACAAAATAATGGAAAGCTGGCATCAGGTACTTTATGTGGATCCTTACTCTGCCTAATTTAGGTTTTTAAATTTGTTATATATATTTAATTTTAAAGGGTCTCCTTGACGTTTTATAAACATATTATATAATAAGCAAACTATACTAAAACTATTCTTGAATTATTGTAAAGGGTCTAATGAAATTATCAGTGGACTGCTAATTGCCCCTGTGCCACACATGAGAGACTCTGGGTCTAAACAGTCCAAATGGTTCCAGTTAAACTCTCAGTAGATTGACACTTCAAAAAAATACCGTAATCAAAAGAATGAGACCTTTTTTTTTAAAGACCATTGTTTCTTTCCTCAATTTGAACAAGTTAATGAGATAATCTGGCAATGGAATGAGTCATTTTGCACTTAAAATAGGATAACTAGATATTATGCACTTAAAAGACTATAGTGTGTTTTTTTCTCATTTTAAACATGAATATTCTTATTCCATTGGTGAATTGTCCTATATAACTTCTCAAATCATAGCAAAATAAACTTTACTTACCTATATTAAAATATTTGAAGAGCAAGTTTACATTTGAGATGGCTGGAATGATATAGATGTTTTTTTTTTTTCTGACATGCTTGCTAAACATAAAGCTTAAGTGAAAATTCAATCTGGAAGACCTCATCTGGAAAACCTGCTGATGTTCCACATACAAGCTCCAGCCATTCGACATCCAGAAGGCCCCCTGTTTATGATCCACTTCATAAAGCTTTCCTCCCGCATACCAGCTGAATTTTCACCCACCTTATCTCTCCCATCACTCTCAGGCTGTTCTCAGTCCCACTCGTCCTCCAGCCTATTCCGACCCCCCAGGGGAAAGTCTCCTCTCATTATTTTCCTAAGCTATTTATCTAGATGAACTTCATTTCAAAGTCTTCTGCCGGGGTCTGAGCACCGGAAAACCATTCATGTCAATAAAATCTTTCTAATTGCAACTTTTCTCTGTATAAATGTCTCCACATAAAATAATGTTATAAGCAACGGATCATATTTCAAAATAGCCAAAAGATGCAGATCTTTGCTGCATTTCTCCTAAAATTGAAAAGAACCTGTGTGTCACGTCATATTCTTTTTCCCAGGTAACAGGGAATATTGAACAAGAACACAATAGATCTTCCTTCAGTAACATCAGTTTTGTTGAAATTGTTGGAAGTCCTAAAAGATATCGCACTAATTAATTTGGTGTAATTATCTCTGGTGATGGATTAGTTTTGCTCTAAAGAAAATTACAAGATTATCAGGGTGAGATTCTTAAACTTATTTTACTTTCCATGAGATCCTGTGAGTATAGAAGACATGGTTAAAGTAGAATAAAAAATAAAACAGAATCAGAAATACAATTACTAAAACTTGTGGTCTATTTATTTGTCCAGAATGTACTTAAACATATGTTTTTCCTACTTGGGTCCATCAGCTGTTACATTTATTTTTTTTTCTATTTTTTTCAGATTTTTGCAAAGAAAAACAACCTAATTATCAAAATCATGAACTGATTCACAAAAACGTAACCAAGCACCAAAATAAAGATGTATTGAACTTAAAATTATATATTTTAGAAGTTTTTTTTATAATAAAAAAGAATCATAAAGAATTTAATCCCAATTTGTTATTGTTTGTGTTTTAAAGTGGCAGTGTCCCTCAGTAATCAGTCATTGGTTTGATAAAGTTTAAACATTTTACTTGAGATTTAGAGTTTTTGCAAAGTGAATAAATGTATTCCAGGCAGTGTATAAGACTGAACAACTGACATTGATATTTTTTCTTGATGAAGTGAAAATAGACCTGTTAACTGTCTTCCTGCCTTACTGTGTATGTATGTGATGGCGACCTTGAACCTACAATCTGCTGCTACAAACTGCTAATCTAAACAGCTATAAAATGAAAAATCGATTTTCAATGCTATGATCAACATTGAGTTTCTATATTATGACAAACCCCATATCTTTTGGTGGCTCAACGGCTTAGAAAACCTTGTTGCATGTGTGTGGGGGTGGATTAGATCTGATACATCGTTTTACTCTCCCTGTGTTTTGTCCACTTCCACGCCACTGTTCCTCAATCTTTCAACTTCCTCACGCTCCTCTGTTGTGGAAATGTGTTGCTGAGATACAGATCCAGATGGAGCACAGACATAAACAGCGGGTCGTGGCTCCGTCCTTTGGCTTCTGAAAGCTGCAGCAGGCAGTCCACCAACTCACACACGTGAGACATGGATCGGAGTGGGAGCACATGTGGGCCCCCGTATTAACCCTCTCTTACATGTGTATTTGGGGGCCCTCTTTGTGCTGCATAAAAGCCCACAATCACGCCATCTTCCTTTCAGCACAGCTGACAATCTGCGACCCTTCTCCCACTGTCAAAGAGATGACTCAGAGCATCACTCTGTGAGGCTGCGATGTGGCCTCAAATGCTTAGTGACAGACTTGCAAGGGGAGGATGTATCAGGACCCACAGTAAAAGCAAAGTAAAATCTATGAGAAGAAATCACAGTTAAGATGTGTGAATCAAGGTGGATGTTTGAGCGTTATGTCACTCATCACCTCCAGCACCACGTGACAGAAAAATCAAGTGAAAACCAAAGTAAATCCCAAGTTCTGTTTAATTGGGAAAAAAGAGCAGTAGCTGCACTTTACAAAAAAAAATGATCCAGTAATTGTTCATTAACATGTTGCTTAACACCTACAGACACTGGGTGAGTGGGAAAAAAAAAAAAAATCCAACACATTAAATCATAGGAAACCATGAAACTGCTAATGAACCAGCCAGTGTCGTTTTAATACATTAAGTCAACAAGCTGTGAGAACGATCAGCTGGCCTACCAAGTGAATTTAGCATGCACAGCACCTAATAATCAAACTCCACTCATAAATCGTTTGAATAAAAAAAGGCTGAAATAAAACAGCATCTGAAGATGTGAAAGTGAAAAAAAAAGATTTTCTTTAAGTTTGTTCAATTGCGTCTGTGATTTCCTCTGTTTACTAAGCAGTGAAGATGCTCACTGGGAATAAAATTGTTTGAGCTGTCTGTGAGGCATCAGCTCCTGCTGTTAAAAGGTACCAGAAACACATATAAACAATAACGACTAAACATTCTCACCAAAAAAAAAAATAAAGATAGATGCATGCTTTGGGTTTGTGGCAAAAAATGCTAAAACAGGCTGTGTGCATGTGGTACAACTTCCAAAACTTCTTCAAGGTAATTTGTGACACTTCAGTATATAAATAAAACTTCACATGCTTCTCTTTACATCATGGGTTTCTGCTCCCCGTCTTCCGCCTGATTCTTGTTCTTTTTAGCTGAGCGCTTGACCGCTATGATGAAGAGGATAACTGAAACAAATAATAAATATGTAGTTAGCTGAAGCAAGAGCCTCAATGTGAACATGAAAATAACAAGTTGTTAACATAAATCAAGGTTAAATTTCCTTTTTTTAATCTCCTTATAAGTCAATTCACCACATTAGCATGATATCTGTGGGTAAAACATCTAAAAAAGGAAAAATTGGGGAAGGTTTCTAGCCAACACAGTGGTCAAGTACAGTAGTGGTGACATCATGTTGTGGGGAATTGTGTTTTACAAAGTCAATTAACATGCGGAGAGGATGATCTGTGCAAATACAGCACCAGAAAAAGTATACTACCTTTGACTACAACGGGTAATTAAGATGAATACTTATCTCCAAAAAAGTCCACAGTTAGAACCAGACAGTCAATCTGCTTGTTAGTGTGTCTGACTTACTGCTGAATCCCAGAATGCCTATGAAGATCCCGACAGTGAGTCCCATCTGAGGTTTAAAGTCCAATCCATGTGGTGCGACGTAGCAGTAGCCCATGGATGTGCAGTTGCAAATTTTTACTACAAAGCAGATAAAAGTTATGACTTGATGTGCCATTTGCCAAATTTGGCCATTTTTGGTTGCTAAGGTGATACCAACTGGTCAAAAATGTTTAATTATTTACCCAACTATCTGTTTTTTGTAGTGTTGCGCCGATGCCATTTTTTGGCTCCGATACCGATACCCGATACCTGGCTGTGCAGTATCGGCCGATACCGATACCATAATAATGTAAAATAATTGCCATCATGGCTTTGTCGAGCTGCTGCCTACCTTTGTGAAGCAGGAAAAAATCTAATACAAAGTGAATCCAGTAGAACTTTTTATTGCCTACCAGGAATGGGTGACAATAGTTGAATAAACTTTTGTCTCTCAAAATGTTATCGGTGCCCTATTTGTTGGTACTCGCCGATACCGATACCACCATTTTAGGGCAGTATCGGGGCCCCGTCCGATACTGGTATCGGTATCGGTGCAACACTAGTTTTTTGTGCAAAATACAAACTATGAAGGGTGTGCAGTAAACAAATAAAGCAAGACCTGAAATAATGCAAATTAACTATTACAAGTATTTATTAAAGTCAAGACTAATGACACTTTTAGCTAATTTTGTTATCAGGATTATTAAACTTCAACCCAAGTAGCATCTGTAGCACCCATTTAAAAAGTTTAAAGCAGTATCTTCTAGTAGCTTTCCTAAGGAATCCTATTCCCGTGCTAAAGCCTGTAACTGAGTAATATTTTCAGGTTTAAAAACTGAGGCAATGATACAACTTTTAACAATAAAGTAAGACTAAAACTATTTACATTCCGATATAACTTCCAAATCATTTAAGAGGAATTATATTATTTTCTTTCAAGGTAGTGATGTAGAAGAACAGATTGATGTTTGACCAAAAATGGTGCAGCGCATTTAGGTGTATCACGGTTAGACAAAAGTCTTCAGGGTTTGCTATTAAAGCATGTTAACGGTTAAAGCTTAAAGCTTCACCATCATAGAAGGTATTTGAAAACTATCCTCAGTGTTAATGTCTACTGTTACAGATCTGTTACAATACTGTGCAGATAACAGGAAGGCTGACTGGAGAACAGTAATATTTCATACAGATTAGTTTACCATGCATCTGTCAGGGAATATCCTGGGCTTTGACACTTTAAAGTTAGACATATGCAAAGGGTCTATTTTTTCTTAACACACAGGGTTTGCCATGCTAACCATGCTAACAACTAATTTAAATCATGTTAAAACCTTGAGCTGTGATGTGAACTCTGTAACTGACAGAAAATAACTGAATGACTGGAAGGTAATAAAAATATTATAAATGCTGTTTTTATATGGAGTTCTTTAGAATACATTTTTCAGATAAATTATTCTGTAAAAACTATTGGAAAGAACATTTCTTTGTAAAGTAGAACATTTTTATGTACTCTGTATTTCAGCTGATTCTTTTTAAATAATATCCCATACGAGGCTTTAGCTGATAACATCCAGTAGAACACCAATCTATAATTTTATTCTATACGTCTAAAATTGTAGGCATGCACTGCTTCATTTCCTGTCATTATAAGTTAGGAGGATTGGGCAGAAAATTAGCTCATCACAAGAAAAATGTTATGGAATGAGAGTTGGTTTGAACCTTAGATAACTTACCCTCAAAGAGCTGTGGAACTCCCATGCCTGCTTTGTCTTTAACGGTGATCTTAAGAGAGTACGTTCCTTCTCTGAGGGGTTTTTTGACCAACTGCAGTTCAGCCGATGATTCTGCACAAGAAAAAGACCCAGATAAGGAAGGAAATACACCCAAATCTGATATCAGAACAGCATGATCCTTTTTGTGATCCTGTTAGATCTCCATACTGCATTTGATACCCTTGATCATAATATTCTTTTAGAAAGACTTAATATTTTGTAGGATTTAAAGGAACAGCACTGGGCTGGTTTAGATCTTATTTATCCAATAGAATTCAGTTTGTTCACGTTAATGATAAATCTTCCTCATGCTCCAGGGTTACATGTGGAGTACCACAGGGATCAGTGCTAGGACCAATGCTCTTTACTATATACATGCTCCCAATTGGTCGAATTATTACACAGCATGGCGTTAATTTGTGGCGTTTATTATGCTAATAATACTCAACTATATCTGTCTATAAATCCAGATGAAGCTAACCCATTACATAGATTACAGGCATGTCTTGAAGACATAAAAACCTGGATTACTCTTAACTTTCTGCTCCTGAATGCAGACAAAACAGAAGTTATAGTTCTTGATCTAGAGTCATTGAAAAAGAAGCTGATTAGCCAGTCACTTCATTTGGGTGGGATTAAACTAATCTGAGATGATAAAGTAAAAAGTCTTGGTGTTGTTTTCGATCAGGACCTGTCATTTTAATCCCATATCAAAGAGGTTTCTGGAATTTCCTTATTTCATACGGGGGAATATTGCAAAAATTAGAAATATCCTGTCCAATGGTGATGCTGAGAAACTAGTCCATGCATTTTTTAATTCAAGGCTGGACTATTGCAATTCTTTACTATCAGGAAGTTGACAAACTAGCGTTATTGGCTTCCTGTTAAATCAAGAATAGAATTTAAAATCCTCCCTCTCACATATAAAGCCTTAAATGGCCAAGCTCCATCTTATATCAGAGATCTGATAGTTGCTTATGTTCCTAACAGAGCACTTCACTCATAATCTGTAGGTTTACTAGTGGTTCCTAGAACTTCTAAAAATAGAATGGGAGGCAGATCTTTTAGTTATCAGGCTCCTCTCCTGTTGAACCAACTACCAGTTTTAGTCTGTGAGACAGACACCCTGTCTACTTTTAAGGCTAGGCTTAAAACTTTCCTTTTCGATAAAGCTTATAGTTAGAGGGGGTCAGGTTGTGCTGAGATATCTCTATAGTTATGCTGCTATATGCTTAGACTGCTGGAGGACAAAGGGACCCATTTCATCATTCTGCTTCATTCTATCTCTATTCTTCTCTTCTGCAGTATTAGTTCAATATCTGACGTTGTGATCCCTCTGCTTTTTCTCATTATAGTAGCTTCATCTGGTCTGCTCCTGTTTGGCTCTCTCACCGTCCTTGAGAGGAATATTTCAGCAGTGCTGCTGCCATCAACACCTTTGTTTATGGGTGTTGGAGATGTTTGGACTGTTTTTCAGTGTAGTCCTGTTTTTCTGACTGTGACTAACTGTATGCGCTCTCTTTCATCCTCTGACATGGGAGCTTTCCTGGACGGGCCCACCTGTTGAGCTGGTTGACAGTTGCCTTTTGTATTTCTTCTTCTTTCTGTATGTCTGTTTATATCTCCTTGAACCCCAGTCGGCCTCAGCAGATGGCCACTCACTGAAGGTTTCTTCCTGTTAAAAGGGAGTTTCCCTCTCCACTGTTGCTACAGGCATCCTTGGTGTGAGGGATTACTTTTAGGTCACTGAGTCAAAGCGATCAGCTGCTTTACCGTAGATAGAAAACTTTGAACAAATCTGACTGTATGATCTGGTTGAATTGTTTGTGTAAAGAACCTTGAGATGACATGTGGTGTGAATTGGCGCTATATAAAAAAAACTCAATTGAATTGAATTAATAGGCATACCATCGATTTGCCTCAGCTTCCAGTTGGCAGATTTCTTTGTGAAGCTGAAATTGAAAGGACGGGAAAAAGGGTCGCTGTCCCCATCTTCAGCTGTGATGATGACAGGTTTAATGTTCTGCATGCACAGGAAGGTCTTGGTCTCAGTCAGTTTGGGAACATTGTCGTTGACATCCAGTAGCCGCACGTGGACAACGGTTTCAGATGACTTCTCTGGGTTATCTATGGAAACAAATCAGAGTGCCATAATCTTAACTGTGTTGATTCCAGATTTACTATAAAACAGGACAGAATTAATCTTTAGAGTTTGATTATATATTCAAATATGTATGTAAAAAATCAAGTTCTCCTTAAATTTATAGATATTTTTTCTAGTGTCTTTTTAAACACTTTCAAGTCTAAGATTAACAAAGTTTTGATACCTACAGTAGACTACATTAAATGCAGATTTTTAAAGAACAGTTGATATTCTATCATACTATTAAAGTAGCAATACTTTGTTTTGTACCTAAATAAAAAGAGTTACACAGGCAGCTAAGAATTCTGATCTAATTTATTAAAAAGTAATAAAAAGCTTCCTTATTTAAAATTGGAAAATTGTTTTTTATGTGTGGGTTCTCAGTAATTAAAGGATGATGGTAATAATGAATCTTATTTTGCGATAATGGACTAAGGGATATAATCAGGTACGTTAACAAATTTCTACACAAAATCTTTTTTTTTTTTTATATTTAGTAAAAATTATTAAATCAAATTTGTTATGTGTCTTATGTGTAGATAAATAGTGATATGCTATGGGTAATTCTTCCCTTACCTTTCTCAAACGCAGTGACAGTGAGATCAAAGGTCTCCACTTTCTCTCTGTCCAGCTTTTCTTTGGTCCTGATCTCTCCGGAGGCAGCGTCAATCTCTAGCCAGCCCTGAGCATCGCCATCCAGCTTGAACCTGCAAGCAAACACACAACCATCAGCTGAACGGGTACAAAACGTGTGACCTGTGGAACAACGCTGCACAAAAACAATCAGTATAACTCTTTCTGCACACTTAATGGTTTCAACAGATAAACTAGCAAACAGCCTTGTCCATGCGAATCGAGGGGTAGATATAAGCAGGGTATGTAACAGACTAACAGTGGCTGTTAAACGAGCATGATGAAGTCAGAAAACACTTTATCCATCAGTCAAATAAAAGCTTAACATACTTTATCTCAAACTGCAATTCCTGTTCACTAATTGTTTTTCTTTTATGTGCCTATTAAACACCGAGCAAAGCCATTCTCTGAAAAATGTATTTCCAAAGTACTTGAATGAAGATTTTTTTTTTCTTTCTTTACGCTTCTAAAAACTAGAAAAACAGGATTTAACTTTACAAGAATACTATCAATTTCAGTCTGGCATTGTTTAGGCAAATAAGAAGCTTTTTTATAAAAAGCCTGGATCAGCAACATTACAAAATGAAATTAAAAAACCACACTTGATTATTTGAATTTATCAAGATGTCTATGCAGATCCTTTGCTTGATGATCAACTAAAATCTACTCATTGAGCATTTAGTTGTTCTTTTTTAAAACTACCAATAAAGTTAAAATCTTTTTAGAAGAATGGTTGCAGTTGTCCTTATTCATGAATTTTGACCAATTTTTTGAAGTTCAAGTTCAAATCTCATCTATGAGTCTGCAGCAGATGCCATGATGTAAATATGCTGTGTAACAGTTGATAACAGATATATAAAACTTTAATACAATAAGACAAGGAAATATATTATTACATCATGTTTTCTCAGACGCATTCTGATTTGAAACCTATTGAAATATACCAACCACCCCATGTAAAAAAAATCCTTTGATTCAGATAAAAAAAGGAAGTGACACATGTTAGTGGGAGAATTCCATAAGACTCACTTAAGGTTGCAAAGGAACTAGAAAAGCACCAAGATTAAGGCAAC
This sequence comes from Cyprinodon tularosa, assembly GCF_016077235.1. NCBI lineage: Eukaryota > Metazoa > Chordata > Actinopteri > Cyprinodontiformes > Cyprinodontidae > Cyprinodon > Cyprinodon tularosa. The sequence goes on along the minus strand of NW_024038998.1, from coordinate 247,237 downwards.
CTGTACAATACTTTGCATTTGAAGTATAAATGGTCCTTTGTCCACTGACATGGCTGAAACATCATAATAGCAAAAACAGATCTGAGTGAACAAGCTGGGCTCTCTTTACCCGATCTCCTTCCCCTCTGGGTCCTTTGCCTTCACTGCATACAGAACTGATCCCTTAGTAAAGTTTTCAGGAACTGCCACGTCCAGGACATCTAGGCTGAACTCTGGGGCTTCGTCCACATCTGTGATGGACAGGGTCAGGGTGGCTGTGGAGTCGCTGCCGTAATGCAGACCCTCCATCAGGGGCTCTTTGTTGCGCGCATCAATCTGGAGGTTGTAGGTATGAAGGGACTCAAAGTCCAGGGGCTGTGGAGCAAGAAAACAGTATGATTTAATAAGAAAATCAATTATTGATACTCTAGTTTCTCACTATAGGACCTTTAAATGGAAGGTTTTAATCTATGGCGTACAAAATCAGTCATGAAAAATAACACTAATAGATATAATAAATGTGCATGTATTATGTTTAAAAAACTGTTTATGTATTTTTAATTTTTTTTTGCAAATGTCTGACATTAACCCACACAGTTGCACATCACTGTCATTGTTACTTTTAATTACAGCACAGCTGTAAAATTGCTCTTATTTTTAGCTTATTTTTGTTTTCATACTTTATTTTTTTACCCTGATGTGTATCTGCAGGCTTCCATCTGCCATTTATTTAACTACTGTTAATTCTGAAATTCCCCACAATTTTAGTATTATTCTTTTTGATTCTGTTTTCTAGCAGCAACATTTGCATATTAGGGTTTTTTTTCATTTGTGGTTAAAAAAATTTTTAAAATATTTTCAAATAAATTCTGAAAATTTTGAATCAAAAAGTTGAAACATCCAAATTTAAATAAGTGTGTCTCTTCAGGGAAAAATCCAGCATCTGTAAGTTCACCATTTGCACATTTATTAACACCTTCAACAATAACCTATAAATGTTACTACAATATTTTCATTCTAAATGTTAACTTTACTTATCCAGTGTCGTATATATATTAGATGTATATGACGTCCTGCTTCCTGGGTTGGGATTATTATCTCAGCTACTTTGAAAATCAGAGAGCAAGTAAGCAGCCTACGTAAGAGAGTAGTTCAGTTTATTCATGTACATGTACAGAATGAATACGCCTTTTTCTGAAACACACAGAACTTGGAGTGCAGAATTACGGCAGACTTCTATGTATTTTATTTGTCCACCGTTCTTTTCCCAATTTTAGTTTCTGTTGTTTGACTCTCAAATGAACAAAGTAACAACTTTAACCTGATATACAGTATGTACCGTTTTTGTTTACCGTTACATCCACGCAGTTAAAGCAGCTATATGTTAGCATATACCTAATTCATAAATTAGCTAATCGATGCAAGAGAAGAACTGCCGATCTGAACTTGTCCAGATCTACAATCAGTGCAGTGATTCAAATATTTAAAACAACCTAAACTAACAAACTAACTATATATTTAAATTAATTTATTGTTAATGAACAGGAAAGAAAGAAATGTACGGAGCCCCTAAAGGGACATGGAGGAAAAAAAATAACGTTTGCGAGATCCCACAATAGTTTTGCGAGATTTTGCAAAAGTTTATTTTTTACTCCATGTCCCTTTAGGGGACCTGTAGGATTGCATACTGACATTGTCGCTCTTCATTCGTGTAATATCATCTTTTGGAACTTCTCTAGAAATTAAGAACCTCTGCAAATCGTCCCCCACGGTTGTAGCTGACACATGGGCGTATTATCCTCCCATAGCAGTTCACTTTGCGCCTCCACTGTTGTGTGTCTGTTTTACTTCTGGTTCGCTGACATGGGAAAACCTTTATTGTTTCATTATCATTACTCACTCATTCTTTATTTTCCTCATCAGTGATTTCCATTTTGAAATCTGCCCCTACTATGCCTTCCATAGAATTGTAATGTTGTCATTACCTTACTTGTTTGTACTTACTTGGTTTAAATAAAGTTCATAAAAAAAAAAAAAAAAAGACATGGGAAAACCTTTTGCGACATTTCACAAAACATTTTGCGAGATCTTGCAAAAGTATTGCGGGATCTCTCAAAAGTTTATTTTTAATTTTAAAGTTTAATTTTTCCTCCATGTCCCTTTAAGGGCTCCGTAGAAAAGTACAAAAAAAGAAAAGAAAAGAAAAAAAAACTCAGTGGTATAGACCTGCACATAAAAGGGGCATCTTAATGCCCCTAGTCTCCATAGCAACACCAACATCTGGTTTTGGAGTGATGCAATAAAAGAAAACCTTCTCTGCCCAAGTAATACAAACATAAACATGTACTTTGCTAAACTCTGCTGGGACCATTGGCTTTGTCCAACTAACACCAATTTACTTTAAAATTATTTAGAAGTTGCAGATATCTTTAAAGAGACATTATGCACGTTTTTACTGAGACAAAATATCATCTAGTACGAGTGCAAGCACCAAGAATGAGCAGAAGAGTGCAGCAGTTATGTGTTTTGGCCACAGGCAGTATCATTAGAAAACTCACTCATGCCTTTTAAGGTTCAGTCATATTAAGATAGACTTACAGTTTTCATCTGTTAGATCAGGAGGTTGCAACCTTTGCTTTGTGGCTCACATTATATACTAAATAGGGCTCTCTTGCTCTGCTTTATTTTTTTATGCATTTGTTATTTCTTCGTTTTGTGTTATGTGATATTTTACCTTTGCAATGACAACGTAACCGACTCCTTGGCCATCAGTTTGCACATCAAATACATCTCCGTCGTTTCCTTTGGAGATGTTGAAAAGGATGTAGGAGCTGCCGGAATCTGGCTCGTCTGCGTCAGTGGCTCTGATGGTCATCACCGTTTTGCCCACCTCAGCGTCCTCAGTTAGAGAGTGGTTACCGTACTTTACACAGACACACACATGGTGAGAACAACATCCAAACAACTCAGCAGGACCCAAAACCAGTGATTCCCGGACTCACGTGGGTCTTTTCAAAAAGAGGCAGCTCGTTGTTCACGTCGATCACATTGATGGTCACCTTGCAGTTTGTGGTGAAATCTGTGAGTAGGAATTCAACCAGGGGTGAACATCTACAAAAGTCTGACCAAATATGTTTGTTTACAGTCATTGTTTGTTACCTGCATCACTGACACTGACTTCCAGGTTGTAAACTTTCCCCTCTCTTCTCTGAAGTAAGCGCAGGGCCTGGATATCTCCAGAGTTTTCGTCGATAGAGAAGGTGCTAAGGATGGATGGATCTTCTGTCCTGAGGGTGTAAGTCAGCTTAGAATTCAAAGTTCCTTCTTTATCGTCATCATGGGCAGATACCCGTCCAATGAAGCTGCCTGAAATACAAATACATTTACAGTAATTCAGAAACCATGCAAAGAAAGCCATTTCATCACAGCCCCCACAACTTAGAAATAATTTTGACCTTCAGATTTTTCCAAAATGACATAACAGTTTATTAAACTACTTGAGCAATCATAATTATATTATGTTTATATAGACCAAATATAATGAGATAATGAAGACAAATCTAAATGGGAATGGTTCTTAGCTAAGTTATTTAAGAGCTCCTAACACTACAACTAAGGTGCAAATCCCAGTTCTGTAAAGGTAACCTAATACAACGATTTTCCCTCCACCCAACTTGCCGTCACAAAAAGGATCAACACACAGATTCATATATTAGATTTATTAAAAAGAAAAGTCCCAAAAATGACATCAACCTTTCAAGAGTCCTCAAGAGTTTAATTAAAAGCCCATAACTTCATGTTAGGTTTCATCTGAGCATCACATATTCTGTTTTTGTAAAATCCCTGTTTTCCCACAATTTGAAATTGTTAATTTTCTTCAACTATTTCTAACATTTAGCAATGTTTTGTTTTTCAGTATTGACTGATATGAATATTGGCGGAAGGTATCAGAATTAATTATTTATATACTTTAATTACTCATTTTTTAGTGTGGATTGCTAAAAAAAGAGGCTCGATCCAGTGATGTTAATCAACTAGAAAATAATAGTCGACAACAATTCGTTCTTAGCTTACAGCTGACATCAACTAGAAACATAAGCAGAGTGTTTGCTTATATTGTCGATATATTCTGATATTTGATTTTTGGCTGATATTGAACCGATTTCTGATATTAATGTCAGATCGGGAGGGTTTTTGTTACACTACTTCTGATTGATCTTATGAAACTAAAACCTTTGTATCATCTGTACAATCTATGGTTGTGGGATGTGATTGATAAAATATCATAAAACTTGAGATAAAACCGAAATTTTGATGTTTAACAGGTAAACCTAAGGTTTTTTAACCATACTTCAGTTTATAGCCCTACACAATTCCCTTTTAACAGCTGATTGGTTCTTTCAGTTGCGGCCGGCCCATAGGGGGCGCTGGGGCACCGCCCTCCCTGATAAGAAGAGAGAAACGTAAAATATATTTTTAGAAATTAACTCATAAATGTCAGTTTTACTCTCTAGACTGTGTACCTATAAGCAAAACAAATTATATAAACTACATTTCCCTATCTACTGTCATTAATTTGTGGATTTCCACAGACAGACTCCTACCGTCTCTGTTCTGGGGGCGCTTATCAGACTGACCCACATTTGCAGAGAATCTGTCAATCATGTACTATTGCTAGGTGAATTTAATGGCCAATCAGCGTCTCGGAACTTTATGGTATTGGGGCGCTGAAAATACTGCGCTTTAACAGGCTTCTGAACCCAAGCGCAGGTGCAGACAATTAGAGGGAAGATGGCGAATGTAACGACCGAGATGCAGCTTCCACCAAATTCGGTGAGATCCTTATTTATCTACCCGTTTGCCAGAAGAATATCCCTGTTGTAGGATATGAACATTTCATGTCATGGTTATTGTGACTGTGAAGAATCCACCTCGTCGCTTAAAACAACCTCTCTAACTTTGCGCACCACACACACATTCCTGTTATACTGTGTTTGTGAGGACCAATACACTCGCGCTGAGACCAGTAGCTCCATGAACTTAAAACACACAAGCTGTTCCTGGTTACCTGCTGGCGTATTGAGGGTGCACACTTAATATTGCAGTGGGGTTAGCCGTGTGTGTGTGTGTGTGTGTGTGTGTGGGGGGGGGGGGTGTGGGTGTGTGTGTATGTGTGTGTGTGTGTGTGTATGTGGGTGTGGGTGTGTACGTGTTTATGCTATGGGGACTTGTCATCTTCAGTCTGGCTGCGTCTTTGCTGGGTTCAAACCCAGTTTGGTGTAATTGAATAAGTCAATGAATCTGTGTAAAAGAATTAAGTTGTAAAAATTATTTGTTTTTGTACATCAATTGTTTGTGGAGGTAATATATGGACAAAACTGATTAATGAGAAGAAATCAGAAATAAGAGAGCCTGATGTGAGGGGCTTAAACTATTTAATGAGGGCTGTGGGAAGAAAAGCGGCAATTTTTGTTTTCTGTTTCTTTGTTACATTGCTGGTAACTGGAGGGAGGCTGAGGCCCAGAGTATCTTGTATGTTTAGTTTCTTTTGCACCCTGTTTTGATTTTTTGAGCTCAATAAATCACCAACACCGGTAACCCGACTGAGACTGGATTCTTGGAGGCCAAAGAACCCCGTCACAGTGACCCAAATCATCACTGTTACTGTTATTATATAGTAAATTAAATCATTACTGTTAAATTGTATGTATTGTCCAATTGTTTATTTGAATTCTTATTCCGGATTAGTTGGAGACATACACTAGGCTATATCAGCCCCACCAAAAATATTTTTCACCAGCCGCCACTGGGTTCTTTTTTTCCAATTTCATCTTACAGAATAACTGTCTCATTGCATTTTGAAATATTTGTGAAATAATTCGTTATGGTTTCAATTTTTACTGTACAGAAACCTAGTTGGAGCAATAATGAGATAAAGAGGAGCTGTTTCAAGTGCCCCACATATAGAAATGCTTGCATACAGCTCACTGCCTACCTATCGGCTCGTTCTCCTGCACCTCCAGTAAAGTATCCCCCTCTGAACACATTGGCTGGTTGTCATTCTTATCCAACACCAAAACAGGAATCTCCATGGGTGGATCCACAGTTTTGTCACTGTTGTCTTTTGCAAACACAACTAAGATGTACTGTAATAAGAAGAGACAGCGTGATGCATGTGTGTTTGTTCTCATGTAGGAATTTATCGACAAAAAGCAGCTCTTTTATCTACCATCTCTTTGTCTTCTCTATCCAGCTCCTCTGTCACCAGTATCTCTCCATTTTCTGTGATCTGGAAGGGGAAGCGCAGCTCTCGCTCCTTCTGCACTAATGTGTAGATGGCATTGGGATCATTAGACTGGACCTGGATGCAAAAACAAAGCAGAAGCTCTCTTGTTATGAGGGTCAGAAGCTGTGTTTAAATCAGGTGCTATGAGTTTGAACTAGTTTTGTTATAACTGACCTTTGCAATGACATGGGGATAATCTACTTTTAAATTCTCCGCAATAGTTATTTGCCCGGGGTTGCGCCACAGGTTGGGCAGCACAGCAATGTGAACTCTGGCAGTTCCACTCAGAGCTGTCTCTGTGGCTCCGTCCATGTCCTCCACACGGATAAATAGGGTGTAGTCGGGGTCCTCCAGCGGGTCCAAATTACGCCTCTTAATCTCTATGATACAGAAGCAGAGAATGAGTTCCAATCTAAAGAAATAATGCAAATCTTAAGGTGGGCGAAAACATGTGGAGCTAATCTGTATATAAATATTAATAAAACAAAAGCAAAATGCATTAAAGAACCCGGTGTTAGATGAATCATCAGAGGTGGGTAAAGTGCCACCTCTGATCTGTGGGTAAAAAAAACATTGAACTCAATGTTTAGTAAAGATATATATATATATATATATATATATATTATTTTGCAAATTGATTAATCTCTCAATATTTTTTTTTGTTTAATCGATTAATAATCAGATAGCAAAAGGTTCCTTCAAAGCGTTTTTTTACAAAATTAAACCAGGTGAAACTAAAACTTTTCCACTCGGGGAGTTCTGGATAGAGCATATTGACAGACTAAAGCATTTTATTATTTATTCATCTTAAATGCAAAATGTTTACATATCTTTTTACAATCTTGGTATAAATACTGCTCTTATTGGGTTGCTCTGTCAGCTAAAAGCATATTTTAGAGTCTCTATACTCCAGTTAATGATAAGTTGATTTCTAAATAAGTTGATGATTATATTAATAATCCAATAAATCTAATTAATTGTTTCAGCCCTATACTGAACAGCTCAGTTTATAGTGGATAATGTCGCCAGAATTTTTACTCAAATAGGATACTTCAAAAGAATATCGCTCAAGTAAATGGAACTAAGTAAATGTAACTCGTTACTATCCTCCAGTTAGGATGCATTTAATGAATAGTTGAAACAGATTTTTCAGATATAGCTATGGGGAAAACTGACTCTCTGGTCAACTGATTGCTACATCTGGATTCAGGAAACAAACCTTGTCTCTCCACACAGGTGAAGAATGGGTTTTCCTCATATGGGATGTCCTGGACCGTGCAATAGTCGTTGAACTTTGCCTTTAGGGAATCAATGCTCTGATCTTCTCCTCTGGCATATTGGATTCCTTCACTGGCCTTCAGCATCTCTTCTCCTGTACAAAAAGAAACACAGAATGAATCTACTGCAATGCATGGCTGCAAAGCTGTTCCCTTTGTGGCATATTTCAATCTAAGAGTCAGCATCACGCGACAGATTTAGGCAATCTGCCTCCAATCAGCAAAAAAATTTTAGCGGACAAGATTATCTGTGTAATCTGGATTTACACTGGCACTATTCTGAGGGATTACAGGCAGAGAGAGACAGACTTTCCCACAGAAAAGCTGCCTGTTATGCAGCTTAGCCCGGCCATTCCTCTGAGTGAGGATGATTCTGTCTTACCCTCTGGTGTGGTGGAAATGTCTCCGGTGTCTGGGTCGATCTGAAACAAGAATGTGTTTTTGTGGCTGGGGATCTGGCTGACCAGGCTGTAGCGCAGCTGAGCGTTCGGAGTCTCTGGGTCGTCACGGTCAGAAGCAAAAACCCGGATGAAGGGGAAGACTGAGATGACAAACAGAACCAGAGTTATTGTTTGTTTGTACTACAGAGAAAAGTAAAGGGTCAGGGCCTTTGCAAAATGTAGCTAGAGAGATATTGCCAGATGTTTTCATCTTAAAATGCTTCATAATCTATAGGAAGCATTTCCCATAGATCTTTATTTCACATTCATTTTTGAATGATTTGAAACAGACACTTAATGAATATTTTATATATCCCAGACATCCAGCTGTATAGCCAATCAATGTTTTTCACTTCATTGCACATTTCTTCTTCACAGATGGGTAATTTTCACCTGAAATCCTAGAATATAAATGGCATATCTGGTATATTTAAATGTTTTGCAACCAAACACATATTCTTGTATAGGGAAATGTTAAAAGATCCACAAAATTGCACAGTCTTATGAGACCATCGTGAAATTTCATTGAGACATTGAGCTCAAAATGTCATAAATAGGACACAGAAATAAATATTGACATTCTTACCACTAAAGTTCTTAATAAATTGGTGTATCTCTGTAACCTGATGCACAAAAATAAAATCCTCTGCAATCAACAGCCTTCATAAGCTCCCTAACTTGTAGAATGAGTCCACCTGTGTGTAAGCCATCGTCTGAAGGTGGAAAATGTGGTGCACAGCATTAGATCTAAAACTGAAGACTTGGACTCAACAGGAAAAGCAGCCATGAGGAGCTGCACAGATTAACAGCTTGTGGGAGACTCTGTGGACCGGACAACTACTAGACCTTAAATCTATAAATATGACCTTCCTATGTCTTTTTTAACACAGCAAACATATGGAAAAAGGTGCTCTAATGATGTGTGACCAAACCTTATCTTCATGGCCAACATATAATCGCTTTACATGTTGTGAAAAACTAATAGTGCAAAGATAATCTTTACACAGACTGGTGTTGGCAGCATCATGATGTGTTAATGCATTCTTCATTAGGAAGCTGGTCATAGTGAGGAGATGGATAAGGCAGAGGTTCATATTGACATATAGATCATTTCTTAGAATGGTCGATAGGAAGACCAGAGTTAAAATTCAACACACCCCAAAAGACTCCAAGCTGTTGTTAAATTGTGCTCTTAAAATGTGTTAACTCAGTGTATCAAGACAGAACGTATTTCCATGTATTTCTATTCAGTTTGTAATTATGAAGGCCTTTCACTAAACTTCCCAGTTTATAAGGGGAGTTTTATTGGGAAAAGAGTGCAAATGGTTTACATTCTGTTTATCTGCAGAATTTGTCCCATATAATATGAATGTTTTTAATTAGGTGTATCCATTAACCTGGTAAATTGAAACTGAAATTTAAAGTGTAATCTATGTTGGAAACTATTAAGAAACTATTAAGAATCATAAGTAGGCATCAATAACAGCTCCTCAACTGTTACACACATATACCCATTTTATGAAAAAATTAGTCTAAAGGAAAGTTTAGGTTCTGTTGTCTTCTGTGAAGCAGATCCACATGAGACTCACCTGGTGATCTGTTTTCCAGAATCGTAGCCGTGTAAATGCTCTGGTTGAAACGTGGAGCGTTGTTGTTTACGTCCAAAACATTTATGGACACAAGTATTGGCCCATCCACTAGATCTTCATCTGCCACTGCCTCCACCTGGATTTATAAACCAGATACAAACGCACGCAGAGTGCTTCGATTGAACATGTGCTGCATTTCTACCCCAAATCAGGTTTTCAACATCTGTGTAAAAGGAAGGGTCTATATTACATTGAATGCATAGTGGGTTGCTTGAGACCAGTCCAGAGGTTTCTCCAGGTAAAGCCAGCCATCCTTTGACATTCTAAAAATGTCTGTGCCTTCTCCATTCAGCTTGAAACTATTAGCGCCTTCAGGTACCTGAAACTATAGAGCGAAAGATGGGAGCGAAAACAAAGATTTTAATGCCACATAAATCAAAAAATACTTAGTTAATGAAGGCATATTATTCTTTGTTCACATATGATTTAAAGTACAATTTCACTGCTTTTTGTTTTAGTGTCATTCAACTTATTGTATAAAACCTCAACTCTGACCATATGTGTCACTACATTCAAAATAGGTCAGTTAACTTGATTTTATTTATTTTTGATTTTGGGGGATTTAGTAATAAAATGTTGCTTCATTTCAAATATATTTTCAACACAGATACAGCCATGAGAAAAAATTTAAACAACAATAATGATATTTATTTTATTGTAGCAGCAACTGAATCCAGTAGATCTGGAAAGATCCATCCAGTTATACAAAAACACAGATTTAATTGGACAAAAAAATCCCATGTTAATGGTAATGTGTCTATTAACAAAATCAGTGCCACAATAAATGTTCCAGTCATTAATTATTATGATATTTGAACTGTAAAGTGCCTTGAGATGACATGTGTTGTGAATTTGGCGCTATATAAATAAACTGAATTGAATTGAAAATATTAAGAAAGGAAGAAGTTTTACTCATATTGAACTTTTTGAAACAAAGGTTATACATAGCGTTAAATTAGTGATTTACAGCCATCTGTTTCCATGGGGTATAAATATTAGGTTAAACAGTATAATTTGTTTTAGGAGGTGGTCAAAAATTTAAAAAAAAAAAAAAAAATGTATCGGCTATAAAAAACAACAACAAAAAAAACAAAAACAGATGTGTTCTGAAATGCATACGTTTTAATGATAGTAGGGTTGGAGCTATTGAATATATTTTTCAATTAATACTTTAGTGGTATACATGTGGAATAAAAAATATCCAATGCAAAGTATGCAAAGCGTGATAACCCAAGGTCTCCAAAACATCATTGGAGCCATACTACATGCAAAGTCGTCATTTGGCCATTTTCTATCCTACTACCAACAATGCAAATGTGTAGTTTGCATTAAACTCTACCTAGACTAATATGGGAGTTCTGATAACAAACACTCTATAGAGTTTGGTGTGGAACAAGAATTAGTCTATTGTTAACTATGGTGGATGACCTTTTTTTAAGCGACCTTGTGACCTTGCTCAAGTTAGAGTACAAGGAAACTTCATCTAGAGGGATCGTACTAACAGGATTGAGAAAAGGTCACTCATTCTGCATACCCTGCTTATGTGATTTTAATTCATTTTTAAAATCATTGAACATATCTTAGTGGTCTAAAGTTTGTTTTATGAGTTTAATCTGTATCTGGAGTGTCAGACGATGTGAGAAACCTCAAATGGTTGAGTTGATTTGCAAACTATAGTCTTTGGTTTTCATCCACTCTACAAAGCCTCGAACTCAACCCTTCTTAGATTTTAAATTGAAAAAACTTCTTGGGTTGAAAGTGAAACGTCTTCGAAATTGGAAACAAATTTCAGTGCATGGTTTTTTTTAGCTTTTTTGGAATGACTATGACCTGGATGACTAAGAATCTTCAGCAGCATTTTGCAAACTATAGTTCCTTTAAGAAACACTTTTGTTTAGTAAAGTGTCTTCTTCTCATGATCCATTCTTCATTACCAGTCCTCTTGTTGACCCGTTCCTCAACTAACCACATACAGTATGTATAAGTCCTCCAGGTTTAAAATAATCTATTTAGATGTTTGTGGATGAATCTGATCAAATAAAAAAAAATATCCTTTCAATTTCAGTGTCTGTGACTATGGTTTCAATAATTTTATAAGAATTACATTTCTTGATATCTACACTATTACAGCTCCTCCTTTCCATGTGTATTGTACCTGATATACTGGATAGGGCACTGGCGTTGCCTCGGTCACGTCTAACTGAACATCCACAAACGGGCCCTTCTTCTCCTCCAGGTCTTTCCCTGCAGCCTGTCAAAGTATGGAAAGACAGGTCAATTATCATCAAATACAGCAGATTAAAGGTACAACTAAAAGTCACACACAGTTCACCTTTGTGCTGTAACAGGAATGTAGTCAGCCATTGAGGGCAGTTATTTATTGAGCCAAAACGAAATGACAGTGGCTGATTTTCTAAGTTCCTCCTGAGAGGCGGAGCCTCTGAAGACAAACTCCAGCGTACAGTCTCCTTTAAAGGTTTCCATTCAAATAGTCTAATATTCGTCTAAAGAAAGACTGCAGTATATTATGAGGATGAACTCCAGATGCTTGCTTTAATAATACAGAGCGAATTGTTTGTTAACACTTTAACAGCTTTGTGGATTTGAGAGTCTGAGATGAATATGCATCTAAAGCCGGCAGCATCAGCAGGTGGTGGTGCTGTGTACTCACAATGCAAAGTAGGGACCCGAGCAACAACAGATGCACTATGGGTGTCATTTCCACAGCCTGTGAAGGAGGGGGAGGCCGAGGCAAGGTGCGAGAAAGGAGTAAGAGAAGAAAAAATGGTTTAAAAGCCAGAAGTGAGGAAATGAGAACGAATGTTTGACAGTTGAAAACATTTAAACACACTGCTTTATCAGACTGTGCATATCTTATATATCTGAAGAAGGCATACTTACATAATCATTTACCCTCTTAAGCAAGTAAAAATAACTTTAATATATTTGTAGTTGGTGTTTTCAGGCTGGTGTTTACCTAAGCTATGCCCCTTCCATCAGGCTTCATAATAGTAACTGAGGAACTACTAACTTCCAAAATCCTGGTTTAAAAGCCAGAACTAGTTTAATCAAAGATTTTCCATAGATGTAATAAAAATAAAGTTTTGATTGGAATTCAGAAAAAAAAAAACTACAAGAAGCAATTTTGTAGGTACAGATTCCATTAGGTGTAAGCATTACATTTTGTGGGATGCAGTATGGGTCTTGTAGTTTTTATCTAACACCCGAAATCTTTTATGCAAGTCAGAATCCTTAAGTTAAAATGATTCAAGGTGACAAATGCTGGTGAAGAGTCTCAGTCATCCAGGTCATAGTCATTCCAAAAAAGTTAAATAACAATCCACTGGACTTTGTTTCCAAGGTTGAAGATGTTTTGTTTCCCATCTAGGAACTTTTTTCATTTAAAAATGTCAGGAATGCCTCAAACTCAACGCTATTCCTGACATTTTGAATTGAAAAGCTTCCTGGATGAGAAGCGGAACGTCTTCAAACTCGGAAACAAAGTCCAGTGGATTGTTTTTTAACTTTTTTGGAATGATTTAGGGTGACCAATTTTATTTTCTCCCCTCAGCACAATGAGTCACCGGTTACACCAAAAGAAAACGTGTCCTTGAGTCGGCACATGTGCACACAAGCTAAACGGGAGCTTTAAGTGCCAGAGACTCCACCTTCATGAGCTGGTGAATCAGCAACCTGAACGTACAGGAGAAACTGAAAGCCACCAGTTTCCTTCTTTCCAGCTGGTTTTTCATGCTGTCAATCAGATCCTGAAGGGTTTAACTCTGATGGGGTATACAGAGTCTGTCATCCTACTGTCTTTATCCCAGTTAAAGGGCTATAATAAAGTAAACATTTTATGAGTTTTGACAAGTGTCATAAAGACGCATACATGTAGGATTCATCCTATCCAGAAATAGGCAGATTGATAGCATAAAAGTTCAATATAGGCCTCAAGTTCACAGAGGTTGTAGATGACTGTTTAAAGTAATTCAAATAGGAACATAAATGGAAGCTCAATAAAAGTTATAAGAAATGTAAATAAAAAAAATCCAACATTTTTTTACGGAAATGTTCCAACCATGAATGTTATTGTAAAGAGCATAATCTTGGGAATTGCAGCTGAGAGAGTAGAGTAAAGTGAACTCATTAAGTGAAGGTGACATTGAGTCTTGGCTGATGACCTTTTCATTTACGGTATCTTATTAGCATCAGCACAATCAGGAGAGACTCCTAAACAAAAAACATTTATCCTTTTAGTATATTTCTGCTTTTGAACATTCAATTAGATACATAAAGCACTGTCTGTTGCTTGGTATACTCAACTGAATGATTACAACCCTCCTATCATACATTTAAATCAATTTAATAAAAATCAAATGCGGAAATTAGTTACTGCGATGTTGTAACACATTAAAAGGGAAATAGATAATAGCACCATGGCACACAGATTCCAGCTCCTTATGTGAAACCTTTTATCACAATGACTAAAAAGTTTTAGTAAGAGTAAAATTAGCCCTATATGATATTTAATGTAGTCCTTGTTTATGTGTAATTACAAAAGTTGAAAAGAAAATCACAAGAGTAAAAAAGTAGAGGTCCCTTTATGCCAACGCCTTTTTCTAGGCCTTGCCAAAGTCAAATCAAGATCACAGTAACATGCAAATAATCCGACGACACACAACAAACATATCAACAAACTGAGCAAAGAAGAAACAAGCAGCTTTATTTGCTCCTATTTACACCCTGAAGAATTTCCTCTTAACTAAACCAAACCCAGAAAACAGAGAGTAGGGACAAAGGAGCCAGACGTGCCTTACCTTACAGGAGAAACCAAGTGAGTCACACGTCAGAGCGATCTCCTCAGCTTCATCCGGTCTGGTCAAACGTTAACCTGAATGTTAACCATCAATGTTTTATTGGATTTAATGATTGTCCAATCAGCCAATGAGGAGAGAGCTAACTGAGATACAGGGACAGGAAGAGCAGAACGACTCACACAGAGCTTTATAAGACAAAACCATTGTCACCAGATATAAGGCTCAGATTTTACAGTTCAACTCAAAAATCTGAAGATCTGTTGTTTTTAATGAATGGGAAACTAAAGTTACTACGTTTATAGAATAATCCCTCAAAATATATTTTTAGTTTTTAACATCATAAGATTGAGTTTAATGAAAAGAGTAAAGAATTGCCAAAATTGTATATAAAAATAAATGAATTTCTCAAACAAGTCCGACCTGCATTTAGCTTTTTAATTTCCTCTCAGACTTTGCCCCCTGCACCTCGGCCCTCTTTGCTGAGAGATTTTCCATTGGCAGAACAGCTGATAAGGAGCTGTGTGTAGAGACAAAAGGACTATCAGATTACTCTGACAGCCTGTTGCTTCATAAGAATCCACATCTGAGAGGTCGTCTGTACGGTGCAGAAGGTCACAGCGATCAGGCAACTATTAGACAGAAAGTTTCCCCTCATGTGCATGACCTTGGCTGCTCTGAGGTTTCCTGCTTACTCTAAGCATTAAGTGACATGTCCTACAGCAGAGTATTAATCTTTATTGTGTTTGTTATATTTCACGGAGCAGTCCTAATGAGATTTGTTCATAGTCATACCCTTGTCCTGAGTATGAATGCCAGTAACAGAAAGATCCGTTAGAACCATTGGTGGAATGATTGATTCAACAAAGACCCTCGGCTAAGTTGTGTTTTTTTTTTTCTTTTTTTAGTCAGCTAGAAAATTATGTTTTGTCCAAACTACAATCAATTGACTCTAGCTCTAATACTTAAATGAGTAAAAATTGTTTTTGATGTTGAGCAATAACCCAAGAACAACCTCAGCTCAGACTCAACCGAGCAGGACACTGTTGGACCATTGGAATCCATGGGGACGTAGGTTTTTCATTAACCAACAAAGAAGCTTCTTTATATATATATATATATATATATATATATATATATATATATATATATATATATATATATACACTCACTGGCCACTTTATTAGGTACACATGTCCAACTGCTAGTTAACACTTAATTTCTAAGCAGCCAATCACATGGCGGCAACTCAGTGCATTTAGGCATGTAGACATGGTGAAGACAATCTCCTGCAGTTCAAACCGAGCATCAGTATGGGGAAGAAAGGTGATTTGAGTGACTTTGAACGTGGCATGGTTGTTGGTGCCAGAAGGGCTGGTCTAAGTATTTCAGAAACTGCTGATCTACTGGGATTTTCACGCACAACCATCTCTAGGGTTTACAGAGAATGGTCCGAAAAAGAAAAAACATCCAGTGAGCGGCAGTTCTGTGGGCGGAAATGCCTTGTTGATGCCAGAGGTCAGAGGAGAATGGCCAGACTGGTTCGAGCTGATAGAAGGGCGACAGTGACTCAAATAACCACCCGTTACAACCGAGGTGGGCAGAAGAGCATCTCTGAACGCACAGTACGTCGAACTTTGAGGCAGATGGGCTACAGCAGCAGAAGACCACACCGGGTGCCACTCCTTTCAGCTAAGAACAGGAAACTGAGGCTACAATTTGCACAAGCTCATCGAAATTGGACAATAGAAGATTGATGGTCTGATGAGTCTCGATTTCTGCTGCGACATTCGGATGGTAGAGTCAGAATTTGGCGTCTACAACATGAAAGCATGGATCCATCCTGCCTTGTATCAACGGTTTAGGCTGGTGGTGGTGGTGTCATGGTGTGGGGAATATTTTCTTGGCACTCTTTGGGCCCCTTGGTACCAATTGAGCATCGTTGCAACGCCACAGCCTACCTGAGTATTGTTGCTGACCATGTCCATCCCTTTATGACCACAATGTACCCAACTTCTGATGGCTACTTTCAGCAGGATAATGCGCCATGTCATAAAGCTGGAATCATCTCAGACTGGTTTCTTGAACATGACAATGAGTTCACTGTACTCAAATGGCCTCCACAGTCACCAGATCTCAATCCAATAGAGCATCTTTGGGATGTGGTGGAACGGGAGATTTGCATCATGGATGTGCAGCCGACAAATCTGCGGCAACTGTGTGATGCCATCATGTCAAAATGGACCAAACTCCCTGAGGAATGCTTCCAGCACCTTGTTGAATCTATGCCGCGAAGAATTGAGGCAGTTCTGAAGGCAAAAGGGGGTCCAACCCGTTACTATCATGGGGTACCTAATAAAGTGGCCGGTGAGTGTATATATATATATATATATATATATATATATATATTAAAGAAAGAAGGATTTTGTGTATATATATATATATATATATATATATATATATACACAAAATATATAAGGATATATATATATATATATATATACACAAAATATATATATATATATATATATACACAAAAAGAAGGATTTTGTGTATATATATATATATATATATACACAAAATCCTTCTTTCTTTAATATACTTAGGTTTCTATAATGTTGACAATAGGGCACTGGCGAAAGTCTGGAGCTAAATTACTCCATATTCCACTGGGACATAGTTAAATGCTAAAAATTTTATAGAAACCCAGCTAAATAGACTCCTTAAACTTTAAGCCGAGGTAAGCTTTGTCACATAATAACACTAGATCAATTATCAAGCCCAGTAGGGGCAGCATTATGTTGGGAGGTTGTTTCAGTGCCAATGAAACCAATTAAATGCGGTAAGTGGACGGATTAATGAAGAATGAAGAAACCACAACTCTATTTCAAATTAACAGGTCGATTGTTTGCTTGGACACAGTTGCGGATTCAAACTTTGCTATGATACTTATTTGCCAAAGCAGTAACCCTTAAAGGTATAGTGGAGGGTGTTCTTTTTCTGGGTGGACCATCCAAATGAGTGGTCCTCTTAATTGTCAATCATTCTGGTGATATGTTTATGTAAGGCAAAATTTTGGAAAATTTGGAAAATTTTCAAATCTTCTTTTGGAAAGTAAGCTTGTATGAGTGATGCAAACAGCAACTTTTAAGCAGAGAGTGCACAAGGAGAAATGGGCTTATGCATGCTCTCGCAATCCTTTAATAGGCACTCCCTCTTGGGAGTGGGTACAGGGCTGTGCATGTGCATCTTTTTTAAGATGGTGTGTCTTTTTAAAAAATTTGCAAAAATCATCCACTATACCATTAACTCTAACTAAAAGGATCGGACTGGTTCCATAATAAAACATCACATATAAATAAACTGGACAAATTCTGCCAATTAGAGTGATTAATTCGTTCAATCCATTCAGAATTTTACCTGCAGCTTCGTTACGCTGCATGCACCCTGATGCATGAGCTAAATGAGCCAAGAGCTTTGCAGGTAAGGCTGAGAAAAGGGTGCAAATCAACAAAAAGGAAGGCTGTTATTGAGTCTGTTTGATTGTCCTGCTCTCTAACTGCAGTGAATGTTCAGCAGATGAAGACATGATGAAGTGACTGTTATGTAAATGACAAACGCGAACCTACCAAAAGCCACCTGCCTGCTTTCCTTAAATCATCATACAGATGGCACAAACACAATGAATGCCATCTCAGCAATATATTCTATCAGCAGTTTCCCCCTTTTAGAGAAGTTTGAGGTGTAGAATCTGAGCTTAAAGTTGAGTGTGGCTCCTGGCCGATCCATTGTCATCTTCACCCTTTAAAATGACACAGAGACTGAGGGGCTAATTCTGTTTCTCAGCCTTACAGTCACCACCTGACTCATCCTTTTTCATCTCAGTTGTGTTGCTGTTAAAACCAACTAGTGTGCATCCTTTGTGAGCCAAGGATGAGTCATCCATTTCAATTTCTCATCACTAATGATGAAAAGACACACAAAAGAGGACTTTCTTACAAACAAAAGACCTCTCTTTATTTCTTCAAACAATTGCAAAATAGCAAAATGCAACACGTGTTCAATCTTTTTACACTTACTGCATCAAACACTGCATCAGCAAGAAAAAACAAAATGTGTAATTATTACAGAGGCCTTCAAAATGATATATGAAGAAAAATGGGGGGCAGGTGATTTAGGATTTGGCAAAATATGGAAAAAAAATATGAAGAGAAAAAAGTTTAAAGAAAACAGAAGGAAAAGATCACAGCTTTTTTTTTTTTTTCCATTAAATGCATCAGATACCATAGATCTGTCCCATGATTTATGACATGTCCAACTGATACAGTCCACTCAGTTTGATGACAGCACATATAGGTAGGTATGCTGCACACCTGCACCACCACCTTTGCTGATGGGGGGTGGATGGCGAAACATCCAACTCATGGCTCCTCAGAGGCAGTGAAGGTCTGTCCAGCTTTGTCCACAGCTATTTACCTCCAACCTTTAACCTGTTTAACCTTCTCAGGTGTTTCCACCCGCATTCAGTGTGTTCTAAAGCACTGACAGATTGTGACAGGATTTGGATTTAAGCCAGAACGCCATGTTGGGATTGTTTTTCGCCACCACTTTGTCCAGGAAACGCTTGGCCCTAACGGGAAGGCTGTCTCTGCGTTTGTCACTGTGTATGTGCCTGCGACGTCTGTTGTCCTCTTTGGAGTCTCGTCGCAAGCGCAGCTGCCTCACGATGCCGTAAAAAGCCTCCCAGACGTTGTGCTGCATGGCTGCGGAGGTCTCGATGAATTTGCAGTCAAACACGGCCGCACAAGCACGGGCCTCTGAGAAACAGAAAAGAAAATCCTTTAGATATTTTTATACTTCAATGCTTTGTTGAAATATCCATGTGCCTGCTTGTTGACATCTAGTCAGGCTACAAACCAAACATTTGACATGTTATCTATCTGAGAGACCACCGTACTTTCTCTATGCGTAATCATAGCACTGGTTGTATGTCTGATGCCTCCATCCTGCAGGAGGATGAACCTCCACTGCAGTCTCATGTCTTTTAATGCCTGTATTGTATTCTTAAGTGTTATTCAGACAGATTTGCTCACCTAAGATGTGGATCTTTGCAGCATTTAAAAATAAACTATTCAGTTTATAGTTAGTACGTGCTACATCTTTGTTGAACTATCACATGGAATACACACAAATGTGTGGTTCCTAACTTGGCAGACTGTTTAAAAATTCTGATAATGCCTTCTTACCACTTGTCGACACCTCTCTGCGCCTCACCAGGTCGCACTTGTTCCCCACCAGGATTATAGGGGTGTGCCGGGCAGGACGGAAGCGCCGTAGAGTTATCCGGAGCTCAGAAGCTCGCAGGAAGGATGCCCGGTCAGTAATAGAGTAGAGCAGCAGGTAGGCATCACCTATCTGCATGAAGCGCTCCTGAGTCCACTCATCACCTTTCTGAAAAGATGAGAAAGAGTTAAATAAAGGTTGGAGAATGCAGGGCAGCATCCAGGGTACAGTGTATGTTATCTCACCTCTGCATCCCAGGTATCCAGCAGGTTTATTGTTGCAGGCTCTCCATCAACCTCAATTTCCCTCTCAGACACTTCATCTAAATATAAACATGGAAATAATCTTCATTTGTATGTATTCAATGTTATTCTTCAAGTCTTAATATAGACATGTTTTCCCCTACTTCCATCAGATTATCCCCTAAGGCTCTACCAAATATTTGTATGATTTTATTATCAGATAACATGGGCGGATCTTGGTAGAGCCAAAAGGGGCCTTTGCCCCCGTAGAACTGGTCCTGGGGCCCCATTATGGCCCCTGTTCGCAAGACATAATACAAAAAAGAATTCTAATGATGATTTTCGCTGGAGCAGACATAATAACTGATTAGTCCCTTTTTCTTATTTATTAGTTTTACTGATTTAAATAATACTGGTAATTTTTCATGAAAAATAAGTCAAAATATGTAATATTTCTGAACGATGATCATCAAATAATGGCAATTTTTTGTCTTTTAGTGGATAACTAATTAATTGAGTTGCTTTATTTTCATGGTAAAGGACTTTTAAATTTGGATAAAGTAAAATAAACAATTTTAAGCCAAAAATACTTTTTTTTTTTTTTTGAAACAACATAAAGTTTAATTCAACTAATTGATGTGGACATTTCACTTAATTCAGAGCAGAGCTTTAAGAGGTTCTTTGGTTCTGGGCTCTCTTAATATATTTTAAATAATAAATATTGCCCCTTTTTTGTATCTTATATTTTTCTGTGTCCCCACCCTGAGCAGCCAGTAAATCTTATCTAGAAGTAAATAATCATTTTCAACATGTCTTACCTCCACACAGCTCATAGTCATCACTGTCCATGCTGTCCGCCGCGCCTGCGAAGATGCTGGTGAAAGACGTCTTTCCGACCCCGCTGGCCCCAAGCAGAACCACCCGGTAGGGGCTCCCGGGCTCCAACGCTCCCCCGACGGAGTCAACGGAGATAACCGAGTCTGAGGACGACCAGCTCCCGCGGCTGCACTCCGACTCCCCGGTGGAGCTCGCGCAGGACTTGGAGCGCGAGATGCAGGCAGGCACGCGGGCCAGGAGCCCGTCCGGGAGGAGGTGGCTGCCCGGGTCACAGATGCTCCAGCGGTGGAGCTCCGTTTGGAGGCGAAGACTGTGCCGCCGTACGCTGGACAGCATGGTGCTAATTTAGGATCTTTTTCAATGAAAACAACCCAAAGTAAAGCTATTGATATAATAAAAAACAAACTTTTCCCTGATGAGCAGCTTCAGAAACAGATCAGACAGCTTCTAAAGAGCGAGTAAAATTAAAAACAGAGAAAAGTGCTGCATCAATACAGATCCTGAACTCCTAGAGCGCCTTGTCCAGTCTGAGCATCCTCTGTCTGCAGCTCTGTGTTTTCATGGGGTTTCCCTGCTGGCTTTTATAGGGGAGGAGAGGGACATCCACTGTGAGGATCCATAGGAGCAAAGAGCTCAGCTTAGTGGGGCTGGGTTAGTTTTTTTTCAACGTTTTGCAGCTGAAAAAAAATATTTTTCCACATTAAAATACAAAGAAATAGATGATAAGATAGATGGTCAATATTTTTCTATAAAAAACTGTAACAGCAAAAAAATTATAGTGTAAATATCAAGAAATGTAATTCTTATCAAATTATTGAAACCATAGTTACAGACACTGAAATTGAAAGGATTTTTTTTTTTATTTGAACAGATTCATCCATACTCATCTAAATAGATTATTTTAATGTGGAGGACTTATACATACTGTATGTGGTCAACAAGAGGACTGGTAATGAAGAATGAATCATGAGAAGACACTTTACTAAACAAAAGTGTTTCTTAAAGGAACTATAGTTTTCAAAATGCTGGTGAAGATTCTCAGTCATCCAGGTCATAGTCATAAAAAAAAAAAAAAAAGAAACACAATTCACTGGACTTGGTTTCCAAGTTTGAAGATGTTTTACTTCCCATCCAGGAAGCTTTTTCAATTCAAAATGTCAGGAATAGCATTGAGTTTGAGGTTTTATACAACAGCAACAAATAAAGCAGATATACAGGTGCTGGTCATAAAATTAGAATATCATGAAAAAGTAGATTGATTTCAGTAATTCCATTTAAAAAGTGAAACTTGTATATTATATTCATACATTACATACAAACTCATATATTTCAGATGTTTATTTTGTTTAATTTTGATGATTACAAATGACAACAAATGAAAATCTCAAATTCATCATATCAGAAAATTAGAATATTGTGAAAAGGTTCAAAATTGATGGCCCCTGGTGCCACACTCTAATCAGCTAATTAACTCAAACCACCTGCAAAAGCCTTTAAATGGTCTTTCAGTCTAGTTCTATAGGCTACACAATCATGGGGAAGACTGCTGACTTGACAGTTGTCCAAAAGACGACCATCGACGCCTTGCACAAGGAGGGCAAGACACAAAAGGTCATCGCTAAAGAGGCTGGCTGTTCACAGAGCTCAGTGTCCAAGCACATTAATAGAGAGGCGAAGGGAAGGAAAAGATGTGGTCGAAAAAAGTGTACAAGCAAGAGAGATAACCGCACCCTGGAGAGGATTGTGAAACAAAACCCCTTCAAAAATGTGGGGGAGATTCACAAAGAGTGGACTGCAGCTGGAGTGAGTGCTTCAAGAACCACCACACACAGACGTATGAAAGACATGGGTTTCTGCTGTCGCATTCCTTGTGTCAAGCCACTCTTGAGCCACAGACAGCGTCAGAAGCGTCTTGCCTGGGCTAAAGAGAAACAGGACTGGACTGCTGGTGAGTGGTCCAAAGTCATGTTCTCTGATGAAAGTAAATTTTGCATTTCCTTTGGAAATCAAGGTCCTAGAGTCTGGAGGAAAAGAAGAGAGGCACTTCATCCACGTTGCTTGAAGTCCAGTGTAAAGTTTCCACAGTCAGTGATGGTTTGGGGTGCCATGTCATCTGCTGGTGTTGGTCCATTGTGTTTTCTGAGGTCCAGGGTCAACGCAGCCACATACCAGGAAGTTTTAGAGCACTTCATGCTTCCTGCAGCTGACCAACTTTTTGGAGATGCAGATTTCATTTTCCAACAGGACTTGGCACCTGCACACAGTGCCAAAGCTACCAGTACCTGGTTGAAGGACCATGGTATCCCTGTTCTTAATTGGCCAGCAAACTCTCCTGACCTTAACCCCATAGAAAATCTATGGGGTATTGTGAAGAAGAAGATGCAATACACCAGACCCAACAATTCAGAAGAGCTAAAAGCCACTATTAGAGCAACCTGGGCTATCATAACACCTGAGCAGTGCCACAGACTGATCGACTCCATGCCACGCCGCATTGCTGCAGTAATACAGGCCAAAGGAGGCCCAACTAAATACTGAGTGCTGTACATGCTCATACTTTTCATGTTCATACTTTTCAGTTGGCCAACATTTCTATAAATCCTTTGTTTTTATTGGTCTTCAGTAATATTCTAATTTTCTGATATGATGAATTTGAGATTTTCATTTGTTGTCATTTGTAATCATCAAAATTAAACAAAATAAACATCTGAAATATATGAGTTTGTATGTAATGTATGAATATAATATACAAGTTTCACTTTTTAAATGGAATTACTGAAATCAATCTACTTTTTCATGATATTCTAATTTTATGACCAGCACCTGTAAGACCGTTTATTAAGCTGAGATCGTGCTACCTGGTAATTACTGCAGATAGGGAAACCACAATAATAGACTCGGTGGATCGATGAAAGCCAGGATAAAATAAGGCAAGGATGTATGAAAGGATATGTCACAATTTCCAGGTGTTTGGGTCTTGATCTTATTTCATTTTTTCAGTATTTACTTTGTTCATTGTGCTTTGTATTTAAGCTCATTTGTAGTCAATCTTTCTTGCTGGGCTCTCCCTTTAAACTGTCTGTTATCATTTGAGAATCTTTATCAATATGAGACTATATTGACATTTTGAAGAGACATCTGTTTCAGAATGCACATTTAACCACTACCTTCCTAGCATACTTCATTTTTCTTTATCCATGCTTATTGGTCTAATTCCTGCCATGCAAGGCCTTATAATAAGTTTTTTATTTTATTCATTTAAAAAACAAGCCCTCAGCTTTTTTTGTTTTTAGTCTCTGCATTTTGGTGTTTTCACTAGTAAAACATGACAGGATGATAAAGGAATGAATGGTGAAAGGATGCAAAAACAGCCATTTTGCAATGAGTGGACTGATAGATTGCATGAATGATAGATGCATAAATAGATACACAAATAATTAGATGGACATTTTAAGACATTACATTTTCAAAAGATTATCCATGCTTTGCATTTCTTTCTATCTATCTATGTCTCTATCTATGTATCTATCTATCTATGTGTCTCTCTATCTATCTATGTGTCTCTCTATCTATCTATGTATCTATCTATCTATCTATCTATCTATCTATCTATCTATCTATCTATCTATCTATCTATCTATCTATGTATGTATGTATGTATGTATGTATGTATGTATGTATGTATGTATGTATGTACGTACGTACGTATCTATCTATCTATCTATCTATCTATCTATCTATCTATCTATCTATCTATCTATCTATCTATCTTATTGCTCCCAGTAATCTGTCTGTCTGACTAACATAAATATATATACATAAGTATATATCTATACATACGTATAATATAAATTTGACAGGAAAGTATTGTTAATTGGCTCCGTTGTTTTCAGCTATTTCCCACCTAAATACCTGCTGCTACAGAAATCAGTGCAGCACAAATTAAGGTCTTAAATGTTTTCTGAGTTTGATTTTTTCCCCCCCGTCAATGCTGGGATTTGTAAATTCCCTGTTAAAAGCAGAAAGATGGGAAACAAAGCAGTGCGTCACTGGCATTTCTCATCCGTTCTCCTCTCAACTCAAAGTTTCTGAAAATAAAAAAACCCCAAACAAATCCTGTCGATATTTTTGGTTCACATTGCTATCCTAAATTGTCGACGTACAAAACAATAAACATTAGACTGTCCTCCTCCATTGCTTTCTGCACTTTTTTAACCCTGCACACATTTTGACATCTACAGTGACAGATTAAAGAATATTCTCTGTGTAGTTGTGAAGCAGAGTTGGAAAGCAGAGGGGAAAAGCCTTGTCCTCTAGAGCAGCTTGTCGACCAGCTCACTGCACAAGGCACGTGTCAGGGTAAGAACAAAAACAGAGGATTACTTGTTTTGAAAAAAAAAGATAAAGCAAAGTGGATAAAAAGACTATTAAAAACTTCAGCAGAAAATCTCTGCTCGTCCAGCTTGCCTTAGTGTCCAGGACTGTGATGTTGAGTCCCTGCTGTCCATCAGCAAGTACCAATAATTATTTCTTTTTTTTTTTGTAATAAAGGATTTATCCTCTTGGCTGAAACAAATGTATCTATTTTAAAAGTTTGATTTTTCTTCACTTGCGTAATAAAGAATGCATTTTAAGGAGTTTTACTATCTTTGCAGGGAGTGCAAAGAAGAAGTCTGTGCATGTTCTTTGCATGTTGCAGTTAGATAATGTTTATACCTAAATTCGAAAACCTTGAAGTTACAAGTGTAGGCATGATAAAAACTACAGAATAATAAAATTAGATACTGTGAGAACATTCTGTGAAATTATCTTAGAGCAAAATATAAGATTATTTGGGGTCTTTTATCAAAATAACTGTTAAAATGGATGGAAGTTCCACATTGCTTTGTTTAGATCTGCTCCAAAGCGCAGCGTAGGAGTTCCTCAGAGGACATGATAGTAACCAGTCCAACTCCTGGGTAGATAATTAACAGACATTACAACACCGATTAACAAAGGGACAATAAATTATTTGCAAATTCTACTTTTACCTTCGGGTTCTCCGCATTGAAGCGTAAAGTCGAGACAAATTCCAACTTTAAAGTTCTTTATAGAATCTAAACTTTTTATTTTTACAACACAGTCTCAGGAAGAATATTTTTAATTCTTTTGACAGGGCATGTGATTTATCTTCTTACCTAAAATATATTTATATCCAATGTACTACAATATAAAAGTGCATTTTTTTTTTGGTTATGTCTATGCAGCACTAGTTCTACGGTGAGTGAAATTAGGCCAAGATGAAAGACATAAGGTGTGGCTCCAAGATGATAACGAAGTCCGATATCAAAGAACCAACGTTCAAACATGGCAGCTGATTCATTAGGTGTGGGAATGTTTGTTGCAGCTTATCTTAGTATAAGGCTTGTTGCAGAGTTCACTGTCAAAAGAAAGTGAATTAAAACTCTTCATGAACATTTAAGATTAAATCTACTTGTTGCATTATTATTATTATAACAATAAGGTGAATCAGAACAAAATGACAAAATGTTCAGACGCTCCGTCCCATCAGCTCTGAACATGTGAATCTTTATATTCCAAAACATGACAACTGTGCAGAAAAAGAGGGTTGTTCCAGTAACTGTAGGATTATTATTATTTGTTTTCTTTTTTTTCACTGTTGTTTTTCAAGTTATGCATGGGGCGGCGGCCTAATCTGTGTGACCTGCTGCTGTGTATTACAGCTCTGATCTGATCTGCCTGACAGATGACCAGACAACATTAAAATCCCTGTTAAGTGCTGGAGGGGAACCAGGGTCGGGAGGAGGGAGGGAGGGAGGAACGCTGAGGCCGGCTGCAGATTGGCGGGGCCATGTTGATGGCTACGATGCCTGCTGAGTGTGGGTTGACCTCTTTCTTTTCTATTCTTCCACATCACAGAAGCTCACTGTTTATTAAGGCCACAGCCACCACCACAAACACTAGTGGTGGACCAGTTTGGCTGTAAACTTATTTGGGTCTAAGCCAATATAGATCTATGTTTAGACAAATTAAAATGGACTGTAATGCCTATTTGAAAATAGTGATGTTGAGAGTAGAGGGTCAAATATTTTAGCCTTCTTTTAATTCCACTGATGTGACTTTGTTCATACTCTGACTTAAGGGCCAACAAGAGCTTCATTAAAACAGGAACCTGAAGTTTAATTCCTTCCTGTATCACTCAGCTGTTTTCTCAGAATTGGTTAATTTATGATCAAACGATAGTCTGCCTTTTGCTGCAGACAGGGTATCGGGTTCAATTAAAAGGCTGGTGAGACTCATAAAGAGAAGGGTTATATGTTTTCTAAGCCTATCTTGTCCCTGCATCAAGTCTTTTTCTACTTTCTTCTATTACTTTCAGTGTCGGTGTGTCCTGATGTGATTATTCATGCAAAATGTTTTCTTAAGGCAACTTGTCTTTGTCGCCCATTAAAGGTCAGCAGATATCCTTAACACACAAAATAGATATGTTAGAACCAGTAACACTTAATATTTGGAGTTTTTTAGGCACTAGTGGCTCGTTTTTCTGACAGTAGGCTGACAGGAAAGGGGGTATGAGAAAGGGGGAGAGACATGCGGGAAAAGACCACGGGTCGGATTCAAACCTAAGCTCTCTGTACATGGGTCGTGCACACTAACCACTGGTCCAGCTGTACGCCCAATGGAGGTTTGTTTTAAAGTTGTTTCTTTCACTGTAGGACTAAATCTGTGTTTTACTGTTAACTTGATTGCCCTTCAGTTTTCAGGCTTCACGCTAACCTCCAAACGTACACACATACACATATATTATATATACACACATATATATATATATATATATATATATATATATATATATATACATACATACATACATATACATACAGTGAGGAAAATAAGTATCTGAACACCCTGCTATTTCGCAAGTTCTCCCACATAGAAATCATTGAGGGGTCTGAAATAGTCATTGTAGGTGCATGTCCACTGTGAGAGACATAATCTAAAAAAACCAAAACAATCCAGAAATCAATTTATGATCTATTTCAGCTATTTTTATTTTTTTTTTTTTTGTATGACACAGCTGCAAATAAGAATTTGAACACCTGAGAAAATCAATGTTAATATTTGCTACAGTAGCCTTCGTTACAGAGGTCAAACGTTTCCTTTAGTTTTTCACCAGGTTTGCACAAACTGCACAAAGATCTTCTAAGAACATAATAGGTAGAGTAGAGGTGGACATTTTGAAAGCAGACAAATACTCATTTTCAGCTGTATCATTGAAATACACAGTAAAAAAATTATACATTGTGATTTCTGGATTCTTTTTTTTTTAAGATTATGTATCTCACAGTGGACATCTATCTACGATGACCATCTCAGACTGATCCATGACTTCTAAGTAGCAGAACTGGCAAAATAGCACGGTGTTCAAATACTTAGTTTCCTCATTTTATATACATACAGTGGGGCAAAAAAGTATTTAGTCAGCCACCAATAGTGCAAGTTCTCCCACTTAAAAAGATGAGAGAGGCCGGTAATTTTCATCATAGATATACCTCAACTATGAGAGACAAAATGAGAAAAAAAAATCCAGAAAATCACATTGTCTGATTTTTAAAGAATTTATTTGCAAAATATGGTGGAAAATAAGTATTTGGTCAATAATAAAAGTTAATCTCAATACTTTGTTATATACCCTTTGTTGGCAATGACAGAGATCAAACGTTTTCTGTAAGTCTTCACAAGGTTTTCACACACTGTTGCTGGTATTTTGGCCCATTCCTCCATGCAGATCTCCTCTAGAGCAGTGATGTTCTGGGGCTGTCGCTGGGCAACACGCACTTTCAACTCCCTCCAAAGATTTTCTATGGGGTTGAGATCTGGAGACTGGCTAGGCCACACCAGGACCTTGAAATGCTTCTTACCCAGCCACGTTTCATCTTCAATGCCCTTGCTGATGGAAGGTTTTCACTTAAAATTTGACGATACATGGCCCCATTCATTCTTTCCTTCACACGGATCAGTCGTCCTGGTCCCTTAGCAGAAAAACCGCCCCAAAGCATGATGTTTCCACCCCCATGCTTCACTGTAGGTATGGTGTTCTTTGGATGCAACTCAGCATTCTCTCTCCTCCAATCACGATGAGTAGAGTTTTTACCAAAAAGTTCTATTTTGGTTTCATCTGACCATATGATATTCTCCCAGTCATCGTCTGGATCATCCAAATGCTCTCTAGCAAACTTGAGACGGGCCTTGACATGTACTGGCTTAAGCAGGGGGACACGTCTGGCACTGCAGGATTTGAGTCCCTGGCGGCGTAGTGTGTTACTGATGGTAGCCTTTGTTACTTTGGTCCCAGCTCTCTGCAGGTCATTCACTAGGTCCCCCCGTGTGGTTCTGGGATTTTTACTCACCGTTCTTGTGATCATTTTGACCCCACGGGGTGAGATCTTGCGTGGAGCCCCAGATCGAGGAAGATTATCAGTGGTCTTGTATGTTTTCCAATTTCTAATAATTGATCCCACAGTTGATTTCTTCACACCAAGCTGTTTACCTATTGCAGATTCAGACTTCCCAGCCTGGTGCAGGTCTATAATTTTGTTTCGGGTGTCCTTTGACAGCTCTCTAGTTTTGGCCATGGTGGAGTTTAGAGTGTGACTGTTTGAGGTTGTGCACAGGTGTCTTTGATACTGATAACGGGTTCAAACAGGTGCCATTAATGAAGGTAACGAGTGGAGGACAGAGGAGCCTTTTTACAGAAGAAGTTACAGGTCTGTGAGAGCCAGAAATCTTGCTTGTTTGTAACTGACCAAATACTTATTTTCCACCATATTTTGCAAATAAATTCTTTAAAAATCAGACAATGTGATTTTCTGGATTTTTTTTCTTCTCATTTTGTCTCTCATAGTTGAGGTATATCTATGATGAAAATTACCGGCCTCTCTCATCTTTTTGAGTGGGAGAACTTGCACTATTGGTGGCTGACTAAATACTTTTTTGCCCCACTGTATATATATATATATATATATATATATATATATATATATATATATATATATATATATATATATATATATATACACACACACACATTTTTAAACATTGGGGAATAAAGTTTGGAGCTAAAAATGTTTTTGCCACTCACTTTTGTTTGATCTTTATCTAAAACTGAAAAATGATGTAATCAAATTCCATATTTTTGCTAAATTAATAGGAATAATTTGTAACCAGGAAACACTTATATTTCTTACTTAAAAAATATCTATATTCAAACAGCAAACAAAACTTTTTATCATTTCTTTTTAGGAATTCAGCATTTCAATAGGACATTATAACTACTTCTACACCAGATTATATCAGGATTCTCTGACTGTGGGTGGAGATGCCCTCCAGGATGTTGATAAGACATGTTTTAGGTTCTGAGACAAAAAAAAAACATAAAAAAAAATAAATAAAAGAAATTGTTCTGGTAATAAAGATAATAAAATCACAAGAGAAATTAAGATCAGATATAAGTTTTACAAGTTCTTGTTTCTTTT
This sequence comes from Cyprinodon tularosa, assembly GCF_016077235.1. Classification (NCBI taxonomy): domain Eukaryota; kingdom Metazoa; phylum Chordata; class Actinopteri; order Cyprinodontiformes; family Cyprinodontidae; genus Cyprinodon; species Cyprinodon tularosa. The sequence goes on along the minus strand of NW_024038998.1, from coordinate 216,894 downwards.
TTTCTCTTCAAAGCTGTAAACTATTAATGCTCAGATCAGTGGAAGAGAGAAAATAATTGCCATTGGGTGACAGAAGGGTAATCAATATTTATTGGATTCCAGTCTCTATCACAGAGGACAGTGTGCTCTTTTTACCAGGGTCAAATATTAGACACCAGCTCTAGGGTGGAGTGGAGGAGAGGCTGGATTCTTTGTTTAACAATTAATATCTGCTCTACTTTTCCAATGCCACCAGACCAGAAGCTACATTCAAGTTAGCATACTGTATCTATAACCCCCACCCCCGTTCATAGACATGATCACAGTGGGGATCAAGTGACATGTTAATGTTACTCTGAACAGAGAAAACTACAGAAAATACCAACACCACTGACATTAGAGGGAATCAATATAAGCTGCTCACATGGAGCAAATCTGTCTGCATGCACACAGCTGTCAGCCTCTCTACACATCCAGATGTAAACAATCCATTTATTCAGTCCCTAAAGCCGTTCTCTGATCTGCTGGGCTCCACTTCAGATTATGGGGAGGGGTTTACTCATACAATGAGCAGCACGTGGCCTCAGTGACCGAGACAGACGTGATAAAGATCGATATCCTGCCTCGTCGAGGGACACTCATCTATTGGGCACATGTCCGATAACAATGCCCCCTTACAACCCATCTGTTCTCCAACAGAAAGCAGCTGGTAAAGCCGAGCAACGGCAACAGTTTACAGTAAGTTGCTTGGTGATAGTTGCACCAAAGATTTCTCTCTAAAACATTTTTTTCCCTTTTAAATTTAAAAGCCTTGCAGGGAATTAATATGAAACGTTGGTTTAGATTTTTATGGAAACATGGAGAATAATTTGAACTTTTCTGATGTTTCACAAAGCAGCAGAAGCAGCTTTAAGCCAAAATCTTCAACAACGACCATGACAAGACTATGTGGATCAATTAAGGCACCTTATAACATCTTATAATAATCAGAGCTGAGAGGAAATCCATTAAGCTATTTGATAACAAATTCATTAAAGGCTGAAAAATCAGTTACTAAATGCAGCTTTGGATCACTTGAATCACATACACTTTATGAAACTGCATTTTGCCATTTATCTTGGTTAGTGGACATTATTAGGAATCTAATGAAATGTTTAATCAAATATAAAAATAATCAACTACAACTTACTTGTGAAAACCTTTAAATAAAAAGGGACACATTTTGTTGACAGAGGCGTTGGATGTAGGAGTTTGCTCTAGCATCGTAAGGTTGACGGTTCAAGGCCCAGCTCCAGCTTTCAGTGTCGTTCTTTCCTTGGGCAAGACACTTCACCTGCATTGTCAACTGATGGTGGTCAGAGGGTGAGGTGGTGCCGGTGTATGGCAGCCTCATTTCTGTCAGAGAGCCCCAGGGCAGCTGTGGCTACAATGTAGCTTGCCATCAGTGTGTGAGTGAATGACTGAATATATTGTAAAGCGCTTTGGTCAGGTCCTCTGACTTAAAAAAGCGCTAAATAAGTACAGGCCATTTACCAGTTTAAATGTCATCTCATATTTGTTGCACCAGTTTTCATCTCAACATTCAACAGTATGAAGTGATCCGCTGTTATCAGACTGATCGCTCCCCACATTTTCTGTCTAATCAGTCTCTCCTATGGGTTTCTCCTCACCTTTATAAATCAAATAATTCGTCAAATTTTATGTATTGTGCAAATGTAAAATATTCCATGTATGATCATTGACCTCTCTTCAGGATGCTGTGTGTGCGCTGGCATTAGTGGGCTGAAAGGAAATGATGTCTTTCTAAAACCAACTCCATAGGGTTTATCAAATTCACCATCAGACAAAAAAAGAAATGTTTAAAATTTTTTTTAAACCCAATAGTTCTCATTTGGGACGTCCCAGTTCAATGAGCCGCCATTTTATAAAGCCTACTGTCCTTCATCATCATACCCACCTCTTGAAAATATTTTCTGCGTGATTTATTCATATTGTTTTTTAATCAAATAAGCCTTTTTTCACAATCCAAGCATTTCCAAATTTTACAATGACATTGACTGAAACTGTAAAGAGAGAATCAGCTGCTGTGATGTGATCTGCTCTACTCCCTGCACAACTACATCTCCAGCTGTTTATGAACACATTCAGCATCTTTTGAAGCTAAGCAGCTATTTTATGAAGTAGAACAACTATGACTTGAGGTTTTGTGGTCAGGTAATTTACTAACACATCACAACGCAACGCACCAAATGGCTCTGCTGAGAAAAATCGTTACTGTTTTCAGGAATAATGTTGTACATATATGTTTAATCTTTGTATGTGCATTAAAGGTGACTCATCAAGACATTTGAGTAGCTGTTTAACTGGGGGACTGCTGGGAAAGAGCTGCATGGTCAAAATACTAATGTATACTTAAGAATACAGATTAAATGTGGGTTGATAGCTATTGAGTGTTCAAAGTGTTTTACTCTGCTCTGCAATAGAAAGGTCAAATACTAAAAAAGCATGTTTCCATTTTCCCGTATTGATAAAATCTCAATCTCCTGAATTTTTAATCTCCAAATCGGCAAATTTGGAGACTAAGGCATAAATCTGTTTTTAATTTGAACAAATAATGATTAGGGAGGTCATTTGATGCCGATTCTTTAATTTCCTATTTGATTTGATTTTAACGGTCCTAATAATTTTAATTCTGAGTTTTACACAGAATATAACTTAAAACATAATTTTACCTGTAATGCGTAAATCCTAAGGAAAGTTGACCAACAACCTCAACAAATCCCTGACAGGTAAAAGTGGGACGTCCGTTAAGGGGGGGAAAGAAAAAGCAACCCCCACCCAGTTTTTATAAAACCCAGTTGCTTAACTAATCACACCCAGCATTCAACAACATATAAATGATAGTTGCTGATTTTACTTTGTCCCAGAGATGGGTCAATTTGACATACCTGAATATACATAATAGTACATGTCTCCAGGGAGCGTGCTCTCATACACAGAAACAGTGCATGCTGTAACTCCCACGCAGCAGCTTTGTGTTGCAGGGCGTGAACAGACCAGAGTTCTCCAAAATAACAGACTGAACAGAATGCAGTGTGGCACACATTTGAAGCACGGCGGATTCACTCATCGCTAACGCGTGGGGACGTTGCATAACAAGGAGCAGAACAATGCAGACGGAGTTCAACGCCATTTGATTGATGCTAGTTTCTAGATAATATTCTTCAGATGTAAACCAGCTCTCTAAGCCACCTGTAGAGGTGTAAATCAATGAATATTCCTGACTGAAGGGAACGTCTCTTACATGCTCTTATCTATGAATGAGGTATATAAAATATGTCTGCTGAACCAGACACACCCTTTAGACATTATTCTTTGCCCCCTGCAAAAACAAATGATCTTGTCATCATTTAATGAACAGTTTTACAAACATATTTCATTTTGGAAATTCTTTTATTTTATGAACAGAAAGTTACAATAAAGTTTATATAGAAAATAAAGTATTTTTGAAACTAAGATGGGAATACTGTGTGGAAATGTGTGAACAGGCAGGTCAGCTGTTCACTGGGCTGCATTGGAGATGGTGGTCTGGAAGGCAAATGTGATGTGGCTGCATGCGTGGTCGAGGTAAGGGTCTGAGTAGGAGTGTGTGTCGCCAGAGAAGTGTCTCCACTGCATGAGCTCGGACATGCTGAGGTGCTTCTGTGCCGCCCCCTTACGGTCGCCCTGACGACCAAGCTGGCAAGGCCTGTCAGAGATCTGCTCCACCTCCTCCCCCTCCACGTCTGAGAAGGAAAAGGAGAGTGAGAGAACGCATTGGACAAGCTGTGAAGCCACAAAAGCATGAAGGCTGCTGGAATGTTTCCGTATTTTACTACAACAAGCTTTGATGCCCTTTATCTGGTTTATCAGGTCTGGATTTGGACTTGGTGAATGTAACGCTTGAACATGCTTTGACCTATACGGTCCTGTTAAGGTGTAACTACAGGTCAGAAGTTTTCCTGATGGAATGTGAGCCCACCCTCAGTTCTTTTATAGACGCCAACAGTTTTTTCTCTCAAGTTTCTATTATCCCTGAACAGGTTCCATGCCCCCGCTGTATGCCATAAGCAAAGATATTAATTTTGGACATTGACGACCAAAGTTCATACTGCTTTTTTGAAAGACCCTTTAAAAGACACTCCCACAGGGAATGGGATCCTGTCCCCACTGTGCTTGGGGACAAAAGCGACTACTCATAGACCTCATCCTCTTTTGTGGCTCTCCAACCAACTAGATTGGAGAGATCCCATGAATGGAAGGCCATGCGGTCAATGGGAATTCACACCTTCCAATATCCAAAAGCTAAGGGAACCATGTGGCTAATCTCAGAACCAGATTCTAGAAAAACAGACTTTCTGCAACATTTTTCTCCAAGTTTACAGGATGGAATAGTCTGAGAAGTCACAGACTGGGATCTAGAACCAGGAAACCACAAAGGACAAAGACTCTACCATAAGGCCATCCTTACACAGACCGATACAACAACACAGCCTGGGCTAAGCTTTCCTCAATGACGCTAAAGTAAACTTTATTTCCCTTATATTTACATTTAATTACCAAAATATCAACAAAATATTCTTTTTTTAATTGAGTCCCACCTCCAGTTAAGACATAACTTAAGAGAGGAAATAAACAAATAATGTTTGGATGCATCGAAGCCACAGTTAATAAAAGTAAAGATAAAAACATATAAATCACAGACTCTAAAAAGACTGACTACTGATTATATAAGGGATAAATGGCAGAAGAAAGCAAATATCACCATCTCTGTTGGGGTTGGGAATAAATAAATTAAGAACAGTGGAAAACAAGACAGAGAGCATGGGTGGAAAAACATTTCAAGATTCTTTGCAACACTAAGAAAATTAATGAATGCAAAATGTTGGAGATCAAGAGGGGCAGATCATCTGTGTATGTTGGTTCAATTAATCTTCACTAGTCAAGAGTTTTTAACTGAAATATGTTTGACTCATAGTTGAATGATTTATGGTCATGAATTCTTAGATTTTGAAAAGAAGTTGTGAATTTATTCAATATATGAGCAGAGTTATCTGGTTGAACGGGATTCAACAGAACACACAGCAAGTTTGGCATGCGTTCACAGAACAATAAGTTCAAATATTATTTGATTAAATAACACATTTGCTAATACTAATACAGAACCTGATTTAAATATTTTGTAAAATGAAAATGATTTCAAGGGGTATGAATACTTTGGGATGGACTGTAGCTGCCGTCATGTATAATTTTAAGTCAGAGAGTCGGGCCTACCGTTGACCGACCCGTCCATGCTGCAGCTGCAGTTCAGCAGGTCATGAGTCAAGCACGGCGTGTCGGTCAGACTGAAAAGATCTCGCAGCTCACTGGTAGAGAAACTGGTGTGTTCAGCCGCTTTCCCCAAGTCGACCACGGTTCCTGACAGGCCCTGTTTGGACACCTGTCTCTGAAATATACGCTCCTCAATGGTGCCTTAGAGGGAAAAAGGGCAGATTTGGACAACAAATTTGAAATCATTGTGGGTTTTAATGAACTTTAATGAACATGTTTTGTATTCTTGCCTGCAGTAAGGAGGCGGTAAATGTGCACACTCTTTTTCTGTCCATCTCTCCAAACACGAGCCATGGCCTGCACACAGAATAAAGTCATTCAGAGCACAAATGGTACATTAGAGCACCATCTAGTGGCTTTAAATCTTCTTCAGTGTTAACTATGAACCATAGGTTGAGATCATCTGACCCATCATTAACAATACTGAAACAAGATTTAACATAACATGTAGAGCTGTTAGTTTTTCTGCATATGGATGACTGTCTGAATCTGACCTGGATGTCATTGGCGGGGTTCCAGTCGATGTCATATAGCACCAGGTGGGACGCTCCGATCAGATTGAGCCCCACCCCGCCTGCTTTGGAGCTCAGCAGGAACACAAAGCTCTGAGAGTAGGGGCTGTTAAAACTGTCAACCAGTCGCTGGCGCTGGCTTACAGGTGTCTGACCATCCAGCCTCAGGAATGTGTAACCGGCTTGTACGCACATGTCCTGTAGTAAGTCCAGAGTCTGAGTGTAGTTTGACACCAGAACCACCCTGTAGGAACATGTGTTAGTAAACGGTGTAGATGATCAGAAAAGAAGACAGACTTCACTCACCGATCTGAGGGGCTGAGCTGTCTGATGGCACTCAGCAGGTCAGAGAGAACTAAAAGTTTTCCAGAGTCAGAGGTGCTGAATCCAGCCAAGGAATAGGATTCTGGGAAGAGATCGGACAGCCCCTCGTATAAGGAACTCTCCATAGATCCACGGTCAGTCCTCTCCTGCAAGAAGAGCAACACTATCCATCAATATTTCTTGATGTGCAGAAGACTCAGAGCTAGGAGTTAATAAAACGGCACTGTGGAGTCACTGGTTACAGCAACAAGTTTCCACAGAGATGAAGATTTCCCTCCTCGTTCCAAATATTAGGCAAACTTAACCTTGACAGTGGTGTGGAGCAAACCAGGATGGTTGCAGAGCTTCTTTAGTGCAGTGATGCAGGCCAGGTGTGTACTGCTTTGAGTAAAGCCCTGAAGGCAGGCTCTGAAGACCTGGTGGCAGAGGAGATGTCTGTACAGCTTCTGCTGCAGCGGGGACGGCATGCAGAACAATGTCCAGTCCAGACGAGGTGGTAAGTAGCGGTTAATGATTTCCTGCGTCCGTCTCAAAATGAACATGCCAGTGAGACGAGAGAGTTCAGCAGCACGCTCTTCCCCCAGAACTCTGTCCTCCTGCAGAAGCAGACAGAAGACTCGCGATAAAGAGCTTTCTGTAAAGAGGGCAAGGAAACAGACTAGAAAGGGATGCGTACATTTATTATCATAAGTCCTTCCTTTTAGAATCACATTTCATTATCTGCCATTTTTGATTTTGATTTTTCTTTCTGTTATACAAAAACCACAGTTGAAAACAAAAATATCTACAAAAACGTCTTTGACTGAATATGCCAACCTCCTCAGGTGGAATACCTATAGCTTCTCCCAACTCAAATTCTATAAAACAAATCTATTAAACTCCGATTAATAGATTTGCTCACATTTGTAATGAAAACGCAGCAAGTGTCTTCACTTCAAGCCCAAAAGAAACCCTTGTTCTTGACCAATTAAAATATTGTTCCTAACATCAACACAGACCAATTAATTAATTATTTGTCAAATAATTGTTAGTTACCAGCCTAATAAAAAGCTGGAGCTTCTTACTTCTAGAAACTGGTCTTATTTATGCAAGAATATATTGGAGGATGAAGCATTTTCCAAACCAGAGTTTGGAAAACATTTTTTCCAGACTCTGGTTTTCTATTTCTCCATTTTTCATACTTTTCAGATTGCAAAGGAATCCTGCATTAAAAAATAATGTTTAAAGTCAGAAAGGAGAGCATTACTTCAGAGCAGGATGGCTGTCTGGAGCGTAGAATTGGTTCCTCATACACTTTTCTATAAGCCGTTGTCGAACCAAGAATTCCTGAGTTAACAAACTCTATAATGGCGTAGAACTCCTGCAGGTCGTTTTGTACTGGCGTCCCTTCAAAATCAAAACCATTCATCATTGATATGGTTGCCAGTTGTTTTTAAACCAAAAAAAAAAAAAATTACTTAAATGCGTCTTTACCTGTGAGTATGACTCTGCGGTTACAGCTGAGGCTGCTGAGGGCGGAGGATGTTTTGATGCTGCTGTTCTTCAGTCTGTGACCCTCGTCGCAAATGATGAGCCCAAACTCCACTTTCTGAATCTGAACAAAAAAAAAAAAAAGGAGAGAGAGAGTTAAAGGAGCCTGGTTCTGCTGGCAGTTTTCTTCCAATTAAAAGGTACTTGTTCCTCTCCACTATCGCTACAAGCATGTTTGGTGTTTTATTCAGCAGATAAAACAGGAAAATTGTGTTCGATTTAGACAAATATGGCAGCTTAGGTGTTTCATTAAACTTTTGAGCCAAGAGGCATTAAGCACCCTGACTGCCCAAAAAGCTGGCCATGCAATGCAGCATACACCCCACACCTCATTGCAACCACCTTAGGGCATCCATCCCTGTAATGGAGAAGATCAATGGTGGCCTCAAATATTTGTGAGTGGATTTTGTACCATTATGCAATGTACAAACAGATTTATTGTGTTGTGAACAGGTTCGAGCTTATAAGATGTATATTGAAGCTGTGCGATGACCTCACAGTACCTGCTCCAAGCCGCGCAGCAGCATTTCGTAGCTGATCACGAGAACACTATGTAGAGGAGATAACAGAAACTCCTCTATCCTGTGGTCCTAAACAGATGACAATGACTGTTAATTATTCAGCTCATGTGAGCCAAGAGGGAAATAATAGATGTTAATTAAAGAAGTTTACTGAGGCAGCTCAGTTAGCTCTAATAGGACAAGTCATTAAAATTTATAAATACTAATTAAGAAAAAACAACTAACAATGGTTACTTTGCTGTCATGTGTTTGGATAAAAAAATAAAGTCCACACCTGATCCACGGTGAAGATGCTGATCCTTTCCCGGCCGAGCCACTTGTTAAACTCCGCTCTCCAGTTCTGCACCAGGCTGCCAGGAGTGACCACGAGGACCCGCTTCACAATCGGTTTACCGCCGTAAGGGCCTTGCTTCAGCAACGTCCAGCACAGCGCCACACTCTGCAGAGTCTTCCCAAGACCCATCTCATCAGCCAGGATGGCGCCGTGGCGACCTGCAGCTCTGAAGCACATGATCCTGTAAAGATCCTGATGAAGGCAATGGTTGCAGGTTTAACAGAGACTTTCTACAGTAGTGACTTAAGGAACATCCTTCCTACCTCATGCCCATAACACACTCATAGAGGAAGAGGATGCCCTCCCTCTGGTGGGGTCGCAGGTGCGTGGTCAGGTGTGGGTCAACCACCACATCAACCACAGGAAGGCCTGACTTGTTGTGAAGCCACTGGTGGTTAGAAGAGGGGCGAGGCATCACCAGCGCACCTGTTGGAATATGTTTTTTAAAAGAGAATCCCAAACGCCGCTGATTAATATTTACCCACCTCAGCATGCTGAGTGCTGGAAGTTGCTATCATCTCAATTTGGACAGTAATTATTTGGAGACTGGGGCACTAAGAGAGCAAGTCTCTATTAGTGCATTAGAATAGAATAAAAGAATAGAAATTGAATGTACTGTTCCACAGTGTGGGAAATTCTCATGTTTTATGGAGTGAGTTTTGTTTCATTATTCTTACAAGAAAAGAACACGTTTGGATTTGATTTTAAAAAATGCAATCAAGCAATGGGACTTCATAGTCCAAAACGTTTGGGGGATTTTTTGACCAAAAATTGTTTCCAGATCAAATTTTCTTCACTCCTAGGAGGTTTTGGTCTAGATTGAGGTGCGAGGACATATTGGTCTGTGTTGATGTTAGGAACAACATTTTAATCGGTCAAGAACAAGAGGTTTTTTTTGAAGTGGCTTGAAGGCTTGAAGTGAAGACACTTGCTGCGTTGTCATTACAAATGAGAGCAAAACTATCTCGATATTCTGCTACTTTTGAACATGCAAACTTCACAATTGCAGTATTTCTATTGCTTAACAAATACAATAGAAGTCGCACATGAATATGTTTGTCCACCTCATAGCTCTGAAAATAACATGGCAGCTATAAATACATAAGATATATGAATATTACAGCTGTATTGGACGGTATCATCCTCCAACGTCCGGTCTTCTTCCTCTTTTTGCACGGCATAAGGTCCAGTAGCAGATCACATGACTCGTGTGATGCGAAATAAGTGTTTTCATTGCAGTTTTGTGAAATATAAGAATTTTGATATGACCAAAAAAAAAAACCACCCCATCGAAGCATAAAAACTTCTCCAAAAAAGTTTATTTTTATTGAAATTGAAGTGCTTCCATTTCATTCTTATAATCACAATTTAATGGTTATCGGAAACTTACCAACTCTGATCTGTAAAACCCAATTTGAAAGAAAAATGCCAATTGCAAAAATCCATCTGGAGAGGAGAAATTTAAACAAAAAAAGAAAATGTAACATTTGTAAGTATGAAAAAAATATATTTATAAAACTAAATATGGAATTGCTTTAAGAAAGCAGCAAAGTTGATCTCAAAACCATTTTTTGATTAAGACATTTTCATTTTGAGTTTGTATCTCCCTATGCCCTGCCCCAAATTTCCATTTAAGAAATTTCTTCTACGCTTGCAGCAATAATGGAACCAAATCCACTCTGTGGGATAGCAGCAGCAAAACAAATAGGCATAGAAAAGCATGCATGTACACACAGGACTACAAAATATCAAAAACGAGCACACAAAAAAAGTAACATTTATAATCAGATTATGACCAAGTATGAAAAAACATATATAGCATACATTTTTAAACTTTCTGCATTAGGCCTACATACCTGGAGCTAAGGGGTCATATCGAGGTTTGCTGGTTTGTTCCCCTTGTGGTTTATTATTTTCTGGAAGCCCTGATCTCCCCAACATTGACGGGAGGCAGAAGCGTTTGGAGTTAAAGCTGCGAGAGGGAGGCGGGAGAGCCTTTGTGTGCGACTCTGCTTGATCTGTCTGAACCTCCTGGAAACAGCGTCCTTTGGCAAAGTCCTCAGCGGAAATGATGCCCATCACCTCTATCTCCTTCCCTCCAATCATCAACGTCTCTCCCTCAGACAGTGAGGCCAGCTCTGACACCTTGTAGCCACTACCTGTTGGACAAACATGCTGTGAAGATTACCTTCCCTAACAGGCCAGCAGACTCTCCTTTTAATGTAACTTTTTTATATCATATACAAAGAGGGATCTAAAGTTTGCTTTATATCATATAAGAGTAACTCACTAATTTCCAAGTGTGTTCTCTCTTTTTAATACAATGAAGGAAAACAAAATAACAGCATGATATTAAGGCTCACCCTTCCCAATATCCTTCCCCTCCATGTCTTTGAGTACAACAGAACGCCCTCTCACAACCAGAACGGCGTCACCTTCCCAGCGCTTGTGTTTCTTCTTACTGGCTTTACACCAGACCACACTAAAGTAACAGGCCCCGTCAAGTGCACAGCCAGAGTCTGCAGGATCTGAAGGAGGTTGAGGGGTTTGAGGAGACCCATGAGTCCAAGGAGGGCTTCCATTTAGTCCTAAAAGAAAAAGACACAAGATTTAAAAAAAAATAAAAAATGTGGCTAAAATCCAAAATAAAATGTAAGCAACTAAGCCAACCAACAGAGGGCACTCTTACATTAAATCTTGAGCTTCAAAGATGGCTAAATCTTTACTGCTTACATGTACTGCAGAAATATTTTACACATTATTTGATGAGGCAGGCAGTTATTTATCATCAGATGGTTATGTTTATCTCTTTAAAAATAACGATTCATTAGTTATTTAACAATAAAAGGAATGACCAGTGAAGAGATCAATGCCCTTTAATTAAAACAACCAATGAACATGAGGACAAACTTCAATGCAAACATTACAAGACAACCAGCAACAAATTCACATTAAAGTGGAACATATATAAAAACACACTTATCCGTTTTCTAAAAAAACAAAAAAACAGCCGTTATCTCAGACTGTTGTTTTTTCTTTAACTTATTTTAATATCAGACCATGTTAAGGCTTTTCCAAGTGTATCTTACGAAACAATTATAATAAAAAAAATACATTTTTTCAAAGCAATACAAGTTTTCCAAGTAGCTACAAAATAAGCCCCTTTTATGTTCCTTCATATTTTGCTCAAACGCCACATGAACAGGGCCTGTCATTTTCTTTATTTCCAACTAATATTAGTACAGATGGTTTTACTACTAGCACTTATATTCTTACTGCAATCCTAACCTTGGATAATAAAAACTGAACACTATCCATAGAAAAACCAAAAAAGCTACATTTCAGTTGCAGAGGAAGAAATACTTTTCCCCTTCATGCAATCACAGCGTGAAAGATATCAAGTCTTGTCGCCACGTTTACAGGTTAACAATAACGGCGTTTGAACACTGATGAGCATCACTGGTAAACTGGTGGCTGATTAACCTGCTAGGGTAGAAGGAGAACCAGGGGTTGTGGGAATGTATGAGGCACTACGTTTCCAAAACGCCTTCAAGCTTTCATCGAAAGTATTCAAACCCTGCCGCACACATTCAGCATCTGGCTAAAACATTTAGACTAAAATAACTTTTTTTTTTTTTTTTTTTACATTTAGTCATGTTACATCCTCTAGGTTAAGTGTATTTTAAGGGAAGGTTAAACAACGTGAAACTGAGTGGATTGGCGACTATCAGAGTAAAGATTCAATTTAAACATACGTTGAAGTTTTGATCATGTTTTGTTTTTTAATACTACTTTGTGTTAATCCCATAATGTCACAATAAAATCCAGTGAAGATTATAGAACTGGGGAGGAAGGGGGGGGTTCAAAGGGTGTGAACATATTTCCAAAGCTCAATGAGTGCATGTAGCTTCTTGTTATAGAGGAATTGGCAGCCCGTGTCTCAGTCGGGCAGCTTTTAGTTTCTCCACCTTGATTTTGGCTCTTAAAAGCTCCTCCTCCAGCTCCTGCTTCCTCTTCAGACCTTCTCTCTTCTCCTCTAGGTACAGAGCAACCTTCCTGTGATTGGCCAACACCAGCTCGTGCTCCTCTTTGGCCAGGTGCAGAGGGCGAAACCTATCCGCCTCGTGGCGAGGGTAGACGTCGTTAGCGTAGAAGTCCTGGCTCAAGGGCATCGGCGAGGCAGAGAGCGCAATGTTAACAGAGGAAGAAGTGGGAGACAGGGATGCCTCGTAATTGTGGGTGCTTGCCAGGTCCTGCTCCGTCTCTTGCTCTTGAAATCCATCCAACAATGGACCCGAGTGCGGGGTGACGACGGGGAGGTCCGGCGGGGGTTTCACATCCTCTTCAGGGTCGAGCTGGACCACCTCATGCGTAATACTTGGTACAGGTGCTGAATAATCCTGGAGTCCAGCCAGAGAGGAGCTGCTGCCAGGATGCTCAACAGAAGTGTGCTTGTTATATATCAACCTACAAACAGATACAAAAAGGTATCAGAGAGATAAAAGAGAAATTTGATGGATTCATGTAGGGTTGATATATTGTTAAAGTGAGATGACATTTAGTAACAATCTTCATGTGTTTGTGCATGTCAGAGAGGAACAGGCTTATTCAAAATGTCTAAAAACATTAAAAGCTTCAGTTTAGCATCCAGTAATAAAGGAAACATCATTTTTATGTTTTGTTATTGTGCTTGATCGATTTTCTGAAATATCTGTGCAATGACAGAGCTAATAAATTAGACATAAAGATAATAAAATAAAAACAGTTAACATGTTCTAAAGTCTGTATCAGTCATAAGCTCCTTGTTGACAAGATTTGTTTTAATTAGTGCAGTGTTATTGATCTTATTGTTAAACTGAGCATTTTCCAGGTCATATGAGATCAAACATTATTACATATCTTGCTGAGGAACATGTTAAATGAGAAAATTACTAAAAATAAAAAAGTTAAGGTGATTAATTGATGTGTTACAAAGTTTTTTTTAAAGTAATGGATGGAAGTATACGGGTTTATCTCTCAGAAAGTGTTTTTTAAAGCCCTCAGGTTAAAGTTTCACAGTACCTGCGCAGTGCCTGGTCCTTTTCATGGATGGGCACATGGTGAAACAAGTGAGGGATCATCTCCATAATCCTCCTGGTCGGCTCAGAGATGCTCCCTCTATACTCGGGCTGGGCGTGTCTCCGCTGCATCACTTCCTGCTTGGCTGACTCCTTCAGCCTCTTGTAGAGGGTCCTGAGGCCCTGGGCGGTGCGGAGGGGTCTGTCCCCTCCCAAAGCATTGTACTGCTCAGCCACGTTGTCCCAGCACTTGTTCTTGTCCACGATGACGGCGTGCTTGTTGGTGTGCTCCTCCAGGATGCGGATGTGAGGCCGGACCAGCTTTAACAGGTCCAGCTTCTCAGAGAGGGTGAAGTTGGAAGAGCGAGCTTTACCCACCATGCTGGATATGAACACGGAGTTGGAGGCCATCTTACAGCATAGCAGACTGAGATGGACCAAATCTGGCCTTTAGAAAAAAAAATGTCTTCCCTCTTTTTGAGACCAACCTCAGAACTGTGGCTCCCCACTCTGCTGGACTTGTCCTTTCCCCCTTGGTCCCCCAAACACACCCTGGCCTAACACTCATTCATGTCTCAATTCCCTTCTCTTCTGCTTAAAGAAAAAAAGAATTAACCCTAAGCTTTTGCCTAACAAGGGCATGGATTCACAATCTGGTCCTGGGTTCTCTCTCACAGCTACGTTGCACAATAAAAACTGGCTCTGCTTCTCACAATAAGAATCAGGCTTAACTAGGCCAGCCTCATTTAGGCCCCCGCCTACCAGCAGAGGGCTTTGGATGAATTCCTCTCAGCTTAGGCTGACGTAGTTAAGCCGCTTAAGCCCAGCCCGACCTACTTTCAGCTCGGTCTGTGTAAACCCCAAACCAAGCACAGCAGCAGGAGGCAGCTCATTGGGCTGCTTTAGATGGAGAGGACAGCAGCTGTAGGGGGGTTTCCCTCATAGACAGAGAGGCGCGTTTTAAACGCAGCATTTAGAGGCCGCTCCGGGGCTAGGTGCTGTTGTTTTTTTTTAACCAAGGATAGGGAAGATTTAGAATAGTGCTGGCTTAACTACGCGAGAGGAGGGGGGAGGGGTGATAATAATCTGCGCATGCGCGGAGAGGCAGCGCGCCAGCACGCTCACATCCACCATCACACCTGTTTAAGCACGTGCCCGGTGCGCGTGCATCAGTCCGAGTCAGCCACGAGCGTTTTTTTTATTTTATTTTTTTATTCTCTAGCGGCGGAGAAGCTCCAAGCATTACAAACAAAAACCAAAACGGTCATAATCTGAGCCAATCGGTGATAAATGCCAGAACCGAACCAGGCAAAAACCTTTACAGCTTCAGACTGTGTCATAATAAAGACGATCAGATTAAAACGAGGCAGAGCTGAAGCTGAAGAGAGGCTTATAGACACACAGACTGCTCCAAGTTTATATCCAATCATTTCTCAGGGATAGATTAGAAAATATAATTTTGCCTACAACAGGTGAACAGGTATGATTTGCAAATATCTAATCTTGCTGTTGGTCAGTTAGTTGTATGAAATGGCTAACTAATGTAACACAGTATTATAAAAACAGAACATCAAAACATCTCTACATGGACCTAAAACCTTGATATAATCTAAAAGGCAGTTGATCAATCAATCAAAGTTTATTATTTGTGTTAGATAGGAGGTATTCAACAGGGGGTCCACAGAGGTACTGCATGGTGATCATGAAAGTTTTGGTTGATTAGACTTTTTTTATATATATATATATATATATATATATATATATATATATATATATATATATATATATATATATTCTCTCCTGCAATTTTTTACACTAATTGAAATGTTTTTAAATACACATTAACATGAATTCAACACACTGTAGTAAACAGATAAATGGAGGCAGAAGAAGTCTTTCAGTCATCAATACACACATTCAGGAGCTCTTTCAAGCTGGGCACCGTTTCATTTACAACACCTGTCCCAGCAAGGAGGAATCGGAATCAGAAATACTTGAATAATCCCAGGGCGAAATTACTTTTGTTACATTACTCCATCTGTAATGGAGTGACACAATTTCATAGAATATATATAAAATTAGGGAATCCCCACTCCATCTCGCCATGAGTTAGATCATTGCCCTTTATTCTTCTTTTACCCACCTGGGGTCAAATTTTACCCCCGCCTTTCATTTCAACATTACAGGTGCTGGTCGTAAAATTAGAATATCATGAAAAAGTAGATTGATTTCAGTAATTCCATTTAAAAAGTGAAACTTGTATATTATATTCATACATTACATACAAACTCATATATTTCAGATGTTTATTTTGTTTAATTTTGATGATTACAAATGACAACAAATGAAAATCTCAAATTCATCATATCAGAAAATTAGAATATTACTGAAGACCAATAAAAACAAAGGATTTATAGAAATGTTGGCCAACTGAAAAGTATGAACAGGAAAAGTATGAGCATGTACAGCACTCAGTATTTAGTTGGGCCTCCTTTGGCCTGTATTACTGCAGCAATGCGGCGTGGCATGGAGTCGATCAGTCTGTGGCACTGCTCAGGTGTTATGATAGCCCAGGTTGCTCTAATAGTGGCTTTTAGCTCTTCTGAATTGTTGGGTCTGGTGTATTGCATCTTCTTCTTCACAATACCCCATAGATTTTCTATGGGGTTAAGGTCAGGAGAGTTTGCTGGCCAATTAAGAACAGGGATACCATGGTCCTTCAACCAGGTACTGGTAGCTTTGGCACTGTGTGCAGGTGCCAAGTCCTGTTGGAAAATGAAATCTGCATCTCCAAAAAGTTGGTCAGCTGCAGGAAGCATGAAGTGCTCTAAAACTTCCTGGTATGTGGCTGCGTTGACCCTGGACCTCAGAAAACACAATGGACCAACACCAGCAGATGACATGGCACCCCAAACCATCACTGACTGTGGAAACTTTACACTGGACTTCAAGCAACGTGGATGAAGTGCCTCTCTTCTTTTCCTCCAGACTCTGGGACCTTGATTTCCAAAGGAAATGCAAAATTTACTTTCATCAGAGAACATGACTTTGGACCACTCACCAGCAGTCCAGTCCTGTTTCTCTTTAGCACAGGCAAGAAGCTTCTGACGCTGTCTGTGGTTCAAGAGTGGCTTGACACAAGGAATGCGACAGCAGAAACCCATGTCTTTCATACGTCTGTGTGTGGTGGTTCTTGAAGCACTCACTCCAGCTGCAGTCCACTCTTTGTGAATCTCCCCCACATTTTTGAATGGGTTTTGTTTCACAATCCTCTCCAGGGTGCGGTTATCTCTCTTGCTTGTACACTTTTTTCGACCACATCTTTTCCTTCCCTTCGCCTCTCTATTAATGTGCTTGGACACTGAGCTCTGTGAACAGCCAGCCTCTTTAGCGATGACCTTTTGTGTCTTGCCCTCCTTGTGCAAGGCGTCGATGGTCGTCTTTTGGACAACTGTCAAGTCAGCAGTCTTCCCCATGATTGTGTAGCCTATAGAACTAGACTGAAAGACCATTTAAAGGCTTTTGCAGGTGGTTTGAGTTAATTAGCTGATTAGAGTGTGGCACCAGGGGCCATCAATTTTGAACCTTTTCACAATATTCTAATTTTCTGATATGATGAATTTGAGATTTTCATTTGTTGTCATTTGTAATCATCAAAATTAAACAAAATAAACATCTGAAATATATGAGTTTGTATGTAATGTATGAATATAATATACAAGTTTCACTTTTTAAATGGAATTACTGAAATCAATCTACTTTTTCATGATATTCTAATTTTATGACCAGCACCTGTACATTTAACAATTCTCTAAGACAGCTTTATTTCACACATTGTGAATGTCAAAACTGTACAGTTAGTAGTTTTTACCCTCTTTTTTCACAGACTTATCTGGGTCTGGAAAATACTTGTGCAGAGTGCATAGGAACAAATGTTATAATTTACAATCGAATAGGTCCAACGTACTTCTATATGGCAGATTTTCATTAATAAAGATTTCCTTAAAGGTTATATTAGCAATCAAATGTCAACACATAACATAAAGCATTGTAATGGTGAACCTTCATCATAAGCATTCAGGGTGTAATATGTTTCTAGTCTCTAAGTAAAATGGATTAGTAGTTAAAAGTTAATTCCTTCAACATAACCTGATTGTTTAAAAACCAACATCGTTTTTATTTTTGTAACACCTAAATGTGTATCTGCTATTCTGCTCTGTTCTTTTACTTTTGACTTAGACAACTTCTATTGTCATCAAAGAAAATGAAATTTCGTTAAGTGCAACTTTCATGACATTTCCATTTCTTAAAGCAGTGATCAAATGTAAACAGTGGGGGAGAAAAAACATGGTGCAAAAATACACATTTATATGGAAGTTCAGAGAATTATATATATATATGGTGCAATTATGCAGTGTTTTGTTTTGGTGTTGTCAGAGTCATGCAGAGTCTTTGACATGATTTACAGTTTTCTCAACAGTTCAGCTATCTGACGGCGGTGGGGAAGAAACTGTTTTGGAATCCGCTGGACCTGCATTGAATGCTGTAAAGCCTCTTCCCAAAGGGCAACAGGGAGAACAGTCATGATGAGGGGTCATCCATAAAATTATGAACACTGGGATGAAATGTCTTTTATGGAGGGATGAGGAGCCCCAATGATCTTCTCTGCTGTTCTCACCAGTTAGTTTTAGTTAGTTTTTACCCAAAACAGAAAACAATCAAGGGACTCCTGCTGTTCTGTCTTATCACTAATTATAAGGCTGCACTTTAAGCAGAGATTTCATACCCTAACACTCAAGTTTCCTCCTCCAGGGTGATTTTATTTAACCCACAGGTTTGATATCAGATCATCTCTTCAGAAAAGCCAATGTTGCCTCATTTCCGCCACCTGGTGGATCATGTCTGAAATGCCACCCCAAGTCCACAGCATTTAACAAGATCTTAATATCACCTTGATGGACTATTGAAAAAGGGGAAATTCAATGTTTCCTCACATTTTGTTTTTCAAAAATGTTTGTGATACCCTTCAGCAATAAGTTATTAAATAATCTAAACTAAAAGATCAATAAAGAAACAAAAGGAAATAAAAAAAAGAAAAGAATAAACCTGTCAATTAAACGACTCGTAAAACCATCCTGCTAAAATCTGAAAGCTGTTTTAAAACATGGACATGAAAAATATGTTCTAATTCTTCAGATAGTACAGAAAAATCCAAACTGAATATTTCAGGGATGGTGAAACAGTTAGTTGCCATTTTGTTTAATTCATCCTTTGTGTCCAGAGCGACTGAATTTAATGAGGCTGCTACAGAGCATCTTGTTTTGTTCTTGGTTAATTTAGTGTATTTTTATGACACACATTACTCAGCTAAATACATTTCAGCTGCAGCCAAAAAGTATTTGTTGAGAAAATGAGCTGAATAAAAAAAAAAAAATAACTATTGCTATCAATCAGTTACCTTACCTGATAGATTTACATCCTCTGTATGGTCACTTGTAGAGTCTTCATATTTTGTCTCTATCAGGTTTTCTTTAGTCTCTGTAGCACTGAGGACACGGGCCAGTACTTTGGACAAGCCTGGAGGAGCCTGGCTAGTTTCAGCCTGAACACTGCAGGTGGTTTTAGTCACAACTGATGCTGAAAGACTTCTGTGGACCTGCAGACGGGAGTTAGAGAAAAAAAAAATTAGCAATATTTGGAAATATGTTTCCCAAATAACAAGGTGAGACGAGCCTTTATCTCAGACAAAACCTTGGATAAACTTACCTTATCCAGAGCATTCTCCAAACCATGTTTAGAGACAAGAGGCTTTGATTCAGTTACTGGATATAAAGCAGAAGCTCCGGGTGGCAGGAACCGAGGTTTTTTCGCTGCATTACCCAAAAGCTGACTGGGAGCTCCTGAGCGTCGCATTCTTTAGGTGTAAACATAAAATAAAATGTCACAGGGTCACTTAATCTATATGTATTCCATTTCAGATTATTACTATAATTCAGATTAACTTGTAATTTAACAAAGTATTTTTCAAACCTCTTACAGTAAAAAATAAAATACTAAAAGTATTTGGTTTGTTATGATCCATTGTGTAGAGGGAGAAAACATAAGAGAAAAAAAGAGGCTCTTATCATTACTGGTGGTATCTCATAAACCATACATAGAAATCCAAAATAATTATTCAAACGTCAGCAATTCAACAACTGAATTTGCCTTCTCTACAAAACAAGAAGCTGATTAGGTGAGGATATTTTTGTTTGCAAACAGTGAGACATTGTTTCAAGACCCAATCATCCTTACAGAAATGCCAAAAATCTTTAGGTTTCTTGGGTGGGGGTTATCAAAAAAAAAAAAAATAAACCAGCTCTCATCTCTTATTTTTATGCAAACTGGCACAAAAAAATTCTAACCCTAATGTGATTATTCTCTAGTTAACATGTTAATAACCAAACCAGAACAATATGATTGTTTTAGTTGGATTAAAATTCACTATAGTTTACAAACAACTGTATTTTTTATGAAGTAATGCCTTAAAATCGCTTCTCCTTCGTAGTCGCAGGTTGAATCCTTAACCTTTTTATGTTTATCTCCAGGTCATTAGATGAGATCCTCCTTGTAGCTACATAGAGAAAGAAAGAGATGTGCCTTTGCACATTTCATATCAGCAGGATTGATCTGTTGTCATCATGACATAAATTACATCTGTGATTTTTAGGGTGACATTAAAATAACAACCAAGTTAGATGTAAACACAGAGCTGGAAGCCAACTAGATCCTTCAAATACTGTGAGACTGGTAATCACCACAATTACTAAATAGCCTAGCTAGCTTTAAACTAATGCAGGACAAACATTATGATTATTATTTAATTTGATGTAATAAGCTAACTAGTAAAACTGTTAAAAATCCCTCTAAAGAAGTACAGCTCTTGAGCATTTACTGTTAGTGAAACCGAGCAGGATGTTTTCAAACATTTTTGTCATTTTGTAGAAAATTTAAACTGAATCTCAGCTAACTAAAACCTTATTTTTCCCGTCCTGCTCATCAACCTGCTTCTGAGACAGACTAGCAAACAAAAAGTTATAAATCAACACTTAATGAAAAGTGGCGAATGCGATTAAAACATGACGTAAAATTATGTTAGACAACATCTTATACATACCTAGAAGGGATAAATGTCACATAAAAACAAAACGACTCGATTGAACTGAACTTTTACATCAAAACTCTGGACCCGTTTCCGTTTCTCCCGCTGAATTGCGCAAAGAATCTGATTGGTTGAAGAGTTCCGGGAGGGGTGGCCAAAATTCTTCTTCTTCTTAAATTTTTATCCGCGGATGGCAACCAACTTAGGGAGCATTTACCGCCACCTACCCGACTGGAGTGTGATTATCAACGATGTCAGACGGAATAAATTAGCATGTGTGTAAATGCACATGCATACAAACATCTATATTCTTACATTCTTACTTAGATAATCCAGTGTTTATAAAAAATCTAATCAACTGATTTCTTGTAGAATTAAATTTACTTCCTAAAAGGTTTATCATTGAAATTCCAATTTTTTCTCTATTTAGTCTTGACTTTAAGTGCTGACGTTCCTGTGAATATTTATCACATTCTAATGATACATGTTCTACTGTTTACATTTGATTACAGTAATTACAAGTCCATATTTCTATATTTTGAAAAGAGAACTATTAAGTCCAGTATGACCAATTCTAAGTGAAGATATGACTACCTCTTCTTTCCGCCTTCCATTTGAACAACTATTACCCCCCACAGTCTTTTGAATTTTATACAGATCTCTACCAGTGTCATGATTATCCCCTTGTTCCTGTCAAACCTTACAGATTTTATTCTGAATTATAGATTTACCCTCAAAATTGCTTAAAAGAATATTTACGTTAATAATATCTAATTTTAAGGCCTGTTTAGCTAATATATCTACACTTAATTTCCTTCAATCCCTACATGAGCAAGAATCCAGACAAATCGAACCAAACATTTCTTATTATGAAGCTGAACTAATAGGTGATATATATCTAATAATAAATCTAATCTACAAGACTTGCCAGATTTGATACTTAATAATGCAGCTTGACTATCTGATGCAATAATATAACTATTTCCTTCCCTAACACAATCATCAAGCAACCATTCAAAAGCTAGCATAATGGCAATTAATTCAACTGTAAAAACTGCTAGATGATCTGTTCTACTTTTAATCATGACTTTATGGTGTGGGATATTCACAGCTGCTCCTGTTCTGCCTCTATTTGGATCTTTAGATCCATCTGTAAATATAGAAATATCCATCTGTAAATATAAATATAGATATATAATATCCCATTCTGGAGTCTTTCCCTTTTTAATAAACTCCCCCAATTGCAGATCAAATTCTGGTGTGGTAAATAACCATGGTGGAATTGGTGACTCTGGAACCGTGAAGCCAAACTAAAACTGAGTCAAACCAAGATTTTGAGCTTTTATGTCTCCAATCCATCCAAAGCTATTATAATCAGATTTATGATGTTCCCCACAGTCCTGTAGCACAGCCTTAGTTGGATGACATGGCCAAAATTAGTAGGATCTGTTCTGTTTTAAAGTAAGTACAGTAGCAGTTGCACCAAGAGATGGATTCTAACCAGTAAATGTTGGGATTTTATACCAATTTATGTTAAAAGGGTTGAAAATGATTTCTATAAAAAAAAAAAAAAAAAGATTTCGTAGCGTTGTCATCACATCCCTATTTAGTGGACTAGGCTAATTATTTATCATACAACGTAAAGCTACTTCTACTGTAACTTATATTTGTGGTTTATCTAATGAGTTGTTGCTGATGTTAATAGCTGTACATAGGGAGAATCTACTGCAGCGCTTTGTTTACAAAGGATCTGGAGTAGCCTCTGGCTGTAGCTTTTTCCATTGGTCGGAAGCTGAGAATATGTCAATAAGGTACATTTAAAAGACTAAAATATTAATTAGATATAATGGCAGGTCAGCGTTGCAGCTGTAAGCACTTTTACTTTGCAATAAGAACGTCCCTGAATCCCAGCTGAGGCTTTTGCTTTGGGTAGTTTGCATGGTTTACATGAGCACATGGACGCTTTTTCCAACTTTCTTCATACATCCATGTTGGTTTTATAGTTATTCTAAACTGCCTAAATTTGTGTGTTTTTGCACGGTGTGTGCACCTCCACCATTCCAAGTTTTTATTTCTCCATTTCTTGTTGAAAACTTTAAATTATTGAGGAAACAAAGTTAAATTCAGAATAAGGCTGATATCGAAATTTCTACACACAATAAATGGACAATAAGGGACAGCAAATACTGGTACTATATATTTTTTATTTGCTTAATATTCACCAAAATCTTGAAGTGGACGTTTCCAATTCTGATATGTTTTTTGAATAGGTTAAACATGTCTGTGTTTATGCATGTCTAGTAATTTATTGTGAAAAAAATAGCATCAATATCAAATTGTTTTCTGTCATTGAAAGAATCTATGCTGGTAAATGTGTATAATTTACTTTACAGCAAGTTTCTATAATTTCTTAGGACCCTATATTGAAGTACCTGTTAAGATTGTACAGTTACTCGGTTATTGTCAGTGTTTCACTGCTGAGTCTAACTTATGGGACATAAACAGGATGGGTGATCTCTGATCCCTGTCCTTGTGTGTTTTCTGTCATCTGATGTAGTGTACTCTTTAATCCAATCAGGGAGGGAGAGAGTGTAATCCATGTTAATCCCAGGGAGAGACAGAGCGACCTCGGGATGCAGCAGATCATTAAAGAGAGACAGAACCACCAAAGATCTCTAATGGCCATGTCCCAACATGGCTTTAATTCTTAGGCAGTAACTGAGACATTTTGCAGCAGTTTCTCTGTTTCTGTTGCTGTAATTCTGTCTCATCTGATCTCATCTAACAGCTGCCTGGTTGTTGTCAGGGAAACCTCCCCACAGAGACGCACTCTCAAAAGGCAGGGGAGGGCTTTGCAGGAGAAGAGACCCTCACCTGGATCTGGATGGAGTAAGCAGAGGGGATGAAGGTGGAAAGTATGCAGCAAAGAGAAAAGAGGGAAGCTTACCTGTGGAGGTGCATGTAAAGTCCACACCTAAAAAGGAAAGTTAAGGGAAGAGCTGGATGAAGATTAACTTTTCAGGTAGGAGAGCTTTAGAAAAGGAAGGTAGATTGCATTCTAATATGTTTATGTTATCTTTATTTTTTTATTATTATTTTTTGTACTTAATAACATTTATAACCTTTTAAAATCATAGGATGGGCTATGATCTGGATAGGTTTGTGGGCTATGTCAATGAGGGTCTGCTCTGCTGTGTGTGTCGGGACGTGCTGGAACGCCCTCTCCAGGCGCCATGTGAACATGCTTACTGCAGCGCCTGCATCAGCAGCTGGCTGCTCCATCATCACTCCTGTCCTGAAGACAGGCAGCCCCTGGATGTGAGCAGTCTCAGACCACTGTACAGGTGGATCCATGCACCCGCTGACTTCTCACTGTTAAAGCACCTTCATCAGGGATGAATTGCACATATCTGAGGGGTTCTGCTTGTTCAATGGTAGGTACATGCGCAATGACCTGAACCGCCTGCAGATCCGCTGTGTGAATGCAGGACAGGGATGTGAGATGGTCTGCTCCCTGGAGACTGTCCACACACATGAGGATGAGTGCGAGTTTGCCTTTATAGCATGTTCCAACACAGGTAAGAAAACCACTTTCTGAATAAGGCCGGGCATGTCTTAGATATTGAGTGTTTAATTTATGACACTAACTCTAAACTGAAGTTGTATCTTCTTGGGAGGCGTGTGACACAAAGGTAATGTGAAACCATTAGCTGAACAACAGGTGGCTCATCTGTTGTCATGGCTCCATATGGTCATCAAACCCCCTCACAACATATGTCTTGTGCTTGTATATATTTTTTCTATTTTAATGCACTGAAAAGCTGTGCTTTTTAACCCATCATTTAAACCTGACCTGTCATTGTTAGGTGGAGAGTACATTTGCTACCGCTGTGGTACGTAAAGTGATAATTGTGAACATGCAGTGAGGTTTGTTTGTTTTTGCAGTGCTTTTAAAATATACAGTGCACTTTTGTTGCTGAGATATCTGTGAAATGTTGTGATTCTTCAATATAAACATGCATAAAAAAAAAATAAAACTCTACTACTTAAGCAGTTGGAAATCCTAGAACACAGTGTTGATAACTCAAATGTCCATGAATGATTTTTTTCCAGCCACAGGTAAAATATATCTTCTGGTTTTGTTTGTGAAAAGACTTTGTATTTTCTTCTTCTTTCAGTAACTTACAGATCTTTCTTCAACATGATGTTGAAGCGGATCTGTGAAAGTTGAGATGCATTTCTGATTTTCTATTTACATTTACCGGTACTAAAATCTTTTTAAACATTTGTCTTGTCAAGCTGTTTAAAAATACAATACTGTTTTATTAATATTATATATATATGTGTGTGTGTGTGGAGGGGGGTATTGAGATTCTCCCTTTTAGAACAACTAATGAAATAATAGCTTTTAGGATGTTTAGGAGAAACTCAGAAGCCACCACAGTTAAATCCAAGCTGATGCAACCATAAGATTTCTGGAGAAAGATTTATAATGGGGCAAGAAAAAGATTAATCCATTTGGCATCAATGGAAAGAGGAATTAGGGGAATCAAGCAGAGGCTTCCAAACCTTTTACTTCTGTTGTCAGGCATGGTGGAGACAGTGTCATGCTGAGGTGCCATTATTGCCACCCTTGGTAGTGGTAAACAGAGCTAAGTGCATGAAATAAGGAGAGAAGAGGACGCATTCAAACTCTTAAGCTCAGCTCAGATCTAAAGCTAGATCGGACACATTCTGACTCATCTGGTTGTTCCAACTGGACAATAACCCCAAAACAGACAATTAAGCTAATTTTAACTAACTAAAAATGGGAGTTTGCACACTTATGAACAGAAATGTCAGATCTTAAGACCTTGAGACAATAAGTTGTATGTTTTATCTTTCTGTAAACATTGCAAACTGGCCATTAGACAAAAAAAAAATGAAAATGACTAAAAAACAGATTTCAGCTTTTTTTTGTCTTTAGTTTGTCTCTAATCTTTCTTCTGGATTTAAACCAAGTCAAACGTTTAAAACAGCAGAAATCTGCAGATATGTTACACAGTAATCATGCTGCATCTGTGACAGTTCGGTGACCGTCTCCTCTCAGGTTGTCCTGTACAGGTAGAGAGGCGGGCTTTGGAGGCCCACCTGTCCGAATGCAACTACCGCAGCAGAGAGTGTCCCAACGGCTGCGGTCATACGGTCCACGCCACCGAGCAATCACAGCACAATTGTGTAGCAGAGCTGCGCCTGGAGGTGGAGATGATGAGGTTCGTTCACAGAGTGTCCACCAAGCATCCTTGTCTTCTGAATCATTACACATTTGGGATGGTACTGTGTGGTTGCTGGCACACATTTGCAAATAAGAAGGAAATGTTATTTGCAGTGAAAATATAAAAAAGTTGTGACTTTTATTCAGCCCTCTGTAATAATGTACTGAATTTGTACAGAAGGAAATTATTCCTTTTCAAATGCAAAATAGCTTAAGTAAAGAGTGTGAAATTCAAACCTTTAATTATTCTCAGATTCAGAAGTGGATTTGTGTGTGAACTTTGACCAGGTAATTCTTAAATAGGAATATTTCATCTATTGTAGCTCTGGTCATCTCTTTAGAGTTTTCGTCCTGTCAAGATGATGAATCTGCAGCCAAATTTTTGTTTTTTATTGGTGTCTGTCCAGAGCATCCTTCTTCTACATGTTCCCAACATGCTTTCTAAAAAAAAAACAAATCTGCAGTCTTATGGCTTTCTTCTTCCTATCATCTTTTAGGATATATCATCAACTCTTTTAGTTTCTCTCTGACCCGACTGGTTTGCTGCTTGGTCTTCATAGATAAATCTTATGATATTGATACATTTCCTTCATAGGGCAGAGATGCTGTGCAAGGTGGAGGAGGTGAGGCGAGAGATGGAGTCCCGGCTGGACTCCCAGAGGAGACACATGGTGCAAAAAGAGTCGCAGCTGAAGAGTGATGTAGAGGAGCTCAAGGTGAATTTTCACTCCCTAACAGTTGAAGTAATCAAACTACAAAAGTAGACATTTGAAATTCCCCAGTAAAGCATAAGAGGCAGTCTGCAACTGACCATCACAAGATGAGCTTATTTTGGTTATTTGATGTATTTCCAGCTGTCACAGAAAAGCACACGGATCTATCTGATCGGGTTTGTTATTTCTGTAGGGTCAGTTAACCCGTGTGATGAGCGACATGCGAGCCCTGTTAGGAGCAGAGCGTCTGAGGAGACAAGAACTGGCAGAAGCAGAGGTGGAGAAGAGAGAGCTGCTGGAGCTCCTCAGAGACATACAGCCAATGAGGAGTCAGCCTCCCACTGAGCAGGCAGCCAGGGATCAGCCCGTGGGTGACCTGCAGGCTTCCAGCTGGGAAACGCACTCGGATCTACCAAGACACCAGCAGAGAGAGGCGTCGCTGCATGCCTCCTGTCTGTCTCTGCACTCGGCTCAGGTTCCCTGTGCTGCAGGCCCACCTGCTTCCCCCCAGCTTGGGGAGGGAGTCCGTAAGGGCAGCACCCGCAGTCTGACTCTAGACTGCATCAAGAAGAAGAACCGTGAGGTGACGGTCATCTGAATACACCAGAGCTTTAGACTGAAGCATATTTTACAAATTTCTCTAAGCAAAGATTTTGAAATAAAAATAAATACCCTTATATAGTCTACTAGTTCATTCATTTGTTAGGAAAGAAATAAAACAGTTTTCAGCTGACCATATGCTTCCTTTGTTTTTGTACATTGGTGCCTGAAAGGTTTAATATAGAGCAAAACATCCAGCGAACGCATTTCTAACAATTTATATTTAACTTATTAAAAAAACAAAAAGTGAATTGTTTTTTTCAGTTTAAGGCAACCTATTGTAGCTGGCTAAAATGTCTTAAGAAAATTTAAAAAGAAATAAATGATTCATTATGAAATAATGAAAGATGTACTTTAGTTTTTTTTTATACATTTATCTATATCCTGCAATAATATGAGAGACCTCATAAAGAAACAGACATTTAAATGTGGAGATTCAATACTTTGGTTGACAGCAGTTTTTTGTTATTTATCTTTTCATTGTGGGTTTTCAGAGTCTGGGCAGATGAGCTGAAATAGGAGAAGCAGCAAGCTGTGAGCCTGGGGGCGTGGCCTGCATACATAGGAGGAGAGAATTTGATGATCTTTGTGCATCAATAGTTAATATGGTGTACCCATAATCACATTGTGGGATTAGCATTTGACAAAACTCAAAACTTGCCATAAGTGAGATAATTTGTCCAAAGCAGATTGTTCACCTTCACATATAGCCATTTCCCTATAGCCCTTTATATATTTGGCTTCACTAGTGCTGTTAAAAAAAAAAAAAAAAAGTTTTTTACGCTGAGTCCCATACTTCTTTTGTTTACCAACCCTTGAGGATGTTTAACAATCTATTCACACAGTTTTCACTGATTACTAATAGTCCTGAAATGGTATTTTTCTCACTTTCCTTTAAAGTGTAAAAAGTAATATTCATCCATTTTTATTATTATTAAAACACATACTCAGTTACATCCACCCTTTATTATTCTGAGTCAAAACAAAAACAAAATAAAAAAAGTAAACATCTCAACAAAGTCAGTGTGACACCATACCGAGACGTTTCCATAGAGACAGAAAACATGAATCCATATTGGTCCGTTTTGTAGCCCTCTAGAGGCTGAAGTCACTGCCCAGGTGGATTTACCTGGTGAAGGAGCGAACATGTCTGCCCCTCCCACCTCCACTTCCTCCACCACCGCTGAACTTGCTCCCCTGAGATCCCCTTCCTCCTCCTCCTCCCCCTCCACCCGCAGCGCCGGCTCCTCCTCCACCAAGCCACGACAGTCCTGTGCCTCCTCTGCCTCGTGGGAGTCGATCCCGAATGGCCAACCGGTAAGCACCTAAGAGGCAGGACATAGTAGAACAGAATGTTCTTTCTTAGGTCAATGTTCTCCCAAATTTACAGCCCAGAAATATGAGTGATTAATTCAGATTAGATGCATCAAGCTAATTTGGTTAATGGTTACAATAGAGATTGTGAATCTCAGAACAGATTCATTACACACACAAATGTATCAAAGTGTGTTTTACTGATAAATTGAATGATTATGAATTAAAAGATAATAAAAATGTTCAATGTATTTTTAAAACAGAAATCTCAGCTGATTCTATTTACATTCAGCACTTGGTGCAAGTTCTTTACCAAAAGTATTTGGTAAAAAGGTTTCTCAGTTACAGAGTAATGGATCACAACATCTGACTTACTATTTAAATCATGTAATAAGACAGACCAAAAAGTTAAGTTATGAGAAAACTCTGGTATTTTTAAATCTGTAATAAAATAAACAAAAATGTACTTGAAAAATAAGAAATCCAAGAAACTAATCCAACTAAGAGAGACCAATACCTCCAATGAAATATTAACTTCTTACTGCATGTTACCTTCACTTCCAGATATAAAAATATGAGGTAAGCTTGAGTACAAAAAAAAATGTAATTTTATTTAGACATACAGGTGCTGGTCATAAAATTAGAATATCATGAAAAAGTAGATTGATTTCAGTAATTCCATTTAAAAAGTGAAACTTGTATATTATATTCATACATTACATACAAACTCATATATTTCAGATGTTTATTTTGTTTAATTTTGATGATTACAAATGACAACAAATGAAAATCTCAAATTCATCATATCAGAAAATTAGAATATTGTGAAAAGGTTCAAAATTGATGGCCCCTGGTGCCACACTCTAATCAGCTAATTAACTCAAACCACCTGCAAAAGCCTTTAAATGGTCTTTCAGTCTAGTTCTATAGGCTACACAATCATGGGGAAGACTGCTGACTTGACAGTTGTCCAAAAGACGACCATCGACACCTTGCACAAGGAGGGCAAGACACAAAAGGTCATCGCTAAAGAGGCTGGCTGTTCACAGAGCTCAGTGTCCAAGCACATTAATAGAGAGGCGAAGGGAAGGAAAAGATGTGGTCGAAAAAAGTGTACAAGCAAGAGAGATAACCGCACCCTGGAGAGGATTGTGAAACAAAAACCCATTCAAAATGTGGGGGAGATTCACAAAGAGTGGACTGCAGCTGGAGTGAGTGCTTCAAGAACCACCACACACAGACGTATGAAAGACATGGGTTTCTGCTGTCGCATTCCTTGTGTCAAGCCACTCTTGAACCACAGACAGCGTCAGAAGCGTCTTGCCTGGGCTAAAGAGAAACAGGACTGGACTGCTGGTGAGTGGTCCAAAGTCATGTTCTTGATGAAAGTAAATTTTGCATTTCCTTTGGAAATCAAGGCCCCAGAGTCTGGAGGAAAAGAAGAGAGGCACTTCATCCACGTTGCTTGAAGTCCAGTGTAAAGTTTCCACAGTCAGTGATGGTTTGGGGTGCCATGTCATCTGCTGGTGTTGGTCCATTGTGTTTTCTGAGGTCCAGGGTCAACGCAGCCACATACCAGGAAGTTTTAGAGAAACTTCATGCTTCCTGCAGGTGACCACTACTTTCTTGTGAGATATGCATATTTTTCATTTTAAAACACATACAGTTACATCCCCTTTATATCTGAGTCCAAAACAAACAATAACAAAGTAAACATCTCAAGTCAGTGTGACACCATCGAGATCCGTTCTTCATTGAGACAGAAAACATGATCCATATTGGTCCGTTTGAAGCCCTCTAGAGCTGAAAGTCTACTGCAGGTGGATTTACTGGTGAAGGAGCGAAATGTCATGCCCCTCACCTCCACTTCCTCACACGCTGAACTTGCTCCATGAGATCCTCTCCTCTCCTCCCTCACCGCAGCGACCTGGCTCGCTCCACCAACACGACATCCTGGCTGCCACCTGCCTCGTGGAGTCGATCCGATGCCACGACCGGTAATGCCTAGAGGCAGGACATAGTAAACAGAATGTTCCATTTCTTAGGTCATGGTCTCCCAAATTTACAGCAGAAATATGAGTGTATTCAGATTAGATGCTCAGTATTTGGTTAATGTTACATAGAGATGTGAATTCCAGATGATTCTTACAACACAATTAATTGTTTCTTGTCTAAAGCACTGTCTAAAAACAAGCTAAAAAGGTTAGTTTACCGACGCCGGATGCAGTAGCAAAACATTTTACTCAAAAAAGAGCAGCAAGATTTTATTAAGATATAAGATATGTAGTAAAACTCGTAAAAGTAGACTTGTGTCGAGAGGTTGTGTGACCCTCCCTATTAAAGGCCCCAGATGTAGGCTATAAGAAGGTCAGAGCAATGCTGCTTTAAGAATCCTCTTTTTATCTGATATTTCCCCTTTTCACAATTTATCAAACTGAAGTCGGCATTACATTATTGGTGTCAGATGCAACACTCTGTAAGCTAATTTTACATTTAGCCACCCAGATGGATTGTCACCACCTGAACTGCTTGCATGATAGAGTTTACTAGCTGAGATCCTTAAAATCACTAAATGTGAATTAAAAGGGGGTCAATGGTGTCACTGGAATATGCAGTAATATCTTTGTAATGGCTTACATTAAGCAGTCTTTCTAATATTTTCCATGAGTCTGGAAACATCTGAGCATGTTCAATCTATATAAGAAGTTTCACTTTTTGAATTGAACTACTGAAATAAATTAACTTTAGGATGCTGATGCTTAGCGAAGATGTTCTAGTATATGCATGTTTGCGGTGAACGTACTTGCAGGCGGCTGTCGGGATGGCAGAGGCCCGCGGGCGAAGTTGCTCTGTCCCCCACGGGGTTCACTGTAGGTTCCTCTGTGGGTCACAGTGGGAACTTGGCCGCTCCATGATGACCCACGGCCTCCCTCTCTTCGAGCATAGTTACCTGCAGCACCAAAAATCTTTGTTACCCTCTGCTGGCCAGCAAAGGAAGCACAACTTTCAATGTTGAAAATAAACACGTCACCTGATAGCAGGACACCTTTGGGCTGCAGTGGAGTGAAAAAGCGGGTTTGGCTGTGAAAAGCTGCCCTGCCTCTGTTACCAGGGAACAGTCCCCTCGTGGGGGGCTTGGGTGTGTTTTTGGGCAGACGTTTAGGAGGAAGAATTCCAAGTGGGTTACCAATGTCTTTAAACTCTGCTGCCACAAAGTCATCCACATGCATGCTGGGAGGACGGGAAGTGTTCTGCTTGCGCTGGCGGAAAATATCATGGGGTCGGGCGATGTTCTGTCCAAACCCACCTCGACCTCCACGGCCACGGGGTGCTGGCAGGATGTGGGCTCTTTTAGCAGGTTCGATGTAGTCGGACTTACCGCTGCAGGAAGAAGCACAAAAACAAAGGTTATGTTTTAGCCTCCTGTAAAGTTTTTACTGTAAAAGGTGAAGCTAGCGTTGCACTGCACCTGGATGTGATGAATGTCTCGTGTTTGTGTTTGCCCAGGCGGAATCCTTTGGACGTCTTTGTGTGACCGGGAGAGGTTGGCTCCGATAGAAAGGAGCGCTCCAGCTCAGCCTTCAGGTCCAGTTCTGGACAGCACTCCTGAGCCAAGCCTACCAGATCCACCTTCACCTAAACCAGCGTTTGGAGAAAGAGACAAATAAAAGCAGACCAAAACTTAATCTGTGCCTAAAGATGAAATCTTTGAACCAAAAGTGGAGCCTTATAAAACACTTACCATGTCCAGGTCAGGTTCTATTTCATCGCTTTGGAAAGGAGAGAACCACAGAGCTTTAAGTTGTTCATCCAGAGCTTCTGACAGGATAAACACCGTCCTGCAGGGGGATCAGACAAAAGCGTCTTTATTTTTATTTTTTACTTCCATTTTGTTGTAGGAAATCAAATATTTAATGCTTGGTTGGTTGAAAACAACTATTAGAACTGATCCATATGAAGTTGAAATCTAACCTGTGATTAAACTGGGCGGCCAGTGTTTCAGGTGTGGGCAAAATGGGCTCGTTTTCTACCACTGAAGGCGTTTCTTTGGCTGTTTCCAGCGTCTGTTTCAGAACAATTACATTCTCCATCATGGTTTCCAGGGAGTCGTCTTCTTTGCATAATTGCTGCACACAAGAAAACAAGCAGTCAAATATGGCTACATCAACCATTATGAAGGAAGACCTGTAAATCTGCTCATCATAAATACCGCCATTAGCTTCTCTAGCTCCATAAGTGGGTGGGACTCAGAGTCCTCCCACTGCAGGAGAGACTTCATCTCTGAGCCAGACAGCAGGCGTGGAGCAACACAGACAGGTTCCTCGCTGGACCCTTGGCCCTCCTCTGCACACTGCAAACAAATCAAAGCTCATAGTTCTGAATCATTAACTTAGAAAAGGGAAAAGTTATTTTCCGTTTATGCTGACACAAAGTAAAAAGGTTTTAAAAAGAATCAAGCGATCATTTCACAAAACCATAAAGGTTATTTTAAAGTACTGAGAACTGAGGTTCTTTTTCATAATATTCACTCGGTGTCTCTCTATGGGATGCAGCCTCCTGCAGCCCTGATAGAAGCATCTATCTCAATCTGCCAATCCTGATTGGCCGGTGGAAGTGCCCGTCATACGCCACGCCCCGTAGCTCCGACTACTAAAGCGTGTGCGGATCACGGCACTCCAATCCAAAACCTCTTCTCACCTGAGAGCTTATCTCACGTCGGAGCCTTCGCTAGCTTAACTGCCCACAGACGGACCTTGCTAGTTTCCGTCGCCGGACGCTAGCACTGTGCTCTGGCTTCTGCCCTGTCCGCTCACTCCAGACCGGACCGGTATCCTTTTGTCTCTCTTCCCGGCGGAATCCCTCTCGGCTCCCCTCCACGGACGCTCGAGTCGGACGAGCATTTAGCACACCAGCTACTTCCTCGACCCCGCCACGCTAGCACGCCAGCTAG
Organism: Cyprinodon tularosa; assembly: GCF_016077235.1. NCBI lineage: Eukaryota > Metazoa > Chordata > Actinopteri > Cyprinodontiformes > Cyprinodontidae > Cyprinodon > Cyprinodon tularosa. The sequence continues at coordinate 183,294 of NW_024038998.1, read as the reverse complement.
CTACGGTTCCTTTCCCTACCAGCACTCCAGCTCGTCGGGAAATGGCGGCCGTCCAAAACCCCCACGCCAGGGGAGACTACCGTCTTTGTGGCTGCGGGAATAAAATTTCAGGGAAGGACACCCACCCGGTGTGCAGTACCTGTCTGGGAGTCGACCACGCCAGGTTGGCCCTAGAATTTCCCGGCTCCTGTGGACACTGCAAAGTGTTCACGGTTAAGAGCCTCAGACGCAGGCTAGCCCGCCAGGTTAGCGTCTCGGACTGTGACCCATTCCTCCCCACCGCCGCACAAGGTGCAGCCGCGGAGGAGGACGTGGACACAGCTGGGGAAGCTCCGGAGACTGACTATGACTGGGGTGCCCAGTGCGAGCAGCTCCATGCCCCCCCGTTTCCCGAGGAAGACGTGCTGGAAGTCAGCCCCATGGAGGAGGATGACGACACCTCGTTCCTCATATCAGAGGACGAGGAAGAGGATGACACCTTCATGGCCCCAGCACAGCCTAAACCGCCGTGCCCTTCCGCCAAGGAAGACAGGGGAGCGAGCTCACCAGCTCCCTCCCTCCATGTGGACCTGCTCGACGTGTGCAAACGCGCGGCAGAGAAGCTGGAGATTCCCTGGCCGGTCGCAATAGCGGAGCCCACCCGGTCCCGCTACGAAGGCAAACGGCTTCCCCTGGCACGAAATGCGGTGAAGCAGCTTCTCCCTGTCTTCCCCGAGTTGCTGACGGAGCTCTCGAAAACATGGACTAGCTGCCCATACAGCAACAGGAGCCCTATTTCGGGCGCAGCATCCCTCGACTGCGAGGCGATGGACGCCCACGGCCTCCTCTCCATGCCTCCGGTGGAAGTCCCGGTAGCTGCGCACCTCTGCCCAGGCAGCGTGAGCCAGCTGTCTGCAGCTTCCCCCAGACGCCCGACGCTGCCAGCTAAGCCCGAACGGTTTCAGTCTGCGCTGACCGAAAAGGCATACAAAGCAGCAGCCCTCTCGGCCAGAGCCCTCAGCGCCCTCTCCATCCTCACTGCCCACCAAGCGGAGTTGTTTGGCGCGTCTGCTGAGGAGCAAGACCCGGATGCGTGGGAGGAGATGGCGGTCATCGCGGACCTGTCTCTCCGTATCCAACGTGTCGCGGTCCAGGCCACAGGGAAGGCGATGGCAACCCTCGTCATCCAGGAGCGAGCGCGATGGCTCAGTCTCGCTAACCTGACCGACAGGGAGCGGGATGACATCCTGGATATGCCGATCGTCCCTGAAGGCATCTTCGGCTCTGCATTGGCCACAATGCAGCAAAGATGTGAGGCAAAGAAAAAGGACAACGAGGCCCTCAAACTTTGTCTCCCTCGGAAAGCCCCTGCGCCTTCACCTCCGGTGCAACGCAAAACCTTTGCGCATGCAGCCTCCCAGCCGCTGCGTTTTAAGGTACCAAGACGGCCACCACCGCCAGGTCCGCCCCCTCCGATGAGGAAGGAGCGCGGAGCCGGCTGGCAGGGGAAACCTGCCTCCACGACCGCAACGCCGCCGCCGCCCACAGCCGCCGCGAGCTCGGTCCCACAGGCGAGGAAGAAAAAGAGGGCGGCCTGACAGCCGCCAGTTCCTCAGTTGGTGCAGCCTGCTGTTGCGCAGGCCCACCGTTTTGGCTTGTTTGTGCGCACCCCACGCCACCGTTGCCCATCCCAGAGCCGGTCCGCGAGGAGAAGGACATCGCCCCGGAGGTCTGCGCGGTTGCGCCCCGAGCGGAATGTCCACAAGCACAGTCACACACCCTTGTTCAAAGAAAAAATGGTGTCAAAATAAAAATAATAAATCTGTCACAGCCAGGCCACGAGCCGAGGGTGCAGATAATAAAAAAAGCCAAAACAGACGATGCTCTCTCCATAAGCAGGGTGGCCGCTCAGCCCCCTGCAGCTCTGCTCCCGGGACGGGCACCGCCGTCCCCGCGGAGCAGAGCAGAGCGCCCCACCGTGCCTCCGGTGATGCCCGAGAATCATTTCTCGGTTCCACCACAGGGGGGCGCGGGGCAGGAGCCGCAATATGTTCCCCCGCTTTCTCTCAGATGGGAAAGCTGGAGAGCAGCAGCAGCTCCACCGTGGGTGTTGCGCACAATTTCCCGGGGATACAGGCTTCAATTCGCCACTGTCCCTCCCCGCTTCTCCGGTGTAATACACTCACATGCACAGGGAGAATCAGCTCGAGTTTTACGGGAGGAAATTCTCTCTCTGATAGACAAACGAGCAGTTTCTGTCGTATCTCCCGAACAGAGTCTGTCAGGGTTTTATTCCAGATACTTCCTCGTCCCCAAACGGGGGGGGAGAGGAATCCGCCCTATTCTGGACTTAAGAGCCCTGAACAAATTCCTGCGGAAATACAAGTTCAGGATGCTGACACATGCAGCACTGTTGCGTCTAGTAAGACCGAACGACTGGTTTTCGTCCGTGGATCTGAAAGACGCGTATTTCCACATTCCCATTTATCCCCCTCACAGACAATATCTCCGATTTGCCTTTCAAGGGGTGTGTTACGAATACCGTGTTCTACCATTCGGTCTGTCTCTCAGTCCGAGGGTTTTCATACGGTGCACAGAGGCCGCGGTAGCCCCGCTCAGACGCTGGGGGATACGTCTGGCCACGTATTTAGACGACTGGCTCCTGTTAGCGCAGTCAGAACAGGAAGCCAGGGTTCACACACACATTGTCACAAAACACCTGACGGATTTGGGTTTTGTAATAAATATGGAAAAAAGCCACCTATCTCCAACGCAGGAGATATGCTTTCTGGGATTATCCCTGCGCTCTGTTCCGTTCACAGCCCGCTTGTCAGAGGAAAGAGTGACGGCTTTCAGAGCGTGCCTTGCACAATTCCGTCTGCACAGGTCTGTCCAGTTCAGACTGTGCCTTCGGTTGCTGGGTCTGATGGCCTCAGCCATCCTCGTGATTCGCCTCGGCCGCCTTCACATGCGGGACTTTCAGCGCTGGGTCGCTTCGCTCCGAATGGACCCCGTGCCACATGGCGCACGGCGGATAACGGTCACAGCGGACTGTATAACAGCTCTGCGCTGTTGGCGAGCCCCGTCCTTCCTGACCCAAGGGGTGCCTATGGGCACCGTCTCGTCCAGGAAAGTGGTAACCACGGATGCCAGCCTATCAGGCTGGGGCGGCATTCACGAGGGCAGGTCTGTGAGGGGTCGCTGGAGCCAGGCCCTCCAGCGCCTTCACATAAACTTTCTCGAACTTTCGGCGGTGTTTCTTTCTCTGAGACACTTCCTCCCATTCCTCTCGGGTCACCATGTCCTGGTGAGGACGGACAACACGACAACAGTGGCGTATATCAACCGCCAAGGGGGCCTGCGCTCCCGCATGTTGCACAATCTGGCGCGCGACCTGATTCTCTGGAGCAGTGCCCACTTTCTCTCCCTGAGAGCGACGCACGTCCCGGGAGACTTGAACACGGGTGCGGACCTGCTGTCCAGAGGCGCGCCAGTGTACGGGGAATGGACGCTGCACCCACAGGTCGTGGAGCAGATATGGGCGCGCTACGGGCGCGCTCAGATAGATCTGTTCGCGTCCAGGGAAAACGCTCGATGCGAGCTGTTCTTCTCTCTGAGCACTCTGAATGCCCCTCTGGGCGTAGACGCACTAGCGCACGCCTGGCCGCACGAGCTGCTATACGCGTTTCCACCGCTGGCCCTGATACCCCCCACTCTCGCCAGAGTGAGGGCATTCAATCACAGACTGATCCTAATAGCTCCGCACTGGCCAGCGCAACACTGGCTGGCGGAGATATTCCAGTTGCTGTGCGCCCAGCCTTGGGAGCTGCCGCTGCGCAGGGACCTGCTCTCGCAGGGTGCGGGGACAGTGTTCCACCCACACCCGGAGCGACTGCAGCTGTGGGCCTGGCCCGTGAGTGGCTTAATTTAACCACTGCCGGGCTCCCTCAGAGTGTAATTAATACTATCCAAAACGCCAGGGCTCCCTCCACTAGGAACCTATATGGCTCCAAGTGGGGACTGTTTGAGCGGTGGTGTCTTGAACGGGACTACGTTCCTTTTCAGTGTTCTGTACCAGCGATTCTGTCGTTTTTACAGGAACTGATTGATAAAGGAAAAGCTTTTTCCACGGTTAAGGTTTATCTGGCAGCTATAGCAGCATGCCATATAGGATTTGGAGACAAAACGGCGAGCCAACACCCTTTGGTTTGTCGGTTTATGAAGGGCGCCCGCAGGCTCCTCCCCGTCTCCAGACCTTTGCTGCCTCCGTGGGATTTGTCGGTGGTTCTGGAGGGGCTTAAGGGACCCCCATTTGAACCGTTGTTGGGGTCCAGTCTTAAACATCTGTCTCTCAAGACAGTGCTGTTACTGGCCCTGGCCTCTGCGAAACGAGTCAGCGACATTCATGCGCTCTCTGTGAACCCCGCATGTACCCGGTTCGACCCGGAATACACGCGTATGGTTCTGAAGCCCAACCCGGCCTTTGTTCCTAAAGTGGTTGGTTCTTGTTCACCGATCGAGCTAGCGGCGTTCGCCGCCTCCCCAGGTGAACGGCGAGCGCACACGCTGTGCCCTGTTCGAGCCGTGCGCTCTTATATGGACAGGACGCAGAGCTTCAGGATGAGTGATCAGCTCTTTGTCTCCTGGGCGGAGCCCCGTAAGGGGCAGCCGATCACAAAGCAACACCTCGCCCACTGGGTGGTGGAGGCTATAGCTTTGGCGTATGGAAGCAGGGGTCTGCAGCCCCCGGCGGGTCTGCGTGCACACTCTACCCGCGGGATGGCTGCGTCCTGGGCTTTATTTCGGGGAGTGTCCGTTCAGGACATTTGTTCAGCGGCGAATTGGTCTTCGCCTCTGACTTTTGTCCGGTTCTACATGCTTGACGTGTCTGGACCGTGCGTGGCCAGTGCGGTCCTAGAGTCATAACTGACCCTGTGGACCTTCCCCATCGGCCGGTTCTTGTTCGATAAGCTGTCTGGCAATACGGGAGCTACCATATCCCATAGCGAGACACCGAGTGAATATTATGAAAAAGAACGTTTGGTTATCTAACATAACCCCAGTTCTTAGAATAATATGAGCGAGGTGTCTCGCCAGACGACCCTTCTTGCAGGGCGGCGAGAAGAGGTTTGCTTGTTGAATTGGAGTGCCGTGATCCGCACACGCTTTAGTAGTCGGAGCTACGGGGCGTGGCGTATGACGGGCACTTCCACCGGCCAATCAGGATTGGCAGATTGAGATAGATGCTTCTATCAGGGCTGCAGGAGGCTGCATCCCATAGCGAGACACCTCGCTCATATTATTCTAAGAACTGGGGTTATGTTAGATAACCAAACGTTATAAATATATCTAAATTTCTATAAAAAATTTCTATGAAAAATGGTAAATAATTGACAAGCTAAGATTCCCTTTCACTTCAAGCAGCAATTAAAACACCAAACCCTAAAAAATAAAGTTAGCATTTTCCATGCTTCCACTATCCAGAATCGTCCTAAAATATCCACTTTTCTAAGAAGCAAAACCAGTCAAGCCGACGGCAGAAGTCGTTCAAATACTGTTGTGTAAGAGTGTGTAAATAACTCAAATTCAAAGAAGCTGGCCACTAGTGTTAAACAGTGTTGAGAAAATATTTTGTAGGTACTTTCCCTTGAACCCTACAGTGATTCAAAATCAGTGACTTGTCATCATTAGACAAAGAATGCCTCTTGAATGCATTAGACAGGGATGTCATTATGGGTATGCGTTTTTGCTGGTGGTCAAGCAATTAAAACCAGTCTGATTGTGAGTCAAAATACCCAAAATTTCATCTGAATAGTTCCCATTCTGCCTAATGAGTCTTTACTCCTTTATAGAAGAGCTCAGCCTTTCAGGCCCTTTACAGGGTTTATACAGGAATAAGTGACTCTAATTTAATGCTCTTTTCATGCTATTAGAAATATTTTTAATGCCATCAACAAGTATCCATGACTCATATATATATATATATATATATATATATAAAAACATGGCAAAATCCTTCGTCATCTTTGCCATCGAGAGGCTGCAGCCATGTTCCGAACTCCTCGTTTTCCAGCCACTTTTGTTGAAATTCGCATTTTCCAATTCTGTAGTTTTTTCTCTGCCTCAAGCTTTTTTTTACGAACATACGGCTTTACGCTCTACCCGAAGCAGTTCCACGCAAATATATCGCAATATATCGCGATGTGATAAATTTGATTTTATAAACTTTTTTTTAATAAAGCATTTTAAATGCCACGATAATCGAATTTAATGAATTTTAATCCCAATTAACGCCTTTATTTAAAAATAATCATTGAGTGACTTCTAAGTATTTTTAATGACCTGCGGAAACCCTGCTTTAAGCTGACTAAAAAAAAAAAAAAACACCTCAACGAAAGCAGACTGAGCAGATTTTATTTTTTACATTACAACTTGGAATTATGGGTAATCTAGAGCGTAGATTAAAACCATATCTGTTACGTACAATGTGTTAATGTGTTAACGACGATGGATACCAAAAAGAGGTATTTAAGTGGATTCCAGAAAAGAAAAAGGAAAGAGGAACTGCTGGAAGAATGGAAAAAACTCCCAAAAATAAACCCGTTCTTTCAAAGAACCGAAGAGGGAGAGGTGGACGTTGCTGCTACAGTGAGTAAAGATTGTGACCAGGAGATGAATGGAGACAGCATGGGTAAGGAGGGGGGCTGTGAAACTCAAGGTTGGATAAGCATCTCCCTGAAAGGAGTTTTTGGAACTTGGGATCTCTGTGACGTGGTGGTGCGCTGTCACCAATGGTACCACTAAAGTGATGTGTGATCATATACTACTTAGAATTACATAATTGTATCTTCTTGGCCGATTTATGGAACGGTCACCATATCCTGAACCTTTATCACGTGTTGTACTTTATATGGGGGCCAGCCACCCAGATAATGTTGCTTACGGGCCTATTGTTGTGTTGTTACCCCATTGCCTTATTCAGTTATCAGATGATCAATTTGATGCCACCTCTCATGGATCATCATGTGTCCATCACTCAGCTCAACTCAATTTTATTTACAGACCTCTTTAAAACAACCAAAGCTGCCACAAAGTGCTGTACATATCAGGTTAAGTTAAAATTGTATAAAACTGGTCATAATTTCAAACAAACTATGTCCAAACTGGAGTATTCCCCGTTGGTGCTCATCGGTATCCATAAAATACTTTATTTTATGTAGTTATAGTATAAATAACTAACTTTACCGTTGAATCTGTGTTCAGGATTTGCCGGAGAAAGTCGAGCAGAGCTGAAATAAGATCTGTTGAGTCCTTATTAAAGGAAACCACCAGCCTTTTCAACAGCGAGAAGATCTCTGAACCATGTTTCCTCAATGTGCTAGAAGAAAGAAAAAGAAGTGAGGTCTGAAAACTTAGAAAATGCCAGAAGCTAAAACATACGTCAAATACGGTGAAACCAGAGGAAAACTTGTTATTTACACTTTGAGGTGGTAAATTCCATAGTCGTGCTCGGTGAAGAACGTCAATGTCCTGATGCAGGTGAGAAGGAGAGGGATGCTGGCCTCTTTATTCCCTAAGACCTCCAAGAGGGAATTACACACTGAAGACATGATCTCCCGGCCTGGAAGTGCATTAGCCAGCTGTTCAGCCTCTGACATGCAGGCCTCTCCAGGAGGCGGCACCACCAGGGCAATGTCCTGATGAAAAAAAAGAAACAACGATGGATACATGGTTTAACTTAACATATTTCTTCCCCACTTAGTAGTTCCTCAGATCTTACCTGGTCACACAATGACTGCAATATGGTTCCCACTAACACACTGCACTGTTGTTGCTGTAAGGAGTGACCAGCAGGGGGCACCAACAGAGACAAAAGTACAGGGAACAGGTCTGCCACCTGTTCTTCTCCAGAAACCAAGCCAGACAGCAGGTGAAGCGTGGAGCTCTTGCAGGCTCTCTGTGACACCAGAGCATCCAGCAGAGAGAGAAGACGCAGGACTTGGCCCCAGCAAACACTTTTCCCTTCCGCCCTGTGATTAGCAAATGAGTTTACAGCATAAACAGAAAAGTTCTCTGAAGGTTAAACAGTTTTAAACAGAAACGTCTTGCATTTTTTTCAGCTCTTCCCGAGCCAAAACTTTCTAGAAACACAGTTTGCTAGCACTGCAAGTGCTTTATTTAGACACCTACATAATTAAATCGTTGAAATTTATTCGTCAAAATACGGCTTAAGCTCAGTCATAGTCGATAAAAAGTGTCAATGAGCATAAATGCTCAAATCTTGTCACAGACTTCTAATACAGTTGGGGATCTGACTGGATTATTCTGACACAAGAACTTGATAAAGCGGATGAGGCTTGATGCTGAAAGGCGAGCCTGACCTCAGGGTTTGCTCACTTTTCCTCTCCATTCAGGTCCCCCATCTCGCAAAAAACTTTAGATTAGTCTTCCTGCCCCTGCTAAAAAAAATACAAGCCCAGGGCATGATGCTGCCATGACTATTTGATAAAGTGTGGTTGGTGTCTGCAGTTTGTTTTCCTCTATGCTGCGAACAGGTTACTGCTGGTTGATTTGGATTCTATGAGTTTTGCAGACTCTTAAAATCGAAATTTTCATCACAATTATTTCCTACTTTGTCCTTAACTTTGAGATAAACCCCCCAAAGATGCATCAACAGTTCGAATAAAAAAAGTAAAAAAATTCCAGGGTTCTGAATAACTTTTGCAAAAAGGAGTAGATTTTACTCACGGCTGCAGCTCCTCAGACAGCAGCTCCAACACGGTCTTCATGACGAGCGTTGCAGTGGGTGAGGACAGGTCTGCCAGCTGGACGCAGATCCTCCTCAGCATGGTGAGGAGAGGGGGGCAGCTGGTGGAGCACACACACCTCAGCACCTCAGACAGGACCTTCCACTGGACCCGAATGTGCATGCTCCACAGCTTCCTAGTGTTTAAGGCTATAGCGACATCTTGGATTGATAGTGCCTTTGGAGATCAATATCAGGATGTTAGTGTCCGTTTGAAAGGTCACTGAAAGGAACGGGTGCTGAAGAGAACCGACTGAGTCACCTGAGTGCTTTGCATGGGCAGAGGAAGAGGCAGCAGCTCAGACAGCAGCGTCAGGCCTGAGAACAAACCTTCAGGAGCTTTTAAAAGGGAATTCAAGACTTCTTTCAGCATCAGAGACCAGGTGTTACTGGCCAAAGTCTCTTCTGTGTGAGTGACCTGCAGAGATAATCATTCATCCCATCAAACAGACTGAGAAAAACAGTTTCTTTCATATTTTCTCCATGTAACCATGTCTTCAGTGTGAGACACCAACCTGTTCACTGACGCCCTGCGTGAAGGTGAGCAGGACATCCACGATGAGGGCCTGCACTCTTGTCTCTTCTCCATCCAGACGCCCAGATGCTGGAATGGAGCACACTATCATGTGGAGCGTAACCAGAACATTGGCAACGCGAGTGTCTCTGAACTGAAAAGCTCCCCCGCGGAGCAGCTCGGTCAGCATGGTGCGCAGCAGCCTGAGCGTGCTGATGCATATGCTAAGGATCATGCAGCGCTGCGGTGTTGGACCCATGTGCCCAAGCATTCGCCAGGGCTGCAGGAGCACGCTGCAAAGCTTTTGAAGGACGCGTACGCATGTATCCAGACCCTCCCCGGAGAACAGCTGGACGCCTGCAAGACTCCACTTAAGATCCCTCTGCTGACCTGCAGAATGGGGATGGAAGTAAAGTTGTGAAATGCAACCAACAAAATAAACGGCAGATTTAACCCCTTTAGTGAATTGTATTGTTTGAAATAATTTATTTTGTTACCTTCAACGGCTGGAGGTGGACAGGCGATGTGATAGAGCACTCTCAGAGCAGAGACCAGCCCAAATCCATCAGCATTTAATACATTTTCCACGTTCTGACAGCAAACAAACATTTATTCTGTTAGAATTCACAAGCTTTTAACTGACAGTCACATCTTTGAGTTAAAATAAAAAGTATTTCCTGATTTTTTTCATTCAGCTATTGCACATTTTAACTGTTTTGGTTTGTCATTACATATGGGGCTAATGTGTACATCATCCATCTTAAGGTTGCACATATAATTATTTAGGAGCATCAGAGAAAAGAGGGCTGAACATAAATAAACACCATACTTTTTAGACTTTAATCGACAAAAATATTTTAAAACTATGATTTCCTTTGCCTTCGACTTCATAAATATGCTCTACTGCTTATTCATTAAAACAAAACATAATCAATGTAAGCACTCATAAGATTTTGTGGCATTGAGCCCAAAAGTACCATGGCCGACAGTTGCAAACACGCAGTAAACAAGGAAAACCTTGTATGATGCAAACTCCAAAACACACACATTAGAAAATAAATGCAACAGAAAAACACTACAAACAAAACAAATCATAAAAAATAGAAGCAAAAACCTACAATCAAAAAAACAAACAATGCAGCAACCACAAACATCATGTTGCAAATAAATAATAAAATAACTAAATGAAAAAACTGAAATCGTCCGGACCAGTAGAAGGAGTTGAACAAAGAACAAACTATATCAGACCATAGAGTTACCTATATGACAATACATAACTATGCTATTATTCTGTAATACTGTGTCAGACAATAAAATGAAAAATAGCAAACCTGTCCTTTCTTCTTCCAACTTTCTTTATTCTTTTTAAATCCTGTCATAAAGCTTGACTTCCTGTATGCACTGAGTGTTTGTTGAGGATAGTTCTTTTTTTGACTCCTGCTAGAAGCAATTCAGGTTGTTGTTTGCAACATTTTTCTTTTGTGCCAAACATGTTTTTGCAGCTTTTTTTATTGTTTATTGCGCGTTTGCACCCGTCGCTCACCATACGAAAGATATGCAGTACCGTGAAGCCATATGTTGGCAATTTATAGTCTCCTAAAATGTTGTGACAGCTTTAACGCCACCCTGAATCTGAGCTGTCACAGTTTGTAAGAAAGCAGCATCAGCTTGAGAAATGCAAGCACGGTTAATGTGGTGGCTTAAGAAAAAAAAAGATTTTTATTACCTAAAAACATGCTACAAAGTTAAAAATTATCTAGCAGTAAGTAATTTAATTCTGTTGACTTCAATTCAAAAATGTTTTATTAATCCAAAAGGGACATAAAATGTGGCAGTAACTCATGGTATAAATACATCAAAAGGGTATCTAAGTACCGTCTCACATAAAATTTGAAAACTTATCTTTATATTAAAGGAAAAATAACATCTTCTTTAACCAAATTTGTACTGAGGTACTTAAAAGAAACCTTCACCTGTTTGATGTAGTTGATGAGAGTAGGAATGCTGCTAATTTCAAAGCGAAGCTTCTCCAGAGGCTCCAACCATTTACTAAGCTCTGTAATGTAAAAAAATGTATTAATTAAAACCCATATGATCAAAATCTAAAATGTTCTCAATCAGCAAAGAGCACTGTGGTCATATTCACCCTGCAGTTTGGCATTAGCGTCATCGGCCTTGGCTACAGCGAGCAGCGGAGCAGCATACTGTTCCATCATCCGCAGCTCGTTAGAGGTCTGCGCCACCATTAATACCAACATACACGCATAGTTATACGTCACTGCTTTACGAGATTTGGCCTCACTGAAAGAAAAACAGCAAACAACTGCAGTTAAACATATTCGTAAACATTTGGAAAGACCAGCAAAGATGCACCAATCAGGCTCCTTCTCCTTCCAGCTTCCTCTGATGTTGTCTGTTGGACATCTTGGCTAAAATTCAACAAAATAAACTAAAGGAGATAACACCTTAATTATGTCTTAACTGACTTTTGTAATCAAACAGAGAAAATTACAAAGTAGATGTTGGCTGATTTTTTTATGGGAGTTTTGAGCTTTATTTAGGAGAGTTTTCATTATTTAATCAGTCCAATGATTATAAACTGTTGGATTCTGCTCTCTGGATGACTGATTGGTGCACAAAACCAATTAAAGGCAGCTGTACCCCTGTGTCTCCTTGCTGTGATGCTGGATCAGGACGACCAGGCAGGACAGGTTGTTCTCCAGGCTAAAAACATGAGACACCGCGCTGCGACCGGTCTGTGTGAAAGTCATCAGGTAAAGGGCATGGAGCATGCCCAGGACCTCAGGGTTGTCCCCTTCTTCTAGGCCCATCCCTCCCTCTCCTCCAGCTGCCACATGGCCCATGAGTTCAGACACACCCTGCAGAGCGTGGAGGGCCTGCATCAGCCACATACAAAAACCCTCTTCACCGAAGCCTGGCCCAGAGAGGGCCCCTTCCCCTGCTGTCAGCACATTCTCCTCGCCTTCTTCTGCCACTGATGCCAGGAGACGCAGCAGAAGGTTGGTGGGTGTGGCCTGGGACAGAAGGAAGAGCAGGCCAGGCTGTGTGAGCGACAGGAAGCGGAGGAGATCTCTGACAGCCTGAGTGATCCCAACGTGTCCCGCCGCAGCAGCCGCTGACAGAACCACGATAGTGCTCTCTAAGAAATGGCACGCGTGCATGTACCTGACAGAGAGAGGAGGCAAACAAACAACATATTTAGCTCATCAAAATAAAAAAAAAGTCCTGGAGGTAGGCACTAGAAGGACTTTGGCAGCTGTACCTGTACAAAGTTGGGTAAGGGTTGTCCCTTTCTGGGGGTCCTGTTATTCTGGCTGTAGTTGGGAAAGCTTTCCCAGGGGGCTGCACCATGCAGTGAGGGGCGGTCTCCAGCAGGTGATGAAGCTCCTCTAAAACCCCAGCAAGCCTTTCAAGCTCAGCCTCACCAACAGGGGAGGAGCTAAGAGGTGGATCCTCCTCCATGGGAGTCTCAGTATCCTCCATCTCCTCCTGAGGATCAGAAATCAGGGATTTTTAGATGATCAATTTGACCTTTTAGACTCAGTCTCTGCTTATTACATAGATGGGTGGTGGTCGTGAGAGGCTGATCCCCTCTCGTTACCCTCTGTATACTAAATGACGTAGGACGCAGGATGAGGCTGAAACACGGCCCAATCCAAAAAAATCTCCCTGGAGAATCGGCCCAAAAAGGGCAAAAACTCACACAGTGTATGTCTGCCTTTGACTTACACCCAGAAGAAATAAAGATGAACGTTTTGTTAAAAAATTTCAAGCAATTAAACATTTGGCTGTATAGTGCAAATACAACAAGATGGTTAACCTTACAACTGGATATATATGTGGTTATAGAATTACCAAATTATTCCTTAGTTTCACTGTATATGACCTCTCATAAAAAAAAAACTGCTGGTGGCAGTCGGGGAATCCGTCTCAAGGGAAACGACACCAGACAAAGTTCAACGGAAAAGAAATAATCAGAGGCTTCAGGAGAAGAGAAACCCAAAGAAGAAAATAGGAGAAAAAGGACCAACTTTAAACAAGGAAAGAGGACTAGATTGAAATATTTATCAATATACTAGTAACATCTTTTCATGTATTTTGTTTTATCAGGGCAGCAGCTTTTTCAGATGACCTGTTTTTTGTTGTAAAAACACCAAGTCAAAAAAATGAATACATAAATAAAAAAATATATATACTGGTCTCAGAGAAAGTGCACTTCTATTATTATGTAATCATCATTTTATTTGTTTTAAATGCACTCCACACAACAATATTATTGTTTATTGCAATACCTTGATTTGTAATCATGACAGGCCTAATATCTAAGGGTGTGCAAAATAATCGTCATGACGATGCATTGCGATTCTAATTTTTGTGATCTACTGCATCGATTCTTGAAGGCAAGAATCGATTATAAAAATAAAATTTAAAAAAAAGAACAAATAAAATACATTAATGGTTGGCGCTAATCAGCCAAACCAAGTGGAATACAACTTCCAGTCCAGCAGATGTCGCTGCGGATGTGTTGACGCCCGCTGCTTTGTGTCACAAGCATTTCCGGCCGTGAGATACTGTGACGAGTCATATGAAATAAAACATGAAGGACACTATGAAAATTCACCCTGCGGCTCCATCACATTTCAAGTCAGATGCTTGGATGCATTTTGGCTTTAAAAACAAAGAAGGTAAAAACTAAATTGATATGACGCACGTCATTTGCAAAAGGGGAAATATACATTTGAATGTTTTCGTTTCATTGGTTTAAAGGACCACTAAGGCCATGTAAATGGCACTGATTATCTTTATTTTGTTATTTTAAGTTTGATGAATCCTAAGGTCTTTTTGTCAGTGTGTCCACATCAGTAATAGTAATATTTGTGTCCAGTATTTGTTTTCATGGCAACACCTCCAAAAGTCATTTCAATAAATACAGCTATGTACGAATCCAGTTGCTTTCAGTTATGTATCAATTGAAGACACTATCCAGATCATACCCAGCCAGTCAGCCACTGGTAATGGCTGCATCTTTTTCTTACAGTGTTCAGTGAAAATATCGCAATGCATAGCCATGCATTGCAATATTTCAATTATCGCGATACATCGTGATAGAATCGCATCGTGGCATGTGAATCGTGATTCAAATCAAATCATGACTTCTTTGCCAATACCCACCCCTACTAATATCTGTGAGTCTGTGCAGTTACCTGCTGTGGTTCACTCCAAGTTGCAGCCGCCTGTCTGAGGCTGACAAGTACCTCGTACACGTGGCTCTTCTGTAAGATGGCGTTTCCTGCATTTATAACCCGGACCGTTTCTTCATGCAGGAACAGCTCCACCAAACGCTGTGAAGAAAATCATTGTTAACGCCAAAACAAATATTGTTCCAGAACCACTAAGTGAGTGCTGAGAGCCAGCTCTGATCCTAATGACATTATTTAGAGCACCTATACACATGATCATTATAGTAATTTTATCTTTACGGGGTGATGGATGTATGCCTATTATCTAACTATTATTTACAAATGAATAAAAGCAATATTAAAAATCCTGCTAACCTGATAGCCACTCTTCCCTGAATTCCCAGCCTGCAGGAAAGCCTCCACTCCAGCAGGAGCACTGATGAGAGCATCCAACGCTCTGAGGATACTGAGCTTCAGTGTGGAGGAGACGTGTTCAGCATGGAGCAGCTCCAGCAGCACATTCAGGGCACCTTCACGCAGCAGCTCTGCTAGACCCTGCGGACACTCTGCCAAACAGGATGCCAGCTTCGCACCAGCTTTCAATTGTCTGAGATTGAGCGCTATCGGCTGTGTGAGCGCAATGTCCATACTCAAAGCCTGGAGAGTCCACTGGACTAAAACACGAACAGGCTGCTCAGATTCTTCCTGTCCTTGTTTAATTAGATAAGCTAGACTTTTGTTCAGAAGTCCTGGAGCTTCCTCCAAAACGGTCACCCAACGAGCATCCCTGTCATCACCGGTGCCAGTCAGTAGTTCTTTTAGTTGAGCAGCAGCCTCAGCCTCCTCTCCGCATGCTGCTCCTTCTGTTCCACCAGCATCTCTTGGTTCTTCTAAACTGGTCTTTTCCAACTGAGTGTCAAAGCGAGTCTTGTAAGGCGGGGTGAAATAGACAAGAGGTTTGAGCTCTCGTTCGTAAGGATCGTACTGGACAGGAGGGACAGAGGCGAGATCCTCTGGTGTGTAGTCGATGTCGAAGGTGGGCAGCTTGAAGCTACCATTATCCAAATCATCCTCATCACTGGAAATCTGCTCGTATCCGTCATCGCCTAGCAGGAGAGGGGCAAAGAAGTGCATTAAGTTCAGCCAAGCTGAGCTATATAACCTATTAAATACTTTTATATAAATGAGGGGAAAATGAGTTAGAATGAGGAGGCTGAAAAATCAATTCTTTCCCTTCATCAAAACCAAAGCTACTTCATGATGGCAGCATCCCTCCAGCATGCAGGGTTAGTAACCACATGCAGAATGTGCCTAAAGCACATGCTCGGCACCGGATTTGAGGAAGCATCATGAAACGGGTTAATCAAAAACCCTTCCCAGAGGAGCTTAATGCACCATCCAGCAGTTGCAGATTGCAGCATGCCTGAGCAAACGCTTGAGTTGTTGCTCAGTCCCAAACGGAACTTGTCCCCGTACCCCCTCCCCCCCTGCGACGTACCACAAGCGTTCGCAGAGCTCAAAGGACCGTCAAAGGGGGGTTTCGGGCCGAGTGTCCATTTGGGATTGTGGATTTTTTCCCCCACTCTCATGCAAGAACTCCCCTACCTTCCTCCATTTCCTCCTCCTCGTCCTCGTCCTCACCCTCATCCTCCTCTTCTTCCTCCTCCTCCTGCATGCTTCCCTCAGTCCGTGCTTCCTCCTCCTCCTGCTCCTCTTCCTCCTCCTCTTCTTCCCCTTCCTCCTCTGGTTCGGCGTCAGAGAAGGGCTCGTCAGCGGGCAGCGACCTTTCTGGAGACACAGCTTCTAGGTAATCCTCACGGCCCTGGCTGGGTTCTTCTTTGACCACACCCACTGTAGAATAAACATCAGAAATAACAAATCGGTTATAACACGTATAACTGATAATTAGGTAGAGTTAATTCAATTCAATTCAGTTTATTTATATAGCGCCAATTCCCAACGCGAGTCATCTCAAGGTCCTTTATAGTTCAACCACATCATGCAGTCAAAATGATTCAAAGTTTTCTATCAAAGGAAAACCAGTTGAGTGCATTGACTCATTGACTCTTCAGCACTCCCTCACACTAAGCATGCTTGTAGCAACAGTGAAGAGGAAAATCTCCCTTTTAAAAGCAAGAAATCTCCAGCAGAACCAGACTCGGTGTGCAGAGGCTGACTGGGGTCAAGGAGACACAGGCAGAGATACAAAAAGCAACTGTAAATGGCGGTCTTGATCAGGAAACACATAGCCGGGCACATGAGCTCTGAGCCAACTCCCATGTCAGAGGATGAAGAGAGCACACACAGCCAGTCAGTCAGAGAAACAGGACTACACTGAAAAACACGCCGATCTCCAACAACTATAAACAAGGGTGTTTATGGCAGCAGCACAGCTGATATGTGGTGTCACAGCCAAAAAGGAAAAGACAAGGCAACGCTACTAGTTAAAGAAAACAAAAGTAGTTTGTATTAATAGATCCAAAATAACTGAAATCTGCCTTTTTGGGGGCTCAAAGTTTAACCCATTTTACTGAGAGACCATCAAATCTGGTCACTTAGTGCTAAGAATCAGCTAAATACTGGGCAACCCTAGAGAAAAAATAGTCCAGTCAAAGTCCTGACCTTAGTTCAACTGAGAATGGGTAGCAAGCCTTTGAAACACCTAACAGACGTGAAATCTGTGGTAAAAATGTCAGCCTCTAGATGCAAACAAAGGATTAAACAGACAGGACTTTTAGTTGTCTTTGCAGCAAAGACTTAAATGAAAACAATTCATTATTTTCACTTCATAATTTAGCAACTAAATCTAAATAAATTATATCATATTTTGCTGTTTTAAAATGAGAAAAAGCAGAAAAAAACTGACTGTATAACTAATACAAAAAACTATAATTATACTTATGTAAAAGCACCCCTTTATTGCTTTTTTGGTATATGTTAGAGCCATAAACAAGCAACCAAACAAAATTTAGGTTATAGAAATATTAAGAATTGTTGTGCAACATCAGTACAGGTGTACTTTATTTTGAAGTTTACCTTCATGTTGAAAGGCTTGTTTCCTGTTTTGAGTTTTTTTTTAGAAATTGATACAGACTGCAAGAGGATTGCGCAGCATGGAGTTATACAGTTGTTGACCTTGTACACTGTGATTTTTTTTTGAAAGGAATGAAATTGTACCGTCATTTTTCTGTATGTCATATTTTTTGAATTTTGGGGTTAAAAATTCACGGTTTTTAACGCGTCCTTCACTTAGCAAGGAGCGCAATGAGAATAACACAGTTATGGGATCCTTTACCATAACAGTATGTTTACATGGTATAATACCAGTGACAAGTCTTACCTGCCATTGGGACTTGCTCCTCTTCATCGTCATCTGGGGGAGGAGGTCCAGGTGGAGTCCGAGGCCCTCTGGGGCCCGGTCTGGGTGGGCTGCCATTATACTGATCATCTTTCTCCCATTCTAATAAGACAAAAACAGATAACAATCAGCATGCCAACTCAACAGCTCTGAGAGATCACAGGCTGGTCAGCTAAATGGGTTTCTTTTGGTAAATTGTGCAAAGATCAGAGCAGTTGGAGGGTAAGTGGTGCCACCTTGTTTTACAATCCTCTTGAGCCCACTTGGTTGTTGAGGGGGAGGCGGTGGTGGTGGAGGAGGTAAAGCATGGTCTGGTCCGTGAGCACGCTGCGAGGTGCCATAGACCGCCAGAGTCAGGCTTGTGTACCAACCCCGGAGCACTAACCCATCTGTGTTCACCTGCAAACACATTGCTAATTCTTTAGACCCAAATCAACAGAACAGGTCATAAACTATGGAGTTTGTAACTGATCTGTCACCTTTCCACTGGGCCTGAAGACGATGGACTTATTTTCATCGTACTCCAAACTGTGGATATAAAATAAACCAGACAAGACTGAAAGAAAATGCAAAAGCCAAGAGAAAAACACAGACAGGCATTTTCATTTCATTTGGGATTTCTTCAGATCTTTCATACTCCTAGCACCAGAGTGGAGGAGCTCTGCTTTAAGGGATCTATAAACAATAATAAGTGGCCCTGGTGCGACGCTCAATACCTCATTACAGATACGAAGAAGGAGCATGTTTAAAGCAATCAGAGAGGTTAGCCAAACCAGTCCTCCTCACGTTCCCAGGACAAAGAACAACACAGGTGTGTCTCCGTTATCCTTTCAAAAAGGGAACTCTACATACAAGTTAACGCTCTGTTGCTGCGGCACACACCTTCCTTATTAAGAAGGTTAGAATAAAACTAGGGGCAAAAGCATTCCATTTCGCCTCTCACTTTCAGCCCTGGACATTTTTGTGTCACTTTCAGATACAGTGTGGGCGGGGTTGGCTTTCTGGACGGACCAGTTAGCCGGCAGAGAAAACGCAGAGCCGGTAATAAGGATGGGTGAACAACAGTCCTAAGAAAACCTGTTCCACATGCTGCTGTGACTGGTTCTACTGGTGGGACAGACTCTTCTATCTAAAGCGACCGGTAAATGTAGGTAATGAGTATGAGACGGTTTAAAATGAGAAAATAATAGAAGAAAAGGTTGGAAATAATTCTGACCTGCCCAGTCTGTGGAAGGTGGGGCTGTTGGGCTTGGTGACATTGTTGAAGAACAACTCCAACTGAAAGGCATGAGGAGATGTCTCCCTGTAAATACAGCAATTACACAGTTAGGACTTTTGCCTGTTTCCATCACTGCATCTTTAAACATAATTACATGGACTTAATGAGTTATCGGTCTTTAAGATAACGACAAAAAGTTTGCAGCAGATATTAGCCAAAGAGGAGTTCTCAAAAATCTATTTCTAAAAATATGTGATGAGGAAAAAAGTCATCATAAATGACATTTAGCAGAGTATTCTATTGAAAGCTATCAAATCCATTTGTTAATGATTTTCACAGTCTTAATAACTTTTAGATTACATCACAAACAGGATCAACATTTCTATTAGAAATCATCACCTGCTCAAAAATGCAGGGCAGGTTTCAAAATTAAAACTTTTATGCAACCCCATCCAAAGCATAGATATTAGATGTCTACAGACAATCGCCCTAGGGTACTGCTTAATAACAGCAACAATCAGGATTGTCTGCACTGAGGACAGACTATGGTGTTTTTGAAAAAATGGAAATATGTAGAACTAACAGAGAATATTGAAAACTAAGACAGAAATTACATCTACATTGATAATATCTTTTTCTGGGGCCTTAATGCAAATTCTCACTAGGGTTGTGAAAAGTATAGATACTCAGAAAACTATTGATACCAAAAGACTGCACCCGGATACAATACTAATTTGGCATGGTATCGATACGAGGATAAGTGTTGTATGCAAATTTTTGCTATTGTTACTGGGTTATTTATTTTGCACATTTATTTAACTAGCATCTGCAATTCTGTTGAGAAAAAAAATGTTCAATGCTAATTTGAAAAACGTGAGATTTTTTATAAGCGAAAATGATTTTTCTTTTTACTTTAATCGTCTGTCATTTTTATTCCAGTGGTATAAAAAAAATTGTATTGAGTAGGTCTGAAGGATTTCGCCAAAAATTTATCTTACGATTTTATTTCGATTTCCCTTTGCCCTAACCCCAGACGTTTCACCCAAGGCTTCCACCTTTTGAAAGCTTGCTTGCCCAGAGTCCATTGTTGCAGGACTTTTCTATAATCTTTGTGTGAAAAAGTGCCATCTTCAACTTGCGTGCATGGACCTGCAAGCTAGCTGCAAATCTATCTACATTTTTGTGTGGTGACAAACCCACTTCAAGTGTTTTACCGCCAACCAAAGGGTCGGAGGGAGAATTTTTTCTGTCTAACTTTTGTTAAATATAGTGTGATTAAAATTGAGGGACTTCTTGGGATTTCTTGGATACTTTCAATTCTTTTGTTGTAATTAGAGATTGACCAACACAGGTTTTTTAAGGTCAATGCCAATATCGATTATTTTCACATCACTCCAATAGGTACCATTGTAAATATTATTAAAATTTGTCAAGGAAAATTCTATAGCCAGGGCCTCCCTTTCCAGACATCACTATGAAAAACATAAATGTGAATGTCTAATGAATAAGTAAATAGCCATGAAAGAGGTACCTATAAATCAATTTATATATTGTTTTACTTATGAAATACATTCTAAAATAAATGGCCCCTGGTTTAGGCCACTATTGTTTACATTTGCTAAAATAACATAATAAAATGACATGAGAGAAATTTTTACTCAAGTCTCAATTTAAACAAAGAAAAAAAAAAAGGTATTAACAGATCAAAGAAAAATATATATTAGCAACGTACAGCAAATGAAGGGAGATGCATGAGCCTAACGTGATCTCAAGACATGGCAGCTAAATGCACAAATTAATGAGCAAACACATGCATGTATTGACCGATAACAATACAAGACAAAAAAACAAAAAAAACAACTATCCGCCAAAATTATTGGTCGGCTGATGTATCACTCAATCTCTAGTTGTAATTAGCTTTTTAGATATTCACTGAACATACAAATACCGATATTTTAGGCCAATATTAGAGTGTCTTTCTTGTATTGTCTAATATGTGCATGAGTTTGATGACTTAGTGTATTCAGCGATCATTCCTGGAGATTATAAAAGGGGAATGCAGTTGGGATCCATTGATAATATTTACTTTGATCTGTTATTAACTTATTCTTTTAGTTTAAATTGAGACTTGTTCAACATTTGTTATCATTGTTTGATGTCAAAATAATCAGTATGGGCACCACCCAAAAAAAAAAAACCTGTGTCAGTCAATCTCTAATACAAACATTTATTTTGCTAGACGCCTTCTATTTCTCAACTAGGGATGAAACAATTACTGAACTTAGAGTGGTGATTAATTACTTGTTTCAAATATTCGTCAATCACTAACCCTTAGAGACAAAAACATGCCATTTACAAACAGAACAAGCAACGTAAGGCAGTAATTAACCAGAGACACAAGCTTCCAACTGTTTGCATTTCCATTTTTCAGTCGCTGTCATGACTGATGTTTATAATAGGTAAACTGACAAAAAGGGAAGACCTTAAGGATAATGAATGCTTCTGCAGGGTACAGTACTTTTCATCAGACCGCATGCATTAAAAAAACAGCCAATAAATGCTATTGTTCAAGACTGCAGGTTGTGAAGCGTACGTGAATGTGCTGTAGCTCTTACCCAAATGCTCTGTTGTCAGGTAAATTACTATGAGCTTTGATTCCTGGAGGAATGACCCGAACCTCTGTGATCAAAACCCCGCAAGGAAACCGCACCACGTCCACGTTGGTTAGCTGCAAAACAAAAAATGATCGCAGTCATCCAATTCAGCATAAAAACCACCAGTTATTTTTCCATCTCATTTAATATAAACACTGGAGGGATTTTTGTCATACTGTAGCATTAGCCTGTCAGGTATCCAGCACTAGAATAACAGTCTGTAAAGGCTAATAATGACGTTATGTAATGTTAAGATACTATATTTACTTTATATCATACATAATGAAACGGTTTCACACTATATAAAAAACGCCTTAAACATGATATAAAGGCAACTTTTTATGACCGTTATATCTGCAGCAACAAACAACTGCTAACGTTAGCCAAGTTAGCATCGTTAGTGACAAAGTTGTGCATTATTAATAAAAAAAAAACCCTTAAGATGAAATCGATATGAGTTTAGCAAGCGGTATATACGGGAGGTAATACGTGACAATGATTCAATGTAAAGCGCAAACTTACCTCTGCACTCTGGTGCTTAAAAGTATCGAGAAACAGCAGCTCCGTCGAAGTGTCCGCCGCCATAGCTTCCTCACAGCGGGACGGAAATAAACTTCCGGTGAAGCAAATACATCCGGGGCAAAGGGCGATGGAAAACAAAAACATTTAAATACATGTCTTATTTAAATAAACGCATACATATAATAGAAATAAACTAGCAATGATAACATTATTATTATTATTATTATTATTATTATTATTATTATTATTATTATTATTAATAATAATAATAATAATAATAATAATAATAATAATAATAATAATAATAATAATAATAATAATAATAATATCATTGGTAAAATATATGACTGCTAACACGACTAATAAATCATGGTAAATAATAAAAATTTATTTATTATTGTATTGCAAATATTAACAATATTATTATTATTAGTAGTAATACCAGTAGTTGTTGTAGGTGCAGCAGCAGGCCAGTAGTATTAGTAGAAGTAGCTACCAATGTTTTCATTATGCTTAGTAATTAAGTTGTACTCTATATGGCTGTGAATAGACTTTATTTAGGATAAGGGAGTTCTACTTATGTTATGAGAAATACATTTTCCATATATTCAGCTGGTAGTAGGGTAAAGTTAACTTCTTAACACGAATTTGTTCTGGATATGAATTTTACATGTGTAATCATTTCATAAAGTAAAGTAAAGTAAAGTAAAGAAAGAAAGAAAGAAAGAAAGAAAGAAAGAAAGAAAGAAAGAAAGAAAGAAAGAAAGAAAGAAAGAAAGAAAGAAAGAAAGAAAGAAAGAAAGAAAGAAAGAAAGAAAGAAAGAAAGAAAGAAAGAAAGAAAGACAGACATTGGAACCTTGAAGCTGAAATGTTGCAGAGAGCTATAGAAACATTTCACAGTCCTCCGCTCTTTGCCACGTCCTAATCTCCACTGCACCTGAAGTGGGCGGGGCCAGCAGGTATGCAGTCACGTGGTCAGACAGGTAAGAAGCGCTACAAAAGCGATGACCGATCAGCCATTACTCCGCGATGGTGACAAGAGCAGGCCCTGAGAGGGATCAAACTTTCTGGATTTACTACGATCAGCTTTTCGCTCAGGTGTCGCAATAAAATTGGTTGATTCCTTCACGGTGTTTCAGCCTTATATATATCTCCCCGTTCTGTCCATCAGATCAGTGTAGTATCACCTTAGTTTTTCTTTATTGAGGCTCGTGTTCGTTTAGATGACGGCGCAGGTAGACTACCTGGTGGTGGTTTTCACCGCCACATCTGGAGCGAGCGGAGAGCTGCTGGGTTCTGACGAGAAGGATCTAGTCCAGGTGGTCTGGCAGCTGGTCAATGTGAACAACAAAACGGTAACATAACGCAACAAAAACACCTTTTACTACATAGTTATTGCTGTGGATAACCAGGAAATCAAATATGTGGATAATTAAACTAAACTCTAACTTAAACCCTGTTAAGACTGATAACAACTATTGCATGAAATGTCTGTTTTTGTCTTTTTTTCCCTTAATTTCTGAATTTAATTCTAAAGCAGCAGAGAAACAATTAAGTTTATGTTTAAGGAGGCAAAACATGCATATTGATTAAAACTAACAGGCCCATGATAATTTGATATATATTTAATGATTATGTCTTTTGTGATTGTCGGCATGGTCCTTTAGATCTGTGCTATGATACCATATAGGTTCCTTTTGTGAACGACTGTTTCAGGACTGACTTGTTTTCTGTTCCTGAACCAGTTGGGCAGGGTGAATGAGCTCCTCATTAGGTCTGACCTCTCAGACTCCACAGAGGAAAAAACTGAGGAAGATGTTGTGGTTGAGGGCAAGGAGGAGGACGAGACTGCCTCCGGAGCAGACCGTGTCTACACAGCAACCAGTCTTGACAGTGGTATAAACATGGTAATAACAAATCACTAGAATCTTCACTGATTATTTTCTTAGTTTTCTTCCAGTAAGATGCTATTCTTATATATATAAATATATATATATATTTTTTTTTTTCAGTTCAATCTGCAGCTGACAAATGAGGTGAACAGTGCGGGCGCAGGCACGTCGTTCTGTTTGTGTACAGACGGGCAGCTCCACATCCGTCAAGTGATTCACCCTGAGGCCGCCAGCAAGGTAAGTGAGCTGGGTTGGGCTGAATGCCTCCCAACTGCAGGAACCTCCAGGGTGGATCTCAGTCGAATTACTGTCAACCTGTCCAATGACACACGCCCCTTGAACATACCGTACAACACCTGTGCACAAGCAGAAGCTGAAAGCATTCTCCCACATCTGTTACACAAATGGGAGTTGTAAAACTGAAAGCAGTGTGTACCATGTTGGCCTGGGCAAACACGAATAAGATGAATGTAATAAAACAGCAGCTGCTGACGGGCTACATTTTCACATCCTTTCTCTGAATTTCTTCCCTCTTTATAGAACATCCTGGTCCCAGACTTTTTCTACTCCTTCTTCGACTTACGGAAGGAGTTCAAGAACCACTTCCCCACCTCTGACCTCAAGGTTCTGAATGCACTCGTCATGGCAGAGTGTATCCTTTACAGAAATGCTTCTGGGTTTAAAATAGTGACAAAACAATATTCGTCTCTGTACATATTTCTGCTTGATTTTCTGTCACAATGTTTTAAAACTTAAAAAAAAAAAAAGAAAGAGCAGGTATAGTATTTTTCTTTTGAAAGTGTATTCATTAAGAGAAAAAAAATCTAACCAAACAATAAGTATAATTGTCTCTATTTTTAAATTAAATTACCTGTGCTTAACTACAAATTTTTTTTAGGTTCAGTTTCATTAGCCACACCAAGACTTTACTATTGCTAAACTTGTAGAATCATGAAAGTGATTAAGCAGGACCTGTCTGACGACATAAACTAGGCTCAAAGATCAAACAACAAGTCATTATGCTGATGTCAAAAATGATTTCATAGCAGAACAGTGGTGGAGCAAAAATAAAAGTTCCACTTATTCAACAAAAAAAAGATATATTTAGCTAAAATATAAATAATTGGAGTTTCAGGCAACTTCTGGCTGTTAATGCTTGTGTCACATTTGTCAAAAATCATCTTAATGATCTCCAAAATATTCTGATGAGACAATAAAGGAATTTAAGCTAACAGATGCGGCAGTGATAGAGTGATGGTATCAAGAAACTTTGCTGCTTTAGCCCCAACATGCCAAACATGCTGAATGAGAACACCATGCCATAAGTCTAAGCGGATTTTGGTTATACAGAAAGTGAATTATCCAAAGCTTTACATAAAGTATATAATATAAATGCTAAAAAAGCAAAAGAAAAGTCTAAATTGAAGACTTTTTTTTCCTTAAGAAAAGAATCGTTTGCAAACTGAATTTTGTATTACCGTGTCCGCGAGTTCTTATGAATTCAAAAGTTTGATCTTTGGCATGTAAGAGTGAAAGAAAAGTAGAAACAGCTCAACCTATTTTCACTTTACTCTAAATGTGTTTGTTGTTTTCTTCTTTTAGTTAAAGCTGGTGCGTACATTTTACATGCAGAAATACCTCATTAGAGGTTTAAAGACAGGGTGTTGGCTGCAGTGTAAGAGGTTTTGAAATGCAAATAAGGAAAGAATGGCAGCATTTGCTAAGCCACAAGAGAAAGACTGTGTTTGGCCAATGGGGCTAACCTCACACACCCAGTGGTACAGAAAACCTGACAGGTTGGTGTTTCTACTCACCAAACCAGACATGCTCCCTGACATTTTTTCCTTTAAAGCACCTGCCTGTATTGATGAATTAACTCCTTAACTGGGCCCTCATCAGCTCTAAGCATACCTGTCGACATGCCCACTGTGTGGGATCCCACAGCCAATCAGGAACCGCTGACGGTTCTCCCTGCGGAAGTAGCTGTCAAGCAGGTCCGGCTTATGAGCAACATCATTCTCGCTTTGCTCTCTGAGCCATACTGTAAGTACTGCATGAGAGGTAGAGGGAAAGATTGTACCTTCGACAAAACAAATCGGTGATTACTGTAGAAGAGAATTGAACAATTGATTATAAGAAATTAAAGCTGAGACACAAACTATTTAATAATGATTTTTCTTTCTAACATCCGTCTTTGAGATATTTCATTATTTTGCACACAGAAAGAACAAAAAGCTTGAAATTTAAAAAAGAAAAAACAGACTTCCACATTACTGTGAAAAAAGCAATGCATGACATATAACAGAACCTAAACCATCCAATTACTAAAAATAAATCATGCCTAGTGTTAAAATGTTTAACAAATCACAATAAACAAACGTGTTGTGCATTGTTATTTGTTCCGAAAGTCAATGTAACTTTTGCGGCGAGGCCTTAAGGAGAGACCAAGAATTCTGCTCATTGTTCTGGGCAAAATAGCTCAACCTTAAATGGATTTAACTCTGGAATTTGATGGGGCATTTGTTTTAATACATGAATATGCATTCATTGAAACTGTTCTGTGGTGGCTCTGACGTTATACTGGAAGGCGAACCTTTGCCCATATGGTCTTTTGCAGCCTCTAACATGTTTTCCTCCAGTTTGCTATGACCATCCATCTTCTCAGCAGCTCTGACCACTTTTTCCATCCCCTCTAAATAAAATGATGCTGCCATCACCACATTTCACCTTGGTGGTCATGTGTTCCCTCAGATTTCCTCTCCACATAGCACTTTACACCAAAAAGTTACATTTTGATCTCATCTGATCAGGGCACATCCATCTTCATGTTCGCTGTGTCCCCTGTATGGCTTGTCCGCAAATCAAATGTTTTTTTTTGTTTTTGCTTTCTGTCAAAATCGCTTTCCTCATTCTTCCACAAAGTGATGTACTAAACAAAGTCTGGGTGCATTAAAGCTTTTAACTAAAACATTAACATGTACATTTTCAACAAGGATGAAAGCCTCCCACTCAATGCACTCTATAGTCAAAATGTGAAAGGATCTTCAGGTTATTACCTTCATGCCTATATGTGCCTAAATATATTTTTTATATATATAAAAGGAGAAATTAGAAAAAAGTAGCTGATTTATTTAACAATTGTTCAAATAACTTCTGTATATCCCTGAAGATAACTGCAGTATTGATTCTTTGTAGAGATCTTGTAATTAGAATAAAATGGATGCAACATACTTTTGCCCATAGAATTGTTTAAGATATAAAGCAAGAAATGTACAGGTTTTAGCATTTTAAGCGGAAACAGTTATTGGCTGTATTTGATTATTCATTGCTTTCTCATTCTAGGTCACAGATTTTCTAACCCAGAGAGAGTTAGTGAGAGATTTGAAAGTGGCACTTGGTAAGTGAGTCAGAAAGCAGGTTTTTGTTGCTTTGATTTAAATCAACCTAGACTGTTTTCCTGTTGATATGTTTTTCTACAGCAGTAAAATGGAGAAGGTGTGCGACAACACAGTGATCAGAGCCAGAGGGTTGCCATGGCAGTCTTCTGACCAGGACATCGCTCGATTCTTCAAAGGCCTCAACATTGCCAAGTATGTTGTAGATCTGGAACACATTTGTAGAAGCTTGTTTCTGGGTTGATCTTACTTGCAGTAATGCAGTTGCGCTGCTATTGATCATATGATTGTTCATCTATTTACATGATGTATTTTACAGAGGAGGAGCTGCACTGTGTCTTAATGCTCAGGGGAGGAGAAATGGAGAAGCACTTGTACGTTTTGTCAGTGAAGAGCACAGAGACTTAGCCTTGCAGAGGCACAAACACCATATGGGCAACAGATATATTGAGGTAACTGGTCTGTAAGCACATCATGAAGACTATAACCCGCTTATTCATTGATTTATGATACCTTTTTACAGGCACTAATCAGCCAAAATGTTATTTTTTATTAACAGGTTTATAAAGCAACAGGAGAAGACTTCCTGAAGATAGCAGGAGGTGAGGCACTCATATGTTCATTTATTTTTTTTGTTGATATTTTTCAAAAGGATCATGTGTATTTAGGGGAATTTAAGTAACTAGGTAAGTTGCTAAAATAAAAAATGCGGTAGAAGAAATTGCAATAAAGTGAAAGATACAAAAATGTAATACGTACATTCAGGTAAATACATTCAAAAGTAAAAAAGAACTTCATGTAAAGGAAAAGTATATGATAAAACATTGAAATTCACCCATCAATATTTTAGTTTTTATTTAGTGATCTAATAGTTCATTGTCCAATGTAATGATCTCTTTGTGATAAATAATTAATTCATGATAAAATAGCACATGAAATGAATGTTTTATATTACTATATATGATTTTAACAGAAAAGTAATACAACATGAAAAATATATATAAATAAATTCTGGTATCTACATGTAATTAAGCTGTTATATATTATGCTGTCTTACTTTAACATTTTTATATATGGATATTTCTTTGCATGATGGTGGAACTTTTAGCCATTCATTCAACATGATTGTATACAAAAATATATCTATAATTAAATAATTATATACACAAGGTAAAATTTATATAATTGATCACATATATGGATAGTTTACCAGCATAATTATGATATAGTAAATAAACTATATAGTTAGTATATTTATTATGTGTGTATTGCTATTTTTAATCAAAACTGTACATGTCCAAAACCTAAATTTGATGATTTTAGTTTATTGCCTTTTTAGGTACTTTGCTACCCTTTATAGACCAAAAATATATCAAATATTAGTATTTCTTTATACAGATCAAGTAATACAGGTGAGAATTAGCTTCATCTAATTGAAAAAATGTTTATCATTATTATTATTATTATTATTTCAGCTTTCAGCTTAGAGTATAGTTCCACTTCCTCAAATATGAAACCAGTATATGAAGCCATATGTTAGTACTGATTTCCATGCCCTTTTTAAAAATTAGTGGCCCTTGCAAAGGTGAATACATGCAGCTTTTGTGAGCTTAATTTAAATATTATTTTGCTTTCTTGCAGGTTTCCTATTTGTAGTAATAACGAAAGACTTGATTGATTTAAATCCTGTACACATATGCTGGTAACAGTAGTATGCTCAAACTTATGAAAAACATGAAGTTGAAATTATGCCCAAGTTTTAGAATGTCAGGCACTTTGGTAAACAGTAGCTCAATGATTAACATTTTCAGATCCATTAGGATTGTTTTTTGTTCACCCATCATTGAAGGGGAAACCTAATTTGCAGATTGAATTTTCAGTATGACTCAGCATTGACATTTGATAATTATGTTAATAACAGCTTTTGGTAAGTCAAGATAATGAAAATGGGTATTGCATTATTTGCATTATTGGGCTTTCACTAGTTGTACTGAATTCATGGTAACATGCTTGAAGAAGTTTTCAAACAATGTAAAATTGAGTTTAGGTTTGGTGGAAGAGCAGACTCACCATATAGAGGCTACAGTCTTTGACACAGCTGTGTCTTATGCAATCCCTGGACCATGGTCATTAACTGACCATTGTTATTAACTGTGCTTCATGTCTTCCACTTCTCTTTCGATCTTTCCTTCTGTCCGGCTGCTAAGGAATAATAAACACTGCTGCCACAAAATCTATAATAAAGTCTACAAGGAAGAACATAATGTCGTGAGTTTCAACAAATCTCCACTTTTTTGTTTCCCCTCAGGTACCTCTAATGAGGTGGCAATGTTTCTGTCCCGTGAGGACCAAATCATAGTAAGGATGCGAGGGCTTCCCTTCAATGCCACACATGACGACGTGCTCAGATTTTTCTCGCCAGAGGATGATTTGAAAGAGACATGTCCCATTAGCGGAGGGAAGGAAGGGATCCTGTTTGTCCGCTACCCAGATGGACGACCAACTGGAGATGCTTTTGTGTTGTTTGCCTGTGAGGAACACGCTCAGTGCGCTCTGAGGAAACACAAGGAACTCCTGGGCAAGAGATACATTGAGTTGTTTAAAAGCACAGCAGCAGAGGTCCAACAGGTATGTTGGGGTTTGTCATGAAAATACATTCAGCGTTACTGGCAGTATAGACAAATAACATGCTTGCTCTGGTTGCTGTGTGGTGTTGGTGGAAGATTTTCTCTTCTACCAAGGAAAAATGGTGGGAAAATAGTGATTCCACATATTTAACTTTATCAAACTATAGGCATAAGGTGTAACACATAGTTAAGGCTGCTACCATGACATTTTGTAACAGATAAAGATGACAGGAAAAAGTATTAGAAAGTTAAACAATTATTGTTTGTTATTTTATGCGGCCGTACCTTTTTAGAAACCAAGAAGGGGTCATTTTTATGTTTATGATTGTGGTTACTGTATATTTTTGCAGTGTAAGGCTTTCTGACTTTACCTTAACTAAACCTTAAAGTTGCAGACCTGCATAACAAGGTGTACGGTATTTCCTATCTGTGTGTTGGTAAACAGACTTCTTCCTTCTCTGTATCCTGCAATGCTCTACCCTGTCATAATAAGGTGCTAATGTTTATTTTCCTATCTTTGTGCCTACAGCACATCAGTATATCTATGCAGAAGGCTTTTCTCATGCTTTCAAATATATGTGAGACTGTGGGGCCTTTATCTGTCTTCTCTAGAAATGCAAACATGTTGGTGTCCTGTTGGCTGCTGGCCAACTCCTGTTTGACAGTGCTACATATTTAAACACAGCATTGCCTTGGCTTTCTTTGCCTCTTAGATACTGCCATGTAGGTGTTTCATTGTTGGGTTTTAACTAATGACAGTTTTAGTTATTATTTGATTGCTTTATCTAAGAGCATCACAGGCAAATAGGGAAATCCTGATTCAGAAAGCAAACTTCAAGTTGGGTATTTAATTCAAAACGTGTGTCTTTTAGGTGTTGAACCGGTACTCCTCAGCCCCTCTGATTCCTGTGGCACCACCCCCCCTGGTGTCGATAATGCCCTCAGTGCCTCTCCTGCCACCTCCCGGTAGTGTCAGGGACTGCCTCCGGCTGAGGGGCCTACCGTACACGGCGAGTATCGAGGACATTCTCACCTTTCTTGGGGAGTTTACACAAGATGTCAGACAACATGGCGTTCACATGGTGCTAAACCAGCAGGTACGCCCTTTCCTCACATACCTTCTGGCACAAATGTACAACATCATAGACTCAAGAAAAAATATATTCTCATTGCAAGACACAACTGTTGTTCTTTTGAGAGTGCTATTTGTTATTTGTCTCTCCAAGTTGAACTAGAATTTTTTTTTTTATATTTCAGCATAAACCATGATAAACTCATTACGAAATATGGACTAGCCCTGCTTAACAAGCATCACAAACATTTCCCCGAGTATATCTCCATTCCCCTGCCTTGTCACCATGGTAAACTCTGTGTCTCCCAAGGTATTTTATCAATGTATGAGCATGAGTGTAAAGAAAAAATCAATCATGGTATTAATGAGTGTATAATGATTTTTTTTTTTTTTATTCGTAACTAAGGCACATATTTCATTGATTTTAAAAGCCCTTCAAAAAGCTTTGTCAGCTGTCTGTCTTATTGCAAGGCTTTGGAAACTGGCACGGCTTAGGTCTCTGGTGGTTGTTGTTGTTCTTGTTGGGCCTGGACAGTGGCTTGGGCTTGAAGAGAGGGGTGGTGGTACCCCTGCATAAGATGAGGTGTTACAGGGTGTGTTCCAACTGTAACGGGATCTAACTTCTAGGTCTCCCTGAGAAGGCTTATGCCAGGGTGCTGGAGACTCTGGCCGATTGACGAACCTTGGCTTCAGGTGTAGCAGTGGGATTTTCGTCCTGGCCGTGGAACACTGAATCAGCTCTAAACTCTCTGCAGGGCATTTGAGGGTTCATGGGGAGTTGTCCAGCCACTCCTCATATGTATGCAACAGTGTCTCTTGTAGTACCCTGTGGAGGGTGCATCAGGGGCACAGAGTAGGGGCCATCCGGACTCTAGTAAAGGGCCTGTATAAGTGGAGTAGGAGTTTGGTCCTTGTTGCTGGCAAGCTGTCAGTCAAACTCCTCCCAAGCGTGCGTGGGAGGAGCTGTCATGCGCCGACAGTGATTTTCTGCTCTCAGAGTGGCAATTCCTTTCTCATTTGTGATTTTGTTGTGTGGTGGTAGATAAACCATGCGCAGAAGTAGTTTAACATACTTGCGAGTATGTTTATTTTGCTCGCGTGCTTTTTGAAATCAATGTGACACCATAATGCTGCACTGGTGTGTTGTGTTAAAGAGAGAGAGCTGAGTCAAAAGGCAAAACTTTTGATTTACCAGTCGGTTTATGTTCCAAACCCTCACGGATGGCCTTAAAATTTCGAACATGACGTAAAGAACAGCATAGTGGCTTGGCTCCCCCGTAGAGATAGGGTGAGGAACTCTGTCATCTGGAAGAAGCTTTGAGTAGAGCCGCCTCTCCTCAACATCAAGAGAAGTCAGCTGAAGTGGATTAGACATCTTTTTTTTGCCTCCTTTGAGAGATGTTCCAGGCACATCCCATAGGAAGGAGGCCAACGGGAGGACCCAGGAAAGCCTCAGGCTACCTTGGGAAGTAGATGTCTCGGAGTGGGAAGTCTGGGAGTTTCTGCTGAGACTGCAACCCAGTTCCGCATGATAGGAAGATGATGCGTATGATAAAAGTATGAGTACCGGTAGGCTTCTGGGATTCTCTGTCACCCCTTGCCTCTAATATGTACATAGAGTACGGCTGGTACCAGTCCAGTCTGTACAATGAACTGATGATCTGTTTGATTTTCAGCAGGGGTATTATGTGTAGGAGTAATCATGTGTGTGTTTCTGTCTAACAGTTGTGACAAACCTATTAAGTGTCAAATATCTGCATGGTACACATAGACAGAATAATAGGCATAATAATTTGCTTTCTCTCTGTGAGAGAGATAATCTGTATTGAGCAAAACTATGGCAGCTATCTGTTTTTCTGTTTGTGTACATCTTCAAACTTGACAAGTTATCTCCTTGCTTATGATAAAAGACTTTCTGACATATTTTATATGAAGCAATACCTCAATCCTCTGTTCCTGCAGGGTCGCCCATCAGGCGACTGCTTCATCCAGATGACTTCGGCTGAACGGGCACTCCAGGCATCACAGCGGCTTCACAAGCATGTCATGTCCAGCCAACGTGGGGCCAACAGCCGCTATGTGGAAGTGTTTCCCTGCAGTGCTGAAGAGATGGGCCTGGTGCTGATGGGAGGCTCGCTCTCACACACGCACACACACACACACAACCGGAGCAGGAGTGGGACAGGGCTCAGCCCGCCGCCATGTAAGTCCAGACGTAAGTGCTGCTGGGAGCTGGGGTTGCTTCGGGACTGCAGGGTAGGTGGGCTCCTGCCGTGGTGGCAGGGTTTCTGTTTTTTTCCTCCAATCTAGATCTGTGGGAGGATGGGGGACTAAGATTAAAAATCTGTATGTTTGTGAAAGTGTGTGTGAATCAATGTAAGTATGGTTGAATCTTTCTTTTTTTTTATTAAGAATGATTCCTACACCCATTTGCATGTAATGATCATACTATTTTTAATATGTTCTTTCACTTTTCAATCTGATTGGATACTGTAGTGTAATTTCTCAGTGGCATGTTTTTACTCATTTCTAATTCCTTTACCACTGCTGACGTGATTCCAAAAGATCTGGAAGGCTCGGAAAAGTGTAAGCAAAGCAATTCCAAACAAGCTCAGAATACGACAATGTTGCTTGCATTTTTCTGATCTCATCAGATCAGTAGTGGTGGTTGTGGGATTTAGCCTAAACAGACAAGCACACGTCAGGTGTGTGTGCACCTCCTGTGCTTGTCCAATCAGAAGCTGTGCGAAAGGTGGGCAAAGCTGGTGCATAGATATGCTTTGGTCTCAGTGTCTGTTCCCAATTAAAACTGGTTTAACTGTTGATGACTGTCTGATTTACGGTGCAAGAGATTATATCACAAACAGAAATATTTCATGCTGTAGTTACTATATGCTGTAGTAAATTATTCAACTTAAAAATGAAGGCATTATATACCTTCTCTTTTTATAAAAAGACAATATTATATTTTACATTATATGACATATATTAAACAGTGATATACTGCAAATGTTTTATATCTGTTCATTTTAATGATTATGTTTCAATCTTAGGAAAACTCAAAAGATTAAACCAATAAAGCTTAAATAGAGAAGCCTTATCATGTGGCCTATAAAATTATAGGCTATTGAATCTCTCCATAAGGAGTTAAGACACATAAAAACATTGGTAAGGAAGCTGGCTGTGCAGATTGCTATTACAAGCACATTAATGGAAAGTTAAGTGGAAGGGAAATGTGTGGTAGAAAAGGCCTGTAAGCAGCAGTGATAATTGGCTCTGGAAGGATAATGAAGCAAAACCCATGGAAGTTTGTTGATTCACAAAATATGGATAAATGTGGATGACTACAAACTCAGGACACGAGCTACAACTGTGACACTCATTGCATTCAGCCAATACAGAGCTACTGAGAACATTATAAGTGTCTCACATTGGCTGAGGAGAAAGAGCGCTGTTGAACACGAGTCCAAAATCCTCTATTCAAATAAAAGGGAATTTGCAAACCATAAAAAAATCAGCTTCACAGAGTCTGAAAGACGAGTTGAGAGATACAGAATTCAAACTGGCGCAGGGCAGATTTCTAGCTTCAACACTTCCCACACCACCACAGGTGTAAATAGCTGGTTTAATGACCATGATGTCACTAAGCTGCATCACTCACAAATATGGACTTAACCCCATATTTGGATTGTTGTTCATACAAACCACAGACACCAGAAAACTATTGTGTGCTTATACTTTAAAGTACATAAATATACTTTCAAGGGACTTATGCAATATTCTCATTTTTTGAGAAATTTGGATCTGTTAAAAGCAATAAAAAAAATAAAACTTAACCAAAATAATTTATTGAAATATTCCAATCTGTGTCTAATCAATGTAAGACATTGATGATGGATGCTAATTTAACTTATTTCCCTGTAGATTATATTGCTGCTGGTGTTTTGCCGGGTTATTTTTTATGTTAACACAGGAGATATAAAATAGACTTTGATATACAAGGAAGTAAAGTTGAAAAGACTCCCAGCTGTTTTAATTCAACTAAAAAATATTTCTGAAGGTATAAACAAAGTTAAAATTCCTTCACATTACCGTATATGGATATTTTGCATTTAGAGATGGATACTTAATTGGTTTCACATGCATAGTACAGACAGTAGTGATTATGTTTACAAGTTTGTATGAGCTCATCCCTCATCATCAAACAATGAGCACACTTCACCACCATGACTCTACATTCTTTCAATGTTTTGGAGTTTTTATGCTTTGTTTTTGCTCCCTGTTCTTTCGTGGTTTTAGGCTTATCTCCTCCATCTTACTCCTTCACCCCGGTTCAACCAATCCTTCCAACGGATGCTGCTGCTGCAGCTGCTGCTGCTCTCTACCCTCCGATCGGACAGGTTCTGCTGGCTCCTCGGCCCCTGCACCCAGGACATGCTTACTATCCTGCATCAGCTCAACTGTACATGAACTACACAGCCTACTACCCCAGGTGAGAAAAGGAGTGGTTTGAAATAAACAGAAATATGTATAATTTATAGAAAATCTTGGAAAGAAGGGCTTGTGTTAATAGTTTTTAGCCACGTTCCTTCAAAATTCTGGTGTATGTGTGAACAAACAAATCAAAATCCCTTCAAAGAAAAAAACAGCATTTCAAAATAGATATTCAAATAAAGATCCAATCTATTCTTCCTGTAT
The DNA here is from genome assembly GCF_016077235.1 of Cyprinodon tularosa. Taxonomy (NCBI): domain Eukaryota; kingdom Metazoa; phylum Chordata; class Actinopteri; order Cyprinodontiformes; family Cyprinodontidae; genus Cyprinodon; species Cyprinodon tularosa. Next base: position 147,356 of record NW_024038998.1, on the reverse strand, counting down.
GAAACGCAAAAAAGCAATTCAACTTATTTTATTCATCAAACGAAGAAATATATGTGTCCTTTAACTCAGGCAAAAGTTCAAGTTTCTATTCAAAATAAAACTTGGACCCCTTTCCCACTGGCAGAAAAACCTGTTTAAACCTGGGAGCAATTGGCTTTTAGTGGCAGTGGAAACAGCTCACTGACGCGTGTCTGTCTGGATCAAACAACTCGGCAAGGTGTTAAAATGGCCTCGGCTCTGATCGGCATGCTGTGGGAACATCAGACCTAGGTTTACCTACTAATTTATGTGACACCATTGAACGCAACTTATGGACATTAACACACCGTGCCAGCCACGTCTGTTATAATAGCTCGAAACAACTCTGTTTACATTCGTTAAATGTGGCACCGCACTGGTGAGAGGGATTTGGAGAGACAAAAGTCTGAAACAATCAAGCACACTTATTAAGCCCTGGCTTCCTTAGATGTTTCTCTCCATTGTTTACTTACCTGATTTCTGTCGCATTGGTGACGTAATCAACGCTAACCCAGGGTGATGGTGTCACCATACACACTGCTGCAGGGGGACAAGGGTACCTTCATCTCCATGCTTCACAGGGTGGTTTATGTTCCCAGAATTCTTGTGTTCTTCTTAGAGAGCAAAGATTTTTTTTTTTTTGTGCATGTCTCCAAAGAAAGTTAACCTTTTTTTTTTTTTGCGTTGTGGGAGTTTATTTAGCATCTTGTAGCCTTTCAGGGTGAGCTCAGTTTTTAATCTTTATATCTCTTGCCAGACTCAGAAACTGTCATGATCTTCTACATGAAGGTTTTGAAAGTCTCTTTAGAGTTAAGAGCCCAGTAAATTTTAATATTCTTCATCACCACACTGAGCATTAATTATGATAATTTGTGTACTTGTTTATACATTACCAGAAATCGATTTCCCAATTTTGTAATTTTAGAAATGTATGTATTTTTAAACCATTTTAATATTGCTAAATGGTTATTAAATAACTTTATGTTAAAATGTGTTGTACAAAAATCCAAGTTTTGGGAGGGGTCCTATTTTCTTATGCAAAAAGAAATGAGACGTGCCATTACCAGTTTAAAATTGGACAGTGGAAGCGTCATGCTGCGGGAATGTTAACCCTCAGAAGGAAGGACAGATGAAGCTAAATACAGATTGGCCATTGAGGACAAAAACACCTGCCAGAGACTGCAAAGGGGTTGAGAGTGGAGGGACTGCTCACAGAGTTAGATTTGTTGTGGTAACTAGAAATAAAGATGTTAATTGCAGAAAACTTAGGAATGTTTTGTTTATGGTTGAAATGTGTCTTTTCAAGGAGAAAGTCTGGGATAAGGGTTGTTAATAACTGAAGGCTGTGTTATCAGGGAGCTGGGTAAACATAAAGTGACCTCTGTTTCTACCTGGTCAGTCATTGAGAAAGCACTTAAAGGCAACACCCAAGGCCCCTCCTAGTTGTATGTTTTTCTTTCCAGTGCCTCCTTTGTGTGGTAAATGTTTTTGACATGAATGATCTAAATCAAAGGTTATTAAATAAAAAATAAAAATAAAAATTTCTTTTTTATTTTCCCAGTCCCCCTGGCTCACCCAACACGCTTGCTTTCTTCCCGGCTCATTCTTCCATGTCCTCCCCTGGAGGGTTGATGCGAATGCCAGGCCTGCCCTACAATGGCAGCGGAGTTAAAGACATCATCAGTGCTGTTCAAGGATACCAGGTGAGGATGAGTTCTCTCAAATCCTGACATATATTCATGTTCGACATATGCATTACTCCTGTACCTTCAATGTTCACACACCTCTCTGTAAGCACTGGGTTTTTTATTCAAATCTCCTGCTATTATGGGTGTGGACTGTTAAACACCCATTGCGGTTGCCTAAAGGCTATCAAACAAGTCTATCCTGTCTACTCTCCCTGTTCTGTCATACATGCAAGGCGGCTTGCTTCAACTTGAAATGGAGCAAGTCAAGTTGTGTTATTAAAGCAGGAGAAAAATGCAAAATCTCCAATACCGAAAAGAAAAAAAAAAAAGAGATAAATGAGAGCTTATATTGAATACAGATTTTTTTTTTCCATCATCCTGGTTTCTTTGAGAGTCTTACTCTCCTAGGTTAAGATATGTGGCTAAATTTGTCTATGCTATACTCCCCTTCCCTTTCATTATGATACAGTATGCTCCAGAGGATGCTCTCATCCACGCTCAAGGGGCCGTGCACACTCACGACCCAGCTAGGACGTTGCTTACACAGCCCAAAGAATGGGTGTGTATTTAAGGTGTCTGGGGCAGGTGGCAGGTAAGGATTGGACGAGGGATTAGTTAGGGGGAATAACTTTAGACTCGGCTTTCAGAGACAGCTTGACTGGTCAATATGGGCTTTGGGGCTCAGTATGACAGCGAATTGTTTCCCTTTTCCCAGCTGAGGATTATAAAACATTAATTGGCTTTAATCATCTTTATGTTTTAGCTCTTTGATCAACTGTTAGCATGTCTTCTTTATTAAATATTAGGTGGTGTGTTGCTGTCCTTTTTAAAAGGTCTTTCTGCGATGAAAAAAAGGATAAAGAGAGAACTGACTGTTCACTTTAAGCCCATCTCCTCACTGGACTATCTAGCTCTGAATTCTCTTTAAGCAAAAAAAAAAAAAAATCCATCGAAGTATGAAGCGATGCTTTGACAAAACCTTGTCATTATCTCACTTCATTCTGCAACACTTCTCACAGAGGAGTGCAAACAAATATTTCTCTATCAATATGTTCTGAATCACCATGGTGTGGATTGTTGAGCCTATAGCCCAATTAAAAACTCATTGAACGTCTGCAAATCAAAACCTCATCTCTCAGTGGCAAATAATGGCGCACTGAGCTTCCATAATGGCTAGGCCATTCTTGTACTGAAGTGACTCATGCCTTTGACTTGCAACAGAAAAGAACCTACTTCTGAGCTTCAACAAGATATAGAGCTGTGATAGTGTTTGAGCTTTTTAGCAAAATATTGCCTTAGATTGGCTCTTTAACTTTAAGTGAACCAAGAAGGTTTACAATTTCCCTTATTTGTTTTTTTATTCAAGAAATATGTCCACTTTCTCATTATGAATTCTGGTGATTCCCACACAAAAGAAATTAACCAATATCTGCAAAAGAAAAAAAAGCAATTAGCAAACATGATAAGATTAAAACACATGTAAACCCCATCTACTGATGAAATCCGGTCTATATTTGTCAATGTTAGAAAAACAACTGAGTTGTTCAAGTTTCTGTTATATTGATTAAATTGCATTTGAATAGCCCATAATAACTTTCCAACTATATTATTTAAGTATTTAACCTTTTCTTTTTGGTAACCATATTTCATATAGTTGAATGTTATATCATCCTTGTCCTATAAGTAGCTTGAAAAAAGCTTGGCCTAAAACCCTTAGAACAGAACTGTCTTGCAGCTTTTAGCATGCATATTAACAAATATCGTCATCTTCGTTGTCTCCTGCTTCATCTGGGATCGGGTCGCCGGGGCAGCAGTCTCGGCAGAGACTCCCAGACTTCTCTCTCCGAGGACACTTCCTCCACCTCAGCTGGAGGAAGCCTGAGGTGCTCCCTGGCCAGCTGAGAGACATAGTCCCTCCAGCATGTCCTGGGTTGTCTTTTAGGCCTCCTCCCTGTGGGAACTGCCCGAAACACCTCCTGAAGGAGGTGTCCAGGGGGCATCCAAAGGTGAAGTGGTTTGAAAAAAATGTCCCAACCACCTCAGCTGATTCCTTTCTGTCTGGAGGAGAAGTGGCTCTACTCCGAGCTTCTACCGAATGATCAAGCTCCTCACCCTATCTGTAGGGGGAGCCCAGCTACCATGCAGAGAAAGCTCATTTCAGCCGCCTGTTTCTGGGATCACATTATTTAGGTCATGATCGAAAGTCATGACCATAGGTGATGGTCATGATCGTAGATCGACTGGTAAATTGAAAGCTTTGCCTTTCTCTTCAGCTCTCTCTTCACCATGACAGATTGATATAGCAGCTGCTGCACCGATCCATCCATCGATCTCCCTCTCTATTCTTCCCTCACTCATGAACAGGGCCCCAAGATATTTTCACTCCTCCACTTGAGGGAGGAACTCTCTTCCATCCTGAAGGGGGCAAATATGTATCTTAACAACATGGTTCTAATGTAGTAGTGCAGCTGGATCATATATCTTTTCCACCTGTGTTCAATAGGCTCACTTGTAACAATACAAAGACATCATATCAAAGAACATGTTTGGCTTAACCCTTACATTAGTCACCTACCAACACTAATTAAATAAAGTCACCTAAATAAGTTAGTTATTCACCATTGTTTAGCATTTTTAACAAAAGAAGGAAGAGCAGATTCTTAATGGTTTGGTTAATATGATGGGGAGGTGATGGCCTAGTGGTTAGAGCAGTGCGCTTGTGCTCTGAGTAGGTTACAAGTACCCGGTTTGATCCCCACAGACAGCCACTCTGGTTCCCTGTGAAAGACCCTTTACCCTACACTGCTCCCCAGTGCACAATGGCAGCCCACTGCTATCCAAGGGGATGGGTTAAATGCAGAGGTGAATTTATCCAGTGTGAGATCATAAAGTTCAGTCATTATTATTATATGCAGCCAAAGAAAATCATCACTTAGGTAGATTCATTTGCAGGTATGATTGAAAAAGTAGCACAAATTAATTGCTTTCCTCAAACCAGGCAGATTTTTCTCTCCATAATTACAGCCAACAACCATCCATTCATTTTCTCTCATGCTTTATTCTTGCTGGGGTTGCAAGGGGTGCTGGTGCTTGTCTCCAGCTGTCTAGAGGCCAGAGGCGGGGTACACGCTGGACAGGTCACCAGTCAATCCCAGGGCAAAGAGGACAAACAAGCATTCACATACACCGCTCATGATGTCTTTAGAGAAGCCAAACAACATAACAGTCATGTTTTTTGACTGTGGGAGGAAGCCGGAGTACCCGGAGAGAACCCACGCATGCTCAGGGAGAACATGTAAACTCCATAGACTTCAGTTGCCATTTATACTCAACATGTGTTACTTTAAATAATTAAATTTAAACACATTTATTTTTTTTATTTTAAGTTTCAGAGCAGCAGTTAAGTTTGGTTCCTTAAAATCATCTGAATTGTTAAGGTTAGCAAAATCTACTGCAGTGTAAAGTTTTCATATTAATTATGAGGGAAAGGGTTTAATGAACAGTCAGTTGATGGTGTCGTAGAATACTTGTCTGATGGCTGGGTTACGACAGGTGGGGTTCTCCTCAGGGAGGTGGTGGGTAACATTGGCACTGGTGGAAGGGCTCTTTTTGTACCATACTACGTTTTCTCTAACCCGTATTTCTCTCTCCTGTTTTCTCCTCTTCTTCCAGGGTCCCATGGAGTCTGTTTCTCTGCTAACCAACAGTCTCATGGGTCAGACCAGCGCAGGAGAAACTTCTCTGATGTCCCTTCCCCTCATCACAAAGCCCGGAGGCCAGTTCCTGGATCTGACCCTGCAGTAGCGTCGCACAAAAACAAGTAATGCGTATGTGACAAATACTCGTTAGTTTGTGTTTCTTTTATAAATTGTCTTTTAGAAATCTTATTTATATTGTTAGTTTCAAAAATTAATGTATTTTATACCAAATTTACTGCTGTCTTAGCGAAAAAAATAGATTTTTTTTTTATATTGCACATTATCTGTATGTTAAAAAGCTTTATAGAGATTTTTTAACCTGTTAAGTTACTGTAATCATCATACTTGCCAGCCAAACTAGAAAAGTATAATCTAGTAGCAACTGAGCTCAGACTTTTCTTCAAGTTTTTTTTTTTTTTCTGTGAAGAGTGAAAGGAACTGTGTGAAAGAGATGTGAATGTGAATATAATGCATGGTTATTGCAAATGTTTATATGCCTATTGAGACAAGTACGCAGTGATTGTACTGGAAGCTGTAGTGCATGAAGAAATTCTGTAGTAAAACTTAAGATGTTTACATGATGCTAAATACCAATGCACTGCTAAGGAGTGAAAATGTAAAGAGAAATAAAAAAGCAGTATGTTCTGATGGCAATGTTTGTCACAGCTGGTTCTGATCTAGAAAATAACAAAGGCACAAGATTAACAGATGACATTGGTGGAATTTTCATATGATTGAAGTGAAACTTGTGAAACCATATCATTGTATTCTCTTCAATAAATGCAAGACATGTGCAGGTACATCTCAATAAATTAGAATATTATTTTAAAAAATCTGTAGTTTGGCTCAAAAAAAAAAAAAGAAAAAGACATCAATATTCTATAGATAATTTACTCACAGTGATATACATCAATTTTTGTTTATTTTAATGATAATGGTGGTAAGAAATCCCTCAATCTCTTGTTTAGAAATCTTGAATTTTACCAGCGACCAATAAAAAACAAAAAAACAAAACAGAAATGTTAAGTTCTGGCTTAGACTTCTTAAATTCCCAACAATAATTCAGAATTCCCAAAAAACATTATTGCTGAACAAGGTGGCTGATCAAATCAGTGCATCTTAATTTCAAATTCAGTGGAAGGAAAAAGTGTGATAGGAACTAACGTCTTGAATTCATTGTAAAACAAAGCCAATTTAAAAAGTTTTTTTATAGGGCTGGAGGTTACCACGAAAGAACTGTGGTTGTTTTCAATGCTTTAAGATAAACCACACACATATGCTCTCTGGACACGGGCTACAACTGACTCATCTGTTGTGCCGGGACACTTTTCGGCCTGATTCATCAAAAACATCTGTTCTGGAATAAATACAAAATTGACTTAACTGTTTTACAGGCGATTCAAACTAACTTCTCAGAAGCTGGCTGTTTATTGTACTACGGTATGCATTTTAGAATATCAAAGGAAAACTTACTGGAAAAAAAACTGTTAGAAAAAAAGCTGAAACGAAAAGTAAAGCCTTGAGGAAACTGAGATCCAAAAATGACCCTATGAATAGATAGATAGATAGATAGATAGATAGATAGATAGATAGATAGATAGATAGATAGATAGATAGATAGATAGATAGATAGATAGATAGATAGATAGATAGATAGATAGATAGATAGATAAAAATAAAACAATACATGTATAAAGTACAATACAACTACAGTTATCAATAAGATAGGACATTTAAGGAGACAAGAATACCAGCTTAGACTAGTATCGGATGGCGTTAAGCGTGGTGTCAGTAAGTGACAAGATAATATCATTGCCAGATGCATTTATCCTACAGATAAAACTATGCATTAACTTTCGTTAAAAATGCATATAAGCTTGACTCGACAACAACAATGACAAACAGCTCACTCACACTAGTCCATCTTGGCCATTTCAAAAGTACCAGAAAGCATCCATCCATCCATCCATTATCTTACACGCTTGTCCCAATTGGGGTCGCGAGGGGTGCTGGTGCCTATCTCCAGCAGTCTACCAGAAAGCATCAATATACAAAATAACACTGGATTTTGGGTTTTCATTAAGCCATTATCATCAAAATTTTTTTTTAAATATGTCTAAAATATGTCACTTATGTATACAAGTTTTCCGATTAGACTAAAATTACTGATACAGATTATTTATGGTGTTCTGTTTTAATGGGATGCACCTGTGTTGTGCTTTTACTGTGTCTAAAACTTGTGGATAACGCATTCAATCTTGCTTCTACACTAAGGTTTGTATATCCTTATCAATGCCTGATAGTCATTGAATCTTTAGTTTAGGCAGAAATAAGTTTTAAAAACCAAGCACCACTGAGTTTATTAGAATCGCCATAGTTACCTCCTCAGTACTGTTTTGTTTTTTTTCCCGCTGTATCTGTCCTTTTTGAGGCATCAGAACCAACAATGTTATGGCTGGGTCTGAATCCAGCATCAGACTTTCATCATCAACAGAAATGTGTCATCTCTCCTCCAATGCTACACATGCCATCATTTTATTTTTATTAATGCCAGTGCTGTTCATGTTCTTGTTCTTTTTTTTTTAACTCTTTCAACATATTTTTTGTACCTTAACCCCAACGTTTGCATTCCTCCAGACAATTGACTCAAAAGAATGATTCAAGCAGGTCCTTGTCTGATTTCATTACACTTTGTTCTCATTAATATATTCTTATAGATCTTTTCTTATTTCCACCATCTACTGTGACACTGGAATATGATTGAACAAAGAGCAGAAATCTGTTCACCATTGTCTTCTTTAAGCTGGTCATTTGTATATGTATTTTTTAAAACACTGCTAACTGAAGGACATGTTTGATATGTGTCTTACAAATGTTGTCATTTGTGCCATGGAAAGTGCTTCTGTTTCTGTACATGTGCCCACTCCAAAAGCAATCTAGAAATAAGTAAACATTTCTTAAATTAAGTGTATTTACCCTTAATTTGAGTAGGTAAATAAGAATAATTAGTATTTTTACTCTTAAAATAAGATAATTAGTTAATATGCACTTGAGATAAGACAATGCTATTCTTTTGTCTTATTTTGAATGTAAATTGTCTTGTTCCATTGGCAAAGTGTCTCACTTACCTCCTCAATTCAAGAAAAATATGACTTATTTTAACAACAGATTACTTATTTAGATTGCAATTGTTTTTGCAGTGTGGAAGTCCTGCCACAGACATGCTGAATAAAATGACAATAAACACACCTTCGTGATTTCAGCTTTTTCTTCTGTGCTTATTGCCCTATTTCTGCTTCAGGAGCGATTTAAAGTGGAGGAGAACAATCACCTAGGTGGAGTTGTTTGGTGACAGAAAGTGACTCCAGGCTGAAGTGTAGAAACTCCCTCACGCTGTCCTCAGTTATTATCTCTTGTGTTTCCCTACATACACATATGTGTTGCAGCCAAAAAAAAAAAAAAAAAGCCATTGTCACTTAGACACACTGAACACATTGTATTTAGAGGATATTCTTTCTTCTTCTGGGTGGAAAGTTGGAGAATGTGGAGATCGGGAAGTGGAAAGGTAGAGGGGTGGGGGAAAGATCTCAGACCCCCTCAGGGCGGATCTGGTATTGTGTAACTTAATTCTGGTTGCCCCACCCTGCCCAATCCCTTTAAAAAACCAACCTCACTCATTCTGCCACTCAAAGTAAAGCACGATGTCAAAACTTCCTCCCCCTCATTATCTCTGCAAAAATACTTTGAACCAAATAATACCAACTTACATAAATATGAATCAACAGATTGACTGAGAAACTAACTGCAAGATGTTGAGCAGAGTTAAGTTATGTTTTCACAGAACTAAATCCCTGTTTGGACAATTATAGTGTTTTAAACAAAGTACAAGTTTCCCCAGAAAGTATTAATAGTTCATGTGTGTTTTAGTCTTTCTAGTGTCTCTTGAATACATGCGCTATCTTGGCTATCATATCACGTTAACTATGATTTTGATATGTTATGTTGCTCGTATAATCACCTTTAACTTTATCCTGCATTAGGATGTGCAGGGTCTTCCAAAATATTCCGACCCTTTAAATGTTTGCTGATTTTGCTTCCTAAAAAGCCACAAAATTCAATGGATTTTATTTGGATTATATTTCACAGGGTTATGTCTTGCATGTGTATGTATTTATCTAATTTAATTTGTAAATCAATTAGATGCCTTCAGAATTGGACTCCACCTTAATGTAACTGCATGTGAGTCAATACTTGTAGTTATGACCTTAGAGGTTTTGGAGAACATCAGAGAACAAACAGCATCATGAAGACAGAGGAACACAGATGGATCAGGACAAAAGCTGTTGAGAGGTTTAAAGCGGAGCTAGGTTATAAAAGAGATTGTAGATTGTAAAGATCAAAAGGAGTCGATCGGAATCCCACAGACGGCCACTTGGGTTCCATGTGCACATGTGGTGTGTTTTCATTGCTCTGCTTTGCTTCAGTCTCATGACTAGCTGAACTGTGCTCTCTATAATCCTATACCTTAGATATTTGGATTATGTCTTTTTATGTGTGAGCATTAAATGGGATCTGTTTAAAAACTATTTCACTTAGCCCAGTTTGTGACTCAATGGGACCTGAAAAAGGCGTTTGCTTTGCCTTGTACAGCAGAGGTCCTTCCTCATGACTACAACAGCTAATGGTCAGTTCTGAGTTATTCCTTTTGTTTCTCAGATAGATCCAAAATCAATCAAGAATTGTGAACTATGAACAAGTGCCATCTCTGCAGACACAAACCACTCATTTGGACAAATGTCTTTCCCTGTGGCTGTTTTTGTTTTTCATTATAACCCCTAACCCCAAAAGAGTGACCTCTGCACAACAGAAACCCTTTACTCCCTAATGGGTTGGGGTAAATACATGGGACATGTTGTAATGTTCACATGTTTTAATAACAAAGTGTTGAATCCATCATTTGATAATTCAAGAATTTATAACTTCATATTTATCAAGATAAGCCTTAACTTACTGGCTAGGCAACGAGAGTATGACATAAGCAGCTAAGAGGCCATCCATGTAACCAGCTGTCAGGATGTTTGGCTAACTTTGTAGGAGCTTCAGAGGACCACACCTAAGGTGATCGTTTTTTGTTTTTTTACATGTAAAGGACCTGGCTGGTGGTGCCCAGTTCATTATTATGCTGTGCTTTGGTTTAAGCTTTGGGTGCCCAAGTCCTGCGAGAGAGAGCTACTATCCAGCAACTTTTGAGTGCATACCTCCTCCAACAGAACCAAATCCTTTCATTAGCATTCAGTCTTTCTCTGTGCAGAAGTATGGTAGATAAACCCCTATTCTTATTTAGGTGTATTTAGGGAAGGGAGCATCTAGAAACTGAAGGATAGCTGTTGCAGAGGACTAGAAGTGGGTTACTTAATTTGAATCCATGAAGGTCACAGATTATTACTAAGGGAAGAGAAATCCTGTCTGCAACAAATTACAATAATGCACCTATAGAATGACCCTCCAACACATATGGTGATTAAAACAGCGGCAGCTGTACAGGTTAGTGGTCAGAGGCAAACGAGGAAGGGTTGTCCTTTTTCTGAAATGTAGTGACACATTTTTTAATTATATCATTAGATCAACTATACCCTGGGAACTTTTTCCAATGCCCTGTATTTTCTAAATAACACACAATGTAACTCTTTCCAGTTTAACAGATAATGATGTGTCTTCTCTGCTTTTAAACATCAGAAAAATGTTTCCCTTAAAAAAATTTTTTAACATACTTCATGTCATCAGGCAGCTTCTTTTTAAGATTATATTTTTTATTGTTTAGGATAAGACATGATGTATATGGTGAAACTGACCCCATAATTCATGATGTACGGGTAGGTTATGCTATTTTCACAGAGGGCTAAGATGGCTTTACCTAATTAAACTTGTTTGATTATTGAAAGCATTGAGGAGTGAAAGAAAACAAAACCTATGAGAGTGAAAAGGTGTTTTTACAGCGCTGTTAGTATTTCACTTTATGAAACACAGGTACAGTTAACATGATGAGTCATCCGCATAGCGGCAGATGAATCGGTTTTCTCCTTTAACACAACATTCCCTCACTGGGAGGGTGAGAGCAACACAAAAGCTAAGGCCCAGGCACAAAGGGTGAGGCTGACCTGAATTCCCATGTCAGGGCTGAGGCCACAGATGTTGAACCAAAAGTTTTCAAACGACCAGCCAATCTCTGGAGAAAGGTTCACCAAAGCCCCATGCTATTAAAAACCCACAGGATTGCTTTCACAAATTTAAACAGAAATACATTAGTGGAGCAAGAAGGTCATCTTTATTTCCAAGAACATGCTCTCTTAGATCACATTTGCAGTTGAGCTGCGATGAAAATTGCATATAAAAAAATAGCAGGGTTTCCTCTTCCTTGTGATAACCTGAAAAACAGGAGCGCCTCACAGCAACACCTTTGATTTGTCTCCTTCTAGTGGGCAGACTGGGTCACTTCCACAGTCTTTTGCATTACATTTCTACATAGAGAGTTTTCCACATCCGAGTCTCTTCAAACACATTCTGTTCAGTATTTTTCAAACCACAAATACTGCAAATGTTTTGGCATGTAAAAATGGATATATTACATAATAAATACAATACAGAAGTAAGCATTTACAGGGCTTCCTTTTGTCATCAACACAATCATTACAATGCGTATCTCACACTGGAGCTAAAATGATTTGAAAATGGCCTCACTAACAGTAATATTATGAGGGGATCAGCGCTTTGACAATTGCTTCATGCTTCAGCATGGGGCACAGTGATGGTTAAATAAATATGAACCTTAGAGAAAAAAAATACAATATAATTATAGAGAGAAGAGAAAACAAGTGTATCATGCAGGCAGCACCAGCAGATGTATAGTTTATGACTAGGGTGTCCACGCAACTCCATTTATAGTTTAATAAAT